>NC_081407.1:248287439-248917439 GCF_030272615.1 Cryptomeria japonica | reverse complement strand
GATCCAGTAGATCAGGAGTCAGTCATTCTCTAGGCCTCAGGGTGCCCAGTTCCAGGCACGGGGTGCTTGCTTTACATGTGGAGCCATGGGGCATATGGCAAGGGATTGCCCTCAGGGACAGGTAGCAGGGAGTTAGCGGATGGCCGCTTCAGAACCGACAGTTGGTGATATGGGCAAGTCCCATAGAGTATTCGTAGCGATTGACAACCGCCAGGCTGATCATCAGGCGACGGTTATCGAATCTTCAGGTATAATCAGAGGTAACAATGTATCTATTTTGTTTGATTCAGGAGCTACTGACTCCTTTATATCTCCATCGGTTGTGGAGCATTGCGGGCTAGTGGCAACTAGGCAGGATGTCAGTTGGGAAGTGGAATTAGCTTCAGGGGCTAGAGTGTCAGTGGAATCAGAGGTTAGGGCATGTCAGCTACAGATTGGCAAGACCACCACTTTAGTAGACCTTAGAGTGACTCCACTTGGATCTTACGGAATCGTACTTGGCATGGATTGGCTTTATGCCTACAGAGCCAAGATGGATTGCCGCTTGAAAAGGATTGAGTGTGAGGATGATCATGGTTCGCCCATAGTCATCACCGGGATTCAAAGGCCCGTGTCTCTTCGTATGATCTCCGCAATGCAGCCTAAGCGGAGCATGCAGAAGGGATGTCAGCTTTTTTCTATCACTATCAGTGACAGAGAGGAAGAGGAGGAAAAAGAAACATCACTCGATGACCATCCTATCCTTAAGGGATATTCAGATGTATTTCCTTCAGAACTACCGGGAATGCCTCCCTGCAAAGAGATTGATTTTCATATAGACCTAGTACCACGAGCGGAGCCAGTTTCCAGAGCACCTTATAGAATGACCACAAATGAGCTTAATGAACTTAAAATCTAGCTTGAGGAACTTCTTGAGAAGGGTCATATCCATCCTAGCATATCCCCGTGGGGTGCACCAGTCATCTTCGTTAAGAAGTAGGATGGATCTTTCCGATTGTGTATGGATTATCGGCAGCTAAATAAAGTAACCATCAAGAACCGATATCCTTTGCCCAGGATTGATGATTTATTTGACCAGCTTCAGGGTGCTAAAGTCTTTTCCAAAATAGATCTGAAGTTAGGATACCATCAGTTGAGGATAGTGGAAAGTGATATCCACAAGACCGCATTTCGCACTAGATATGGTCACTATGAGTTTACCGTAGTCCCCTTTGGACTTACGAATGCCCCAGCAGTTTTTATGAGCCTCATGAATGGGGTGTTCCGTACCTTTCTAGACCATTTTGTTATTGTGTTCCTCGATGATATACTGATATATTCTTGGAATGAGAAGGAGCATGAGGAGCACCTGAAACAGGTATTGCAGTGTTTGCGGGATAACCAGTTGTTTGGCAGCCTATCGAAGTGTGCTTTCTTTCGATCTGAGGTCAAGTAACTTGGACACGTTATTTCCGGTGATGGGATCTTAGTTGATCCATCAAAGATTAGGGCTATTATGGATTGGCCAGCGCCTACCAGTGTGACAGAGGTCAGGAGTTTCATGGGTTTAGCAGGGTATTACCGACATTTTGTCAAAGGTTTCTCCAAAGTCGCACACCCTATTACCTCTCTTCAGCGTAAAGGGAAGAAATTTGAGTGGACAGAGAAGTGCGAGAAGGCCTTTCAGGAACTCAAGAAGGCACTTACTAGTGCTCCTATCCTTGTTGTACCAGATCCTTCAGCTGATTTTATGGTTTGTACAGATGCTTCCCTAGAGGGTTTAGGGGCAGTTCTTATGCAGGATGGTAGGGCCATAGCTTTCGAGTCTAGGAAACTTAAGACTCATGAACTTAATTATCCCACTCACGACCTTGAGCTCGCAGCAGTAGTGCATGCACTTGTGAGGTGGAGACACTTCCTTTTAGGACATCACTTTGAGTTGCATTCAGATCATCAGAGTCTTCAGTACATCTTCACTCAGCCGAACCTTAATGCACGTCAGAGGAGATGGATGGAGTTCTTGTGCGAATATGATTTTGACATTCACTACATCAAGGGAAAGGAAAATGTAGTTGCAGATGCTTTGAGTAGGAGACATCACGAGGTTTACACCATATCCATGGGCACAAACTTGAGAGACCGTATACTTCGACACTTGTCAGAGGATGGATGGTATGCAGAGGTTTGTCAGGTATTACGTTCTCAGGTTACTCTAGAAGGGAAATATGCGGATTATTCTTTGGAGTCCGATGGACTGTTACGCCACAGAGGGCACATTTATGTACCTTTCTCCGGAGGGTTGTGAGAGTTCATTGTCACGAAAGCTCATAGAGCTCCTTATGCAGCGCATCCCGGGGTTAAGAAGTTGCATGCTGACTTGAGGCAGTTGTATCATTGGCCGGGAATGCGGCAGCTCATTGCTGAGATAGTAGCTCGGTGTCTCAAGTGTCAGAGGGTTAAGGTGGAGCACCGCCATCCAAGTGGGTTGCTTCAGTCTCATGCTATACCAGAGTGGAAGTGGGATACTATATCCATGGATTTCATCATTGGTCTTCCTATTTCTTCTCGTCGCCATGATGCTATCTTGGTGACAATTCAAAAGTTGACCAAAGTAGCTCACTTTTCACTAGTTCGTACTACATTCACAGCTCCAGCAGTAGCACAGGTGTTCTTGCGAGACATTGTTAGACTACATGGCGTACTCTGCAAGATTATTTCTGACAGGGATTCTCTTTTCACTTCTACCTTTTGGAAGTCATTATAGGTAGCTATGGGCACTAAGCTCAATTTCAGTACAGCCTATCACCCGGAGACAGATGGTCAGACAGAGAGGGTCAATCAGGTGTTAGAGGATATGCTTCATATGTACGTCATGGATCATCAGACCTGATGGGAGGAGTATCTTCCCTTAGTGGAGTTTTCCTATAACAATGGGCATCACACTTCCTTGGGAATGCCACCCTACCAGGCATTATACGGCAGGCCTTGCAGGACGCCCTTGAGTTGGGATCGCATAGAGGATAGAGTTGCTATTGGTCCTGAGTTAGTTCGGGATATGGAACAGTAGGTGGATTTGATTAGGCATCGTCTCAGAGAGGCTCAAGATAGACAGAAGAAGTATGCCGATGCAAAGAGGATAGATCGTAGTTACTTGGTTGGAGATAGAGTTTTCTTGAGAGTGTGACCGCATAAGAGTCCAATCCGTTACGGAAAGGGTTCTAAGCTCGCACCTCGCTTTGTAGGACCTTTTGAGATTCTGGAGAGGATAGGCCCTGTTGCCTACCGTTTAGCTTTACCACCTAGCTTGTCACGCATCCATGATGTGTTTCATGTTTCAGTTTTGAGAAAATATATCTATGATGAGTCTCACCTTTTAGATTGGGATGCCTTGCAGGTGGAGTTGGACGAGCAGCTAGCTTTGGAGCCCATTCGCATTTTGGCACGCCAGACATTGGCCATTCGAGGTCGAGAGCTGAACCAGGTTAGGGTCCAGTGGGATTGTTATGATGAGGTTACGGATTCATGGGAGGACGCAGCACATATGAGATCAAAGTACCCTCACCTCTTTGATGAACTCCAGGAGGAAGTTCATGCCTAGAGGGGGAGGATGTGAGGCCTCACCTCGACTCAGTCTGACATTCAGTGGATTTTATATTTTAGACTATTATGGATACTTTATTTTGATGCATTTTGAGACTTAGAACCTATATGATTTCAGGATTTGGATAACATTGCTATGATTTGATGATTTACTTACATGCTTTATGAGATAAAACACTACATGATTATTAGATAGAATGATATTACAATGATAGATGTCGTTATTGAATTTGCAGGACTTTACTCTGAATATAGAACTATGATGCATGTTTAGTTTTTGTGAATTGGGATGAAATTTGCTTATGTGAATTTGCTTGATAAAGATGTATTCAATCTGTGCAGATGAAAATTGTATGCAAGTAATGATGTGTATTGTTATATTATTGAATTATATTATATTTGGATATTTGGAAGTACTAATGTGTAAATTGAGATGCATATGAAATTTACCATGTGACCATGGAAAATTACGGAGAATCAAACCTAGACTTATGTATGTTCGTAAGCCAGGGTTTGTCTATTTGGAGAGACAACACCCCGTTTGTGTTGTATTTTATTCGTAACAGTATATGTTGCATGAGTGTTAGGTGTTATTTAAATTTATTGTGTAAAAACCTCAAGAGACAATTTCATGTTTTATTTTTGTAAAAGTGTTTTATTTGTGTCACTTGACACGTGTGTATTTAAATTTAAATGTTTTATTTTGTCTCTTGGTGGGAAAGTGTTTAATTATAGTTTTCTTAAATAAATTAATGTGTTGTCATAAATACTTTGGAAATATAATATTTGGAGTGGTCAACTTATGTTTGACCCGAAAATAAACTTCAGAGGGGTTTAAAATGAGTTAAATGAACACCTAGGGGTAGTTTAATAGGGTTTCCTAAAGCCCATAAGGTATACCTAGGGGTTAGGGGTAACTTTAGGCAAGTTTCTACTTTATAATGATTTTTTTAACGCTTTAAAAATTGGCTTTTTTGAGTTGAGCGAAAATTGAAAATTGGAAGTTAAATCAAATCAAGATTTTTCCTTTTGGAAGGAGAGTCTTTTTGCATTTTTGCTTTCTTTCTTCTTTTTTTTTTTTTTTTTTAGAATCCTGTGAGAACTCAGAGAGTGAGCTTCTTAAGGAAGATTTTTGGGAATAGCAGGGTAATCACCCACTCTCCATTTTTGGAGGCAGAAGGAAATTTGGAAAGAAAATAATGTTATGGAATAGAGAAATTGAATAAGGGTAGAAGGAAAAAGATTTGTGGATTGGGCAGCTCTTCATTAGATATCATAATAACCCTTGGGCAGATTAAGGTTGGTTTCAATTATTATTTGTAATGTCTTCTTCTTGTTTATGTATGGAAGTTGTTTGTATAAAAAATCTGTGTTCTTGAAAGTTTATGTTTGAAAATCTCTTGGTATTTTTGCTTTATGAAAATGTTGTGTTTTGGGAGTTTTCTCAAGATCTCTTACTCTTGGGAGAGAAGAGGATCTTGAGGGTGGTAGCAGTGACAACCCTCGAGTGAGAGACTCTCTTTTGAGAGCGATCACAAGGGATCTTTGTGTGACCCTTGCTGCATGGCCTGTTTGTGCAATGGGGGTCATAAGGAGGGATATAAGGCTAGAATGCCTTTGGGGGGCATAAGGAATAAGGGGTTGAGATTCTTGATATTTTTATTGTGCCATGAGGTGGCTTCTTGTTTATTTCATACTTGCAGTTCTCCTCAGGGTAATTGGTCCACTACCACCCTATGAAAATGTTCATCACCAAAGTGTGGTGCTGTGAAAGCCAAGATGGGAATGTGTCTGGAAAATCTGTATTCATTGCTTTCTATGTGTTTGCTTGTTTGTTACCCGTTTAGGAATTGGTTCTCCAAGCTCGGGGGTGGCTACCAGTTAGCCTAGGCTGGGAGGTGAGCACTCCATGGTCATATTTGTGTTTTCGATTATGCAGGAAAATCAGAGGAAAGAGAATAGGAACCATGAAAAGACACTGAAGATTATTATGGAAGATACTTAAATTCAGTTACAGATGTTTGTTTAAAGTTGTTATAGAAATATGCCTCATTCATAGTAAAGAGAAGCAAGTTGTAATTTGTGAAAGTAGATTTGAAGTTTTATTGTTGTGACTATTCAGAGAAACATCCTGTAAATTGGTAGAATTTCTTAGAGGTGTTTAAAAAAGAAAAGCTTGTTATTTCTACTTCTGGTTTTTAGAAAAAAGAAAAGTTAATTTGTGTTACATGCAAAAGCTTCTTGTATTATGGAAAGAAATAAAAGAGTAGATTTCAATTAAATTTTATCTGTATTTTTACTTGAGGCAAAATAGAAGTTTATTTATGCAGAAAGATTTTAAGTAATTTAACGGGAAAAGATGTTATATGTAAATATTTTATTAGAAAAAAAAAAATCAATGAAATTCTTTTTATTCCAGAAAAGTATATTGTATCCTTGAAAAAGTATTCTAAATTGTTTTTCAGTTAGCATTGATTTAAAAAGCATATATATATATATTATATATATATATATATATTTTTTAAATTAAAAAAAAAAAGAGGATGTATTTGGGTCCTCGCGGACCCCACTGTGTGTACGCACAGTGAAGGGCCGCACGGCGCCCACTGTGTGCACTCACAGTGGAGCCGCTTTCAGCTCCCACTATGTGGGCACACAGTGGACGGCCACAGCCGCCACTGTGTGGCCACACAGTGGGGAGCCACTAGCGGCGCCCACTGTGTGGGCACACAGTAGAGCCGCAGCGCCCACTGTGCGCTCACACAGTGGCGCGTGGCCAACCCGCCTCCCTTTCCTCCGTAACCTGCAATGAAGAAAAAAAACGTGGCCGACTTTGGGGTTCTCGGCCCAGCAAGAATATTGACTGTTAAAAAAAAAAAATGGGTTAAACCCTAGCCCAGATGGGGCTAGGGCAATTTTGGTTTTAAAAATAAATATGTTAATTAGTTTAGATAATATATATGTGAGAAATTATAACCCTAATTAGGGTTGGGAAAAAAAAATATGGAATAGTATTTAGGAAGTTAAAATGGCTTTTGAATTAGAATTAAAATATTTGTCATTTATGTAAAATATATATTTATATATGTATCCATATATGTATATGGGTATATATATATGTATATATATGAATTTTGATCATAATTTTGGGTAAGTATTTAAATTATAAATATATATATATATATATATGTATATACAAATATATATATATATATATATATATATATTTATATAATCCTAGTTTTTATTTGGAATAAATAATAAAGAGAAATTTATAAATGGTTGATTAGGCTATATAGACATATTGGAGGTTAAATTAAATTTCCCCTCCTATTTCCTTTAGCATGATTAATTTAATAAACCTAATGACTAGGTATCTCTTGGAGATAGAATTATACCAGTTAGTTTTTTCTGCAATTAAAATTAAACAATTTATCGATGCTTAGTTCGTTACAGAATTAGCTCGAATTTAATAATGGAAACTTCATTAACACTTGTCGCGAGAGGGAACTTGTTAATTAAATTAGTATGTTTTTTTAAAAAAATTTGTTCTGTTTTTGCCCTAAATTTTGGGCATGACAAATAACCCTAGATTACCCAAATGAAACCAGTAAATATTTGAAAGCACACTAGAAGACAACACAAATTCTAGGCTTGAAAGTTTATGGGCTGTATATTGATATTCATTTTGAAAAAATCTTACAAAACTCAGAAATATTCTCTATGATCTTAGACAAAACCCAGATAAATTTTTGCAGAGTTTCTTTACAAATTCTTGTGATCATCTCTTACTAGTCTTGGTATCCATTTATAATAGCATGGATGCATACAAGCTTCAGACCTATTCAAAAGGTTTTTTACGACAAACTTCTTGTTTGAACAAGAAGTAGAAAATCTTTTCCACTTTCTAACGGCCCCTTTCCCGTGGTTGTCATTATGCGCCTTCTTCTTGAACCTCTGCATCCAGCACAAAATACTTTCTTGTCCACTCCTGGTATACATCATCAGCAGGCCATGAGAAGTTAAAAACTTTCCCTTTTGTCTTTGCTAATCTCTTCCATGAGTTCCTCATTTTATTAACCTCTGAATTTAGGAAACCATAGTGTGATTTAATTTTCTCTATCTCCTCATCCGTTCCAACAAATAGGGAAGTATCATCTGTATTAATGATTCCCTTTATCCTTAATGATAGGTTGGCTCCTAATTCATTAAGCAATATTTGTTTGTCCTTCAATTGAGTTGGAGTGGAAAAACCCCCTCAAAATAATTCAAATACTTGCTCAGTGTACTGTTTCTTATACAAGTTTATCTTCCTCTCTGCATTATCTACTCCTTCTACTAACTTTGCCAGATCCTTTATCAAGTCACAAGTGGATTTGATAATGGTGTCAGTCCCTGCCTCATCATAAGATAAACATATAAGTTCCAGGTCCTCCTCCCTAGGCTTCCACTTGTCTAAAATAGGCATTAGAACAACCTTGTCTCCATTGAGCTCATTCCACATATCCAAAATTTTACTCATATTGTTATACACCAATGATGATCCTATAGTGTTAGAAAAACTCAAAATTGTGGCCCTCACTCTCTCTTCATATTTATTTGCAAATAGGATTTGAGCCTGTTTTAGCTTCTCCAACTCTTGAGGAGTGATCTCAACTGATTGGGAACTAGAAGGTACAGGAGAAGGTGGGAATTCAATGATAGGGCTAGTAGATGGAGGCTATTCAGGAGAAGAAGAAATCATCAATGTTGAGGACATGCCTCGCTGGTAATGACCTGCCAATTGGCTTCTCAAATTAGCATTAATAGTGTCTTGGCTCATTACCTCTCCTTTGGCATCATTGTAAGCTTTCAGGATAGTCTCTAACTTAGTTTGGAGAACTGCCTTTTCCATTGCTTCTTTCTCTGCCACTGCAACATTGAACTTTGCAATCTCTAAGACTATGCTAGGAGCCTCCACCACTCCAGTATTTTGCACTCTCTTCACTATCATACCTCCAAGATAGTTTGACTCTTGGGTATCCTTTTTCTTTTTATTTTCATCTCTTTTCAGAGACCACATGACCAAAGTAGCATTATCCTTGCTGAAGGTTACTCCTTCCATAGGCTTGGTTTCTTTCCTGACTGCCTCTAGAACCAAGACATCTGCTATATCCCATTCAGGGAGGATGAGTATACCAGCCTTTGCTACTATCTCCCTTCCTTTCTCAAGAGGGATGGTCTTAAATTTAGTGACCATTTCTTGCTTTATTTCTTCCTCCACCATAGCTTCATCCTTGTGGGGCTGCTCACCCTTCCTCTTCTCACATCTGGCATTAAACTTATCAATATTCTACTTCCACACAAATTGCATGAAATCTCCTGAGGTAACAAAGTTGCTATCAGCTAAGAATTCCTCACTAGCTTGTTTAGTGGCAGGATCCAAATCCTGGCCTTTGAACTCATTGGTGGTTATGTTCATCTCAGCATCTTCTAGCTCTTGAGGCATTCCATCTTCTATTTCATCATAGGTATAGTCTATCTCCCCAAGACTCCCTAACTGCAACAATTGCTCAATTGTTGCCTGCTCATTTCCTATATGAATAGGGGATTGAGATGGGGAATACAAGGGCTCATTAGATTGCAATTCCTTTTCCACCCTTTGCCTCTTTGGGGATTCCTGAATGTCAATGACATCTTGTATTTTCCTCTTCCCTTTTGAAGTAGAAGGTTCCCTTGTTGTTGGCACCAACACACTGTACTTGGATTTTCTATGTAGCACATAGTCACCAGGAGGGATTGCTTTAGCAGATGTAGACCTAGCTAGAACTAGTCTTGCCTTCTCAGGGTTGTTTTTAATCACTGCTTCCCTCTTCTCTTTCAATGTTTGCATTACATATTAAAAAAAAGGAATTTTTCCTTTTCCTCAAAGGGGTGAAAACTAGATAAGGGGTCATAGCTGGTGTCAAATTGGTGCATAAAATCTAGAGCCTTCTTGTAGGCCACCCATTTTTCTTTCCTTAGCTCCTTCTCATCCAAATCAAACTCATTTTTGATGAGGTCTTCAAGGAATTGGAATTGGTGAGGTCTGCCTTTGCATACTACCCTCTTCCTAAACATACAATTAAATAAGTCTTCAGGGTCCAAAAACCTTGACACTGCAGTGGATAGCTAGTATGGTTGAAAGAACTCCTCAAAACACTTCCACCCACCTTTAGTAATAACAAACTGATGTGCTATTGTTAGTATAGGGAAAATAATCCCTTTTCCTTTTTTAGATAGCTCTACCTCTTTCACACTCCTAATCTGTTCAAGGATTTCTACAATTCCTACTTTCAGTGGGACCTAATACAACAACAAAAGTGGAGTGCCTCTGAAACCATACACTCTGAAAATTGTGGAAACAGGGTACAAGCACATGTCACCCCAATTGTGAACAATTTTGATTCCTTCAGCAAACTCCTTCAGCCTAAGAAACTCCAAAAGAGCTTTAGGGACCCTTGGATTCTTTGAGCATAAAAGAATTCTGATCTTGGATGCAAAGCACTTATCAAAATTTAAGTAGCTAGCATCTTCCCTGTCCCATGACAACACTGTGCTCTATAATTGAACTAGCATTTTCTCCCCATCCTTTTCTTTCACCAGATCCATTCCATTGGCAAAGTAGTCACCACCCTTGAATAGAAATAGATGCATGAGAAGGGAGTAACATCCAAAAGGCCTATCCACCTTACCATTCTTTATCACTATCAAGCCTTCATGGATTGCATCAGTAATATAGGGGGCACAATCAAATGTAACTGCCAGAGAAGGATTTAAAATTTGAGCTATCATTAACATGTAATAAGTTGGCATGTGCACTTCAGCATCCACTCCAAAAATCTGGCAAAGTGACCAGTATAATCCTTTATCTGTAAGAGTGAACAAATTGAAGGAGAAAGGCTCCATGGTATTAGGTCCTACAATAGTCAATCCACCTATTTTAACAAAGAATTCTTTAAGAGGCCCATTTCTAAGATGATTCCTCTGTGCATTGTAGACCCGAGCCAATGATTTAAAATTAATGGGCTCTAAATAATTGGACACCTCACTGAGTCCAAATACTTTTCTGAACTCATCATCATTTATTTCAATGAGGGCTTTTCCATTTATATCCCTAACACTTTTGGGAACAGGGTCATAGTTGTGTGCAATCTGAGTTAGGAGATCCACATCCATGAACACTCTAGGGACCACCAATTTACCTACATCTAACTCCCAAATACTATTCATGGGGGCTAGGGAGTTCCTCATACCAAATCCAACCTTGAATAAACCCAAACCAGACAACACTATCTATGGGTCTCTCAGCCAATTACCCTTATCATACAATCCTTCTCCTATTCTCAGGCGAGGAGCCTTGGGCACTAATTCTTTAACCTTAGCTGCTATGTTTGTTGACATAGACAACTATTCCAAGAAATCATCATAAATTGCTCTCTCCTTGTAATTAACTTTCCTTGTGAAGTCCCTTTTGGGTGCCATCTCAATGATATGCAAAAAATTCAATTACTAATCACAACTATTTTTTAACAGAACAAAACTACAATTCAATCAAACCTTCAAGTAATTGGTAAGCATGATACAAGAAAACCTGTTCTCAGCCTGAAGAACTTTGCTCTGCACTAGCTTTTTCACAACAACTCTTCGAAATGATGCCTATATTCAATTGATGTGAGCGTATATATGGCAATTGGGTTCTTAACTGCGACATTAACACCACAAGCTTTGGCCATCACCTTAGAATTGAATTCGCGAATGAATTTGAAAATTTCGCTCCAACGGATCACAAAATGTCTGTGTTTCTATCACTTTCTTGTTTCACCATTTTGCACATCCTAAAATCCATGCTTCTTCATCAAGCAAAATCATGCCAACCATTAGATCCAGTGAAACTTGCACGGCTTTTAATTTATTGACTTTTCTTCATCCGACGATAGGCTTAGATCTCTTTCGCCATTTCGTGAAAGCTAAACCTCGTGCACATTCACCTAGCAACACCGCATAGGCTGTCCAATAAAAAGGAACTTGATCGATCTTTATTCTATCCTTTGACCAGTGGCTAACCCCACTAATAGCGCACCAAGAATTTAAGGCTAGTTGTTTTTGTTGTTTCGCGAATGGTAATTACCTTGCATCGTCGGGCTGCGAAATAACGCCCACCGTCAGATCCTCTTTGAGATACCTGCCTTTTAACAAACTTAACCAGTAGAAGTGGGCCCTCTGACTCAGCATCATCCAACCTGGCAACCGACTAGAAAAGGAAACCAACGTGTCAATCTTTTATTCATCGAACAACTTCCATGGGATCCACTTCAGGTCCACCATGTGTGTCTGACAACTTGCCTTTTCTTCAATGGTCTGATCCATCTATTCTGCCATGTCACTTTGCTATTTCATGAAGGTTAAATTTCGGTCACCTTAGGGCTGCGAAATGGCAGTGACTGTCCGATTAAAATGAACTTGATCGATCTTTACTTTCAATCCTTACCAGCTCATGGAGTCACTTTCCCTTTCACCATTTCGCAAAGGTTAAATCTTAGTCACCTTTATCCAGTGAAACCACGCGGGCCGTCTAATCAAATAGAACTTGATTGGTCTTTATCTTTAGTGAAAACCTAGATGCCGAACCCACTTCCGCCTTTCGCCACTTCGCGAATGGTAACTCATGGGCATCTTTAGGCTACAAAGTCACGTGCACCTTTAGATTAAAAGGAACTTGCTCACTGGTTAGGAGCCCGATTAAAAATTAAAACCTTAGGAAAGACTTAGAAAAATAGTGCGTTGCTAGACCCACCTAGGAAGAAATAATAAAAGGGGGGGAGACTTTTCACGGCAAACGGACCCTTCTTTAGGTGAATAAAGTAACACAGAATTAGAAAGAGAGGGTTTTTCTCAGACACTGGAGTGATTAAGACTTAAACCCTAAACCCTCTTTGGACCTAAAGCAATTTAGAGGTAACAAGGCCATATCAGACTCAAAATTTCATAGACAACACCAATTATGGGACAAGAATACCCATTTTTTAAATAGTGATAACAGATATATCAAAGAATCCAGTATTTCACTCTAAAACAAAGTATTTTTTTATCAAGTATAATTTTCTAAAAGAAAATGTTGAAGCAAATGAAGTGAGATTAGTTTATGTTAACACTAAAGAGCAAATTGCAGATATTTTTACAAAGTCTTTGCCTAAGGAAACATTTGAATATCTCAGAGAGAAGCTTGGGGTAATCACCCCACCGATAGAGACTTAAATGATGCAGATTGGCATCAAACCAATAGGGACTAACATAAAAATCTTTTTTCGGCTTGATGAAGGGGAGCTACTGCTCAGGGGGAGTAGTTAGTTGTATGTTCTAATTTTGATTTTTAACTACTTTGGCATTTGATGTCAAAGGGGGGGATATTTCTATGGAAAAATATTGTACTTTGAAGATGTATTTTGGTTTTGGTTATACTGTTCCTATTTTTGGTACAGAACTTTGTGTTGATCTATTTAAGGGAGATTATTGGCATTCTATTTTGGCACTTAGATGTTTTTCCATCTAGTGTTGCCATCAATGCCAAAGGGGGAGATTATTGGTTTTATGGATGACTTCGTCATGTGTTGCATTGGTTTTTTTATTGATGTCAACACTTATCTTTCTGGAGGTCTACATTGTTGATTTGGCAATATGGTTATATTGTTTTGTTGATGAACCGACACATTAGGGTCCCATCATGGATATTGGCTTATGCACAGTTACTGATATATGTTTCACTGGCAGCTCAGGAATTTTATGATGACTTATTATCATCTGGAGATCATTTGGCTATGTCGAAGACATGGATTGGACGTTTGCATTTGGTGTTTTGCATATTGGACTAATCGGGTTCACATATTTGCCTTAACCGGCAGATAGGTCTAGGTTATGAACCAGCATATGATATCATGTTCCAGATCTGCACGACATGATTTGGAAATGTTTTATTGATTGGATAATGTGTAAATGTATTAAGGTCGACATATTGTATTTTACCAAGGCTTAGTTTGTAATTGATTTAAATGTAGTATATTTTAGGAGCTGACCTAATGATGAGGTCTTAGTTTTTGTATAAATAATTGTAAGATCTTATTTGGAAGAAGTGTGTGTGTGTGTACGTATATTGAAGATCATTGTGAAGAGAAAAAAAAAGAAGATCCTTGTGCCAATCACACAGATATCATCTAAAGGTTGAAGGAAGGTTGTTAAAGGTCA
Organism: Cryptomeria japonica; assembly: GCF_030272615.1. NCBI lineage: Eukaryota > Viridiplantae > Streptophyta > Pinopsida > Cupressales > Cupressaceae > Cryptomeria > Cryptomeria japonica. Next base: position 248,903,600 of record NC_081407.1, on the reverse strand, counting down.
TGAAGGTATTTGGTCCTCATGTGTAGAGCTTAAACTAGTACTGAATCCAACATTGAAGATGCTAAATTGATGCTGTACATTTCTATTGGATTTAACCATCCAATTGTGTAGTCAATGCGAATCCTATTTTGTGATTGAGCAGTGAGCTCTAGGCGGTTGGCCTTTCTGCATGTGCAGACCCCATTATTGTATTCACTTACTATCTGTAGTAGTATCATCTGATTGCGGGTAAGTTTTCTCACCATGTTTTTCCCCTTTCAGGGTTTCCACATCAAAATCTATGTGTCATGTGTTGTGCATGTTGTTTCTCTTTTTGTTTCATGCATTAAGTTGTACCACTAATACTATAACCATTGATCTATTTTACTAGCACTAAGTTTTAAGTTGGAATAATTTGTTTGGGTTATAATTTATTGACAACTGATTCACCCCCCCCTCTTAGTTGTCCTTCTTGGTTCCTAATAGATAGAACATACTAGCAGTGAATGAGACAAAGTGTGAACCGATAGAGAGGAGGATGAGTAAAGACTGAAGATACTACTGGTAAAGTTGAGGAGAAGGGAAGTCGGTAGAGAGATTATTCATGAGTGATTACAAAACAAATTTGTAACCAAGATATTACTTTTATATTTGATGATACTCATTGTAAATCACTGGGTTGGTGCTCGGTACAAGGGTTGTAGATCCTTTGGGTTGTTACCCATAAACTATTAGGGGCTGGTGCTCCTTGGGTTGGTGCCCTAAATCAGTAGGGGTTGGTGCCCTAAATCAGTAAGGGTCAGTGCTCCTTGGGTTGGTTCCCTAAATATTGTAATTGTTTTTTTTACTGTGAGGTTGGATTGGAGCAGTAGCCTTAGGCAACATTTCTCACTGAGGTTTTTCCAATTTTGGGTTTTCCTCGTATATACCGGTGTTATGTGATGTGCCCTTTGTGTGGTTGAATTGTGTTGTCTTTTTTTTATCTTACCAGTATGTTTTCTTGGTCCTTAGGTTGGTAACCAATAATCTCTCTTGGAGTTAAAAGGGTTAAGAATTTAGAAATTACCACCCCTCTCAGTGCCATCTTGTGTTCAACAAGAAAGTTGAGCCAACTTGTGGACTTGTTTAGATTGCTGAACATGAGGCAAAGAAAGGTTTGCAGGTAGACCATCGATCCTAGATCTTGAGCTTGAGGTAGTTAGTGGGTGGAGACTTGAACCGATCATCATTGAGGCAGGCTACAATTTGGACTGGTAGATCATCGTGGAGAGGCAACCAGGAGTTGTAGAAAGATTATCGAACCCCCTGAGGTAGTTATAAGTACCTTTTGATAGATTTTCAAACTAGATGAAGTGATGGGACTCACTTTTTAATTAACCCCAAGAGTCTGATGCAGGAGCATTGATCTAGTTCTTACCGTTGAGGTAGTTTTTAGTGGAATTGCTTGAGATCATGGCATTTCTTCTTGTTTGAGTGTTTGGCATTTTAGTTTTGGGTTCATTCCCTTCTGTTTGTAGTCTTGTTCATGTTTGAGTTTCATGATTTTTGGATTTAATCCTAGTGATTTATTGATTCTGGTATTGGCCCGGTTGATATGTTCTTACCAGTTATTCTGGCAGTGTGTTGAGCAAAGTTGGATCGGGTTGTGGTTGATCTCCATGACCTGCAGATCATTTATTTATGTTTCTTGTGTCATGTCTGATGTTCTTGAAGGACCACACATTGTCTTATGCATTTTGGAAGTTGTTCTTAGTGATTTGAGCTGACTTGTTATTGTTAGACGTTTCATGAATCGTTTGGTCTTTGGGCCGACTTGATTAAATTGTTATTATTTGTGAAAGGTATAAATGGAGGTTTGTGAATCATTTGAAAGGACAAAAGTTAGAAGATAGAAGACATAGTTTAGAGATCAAGCGAAGATGTAGATCTGGTGAGATTTTGATCTGGTGGACTGAGGTCAGAAGGCTGAGGTCTAAATTAGTGTAGAAACGGTGGACTGTTTCTGGAGGCCGATCTGATATGTGGTTGATATGTGGATCTTATATTTATGTTGTAAGCATTATTTGTATCTTGGACTGCGATCCAGCATGTGGCGTTTATAATTCTTCATACTGTAATAAGAATTGTTCATATTGTTTATCGGTTATGTGTTTTGTTATGTTACCGGTTGTTCTTTCTGCTATTTCTGGCATCTTGTTGCAAGTTATTGGTATGTTTTGCATGGTTTATGTGTTAGGCTGCAAGGATGGTCTTTCCTTCATTGGATCTCCCTACCTTGACTGCACCAACTAGTATCAGATCTGGTTTGTGAACCTATTGTTGGACAGAGTGTTGATTGTGCACCGGTTGGTTGGAGAGAAAGTTGAGACAACTTGTGGACTTGTTCAGATCACCGAAAATGAGGTAGAGAAAGGTTTGTAGGTAGACCGCCGATCCAAGAGCTTGTGCTTGAGGCAGTTAGTGGGTGGAGACTTGAACCAATCACCGATTGAGGTAGGCTACAGTTTGGACTAGTAGATCATCATGGAGAGGCAACCCAAAGTTGTAGATAGATCGCCGAACCCCCTAAGGTAGTTGTGATTACCTTCTGATAGATCGCCGAACTAGATGAAGTGATGGGACTCACTTTTTAATTAACCCTGAGAGTCTAATGCAAGAGCACTAATCAAGTTCTTACCAGTTGAGGCAGTTTTTAGTGGAATTCCTTGAGATCGTGGCATTTCTTCTTGTTCAGGTGTTTAGCATTGTAGTTTTGGGTTCATTCCCTTGTGTTTGTATTCTTGTTTGTGTTTGATTTTCATGGCTTTTGGATTTAATCCCGGTGAGTTATTGATTCTGGTATTGGCCTGGTTGATATGTTCTTACCACTTATTCCAATAGTGTGTTGAGAGAAGTTGGATCGGGTTGTGGTTGATCTTCGTGACTTGCAGATCGTGAATTTATGTTTCTTATGTCATGTCTGATGTTCTCAGAGGACCGCACATTGTCTTATGCATTTTGGAAGTTGTTCTTATGTTTTGAGCCGACTTGTTACCATTACATGTTTCATGAACTGGTTGGTCTTTGGGCCGACTTGATTAAATTGTTATTATTTGCAGATGATATAAATGGAGGTTTGCGAATTATTTGAGAGGATAGAAGCTAGAAGATAGAAGATATAGATTAGAGATTGAGCAAAGATGTAGATCTGGTGGACTAAGGCTGGAGGGCTAAGGTTCGGATTACTATAGAATCAACAGACTATTTTCAGAGGCTGATCTGATATGTGGTTGATGTGTGGATCTTATATTTGTGTTGTGAGTAGTGTTTGTATCTTGGACTATGATCCATCATGTGACATTTTTAATTATTCAGACTGTAATAAGAATTGTTCATATTATTTACCCGTTATGTGTTTTGTTATGTTATCGGTTGTTCTTTCTGCTATTTCTGGCATCTTGTTGTTGGTTATGGGTATGTTTTGCATGGTTTATGTGTTAGGTTGCAAGGATGGGATTTCCTTCATTGGATATCCCTACCTTGACTGCACCAAGTTGTATTAGAGCTAGTTTGTGAACCTATTGTTGGACAGAGTGTTGATTGTGCATCGGTTGGTTGGAGAGAAAGTTGAAACAACTTGTGGACTTGTTCAGATCACCAAACATGAGGTAGAGAAAGGTTTGCAGGTAGACCACTGATCCTAGAGCTTGAGCTTGAGGCGGTTATTGGGTGGAGACTTGAACTGATCGTTGATTGAGGTAGGCCGTAGTTTGGACTGTTAGATCATCGTGGAGAGGAAACCAGAAGTTGTAGATAGATCATCGAACCCTCTGAGGTAGTTGCAAGTACCTTCTAATAGATCATCGAACCAGATGAAGTGATGGGACTCACTTTTTAATTAACCCCGAGAGTCTGATGCAGGAACATCAGTCTGGTTCTTACCGATTGAGGCAGTTTTCAGTGTAATTGCTTGAGATTGTGGCATTTATTCTTGTTTGAGTGTTTAGCATGTGGTTTTGGGTTCATTCCCTTGTGTTCATAGTCTTGTTCGTGTTTGAATTTCATGGATTTTGGATTTAATCCTAGTGAGTTATTGATTCCGGTATTGGCCCGGTTGATATGTGTTGGTATTTTGGTATGGTTTTGTTATTGATGTCAACACTGACTAAAACTCTAGCACTTTGGAGATCCAACAACATTCACCGGCAAGCAAGTAAATTTTTCATAGTCACTGGTATATGGTACACCGACACTTGGAATGATATGGAAAACACTTGGTTATGTCAAAGACATTGTGTGGACACTTTGTCTTGGAGTTTTGTTTATTGGTACATTCACATTTGCATATTTGCTATTACCGGTAAATAGGTCCAGGGTACACACCGACAAGTTTATCTTTTCTAGATCAATATAGCATGCTTTGGAGATGATTAATTATTGTTGTAAATGCATTAAAATGACATGTTCAATCGGTTATTGCATTGGATATTGTTTTGTTTGTAAAATGCTTTTATTGTAAATATCTTGTAGAGCCGACCTACTAAAATTGGTCTTAGGTTATGGTATAAATGTAAGATCTTATTTGTAAGATCAAATGTGGAATGCAAAAAGGATTATGTGAAGGTATATGCGAGAATAAGCAGAGCTATACACATAGACATCATTTGAAGATTGAAGGAGGGTTTTTGTGAAGACAACCAGAACTACACCGGTATTGAATCCAACATATGAAGATGCTATTTTGTGTAGTACATTCTTATTGGATTTAAACATCCAACTCTAGTCAGTGTGACTCCCATTTTGTGATTGAGCAGTGAGCTCTAGGCACTTGGCCTTTCTGCATGTGTAGACCCCATTTATGTACACTTATTATCTGTAGTAGTATCATCTGATTGTGGGTAAGGTTTCCCACTGTGGTTTTTCCCCTTACAAGGTTTCCACGTATAAATATTGGTGTTATGTGTTGTGGATGACTTTGTCTTTATGTTTCATGCACTAATCCTTACCAGTATAGCAATTAACTATTAAATCTGTCTACCAACATATTGAACTGGTTTACCGGTATTAAGCATTAAGTTGGTTAAGTTGTTTTGGTTTAATTTTATTTGACAACTGATTCACACCCCCCCCCCCTCTCAGTTGTCTCCAGGACCTAACAATTGGTATCAAAGCCTAGTCCTCTTTTTGTAGAATTTTAACAGCTTGAGGAGATCCAATGTCTACTAACTATTTCAGGAAGGACAGTCCTAAACTTGATGAAACCAATTATGGCATATGGAAGATCAGAATGGAGACACATCTGGGATGTTACAAAGAATGATTATACTGCTCCTACTCCTGGTCAGCCTAATCCACCTACCTTGGGAAAAGATGAAGAAAATGATTACAAAGCAAGAGAAGCACTTTTGAGCGTATTATCAGATCAACAAATCATGTGACTATCAGATAGGTCTACTACTAAATCTATTTGGGATCATTTGGAAACACTAAATGAAGGAGATTCCACAGTCAAAATTGCAAAACTTGAAAGCTTCCGGGTCAAGTATGAACATCTAAAAATGGAAAAAGATGAAAGGATTTCTGCTTTTATGGAAAGAGTAAATGAGATTGTTTTGGGTATTAAATGTTGTGGAGGAACCTTAAGTGAGGATGAAATTGTTTCAAAAATTTTAAGAGGATTGCCACTGACATATAAAATGAAAGTCACTGCTATAAATGAGTTAAGAACAATGCCTAATACATTAGTAACTAGGGATACATTGATTGGGAAACTTTCAACTTTTGAAATTGAAGAATTTGGTCTTGTTGCTACTATAAAGATAGATTTTACATTTAAAGCATCAACATCATCTGCTCCATCATTTGACAAATCTGATTGGAAAGCCTTTTATGCAAGAGAACTTGAAGAAAGCAGGAAAGAGAATGAAGAACTTGAAGCACTATTTGCAAGGAAAATGCCTAAAGGTCCAGTTGGAAGTAAGTATGAAGGTAAAGAACCCTTTAAATGTTTTAACTGCAATAAGATTGGTCATATGGCTTCAAGATGCCCTGATAGACATGCTAGACTAAGAGAAGAAGCTAGAAGAACATACAAGCCTAACCCTGAATATCAGAGATACAGATTTAAGAAGAATAAAGACAAATCTTGTTACATTGCTGATGAAGGTGTGACTAATGATTCTGATGAGGATTTGACAGACAATGGATGGGTTTTTGTTGCCATAACAGAAGATCAACCTGTAGAACAGGCCTTGGCAGCTAAAGTTGAAGTAAAGGATGAATGGATCATTGATTCAGGATGCTCACATCATATGATAGGAGACAAAGGTAAATTCTTGAACTTTCAAGAATACAATGGAGGCTTAGTGAGATTTGGAGATGACAAAGCTTGTTTGATCAAAGGTAAGGGTACAATATCTCTTGATGGTAAGCATAACACTGACAATGTTTACTATGCTGAAGGATTAAAGCATAATCTTTTGAGTGTTGGTCAATTAGCTGAGAAATGATTTTAGTTACAATTCAAAAATGGAAAATGCAAAATCATGAATAGAACTGGTTTAGAAATTGCAACCGGTAATCAAACTAGAGGTAACATCTTTCATCTGAATAACAATGAAAAGACATGCTTGATTGCTCATATTGATGAAATTTAGTTATGGCATAAGAGACTCTTTCATGTAAACTTTGATTGCATGGTAAAGATCAGTACTATTAAGGCAGTTAGAGATTTACCTAAAATTATCAAACCTCACAATACAGTATGTAAGGAATGTCAATTTGGAAAACAAGTTAGAGATAGTTTCAAAAGTATTCTAGAAAAATCCAATAATGCTCTTGATTTGATTCACACTGATTTATGTGGTCCTGCTAGAACGAAAAGCTTACAAGGTGATAGATATTTCATGCTAATCATTGATGACTACTCTAGAATGTGTTGGGTTACTTTTCTTAGAGAAAAATCAGAAGCACTTGGAAAATTCAAACTGTTCAAAGCAATGGTAGAAAATGAAAACGGTAAGAAAATCAAATGTCTAAGATCAGATCAAGGAGGAGAATTTACATTTAAGGAATTTAATACATTTTGTGAAGTAAATGGAATCAGAAGACAACTATCAGCACCCTAGACACCACAGCAAAATGGAGTTGTTGAAAGGAAAAATAGAACTATCTTGGATGCAACAAGAATTATGTTATCAGAAGCAAACCTACCACATGTATATTGGAGAGAGGAAGTCAGTACAATGGTCTATACATTCAACAAAGTTCATATCAAAGGTGAAACAGGTAAGACCCCTCATGAACTATGCTTTGATATTACTCCTACTCTTAAATATTTTAGAATTTTTGGAAGTAAATGTTATATCAGAAGAGATGAGTATATTGGTAAATTTGATCCTAGAAGTGATGAAGGAATATTTCTTGGTTATTCATCTAAAAGCAAGGCATATAGATGTTTTAACAAAAGATTGCAGAAAATTGTTGAAAGTACAAATGTAAAGATTGATGAACAATTCAGAGGAACTTCAAGGTATATAGACTCTGTACCGGCAATAGAAATTTTGACAAATGAACCTACACTGAATCCACTGGTATAGAATGAAGATCCAATTACACTGGTATCATCTAAGGATTCCACAGTAACTGAGGAACAACAACAAATAAAGACACCCCGATATGTAAGACTGAATCACTCTGAAGATCAGATAATTGGAAACAAGCACAAAGGAGTTATGACAAGAGGAAGATTGGCAAATGAAGAGGTATGTCTTATTTCTCAAATTGAACCATCATCTGTTAATGAGGCATGTGAAGATAAACACTGGATTAAATCTATGGAAGAAGAATTAGAACAAATTGAGAAGAATAACACTTGGACATTAGTTCCCCATCCTAAAGATAAAAATGTAATTGGAACCAAATGGGTATTCAGAAACAAAATTAATGAAGATGGTAAGGTTATCAGAAATAAAGCAAGACTAGTGTGTAAGGGATATTCTCAGAAAGAAGGAACTGATTATAATGAAACCTTTGCACCAGTAGCTAGAATAGAGGCAGTCAGATTATTCTTGGCTTTTGCAGCACACAAGAACTACAAAGTTTATCAAATGTATATTAAATGTGCATTTCTAAATGGAGATCTTGAAGAGGAAGTCTACATTGAACAACCTGACGGATTTTCTTTGATAGATGACAAAGATATGGTTTGCAGGTTAAGAAAAGCTTTGTATGGATTGAAGCAAGCTCCAAGAGCTTGGTATGCAAGATTGGATAAGTATCTTTTGAAGATTGATTTTTCTAAAGGAAATACAGACAACAATTTATACTATAAAGTGACTAATGATGGCATCTTGGTTATAGAAGTATTTGTTGATGATATAATCTTTGGAGGAGAAGATGGATTATGTAAAGAATTTTCTATTAAAATGTAGCAATAATTTGAAATGTCTATGATTGGAGAAATAAAATTCGTTTTAGGATTACAGATTTCATAGACTGATAAAGGTCTATTCTTGAGTCAATCCAAGTACTTAAAAGAGTTACTAAAGAAATTTGGGATGGAGAACTCTAAACCGGTAAGCACACCTATGACTACAAATGACAAACTATCACTAAGGGATGAATCTACACCTGTTAATCCAACTAGATACAAATCTATGATAGGAGGTTTACTGTATTTAACACAAACTAGACCTGATATTATGAATGCAGTATGTATTGTTTCAAGATTTCAAAGTAATCCTAGAGAAAATCATGAATCAGTAGTAAAAAGGATTTTTTGGTACTTACAAGGCACTATAAATCTTGGATTATGGTATCCTAGAGATGAAAACTTTGAATTATGTGCATACACAGATGCAAATTGGGCAGGAGATGTGGATGATAGAAAAAGCACCATCGGCGGAGCATTCTTTCTAGGAAACAAACTAGTTTCTTGGTTGAGTAAGAAACAAAGTTGTACATCTTTATCAACAACAGAATCAGAATATGTTGCAGAAACAACTAATTGTACATAGGTACTATGGCTTAAGCAAATGTTAAAAGACATAAAGGTAAAATGCAAGGAACCTATTACTATCTATTGTGATAACACTGCAGCAACTGATATATCTAAGAATCTGGTATTACATTCTAAAACCAAACATGTTTCTATCAAACTGAATTTTCTAAGGGAAAATGTTGAAGCAAAGGAAATAAAACTGGTTTATGTGAATACTAAAGAGCAGATTGTAGATATCTTTACTAAACCTCTACCTAAGGAGACTTTTGAATATCTCAGAGATCACCTTGGGGTCATACCCTCACCACTAGAGACTTAGGAAGTTGATGATTATCATCAACCGGCAGAATGAACAGAGAAATCTTTATTTCGGCTTTGATGGGAAGCTACTTCTCAGGGGGAGTAGTTGGTATACTAAATTGATTGGTATTTTGTATATGAACTTGGCTTGGTAAGAACTTTTGCATTTGATGTCAAAGGGGGAGAGATTAGTATGGAAAAACAGAAGGAAAACACATGTTGCTCCCAAGGGGAGAGATTGTTGTTTGGGAGAGATTATTACTCTCTGTATCTGTATTTTTTATTTTTGGTTATGATCTCTATTTGGAGATTGTTGGTTTTTGGTATTTGGCATTTCTATTTTTGGCACTTTGATGGTTTTTCCATCTTGTGTTGCCATCAATACCAAAGGGGGAGAGTGTTGGTATTTTGGTATGGTTTTGTCATTGATGTCAACACCTACTAAAACTCTAGCACTTTCAAGATCCAACAACATTCACTGGAAAGCAAGTAACTTTTGCACAGTCACCGATAGATGGTACACTGGTAAGAAATAATGATCATCGGCACTTGGAATGATATGGAAAACACTTGGTTATGGTGAAGACATTGTATGGACACTTTGTCTTGGAGTTTTGTTTATTGGTACATTCACATTTGCATATTTTCTATTACTGGCAAATAGGTCCAGGGTATACACCGATAGGTTTATCTTTTCCAGATCAGCATAGCATGCTTTGGAGATGATTAATTATTGTTGTAAATGCATTAAGCCAACATGTTCAATCGGTTATTGCATTAGATATTTTTTTATTTGTAAAATGATTTTATTGTAAATATCTTGTAGAGCCGACCTACTAAAATTGGTCTTAGGTTATGGTATAAATGTAAGATCTTATTTGGAAGATCAAACGTGGAATGTGAAAAAGGATTGTGTGAAGGTATATGCAAGAATATACAAAGCTATACACGCAGACATCATTTGAAGATTGAAGGAGGGTTTTTGTGAAGACAGTCAGAACTACACCAGTACTGAATCCAGCATATGAAGATGCTATTTTGTGTAGTACATTCTTATTGGATCTAACCATCCAACTGTAGTTAGTGTGACTCCCATTTTGTGATTGAGCAGTGAGCTCTAGGCGCTTGGCCTTTCTACATGTGCAGACCCCATTTATGTACACTTACTATCTGCAGTAGTATCATTTGATTGTGGGTAAGGTTTCCCACCATGGTTTTTCCCCTTACAGGGTTTCCACGTACAAATATTGGTGTTATGTATTGTGGATGACTTTGTCTTTATGTTTCATGCAGTAATCCTTATCGGTATAGCAATTAACTATTAAATCTGTCTACCGACATGTTGAACTGGTTTATCAATATTAAGCATTAAGTTGGTTAAGTTGTTTTGGTTTAAATTTATTTGACAACTGATTCAACCCCCCTCTTAGTTGTCTCTGGGGCCTAACAATATGTTCTTACCAGTTATTCTGACGGTGTGTTGAGAAAATTTGGATCAGGTTGTGGTTGATCTCCGTGACTTGTGGATCATGGATTTATGTTTCTTGTGTCATGTTTGATATTCTCAAAGTACCACACATTGTCATGCATTTTGGAAGTTGTTCTTAGTGATTTGAGTCATCTTGTTACCATTACACATTTCATGAACCGGTTGGTCTTTGGGCCGACTTGATTAAATTATTATTATTTGCAGATGGTATAAATGGAGGTTTGTGAATCATTTGAGAGGACAAAATTTAGAAGATAGAAGACATAGTTTAAAGATCAAGCGAAGATGTAGATTCGACGAGATTCTGATCCAGTGGACTAAGGCTAGAAGGCTGAGGTCTGGACTAGTGTAGAACCAATAGACTATTTCCAGAGGCTGATCTGATATGTGGTTGATCCGCAGATCTTATATTTGTGTTGTAAGCAATTTTTTTAATCCTAGACTGTGATCCAGCATGTGGTGTTTGTAATTCTTCAGACTATAATAAGAATTGTTCATATTGTTTATTGGTTATATGCTATTTTATTTTACCGGTTGTTCTTTCTGTTGTTTCTGGCATCTTGTTGTCATCTATCGATATGTTTTGCATGGTTTATGTGTTAGGCTAAAAATATGGCATGTCCTTCATTATATCTCCCTACCTTGACTACAACACTATGCTAGGCTCCTTCTCGACTTAATAAATAGACGTGTGAAAATGACCCTTCTATGGGCCCCGTGTGGCCTATATATGCTCTAACTTCACCCTTTTGTCACCCATTCTCTACCTCTTTTATCCTTTTCTTCATCCCCTTTGTTCCTTTCTTCTTTCTTCTCCTCTTTTTCCTCACTTTTCCTTTGTTTTCTTCTTTTTCAAGAATTTTCTCATAAAAATTTAAATTTTTTGATTAAATTCTTGAGGGGGCATCTGTTAGGTCCCTGAGATAACTGAGACGAGGGGGCTCAATCAGTTGTCCAATAAATTCAACCAAAATTAACTTAACCAAACTTTATGCTGGTAGACAATTTTATCAGTTAATTGTAGTATCGGTAAAGATTAATGCATGAGACAGAAAGAGAACAACATCCACAACACATAACACAAATATTTGTACATGGAAACCCTATAAGGGGAAAAACCACAGTGGGAAGCCTTACCCACAATCAAATGATACTACTGCAGATAGTATGTGTGTACAATATGGAGTCTGCACATGCAGAAAGGCCAGCTGCCTAGAGCTCACTTCTCAATCACAAAATGAGAGTCACAATGACTATAATTGGATGGTTAAATCCAATGATAATGTACTACTTAAAATAGCATCTTCATATGCTGGATTCAGTACCGGTTTAGTTCTGAGTGCCTTCACAAAAACCTTCATTCAATCTTCAAATGATGTCTGTGTGTATAGCTCTTCTTATTTTCACATATATCCTATTAAATTACTTTTCCTTATCACATATCAATATCACAAATGAGATCTTACATTTATACCATAACCTAAGACCAATTGAATAGGTCGGCTCACTAAAAGATATTAAAATAAAATCAATTACAAATGAATCAATAAGTGATGCATCATGTCGGCTTAATAAATTTACAATAATAATAAATCATCTCCATAACATGTCATGTTGATCTGGAATAGATATGCTTGTCGGTACATAACATGGACCTATTTGCCAATAACAGCAAATATGCAAGACCGAATAGACCAATAACCAAATCACTAAAACCAAGTGATCAAATAATATCTTCGACATAACCAGGTAGTCTCCAAGTCATTCCAAGTGTCGGTGAACAATATAACCTGCCAATGAACCAAATACTAGTGACTATGCATAAGTCACTTTACTTGCCGGTGAACATAACCAAAGATCTCCAAGTGCTGATAAGTGTTGACAAGTGATGACAGGTGTTGACATCAAGGAAAAAACCATATCAACATATCCAAAATACCAACAATCTCCCCCTTTGGCATTGATGGAAACACAAGATGGAAAAACCATCAAAGTGTCAAAACAGAAATGCCAAAAACCAAAAACCAACAATCGATAATCTCCCAAAGAGATCATTATCCAGAAATCAAAATACATAATGTCTCTCCCCTAAGAATAATCTCTCCCAAAAAGATATCTCTCCCCAAAATGTTTTTCCATAATATCTCTCCCCCTTTGACATCAAATGCCAAAGCAAACAAACTCATTACAACATACCAACTATTCCCCCTGAGAAGTAGCTCTCCTCATCAAAGTTGGAATTAAAGTTTTTTCTGTTAATTTTGTCGGTTGATGACAAACATCAACTATCTAAGTCTCTATCGGTGGGGGTAGAAATCCAAGATGCTCTCTAAGATATCCAAAAGTTTCCTTAGGCAAAGGCTTTGTAAAAATATTTGCAATCTGCTCTTTAGTATTCACATAAACCAATTTCACTTCTTTTGTTTCAACATTCTCTTTCAGAAAATTGAATTTGATAGAAACATGCTTAGTCTTTGAATGAAATATTGGGTTCTTTGATATATCAATTGCTGCCATATTATCACAATAAATAGTTATAGGTTCCTTATATTTTACCTTTATGTCCTTCAACATTTGTTTGATCCATAATACCTGTGTACAATTTGTAGTTGTTGCAACATATTTTGTTCTGTTGTTGACAGTGATGTACATCTCTGTTTCTTGCTCAACTATGAAATTAGTCTGCTACCAAGAAAAAATGTTCCACCCATGGTGCTTTTTCTATCATCCACATCTCCTGCCCAATTAGCATCTGTGTATGCTCATAAATCAAAATTTTCATCTCTAGGATACCATAAACCCAGATTTGTAGTGCCTTGTAGGTACCGGAAAATCCTTTTCACTGCTGACTCATGATTTTCTTTAGGATTACTCTAAAATCTTGAAACAATACATACTGCATTCATAATATCAGGTCTTGTTTGTGTCAAATACAGTAAACCTCCTATCATAGACTTGTATCTAGTCGGATTAATAGGTGTTGATTCATCCTTCAAAGATAATTTATCAGTTATAGTCATAGGTGTGCTTACCGGTTTAGAGTTTTCCATGCCAAATTTCTTTAGTAATTCCTTCAAGTACTTGGATTGACATAGGAATATACCTTTATTAGTCTGTGAAATCTGCAATCCTAAAAAGAATTTTATCTCCCCAATCATAGACATTTCAAATTCTTGCTACATTTTATTAGAAAAGTCTTTACACAATCCATCTTCTCCTCCAAAGATTCTATCATCAACAAAAACTTCAATAACCAAGATGTCATCATTAGTCACTTTGTAGTATAAATTGATGTTAGCATTACCTTTAGTGTATCCAAGCTTCAAAAGATATTTGTCCAATCTAGCATACCAAGCTCTAGGAGCTTGTTTTAGTCCATATAAAACTTTCCTTAACCTGCAAACCATATCTTTGTTATTTGTTAAAGAAAATCCATCAGGTTTTTCAATATAAAATTCTTATTCAAGATCTCCATTCATAAATGCACATTTAACATCCAATTGATATACTTTATAGTTCTTGTGTGCTGCAAAAGCCAATAAAAGTCTGACTGCCTCAATTCTGGCTACCGGTGCAAAGGTTTCATTGTAATCAATTCCTTCTTTCTATTAATATCACTTACACATTAATCTTGCTTTGTTTATGATTACCTTACCATCTTCATTAAGTTTGTTTCTGAAAATCCATTTAGTTCCAATTACATTTTTGTCTTTAGGTCGGGGAACTAATGACCAAGTGTTATTCCTTTCAATTTGTTCTAATTCATCTTCCATAGCTTTAATCCAATATTTATCTTCACATGCCTCATTAATTGTGTTGGTATTTTGGTATGGTTTTGTCATTGATGTCAACACCTACTAAATACACCTACTTTGAAGATCCAACAACATTCACCAGCAAACAGTAAATTGTGCAACAGTTACTGGTATATGGTTCACCGACAAGGTATATTGTTCACCGGTACCTGAAATGACATGGAAGACACTTGGTAATGTCGAAGATATCATGTGGACATTTATTTTGAAGTAATAATCATTGATATATTCTTATTTGCATATTTGCTTTTACCGGCAAATAGGTCCAGACTATCTAGGGTTACACCGACAGGTTTATCTTTTCCAGATCAGCATGGCACGCTATGGAGATGATTTATTATTGTTGTAAATGCATTAAGCCGACATGTTTAATCAGTTATTGCATCGGACATTATATTATTTATAAAATATTTTTTGTAGAGCCGACCTACTAACATTGGTCTTAGGGTATGGTATAAATGTAAGATCTTATTTGTAAGATAAAGTGTGGAATGTGGAAAAGGTTTGAGAAAAGATATATGTGAGATCAAGTAGAGGTATACACGAAGACATCATCTGAAGGTGAAGTTAGGTTTTTGTAGAAGCATATCAGCATTACACCGGTACTGAATTCAACATATGAAGATGCAATTTTGCACAGTACATTCTTATTGGATTTAACCATCCAACTGTAGTCAGTATGACTCCCATTTGTGATTGAGCAGTGAGCTCTATGCTATTGGCCTTTCTACATGTGCAGACCCCTCTTTGTACACTTACTATCTGCAGTAGTATCATCTGATTGTGGGTAAGGTTTCCCATCATGGTTTTTCCCTTACAGGGTTTCCACGTACAAATGTTGGTGTCATGTGTTGTGGATGACTTTGTGCTTATGTTTCATGCATTAATTCTTACTGGTATAGCAATTTATTATTAACACTATCTACCAGCATACTTAACTGATTTACCGGTATTAAGCATTAAGTTGGTTAATAAGTTTTTGGTTTGAATTTATTTGACAACTGATTCACCCCCCCTCGCCTCTCAATTGTCTCTGAGACCTACAAATTGATGTAGGTTCAATTTGAGAAATAAGACATACCTCTTCATTTGCCAATCTTTCTCTAGTCATAACTCCTTGAAATTTGTTTCCAGTTATCTGATCTTCAGAGTGATTCAATCTTACATACCGGGGTGTTTTTACTTGCTGCTATTCTTTAGTGACTGTTGAATCCTCAGATGATGCCAGTGTAACTGGATCACCATTTTGTACCGGTGTACTCACAATAGGTTCATTTGTGATTATCTTTATTGCCGGTTCAGAGTCCATGTACCTTGAATTTCCTCTAAACTGTTCATCAATCTTCACATTTGCACTCTCAAAATTTTTCTGCAATCTCTTGTTAAAACATCTATATACCTTGCTCTTAGATGAATAACTAAGAAATATCCCTTTATCACTTCTAGGATCAAATTTTCCAATATATTCATCTCTTAAGATATAGCATTTACTTCCAAATATTCTAAAATATTTAAGAGTAGGAGTATTACCAAACCATAGTTCATGAGGGATCTTACTGGTTTCACCTTTGATGTGAACTCTGTTGAATGTATAAACTATTGTATTGACCGCTTCTCTCTTGTATATATGAGGTAGATTTGCTTCTGATATCATACTTCTAGCTACATCTAAGATAGTTTTGTTTTTCCTTTCAACAAGTCCATTCTGCTGGGGTGTCCAGGGTGCTAATAACTGTCTTTTGACCCCATTCACTTCACAAAATGTATTAAATTCCTTAGATGTAAATTCACCTCCTTGATATGATCTCAAACATTTGATTTTCTTGCTGGTTTCATTCTCTACCATCACTTTGAATAATTTCAATTTCCCAAATGCTTTAGATTTCTCCCTGAGAAAAGTAACCCAACACATTCTAGAATAGTCATCAATGATTAGCAGAAAATACCTATCTCCTTGTATACTTCTAGTTCTTGCTGGACCATATAAATCAGTATGAATTAAATCAAGAACATTGTTATATTTCTTTGGAATACTTTTGAATGTTGTTCTAACTTGCTTTCCAAATTGACATTCCTTACATACCGGATTGTGAGGTTTAACAATCTTAGGTAAATCTCTTACTACCTTAGTTGTACTGATTTTCACAATGCAATCAAAATTTACATGACAAAGTCTCTTATGCCATAACCAACTTTCATCAATATGAGCAATCAAACCTGCTTTCTAATTGTTGTTCAAATGAAAGATATTACCTCTAGTCTGATTACTGGTTGCAATTTCCAAACCAGTTATGTTTAAGATTTTGCATTTACCATTATTGAATTGTAATTGAAATCCTTTCTCAACTAATTGACCAACACTCAAAAGATTATGCTTCAAACCTTCAACATAATAAACATTATCAGCATTGTGCTTACCATCAAATGATATAGTTCCTTTTCCTTTGATCATAGAAGCTTTATCATCTCCAAATCTTACTAGACCTCCATTGTAATCCTAAAAGGTTAAGAATTTACTCTTATCACTAGTCATGTGATGTAAACATCCTAAATCAATAATCCATTCATCCTTATATTCAACTTTAGCTACTAGGGCCTACTCTACTGGTTGAACAATAGGCACTGGTTGATCTTCTGTTATAGCAACAAAATCCCATCCATTGTTTGTTGGATCCTCATCAAAATCATCAGTATTAGCATAATAACAAGATTTATCTCTATTCTTCTTAAACTTGTATCTCTGATAATTAGGGTTAGGATTATATGTTCTTTTAGCTTCTTCTCTTAGTCTTGCATGTCTATCAGGACATCTAGAAGCCATATGACCAATCTTATTACAATTAAAACATTTAAAGGGTGCTTTACCTTCATACTTACTTCCAATTGGACCTTTAGGCATTTTTCTTGCAAATAGTGCTTCAAGTTCTTCAAGTTCTTCATTTTCTCTCCTGTTTTCTTCAAGTTCTCTTGCATAAAAGGCTTTCCAATCAGATTTATCAGATGATGATGATGATGCTTTGAAAGCTAGATCTATCTTAATAGTAGCAACAGGACCAAATTCCTCAAGTTCAAAAGGTAAAAGTTTTCCAACCAAGGTGTCTCTAGATACTAATGCATTAGGCATTGTTCTTAATTCATTTATAGCAGTAACTTTCATTTTATATGTCGGTGGCAAAGCTCTTAAAACTTTAGAAACAATCTCATCTTCACTTACGGTTCCTTCACAACATTGCATACCCAAAACAATTTCATTTACTCTTTCAATAAAAGCAGAAATTCTTCTTCCATTTTTCAAATTTTCACACCTGACCTGGAAGCATTCAAGTTTTATAATTTTGATTGTGGAATCTCCTTCATTCAATGTTTCCAATTTGTCCCAAATAGCTTTAGCAGTAGATCTGTCTGATAATCCCATGACTTGTTGATATGATAATGCGCTCAAAAGTGCTTCTCTTGCTTTGCAATCATTTTCCTCATCTTTAGCCAAGTTAGGTGGATTAGGTTGACCTTGAGTAGAAGTAGTATAGCCATTCTTTTTAACATCCCATATGTCCTTTTGAATGCAATTCAAATGTGTCTCCATCCCGGTCTTCCATATGCCATAGTTAGTTCCATAAAGTTTCGGACTGTCCTTCCTGAAATAGTTAGAAGACATTGGATCTCCTCAAGTTGTTAAACTTCTATAAAAAGAGGACTAGGCTCTAATACCAATTGTTAGGTCCTAGAGACAACTGAGAGGGAGGGGGTGAATCAATTGTCAAATAAATTCAACCAAAATTAACTTAACCAAAACTTATTGTTTAATGTCGGTAAACCAAACTTTATGCCAGTAGACAGTTTTTATCAGTTAATTATAGTACCAGTAAAGATTAATGCATGAGACAAGAAGACAACAACATCCACAACACATAACAAAAATATTTGTACGTGGAAACCTTGTAAGGGGAAAAACCATGGTGGGAAGCCTTACCCACAATCAAATGATACTACTGTAGATAGTATGTGTGTACAATATGGAGTCTGCACATGCAGAAAGACCAGCTACCTAGAGCTCACTGCTCAATCACAAAATGAGAGTCACACTGACTACAATTGGATGGTTAAATCCAATGATAATGTACTGCTTAAAGTAGCATCTTCATATGCTAGATTCAGTACCGGTTTAGTTCCGATTGCATTCACAAAAACCTTCCATCAACCTTCAAATGATGTCTGTGTGTATAGCTCTGCTTATTTTCACATATATCCTATTACATTACTTTTCCTTATCGCATATCAATCTCACAAATGAGATCTTACATTTATACCATAACCTAAGACCAATCGAATAGGTCGGCTCACTAAAAGATATTAAAATAAAATCAATTACAAATGAATCAATAAGCGATGCATCAAGTCGACTTAATGCATTTACAATAATAATCAATCATCTCCATAACGTGTCGTGCTAATCTAGAATAGATATGCTTGCCGGTGCATAACATGGACCTATTTGCCGGTAACAACAAATATGCAAGCCCGAATAGACCAATAACCAAATCGCCAAAACCAAGTGATCCAATAATATCTTCGACATAACCAAGTAGTCTCCAAGTCATTCCAAGTGCCGGTGAACAATATAGCCTGCCGGTGAACCAAATACCGGTGACTGTGCATAAGTCACTTGACTTGCCGGTGAACATAACCAAAGATCTCCAAGTGTTGATAAGTGTTGATAGGTGATGACAGGTGTCGACATCAATGACAAAACCATATCAACATATCCAAAATACCAACATCATCCCTTACGTGTGTTTCCATGTTGGGGTATCTTTTTTCCTTCTTTTACCCATCGTCAATCCTTGCCACCATGTAAACGAGGGGCAAAATGTAGACATCTAAAATTAATCAAATTAATATTTAATTAATTTATCATTTTCACATAATTAATTATATTAATTATGTGAGTCCTAATTCTTCTCAAAATTATTTAAATTGTATTTTAATTAATTTTGTCACTTTAGCCATATGATTAATTTGTCAGGTTAATTATACCCAATTCTTCTAAAAAAATTAATTCCCAACCTTAGTTAATTTCTTCAACATTCTCATCTAATCTTGATTAGTTAATTAATTCCAATTAATAAAATGATGCCATGATTCTTACAAATCTTCTTCCTAATCACCATCATTTAGCCTAATTAATCCTAGCTTAATCACGATCATCATTTTCCTCATGTTTAAATTCCTCCACTCATTCTCTCTCCTCATGTCCCTGTAAGGAAATTAAGTAGTGGTTGCACCTTATTTTATTCCAATATCTGAACATAGTCTCTTAAGCCAAATGGCTTCTTTACAAACATGAGCAACTACCATATACTTTGCTTCTATAGTGGACAAAGCAACCACAACCCGTTGCTTACTCATCCATCTAATTGCACCAACAAAGTAAACACATAAGCACCAGTGGATCTTCTGCTACCAATATCACCTACCCAATCTAAATCCACATAACCATGACTATCAAGGAAAGTCATGTCTCCAACCAAATTACCATGATAACACAAAGAATACTTTGAGGTACCCTTCAAATATTTGAAGACTCTTTTGACTGCATCCCAATGAACTCTACCGGGATTAGACATATATCTGGAAAGAACTCCCACTGCTTGGGCAATGTCTAGTCTAGTGTAGACCATAACATACATCAAACTTCCAACTGCACTCTGGTAAGACACTCTTCTCATGTCTTCCATCTCTAATAGAGATGTAAGACAATCTAAAACAAATAATTTTGTTCCAACTGTGAAGGGAACACATAATGGTCTACAATCCTGCATGTTGAACCTCTGTAATACTAAATTCACATACTTACTCTGGCTTAGCCATAGATTTCTGTTCACTCTATCTCTTCTAATTTTCATCCCAAGAATGTGTTCTATTGTACCAAGATCTTTCATTTCAAATTTAGCATCAAATTGAGACTTTAGTTCTGAAATCATACCTTTCCCTTTACCAATGAATAACATATCATCAACATATAATGCAATGTACAATAAATAATCACCATCAAATTTATAATAAACACAGTGATCTTATTTAGAACGCTCAAATCCCAAATTCAACACATATGTATCAAATTTTTGGTACCACATCTGAGGACTCTATTTGAGGCCATACAAAGATTTCTTCAATTTACAGACCAAATTACTTTTAACTTTCACCACATAGTGCTCTGGCTGTGCCATATAAATATCCTCCTCCAAATCACCATGAAGGAAAGTAGTTTTTACATCCATTTGTTCAACCTCTAAATCATAAGCAAAGGCAATTGAAAGAAAAATTCTAATGGATGTCATTTTTGCAACAGGAGAAAATATCTCACCATAATCAACACCCTCAACCTAAGAGTAGCCTTTCGCAACCAACCTTGATTTATACTTCTCAATTCTTCCATCTAAACCAATCTTTATTCCTTCAGACAATGGTACAAGATCCCATGTATCATTCTTTTTCAAAGTTGTCATTTCTTCTTCCATAGAAATCTTCCAAGATTCTAAATCATTCATACCTAATGCCTCTTCTACAAATCTAGGTTCATCCACATTAGTATTCAAAGAAAAAATGCATCTCCAATCATCAGGTGAATACCTTTCAGTTGGTTGTTTATGTCTTATAGAACTTCAAAAAAGATTAGTTGGAGGTTCTTCCTCTTCTCCTGAATATTCAAAGCTAGATGAGCTCTCCTCAACTTCTTGCCTATCAAGTTGTCTCGATTAAACTCTTTCATGCGTAGAAGGGAATTGAATCACATCTTCCTGTTTAGTTTGTTTTGGCTACAATTTAACATAAGGAGACTTAATTTCTCTAAAAATAATACTTCTACTATGAATTACCTTTTGTGTAGCAGGGTCCCAAAGCTTGTATCCTTTCACACTATAACTTTAACCAATGAAGATACATTTCACAACCTTGTTCTCCAACTTTTTTTGCTTCTCCTTTGGCACATGTGCATATGCCTCAGAACCAAAAACTCTAGGATGTCTCAATGTAGGCTAGTGACCTAACCATGGTTCCATAGGGGTCTATCAACAAGAGCTAATGTAGTAGACCTATTAATCAGGTAGCAAGCAATGGCAACAACTTCAACCAAAAACTTTTGTTCTAAACCAGCACCACTCATCATACTCCTAGCCTTCTTCATCAATGTCCTATTCATTATTTCTGCAACTACATTCTGTTGTGGAGAATGCGCAGTTGTCTTCTATTTGTTAATATCATAGTCTTTATAGAATATATAAAAATCATTAGAGCAAAATTCACCGACATTATCAGTCCTCAAAGATTTAATTTTCTTTCCAGTCTACAACTCAACCATTGCTTTAAATTTTCAATTTGAAAACTTCATATTTTCTCTTTAGAAAGTGTACCGATGTCCTTCTACTAAATTCATCAATAAATGAAACATAATATGTGGATTTTCCAATCGAAGGAACATCTACAGGACCAAACACATTAGAATGAATAAGATCCAAAACACCATAAGATTTATGAGAACTCAAGTAAAAACGAACATGGTTTTATTTTCCATAAATGCAATGCTCACAAAAATCAAAGTCAAGATTACAATCATTCAAACCTTAAACAAGGTTTTTTATTTTTCAAGGTCCTTAGACCCTTTTCTCTAATGTGACCAAGTCTATGGTGCCATAACATAGTCTTCTTTGCAGGTAACTTTTCTTTAGAAGAAAGATAACCCTTAGGTACCCAAAAGCCATTTCCATCCGCTGAAGGTGAAACCCTCAAATCTTCTGATGAAGTATCCACAAATTTACTTTTTATAGAAGTGCTATTACACACAACAGTGTATGCCTCTAGCTTATACAAAGTGTCAAACTTGACACCTCTAGCAATCACCATAATCATCTTACATCCTTCATCAGAAAAGACTACCTACACACCCTCATCTATCAGTTTCCTCATAAATAATAAATTTTGTTTTAAACTAGGGATATGCAACACATCATTAATCCTTTGTATTCTACCGTAAGGAAACCTAATTCTAACTATATCTTGACCAACAATGTCTAAATGTGAATCATCACCCAAGTACACCTTACCTCCATTAATTATTCATATTCAGAAAACCAATCTTTAATGGAAGTGATATGAAAATATGCACTTGAGTCAATTAACCACGCATCACTACCTGCATGAGTAGCCAAAGCTGCAATAAATGCATCACCATCTTCCTTCTTGGACTTAGATTCAAAATCAAACTTCTTCTTTTTCTTCTTCTTTTCATTTTTGTAGTCCTTATGGATGTGACCTGAATTACCGCAATTCCAGCAAATGACTTTGGACTTTCCAGGAGATTTCAATCTCCCTCTGGATTTGGACTTATTGCACTTCTCATTATTCTTGCCTTTTTCCTTAGGTCTTCCATGAATGGTTAAGGCTTCCTTAGAATTGATGGATACCTTCCTCCACATCTCTTCACCAAGTAGGGCACCCGCCACATCTTCAGATTTCAAAACAACAAAAGTACTACCAATAGCCATAACAAAAGAATCCCATGAATCAGGCAAAGAACAAAGAAAGATCTGGTATTTCTCCTCTTCATCCATCTTAACACTAATAGATACCAATTGAGCCACCAATATATTAAATGCTTCTAGGTGGTCTGCAATTCATCCACCCTCTTCCATCTTCAAGGAATATGATTTCTTCCTCAAGCAAATATGATTTAATAAGGATTTGTCTTGATACATCTCACCAAGCTTAGTCCATAACTTCTTTGCAGTGTTCTCTTCATGGACATTGATTAGAATAGAGTCTGCCAAGCACAATCTGATTAGACCCTTAACTTTTCGGTCCATAACATCATACTAAGCAATTGCAGTAGGATTTGCAGGTCTTGAGACATTCACATCAACAACATCCCACATATGTCAATCTATTAGAAAATTTTCCATCTTCAGCTTCCACATCTCTAAATTACTTCCATTAAATTTCTCCACCTCTATTCTCCCTAATGAACTTTCCATATAAAAATTCCTACAACAAGATCAAAAAGTGTCTTCTGCACAAGCTCCAACTCAAATTTGGATTAGTTCAAAAAACCCAACAACCCACAACTAAAACCAATGGTGATCAGGCTCTAATACCACTTGTAAGGAAGTTAAGTAGCGAAACAACTTCCTACACTAATCTTGAGAGGAGGGTAATGCAAAAAATTTATAGATCATTACAGGTGTTACATAAAATTAACAAAAACAACATAAGATCATGCATACCACAACATAGTAACACTATGATTTGTGTGGGTAAAACCCTTTCCAGAGAAAAACCCCACACTCCAAAAGTAGCTCAATATATTATTCAACAATCAATAACATATTACAATATACTTGCAAAGAAATCTATTCACAAGAGTACCACTAATTAGAGACTCAACGGTAACTCAATCACCATAAGACTCTTACACACAACCTCTATCACACACATTTCATAAATAAGAGATACAACACAAGAAACCATCAAACAATTTAACAAAACCATTGGCTAAAACCACCCAATAAAGTAGAGTTGACCTTATCTCCATTCTAGATGCCCTATGACATGTAAAAACACACATCAACATGTGTTCCTCCCTTTTACAGATTATTTATGTGTCTGATGCATTTAATATTTCCTATTTCAAGAGTCCAAACTTTTGGAGGCCATAACTTGTGAACCATGAGTTCAATTGATAGACCATTTGAAGCGCCACAAATCTCGCAAAGTGCTCACTTTTTAGGGAGTTTCAAAGACTCTAAACTCCTCAAAATTAAATTTAAACCTTTCATCACACCCTCTAAAAATAGAAACTTTAATATCTTCAAAATTAGGTATGATCTTGCGACAAAAAATTACTGGCATGCTTATCTAGCCAACCGAAACCTTTGGGGAGAATTTTGCACCATATCGTGCTTAAACAAAAACTTACTATAAATAGTAACCTCATATAAATGCAAGGTTGAGACACCATTTTCCCAATAGTCCCTTCCTCCTAATTCATCCACTTGCATCATAATCCTCCATTATCCCACCTAATAACTTCCACTAATTATTTGCATACTCCTAATCACCATGATTAGGAGTTGGCCAACTTCTTGCCATAAATGGATTTCCTATCTCACCTCCTAGCCTTAAATGCCACCCACTTTTTTTTATCCAAGGAATTTTGAATTCCTTGAATCTCCCCATGCCCTCTCTTCCCAAGGAATTTTTAATTCCTTTTATCTTTTATTCTTCCAATGCCCCCTCTTTCTTGGGAATTTTTAATTCCCTTTGTCCTCTCCCAAGGAATTTTAAATTCCTTTCTCCTCTTCCCAGTGTACTTGGGGATCTCTTCCCCATGCACTTGAGAAATGTGGAGACAAGAAATGCCTTTATGTCAAAATCTCTTAGATCTCCCACTTGTCCTCTCAAATTCACCTCACCTTCTTTCAATCCTGGCCCTCCATCTCCTTTAAATCTTGAGCATCCATTACAGGCCCCTCAAATCTATAAGTTGGAGTCTCCTCCCTTCACAATTCATCCATCATATTCATAGTGTTATTATGTCACAATTTTGTTGGCATTTTGGCACTAAGTTGTCATTGATGTCAACCGGTGGAGATTGAGCATAAACGATAAAAGTAAAAACTGGTCTGAAGGATGGTTGCTTGTTTATGATGAAGAGGCACAATGTTAAAAGTTGTCTCACACCACCGAAGGTGAAGATGTGCAACCAGTACCGGATGCTCTACCGGTTAATAGAAAGAGAACACTCTACTGGCCAAGGGTCTTACCGATATGTGTTTGCTGGACTAACTACATGTTGGTAGGCCATGTCTTGATTGGTGTGATGTCATGTGGAGCTAAGGTGGCAAGTGTGTTGTGGTTGGTGAAGCTTCATCGACGGGGTTGATGAAACAGATAATTGCCTAAAATGAAGGAACCAAAAATCAAGGGATTGCATCTGATGGATTGTGGCTCGAGGAAGAAGAAATGACAGAGGAAGATTAGGGAGCAGTTGGCGCCTGAATCAAGGCAAAGGAAATCTGATTCAGGACATGCTCATAAAGGAAACTTCTGGAACACTTTATGTGTCATCAGACTTCATGATAGAAGATCTGATACATGATTGCCACTCTGAGAGAAACATGCATTGGATAACAAAAACCCTGTGCAGATGCAGTCTTCAAGGATAGGTTATTGATCTAAGAAAGGTGGGATTGGATCTCAAAAGATTGTATCGAAAAGAGAAAACCCTAACCGCTCAAATTTTTGAATGGAATTCTGGCGGGAAAGCAGGTATAAGTAATGAGAGCTCTGAATAGAATATGTTGTTGATGCTGTGAAGATTGTGATGTGAAGAGATGTGAGAGGAAGCAAGGAGAAAACTTTAGAAGGTGATCTGAGGAACTTGTAGTGTGAGAGAGAGAGAGCAAACCAGTGAGAGGAATCTACCAGTAGTATCGTAGTCAGGCAATTGAACCTAAACAACAAGGTGTGGAAGAGCATGTAGCATCCTAGTGTGATACAGTGTGTGAAAGGGAGAGAAAGATAACAGAGAGTTATTTGATTCAAGAGTTGCAGAGTTCATTTGCAACAAGAAGCCTTAATTGTATTCGAATAGTGTTTCAATATACATCACCAAGTTGAAGATTGGTGCAAGGGTTCATTCTCCTTGGGCTGGTGCCCTAAAAAGTGTAGGGATTGGTAATGCTTGGGTTGGTGCCTTAAAAAGTGCAGGAGTTGGTGCTCCTTGGGTTGGTGCCCAAAATCTTTGTAAGTTGGTGTTTTATCTATGAGGTTGGATTGGAGTAGTAGTCTCCAGCAGCTCTTCTCACTGAGGTTTTTCCCATATTGGGTTTTCCTCGTAAATCTGGTGTTGTGAATCTCTTGTGTGTGAATGATCTCTTTGTTTTTTCTCTCTTGCATTATGGGTATGACTGTTTAGTGGTTAAGTAAACAGTTGATTGTCTGAAATTAGATCGGTAAAAGGGAAGAGTTAGAAACCACTAATTCACCCACCCTCATAGTGGTATTTTGTGTTCAACAATTGGTATCAGAGCCAAGTTCCCAGTTATCTTTAAACCTTGGGTAGATTCTGGACTTTGAGCACAATGGCAAGAAGTGAGTCTGCTTCCTCAAAAGCCCCCATGTTTGATGGATACAACTATGCCTTTTGGAGTAGAAGAATGGAGACCTATATTTCATCTCTTGTTTTTGATGTGTGGATGTCAGTCAAGAATGGGTATGCCATTCCCAATACTTTTCCCACTGATCTGGATGCAAAAAGGGAGTATGAGAATAATGCAAAGGCAAAACATGCCATCTTGAGTAGACTATCTGATAATGAATTTGTCAAAGTCATGCACTGTGTTTCAGCAAAGGAGACATGGGACAAATTGTAGTGGTTGTTTGAGGGAGATGCAAAGGTCAAGGAAGCCGAGCTGCAAACACTAAGGAGCCAACTTGAAAGCATCAAAATGAAAGATGATGAAAAGATTGCAGACTATCTTCACAAATTTGATGAAACTGTGAATACTATTAGAGGACTTGGAGAAGAGATCGCATATGAGATTCTTGTCAAAAAGATACTTAGATCTCTCACTCCCAAATATGATACTAAGGTGTCAGCCATAGAAGAAGCCAAGGATCTGAAGACTTTTACAATGGATTAACTATTTGGCTCCCTGACAGCCTATGAGATGAGAACAATCGGTGAGACTTCCACAAGGAAAGAAGCGGCATTCAACATCACCAAAAAGGAAAAAGAATCTATTAATCATAAAGAATCTAGTGAAGACTCTGATTCTAAAGTAGAAAACTTTGTTAGGAAGCTCAAAAGAGGATCCGATCGATACAAAGGAAATCTACCACTTAAATGCTTCAATTGCGGGAAAGTTGGACACTTCGCTGCAAGTTGTCCTCACAAAGAAGCTGGTGGAGATGAGTCAAGAGAGTTCAGAAGATCTGCTGACAAAGACAGAGATAGGAATGACTATCGGCAGGGAAGAAGAGGCTACTAGAACCAAAATAGCCCATATACCATTGAGGATGACACAAGAGAAGATGAAGATCCATCAGAAGATGATGACCATGAGAACAATAGAAAAGTAAATATTTTCATGGCACTCGATAGACCTGTTGATGAACATGAGGAACAAGAGGATATTGAGGCTGAAGTGGATTTGGAAAGTGAACTTATCAGTGCACTTGAAGAATTGAGTAAAACAAGAAGAGAACTCAAGAGGGTTAAGCTTGTTGAAGTAGATGAACGAGATCTCTTGAAGCAGTCTCTGGAAGAGTCCTGTCAAATCATGTATGACTTAAAGCTCTAGCTGGAAGAAACTAAGAGGATTGGTGAAGCTATAGCCCTTGATCTGACAAAGAAAGAAAAGGAGCATCAAGAGTCGGAAGCAGAAATAATAAAGCTTAGAAAGGAGCTTGAAGAAAGAAAGGAAGAAATAAAAATAAGAAGTAAGTATGAGGGCAGCATTGAGGCTTTGGATAAGATGTTGAGAAAACAAAAGCAATCCAAAGACACCAGAGGTTTAGGCTTTGAAGTTGGTCAAGGTTTAACCCACAAAGGTAAATCCAAAAAAGAGATAATGTTCACCTCTTCAATTGAAGGTGAAGAAAAGAAGACATTCACTATAGGCAAGGATACCGACAAAAAGACATATGCAAATGCTGTTGGAAATCAACATCCAAACCGGTATGAAGAAATGAACCGAAGGCCATATTTCATGCATAAATATGTAGACTCAAGGAAGAATGCTAGAATTGAACAAGAAGGATTCACCAGATTCAACAACATGAATGGAAGACACCCAATGAGGGAGCTACATTCAAGACCAAGACATTCCAACCAGTATGTATCAGACTTTCATGGTTATTGTTACTGGTGTAATAAATTTGGGCATAGAATAGCTGACTGTAGGTTAAACAATAAGCCTTCTATGAATTATGAAAGTATAAATTCATTTAATGCACTCCGGGACATGAATGTTGTTTGCTATCAGTGCAATGGATATGGACATAAGAGTTTTGATTGTAGGAAGAACAAACTGGTACCCTACAATAATTTTAAGGATGTTCCCTTTGATGAAAATATAAAATGCTATAACTATCAAGAATTTGGACACATAGAAAAGTTATGCAAAAACAAGAAGATCAAGAAAATGAAGAAAAATCCAAATCATGAACTGGTAACTAAACATGAGCTGAATATAGTAGATGACAAGAAGAAGGAAATCAAGCCAGTTTGGGTTGAGAAAGAAAAGGAAAAGGCAAAATTGAGTCTCATAGTGCAAACTGCCTTGCATGTTGAAAGGAAAAATCTATGGGTGGTAGATAATGGTTTCTCAAACCATATGACTGGTGACAAAAGGAAATTAATTAAACTTGAAGATTGGAATGGTAGATCGGTAAGGTTTGGAGACAATTCTTCCATCAAAATAAAGGGAAAAGGAACACTAAGCATTGATGAAAAACTGAAGGCACATGATGTATATTATGTGGAAGGCCTCAAACATAATTTTTTGAGTGTGAGTCAGATGTGTGAAAAAGGTTACAAATTCACCTTTGACTCAACCGGTTGCCAGATAAAGAAAGACAGTACTGGTAAAGTTGTGGCAGAAGGAAATAGAACTGATCGAAATGTTTATAATCTGAAGGAATGTTATGACTCCCAGTGTATGTTAGGACAAGTAGATGAAATTTGGCGGTGGCACAGAAGATTAGGCCACATAAATTTTGATAACTTAGTTGCAGTAAGCAAAAAGGTGTGTGTGAGGAATATTCCACTCATCATAAAACCGGTAAACACATTTTGTGATGAATGTGTAAAAGGTAAGCAAACAAAAGTGAGCTTCAGGACAAAGGAGCACAACACATCAAAGCCACTTGAAATTGTGCATACAGATCCGTGTGGTCCAACTAGAACAAGAGAACTTGCTAGTGAAAGATACTTTATGATCTTCATTGATGACTACTCAAGGATGACATGGGTCACCTTTCTGCAAGATAAATCACAAGCATTTGAAAGATTCAAGATCTTTCAGAAGATGGTGGAAAAGGAAAGTGGGTACAAATTAAAATGCCTAAGATCAAAACAAGGGTGGAGAGTTCACATCAAATGAATTTGAAGACTACTATGAAAAACATGGAATTGTAAGGCAATACTCTGCTCCTAGAACACCACAGAAAAATGGTGTGGTAGAAAGGAAGAACATGACAGTCAAGGAGATGGCCAAAACCATGTTGAATGAGGCCAATCTATTGGATACTTATTGGAAAGAAGTTGTGCATATTGTTGCATACACCTTGAACCAGGTTCAAGAACAAACAATAGATGACACCTTATGAGTTATGGTATGATCAGAAGCCATCAGTCAAATATTTCAAAGTATTTGGAAGCAAGTGCTTCATTAAGAAAGATATGGATGGTTTGGGAAGTTTTGACTCTAGGAGTGATGAGGGGATCTTCCTTGGTTACTCATCTAACAACAAAGCCTACAAATGCTACAATAAAAGACTAAGAAGAGTTGTTGAAAGTGTGCATGTAAGAATTGATGAAGATATGCACAGAGGATCTCAACCATAGGTTAACTAGTATGATGACTCCAGTGATGAATATTATGAAGCTCATATAAAAACTGAACCGGAGGTAGCATCCTAGAAGGTTCCCAATAGGTATGTACAACTGAATAGCCCAGAAGAACAAGTTTTGGGAAATAAGAGTGATGGTGTGCAGACTAGAAGAAGACTTGCCCAAAATGATGAACAAGTAAACCTATACCTCATGATTGAAGTTGAACCCAAAAATTTCAATGAGGCTAGCAAGAGACAAGAATGGATGGATGCCATTGAAGAAGAACTGCACTAGATTGAGAAGAACAAGACTTGGGAATTAGTCCCTAGACCGGAAGAAAAGAACATCATTGGCACAAAGTGGGTCTACATGAACAAAATGAATGAAGAAGGTAAGATTGTAAGGCATAAAGCTAGACTAGTGTGCAAAGGATACTGTCAAGTAGAGGGGATTGACTTTGAAGAAACATTTGCAACGATGGCTAGATTAGAAGCAATTAGGATGTTCCTAGCTTACTCTACCTACAAGGGCTATAAGGTATACCAAATGTATGTAAAATTTTCTTTTCTAAATGGAAATTTGGAAGAAGAAGTATACATGGAGCAACCAGAAGGATTTCTGTCGCATGATGATGAGACATTTGTGTGTCGGTTAAAGAAGGCTTTGTATGGTTTGAAGCAAACTCCTAGAGCATGGTACTCAAGATTAGATCAGTATCTGAAGGAGAAAGGATTCAAAAAGGGAAGTGTGGATAGCAATTTGTACATAAGGAAAGATGTGAATCACATAATTATTGTGGTTGTGTATGTAGATGATATCATCTTTGGAGGAAAAAAGGATACTCTCTGCAAAGAGTTTCCTGATCAGATGTAGTCAGAATTTGAGATGTCAATGCAATTGACTTACTTTGTTGGCTTGCAGATATTATAGAAAGATAAAGGAATCTTTATCTCACAGGTCAAGTATGCAAAGGAGATGCTGAAGAAATTCCAACTAAAAGATTGCAAACCAATAAGTACTCCCATGGTGACCGGCAATAAATTAAGTAAGAATGATGACTCATTGGTGGTGGATGACACTCTGTATAGATCCATGATAGGTAGTATACTATATCTAACTGCTTCAAGACTGGATATAATTTAGGCAGTATGCATGGTGGCCAAATTTCAAGTTGCACCAAAGCAGTCACACATGAATGTTGTTAGAAGAATTTTTAAGTACCTACAAGGAACGCTCAGCTATGCTTTGTGGTATCCTAAATAGGGATATTTTATCTTGGAAGCATACACTGATGCTGATTGGGTAGGATGCATTGATGATAGAAAGAGCACAAGCAGTGGTGCATTCTTTCTAGGTGACCAATTCATCTCTTGGCATAACAAGGAGTAGGACTTAGTCTCCTTATCTACTGTAGGAGTTGAGTATATTGCTACTGCTACATGTTGCTCTCAGGTGCTTTGGATGAAGCAGACTCTCAAAGATATACAAGTGGACATCACTGAACCTATTCTCATCAGATGTGACAATTCAAGTGCAATCAACATAGCAAAGAATTCAATCATGCATTCCAGAACAAAACATATTGCTATCAAATATCACCTTCTCCAAGAGAAGGTTGAATGGTAGGAGGTAAGGATGGACTATGTTCCTACTGGTGAACAAGTAGCAAACATTTTCACCAAACCGCTACTGGTAAGCATGTTTGAATACCTCCAACACAGGCTGGGAGTTATGTCATCTGCCT
Organism: Cryptomeria japonica; assembly: GCF_030272615.1. Lineage (NCBI taxonomy): Eukaryota > Viridiplantae > Streptophyta > Pinopsida > Cupressales > Cupressaceae > Cryptomeria > Cryptomeria japonica. Next base: position 248,871,683 of record NC_081407.1, on the reverse strand, counting down.
AGGAAGATTTTATATGACTCAGGGGGAGTTTGGTATGGGTCAAGGTGGGAGTGCGTAAGTATCCTTTGTCATTGTGTCAAAGGGGGAGAAATGTACTGGTATGGAGTGGACTGTGAGAAGTTGACATCAATGCCAAAGGGGGAGATTGTTGGCATTTTGGCACTAAGTTGTCATTGATGTCAACTAGTGGAGATTGAGCATAAAGGATAAAAGTACAAACTAGTCTAAACGATGGTTGCTTGTTTATGATGAAGAGGCGGAATATTAAAAATTGTCTCACACCACTGAAGGTGAAGATGTGCAACCGGTACTAGATGCTCTACCAGTTAATTGAAAGAGAACACTCTATTGGCCAAGGGTCTTACTGATATGTGTTTTTTGGACCGACTACATGTTGGTAGGCCATGTCTTGATCAGTGTGATGTCATGTGGAGCTGAGGTGGCAAGTGTGTTGTGGTTGGTGAAGCTTCATCAACAGGGTTGATGAAACAAATAATCGCCATTAATGAAGGAACCATAAATCAAGGGATTGCATCTGACTGATTGCGGCTCGAGGAAGAAGAAATGACAGAGGAAGATCAGGGAGTAGTTGGTGCCTAAATCAAGGCAAAGGAAATCTGATTTAGGACGTGCTCATAAAGGAAACTTCTGGAACACTTTATGTGTCGTCAGACTTCATGACAAAAGATCTAATATGTGATTTCCATTCCGAGAAAAAACATGCATTGGATAACGAAAACCGTGTGCAAATGCAGTCTTCAAGGATAGGTGATTGATCCAAGAAAGGTGGGATTGGATCTCAAAAGATTGTATCGAAAAGAGAAAACCCTAACTGCTCATATTTTTTAATGGCATTCTAGCGGGAAAACAGGTATAAGTAATGAGAGCTCTGAGCAGAATATGTTGTAAAAATTTTGATGTGAAGAGAAGTGAGAGGAAGCAAGGAGAAAAATTTAGAAGGTGATGTGAGGAAGTTGCAGTGTGAGAGAGTGAGCAAACTGGTGAGAGGATTGTATCGACAGTATCATAGTCAGGCAGTTGAACCTAACCGGCAAGGTGTGGAAGAGCAGGTAGCATCCTAGTGTGATACAGTGTGTGAAAGGGAGAGAAAGATAACAAAGAGTTATTTGATTCAAGAGTTGCAGAATTCATTTTCAACAAGAAGCCTTAATTGTATTCGAATAGTATTTTCAATATACATCACCAAGTTGAAGCTTGGTGCAGGGGTCGACACTCCTTGGGTTGGTGCCCAAAATATTTGTAAGTTGGTGTTTTACCTGTGAGGCTGGATTGGAGCAGTAGTCTCCAACAACTCTTCTCACTGAGGTTTTTCCCATATTGTGTTTTCCTTGTAAATCTGGTGTTGTGAATCTCTTGTGTGTGAATGATCTCTTTATATTTTTTCTCTCTTGCATTACTGGTATGACTATTTAGTGATTAAGTAAATAGTTGATTGTCTAAAATTAGATCGGTAAAAGGAAAGAGTTAGAAACCACTTATTCACCCCCCTCTCACAATGCTATTCTATGTTCAACAAATTTAGTCACACATAGCTCATCATCCATCACTCAATCATCCTCTTATTGTGTATCTTGAGGAGCAATCGACATCCCTCAACATCAAGGAGAAAATCAAGTGGAGATAAGGGCACAATTCCACTTAAAGATTAATCGGAGGAGGTTAGAAGACAAGTATAAAAAAGGTTATTTATATATTTTGTATGCTCTTAATGTGTTTATGATTTAGCTTATGCAATTAACCTTCTTTCCCATTTTTCTCCACTTCACTAGCCATATGGAATTTCCATGAATTATTCTTAGAGAAATCTTTACCACTTCTTCTTCAAGAAACATAAGAAAAATGTTCCATGTATCTAGCATCATATGACCTAGACTAACAAATTTATATTTGATCATATGCATATTATCAACAAGATGGGCTATTATGAAATTATTGATCTTTCTATGATCATATTCATCCCAAGAAACATGAATATAATAGTGAATATCCTCCTTTGAATGATATTGGTAGGTACATGAGAAAATGCACCAATTGGGTCTTCTTTCAAGGGTTTGAATGGACGTGTCATGAAAGCAGGTTGTGGTTCATCTATAATACTAACAATTCTAGAATTTTCCATTAAAAACTAAATCACAATAAATACCTCTATTTGTATGCAGCTTGAGTTGATCAATTTTCACATCCAAAAGCCCCTCAAAATTTTAAGAGATCAAAATAAACTCAAGATGCAATATATTCTTGTTGTACTTGCCTATTTAGGGTTTTACCGACTTAAAGACACTTTAACATTACAACACAAAAGTTGATACTCTAATTTTTTGTTAATGCTTTGGACCAATGAAACCATTCATTATACTTCTGAAATATATTTCTAACCTTTTTCATACTGAAAAAAACTAAGCATCCTTACTACAAGGGGGCACACAAGATTTGCATTCAGTTTTCCCCCTCAACTAGTGCATATCTGTTTAGTTTCCAAAAGAGGAATCAATACCAAAAGTAGGTGAAAACCCATCCTTAGTCTTTTCCTCCATATTTCCATTAGATTTGTTTGCCCACATATTTTACATTTTATCATGTTCCACATTAACTTCAATCTTCTTTACTGAATCATTCCTCCCATTTCTTCCTTTGTAGATTTTGGCAATATGTCCAGATTTGTTACAGTTTTAGCAACCCAAACCTTGCAGAGAACCATTTCCATTTATATTCACATCCCTTCTGAAATTAGATCTAGACACAACAACCTTGTGCCCATACAAGTTGCAAGAACAACAATATCTATTGAAAGATTAAGCATTTATTTCATAATTGATGGTTTTGTATCCATTCCAATTCATCCTAATTTTGCATTCATTTTCCTTATGTCCAAAATTATTATAGTTGTAACGTTGACTATTAAATGATTGAGATCTGATCTGACTTATCCATTCCCTAGCTCTATATCCAAACTTATTACATGAAAAACTATTATGATTGAAAGTTGATGAGTAGCTGGTTTGTGGCGGAGGAATCCTTTTGAGATGTTCTTGTTCTAGACTTGAGTGAAACCTTATTGATTATTATTATTATTGTTCATCAATTTATTCTTGACCTTTTATTTTCCTTTATCTTCTTTGCTTGGAACTTTAAAACTTTCACCTTCATCAAATCCAAGTCTACCTTTGTCTTTGTTTTGTTTTTTAGAACTCAACATCACATCCAGTACTTCACTACCACCTTTAAGCTTTAGTCCTTTGTCAACTTGCTCTTTTTCATCCTTCAATTCCTTCTTCAACATAGTCACTTCCTTTTCAAGTCTGGTACATTCTTCATTTTTTCCATTTAGCTTTGTTTCTAGATCATTCCATAGTCTTTCTTCCTTTATCAAGTAACTCTCTCAAAAAGACAATATTTTATTATGCTTTCTTGCAATTATTTCTGCTTCGCCGAAGCATATCTCAACTCTCCTTCCAAATCAACATCTTCAGAATCCCACTCATTCAAATCCATATTCTTTTCTTTAAACATAGTGTTCAAATCTCAGATCTACCTCAGTGGTTAAACTACTTCTTCAGGAACCAATCTTTGATACCAATTGTTGAACACTACTAGATTGTTGAGAGGGGGGGTGAATCAATGTATACTAAAACTTGACCAAATTTAATTTCTCTCTTTATCATTCATTTCATCAACCACTAGCATAACAACAAATAACTGAAACCACTAAATCAAACACACATGAATACCAATATTTTTACGTGGAAAACCCAAACTAGGTAAAACCACGGTGAGAATCAAGATCATAATATATTACAGAGTTTAGGCCAAAGGCCATGGAGATTATTGCTTTAGAAGATGACTTGCAGGATAAGGTGCACAATCTTAGGGCAAGATACAATAATTAATTTTACACACTAAAGATTACTTCTTTAGGGAAAGATACAATACTCTTGAGACAACAATCTTAATAAGATTGTACTAGAGAAAAATAATCTATTGGAATGTTGATGATAGTTCACAATTCAATGCATATCTTAAATAGTCTTCATTTTTACTTCGCTACACATTTGAGTCTCTGAAATCTCACAATAACTTCACACACTTTATCCACATGCCCTCACATCAATACAATAATTTTTTCATTTAAATATCAACCGCGACCTTAATAACATCCACTAGGTAAGCCTAAAAAGGATGTAATATGATCATTCAAAACCATCAGCCCAAAAGAGTCTCCAAAGTAAATGTTAAAGTAAAATAAAGCATGTGAAGGATCACACCATGTCAAAACCCCTTTTAGATACTCCCAAAATAGATCCCACGCAACCACGCTCTATTGCATGGACCAAAAAACACGAGTCAGCCCAAAAGATTAAATAGTTAGAATATGCAAATACATCAAGCTCAACTTTCAATCTAGACCACCAACAAGACTTTTGGATGACCAAAGAAGTAGCAGAATACATCAAGGAACCTTAACCAACCATCCACAATACTTCACCAACTATAATCTGAGGAATGCAATATATTTCTCCATATCATGCTATATTACAATTGTATCAACTAGACCTATGACATATTTAACTCCAATTGTAGGCCACTTGAGCTCTTGAAATTTGAAATGAGATAATATATTACATTCACCAACACCATACTACACCTGTCCAATCATATGTCATAGCTCTACCACACACCGGATCAAAAAGCCTTCTATGACATCTTATTATCATTGCATTATCTAGAAATACCAATATGCCTTCAACTATATAACACTTGAACATGAAGAATATGGAAACATAACCAACATACTTCAATCGCATAATCATCTGATACACATCCATCATAGGCTGATCAAAAAAATAAACAAACAGATTGTTCATCAAAACAATCACACTTCTCTGAGACACAACTCCAGACCATGAGGATCACCAATAGAGCTCTGAAACATCACAAAAGCAATATGTTATGCTATCTAGAAAGCCTTCAAGCGAGTTCCATATATTCAAACACCTTCAACTTCAACCAACAATCACTAAACTATATCAAACTATGCAAGTTATGCACTCAAACCAACAAGATGACATCACTGGACCGCAAGACTTATCACCATAGTTTTGCAACCTTCACTAGACATCATATAATGTATGAAAACTGAATGAGCACATAGTTCAGTTTACCTTCCATTGCTTTGTAGTACTGCACAAAATCAGACCACATCCAAACCAATAAGTTTGACATCAATGACAATATAAACTGAGACTCATATTTGGAACACCTTCAAATAGTAGCAATTGATAATTCTACATGCTTCAGTCTCAAACCTATCTATGCCTCCAATGCATCTTTGTTAAGGTTTTTGTCACATCTAATGTTAAGCACATTTTCCCATGATTCCCTTTCCTTCCTCCATCTACCTTTTGATATGGATCTATCTCCATCCCAATATTTTCAATAATTAAACTTGCTTCCTTCACACACCACCCATTGTTAACTCATCCACTAGCCTATTTGCCTCTCTATATATCTATATTACCTTACACTCTATAAACTCATTCAATAGTTTTAAGATGGATGAGAGCCACTTTTATAATATCTAGTTTGAGGTATGCCCTTGTCTAATCTAGTAGATGGCGAGGAGGGAATCCCCCTCAAGGTGTATCCTACTCACTTTATCCCTAAGGAACATTGTAGAGCTAGTAAAGATGCCTGGAATTCAACTTTAGTGTTAGTCTCCCTTCCTACGCATTTAGATTTTGAAGCTAAAATTTTTCCTTGATGATCCCTCAAAACACAGGCAGTGCCACACTCCCCCAGATTGCCTGTTGAAGCTTCGTCAAAGTTCACCTTGCACCATCCCTCATTCATCTCCTTCCAAATTATCTCCTTCCTCGGACAAACAAGAGGATTAACCCGCTAATCCCCATGAATAGGGGTAGAAATTTCAAATATTATTCCATCTATTTTTTAACTATTTTTATATGCTTCATACATACATGGATACATTTATTCTTTTATTTAGTTGAAAGTCATATTACTGTACTAAGAATTATATTATTTAGTTCACATTATTTACTTTATTATGCAATGCAAAAAAACACTTAGAAGACGAGATTTATTTTATTAGACAATGAAGAAAAACTAAAAAAATACATAACATTTCAAAATTTCTTTAATTACTATTTTTTTCTTTCTATATTTTCTTTTATTTTGATTTGATTTGATTTTTTATGAAGTATAATAGGTATTATATATTTATATGTAACTTGCTTATTATTTTACTTATGAGATACATTAAATTCATCTATATTATATACTAAAATATCTAAGATTTTAGATGTTATTTTATTTATATTTATCTAAAGTTTTAGATGTTGTAGCGTCATAAATTATACACCCTTAATTGGGTGGTACAATTCCACGCTTCGGTTAGCACCCACCTTAGTGTGCTTGCATCTTGCTTCTTAATTTCCCTTTAAGCATTTAATTAATTAATTTAATTAAATCTAAAGTCTTCTTTCATGACTTTACACATCATGAAATTGGACTCTTTACCCTAAGTGTGCCCCTTTTTATTTTATTCTCCCAATTAATCATTTCATCAAATACCCTAATTATGTCTTATTTCGACCTTCAAGGCCTGATTTCACATATCTAAATGTCGCAAATTCCCACATACTCCTGGAATTTTCTTTAAAATCACAATATCTTGCTTCCCCAAAAATTTGGCAAAAAGTTGGTTGGACTGTATGTTCAAACCATGTTGGTACCAACATGGTCCCAATTTTTTCTTCCCAAATTTTGGGAGCATGTTTTGGTGGTATTTTAATTTTCAAATCCAAGATATTGGTGAAAAATATTATTTCTAAGTTGTCCTATGACTCGAAACAAAGTTAGGTCTCCTACATAAACCCTTCCTTTCCTCATTTGAAGAAAAAAGATCTAGCGATTGAAGGAGATTCTTATGAAGTGAAAGTGCAGGTTTTATGAAGTCTAAAACAACAAATCAATCATTCACCAAGTCTACATAAAGTATTTTCAACACCCTTTAGGAGCTTTAAAGACATTAAAGAATAATAGAAGATCATCGATTGATGATTGGCTTGTACCTCTCCCTTAGGGTTTGGTATGGTTTCATGTTGTTTTTGTTGGCAATATGTTGGATTTGGTTAAGTGTTGTCATTGATGTCAACACTGTATCTTGGTTGGAGGCTATCCCAATTAGACCTATCCCAGTTATCTTGGTGATCATCTTGGTTTTGACTATGATTCTGATTCGATATGATCAAGTTTGTTGGCTTGATGATGATTGTAATAAATTTATCATATGTTGTCATTGATGAAACACATACACACACATGTTTATATTGTCTACCGGTATGACTTCAAGTTGTTTATACTACAACTAGTATACTAGAAGTTTATTTCTAACTGGTACTTGGTGACAACCAGTATATGCATGGAGATAATCACTTGGTTATACATGTCTAAGCATCAACATGAAGATCCAGCGAAGACTATCTCAGAAGCATCAAGACAAGCAGTTTAACTCTAACCGGTATTAAGTGTTCCAACTGGTATTCATAGATTGTGTGATGAGTCATCACCACTAACAAGTTTGGCGGTATTTTTGTGATGAGATATGATCACTTGACCAGATACACTGCACCTAGGAAATTATGTTATGATTTCTTGAGGCTGCCATGAAATCTAAATGTCTTTATATTGACATCACAATGAATTATTTTGTATGAGGGAAAGTGATATGTTATGTGCAAAAACAAAAGAGTTAAGTTGCAGAGTATGTTTAAAAGCAGTGTTGAATACACTTAAAGGATTTGATCAAGCAAGTATTGTGCTACTCAGACAAATCAAACAAATCTTGTTGTGTTCTAACCATTACAACAGAATTCAAACCCCCTAACCGGGTAAGCTCTAACAAGCTTCATTGTTCAAATCCTCTAACAAGGTGATCCATTAGTTTGGATTTAGAATTCCTCTACTGAGGTTATTTCTAATAGGGTACTACCTTTTATAGGGTATAGCTTTTAATCAAGATTTGGGATCTCTAACAAGATTCGCTCCTAGCAGAGCACTTTGTAGACCTTAACCAGTTAGTTATCTATTACTGCAAATAGATAACTTGTGAGTTCCATCTCATCGTTGTTTTTACCTATTTGGGTTTTCCACATACAAACACTTGTGTTATGGTGGATGTTTTACTTATTGTGGATGCTATTATATCATTTTTGATTGCATGCATTGTGTTTAAATTTTTTGTTAAGTTCATCTACCGATTAGTGTTTGAAGTATTTTTATTTTTGGTGACATTGATTCACCCCCCCCCCCTCTCAGTGTTTTTCAAGTCCATCAATTGATCTCAGAGCCTAACTTCTTTAAAGCCTAATCACTTAGAACGGAGCCTTGGAACCACCATGGGGGACATGAGCTACTTTGAGATGGCTAGAGAGCTTCAAGCTAGTAGAAATGAACTTGAAACCCTAAGGGTCAAACTAAAAGCTTCACAAATCAAAAGGAGAGAGCTAACTAAACAACTATTGGAAATATTTGACAACGGTTCTTTAGATGAGGCCAATATTGATGCTTTAGCCGAGGAAGTTGAAAAGTTAAACGGTGAAAAACAAAATCGAAGGAGAGAGTTAGAAAGCTTGAATATCTGCATGAGTCAAGAACTGGAAGCTAGAAGAATAGCTGAAGATCTTATCAAGGAAAGAGATCAAGAGATTGCCAAGGTCAAGCGGGAAAATGTCACTATGCATGAGCATTTGGTTGCAGAAAGAGAAGAAAAAGGGAATTTACAGCTAGATATTGAACTAGCATCATCTCTAAGAGAGAGCCTATCAAAACATAATGAAGATCTCACCAGGTAGCTCACCGAAGCTAATGAGATTCTGGAAAAGTTCAACAAGAGTTTTGTCTTGCTAGATGAACAAATCTAATCACAAAGGATGAAAGGTGATACCTCCGGACTTGGTTTTAACACATCTAAGAAAGGAGAATCACTTGGTACAAAAAGTAATATTCATAAGACCAAAAATCCCACTGGTAAGAAGGTTTTCAAACCTGTTTGTTTTGTTTCCCATAAACCTAGTCACACTGCAAATGTTTGTAGAGACAAACCTAACATAAATGCAAGCTACAATACTAATGCTAGGTATGTCTCCAAGAAATTTGAGGGTCATTTCTTCACATGCAAAATGTATGGACATAGATTAGTTGAATGCAAATATGGAGAAAATAATATTGTACCACATATGCATCCAAGACCAAATGGCAACTGGATGAGAAATTATGATAACCGAGGAAATATGAACTGGCAAAGAACCTACAACAACCATTTTAGTCCATTTGAGACGGAAAAGGTAACAAATATCATATGCACCATCTGTAACAACTTTGTTCATGTGGATATGAATTGTAGAAGAAGAACTAGGAGAGGTAATACAGGACCTTGGAGATCAACTGTTGTCTTGCTATCAATGTCATAAACTAGGACATATGGCAAAATTCTGTAGATCCAGGAAGAGAAAACCGGTCAACCCTTCTGAAGATCAAAAAGGAAAGCAAAAGGTCAATGTTGAAGAAACAAGAGAAGAAATGAATCAAACTTGGAAGAAGAAGAGTGATGATTCACCTGGAGAACAAGCTATTCCTTTGCCCAGTGAAGAGAATCCTACACCGGTGAATCAAGCCTTTTCATATGGCTAAGGGGAGCATAACAGTAAACTCACCTTCGGACCCCTTGGAGTGAATAAGTGGTAAGAGAATTCAAAAGAATGAGATTTTGATAACTTTCTATTATTTAGTTATCAACCGGTTTTTCTTGAGCAGTGTAATTAGGGTTTATAACCCTAATAGGAGAGCATTTATTGCAGTTGGTAAAAATAATAAAAATGAGTTTTTACTTTGTTATTTTTACCCTAACACTTTTGAGAAAGAATTTTTGAGCATTTGCAGAGCTAAGTAAAGATTATTAGCAGATTTCAATCAAAGTTGCATTGAGATTTGAGTAATCAAGCTGATTTGAAGTTGGAGAAGACAGAACTAGTGTGCACTTGGGCATTCAACCGATAAATGAGGCAACATGTGAAATAAGGTATTTCTTGATAATCTTGCTTCATAATATAGTTTATCTAGAATGGCATCATCTTCTAAGTTAGTAGGGAAATTGATGATCACTTCAGAACCTATGGAAGTTGTAAAAGCAAAAAAGATTGTGTCTTATGGAAGTTGTAAAAGGAGATTTGTCTAGCTACATTGACTGCAAAATTGAGGATTTAGGGTTGCTGTCAATATATTCTCAGTTGAAATCACTTTGTGATGAAAATGGGAAAATTCAAATAGAGTATATTAGGGTTTTTGAGAAAGGTTTTCATAACGCGGCTTACTTCCTTGAAGATTTTGAAGAAGAGAATATCTGAATTATCTTGAGTAGAGTTCATGGGGAGAACATGTACTTAGAGAGGACTCATACCATAACCAAGGAAGCCATTCAGGTCATAACTGGTTTTCACTCAATTGGTGAAGTACCTCAGTTGAGATGCATTTTAAAAGATACAGTAAATACCCTAACCGGTTCAACCTCTGATGGTCATGCCTTCTCTGTTAACAATATCAGAGACCCGACGGTAAAATTAGCAGCTATGGTCATAGGCTACCAGATATTCTACTCTAGCAGAATGAATGGTGTTCCATTAGCAACAGTGCATAGTGCTTATATGATGATAGCTGAAAATGCAGATTATGACCTCTGTGAGGCCATAAGGAGCCAATTGTTTTTAAATCTATAATCTATCAAGAAGTACAATAGCCTAAATTTTAAATATGGACACTTATTGATCGGGATATTCTTTTATTTTTAGAATTTCCTACCAGGAATCAAAGATCTTGAATAGTCTAAGGATCTACCGATATCCACCCAGATCAAGAAAAACATCAAGGTTGTAAGGAATACTTTCTCTGCCGCTATGAACAAATACTTCAATGAATTTTAGAACAAGATGAGCATGAGAGTAAGATTGCCTGAGGATGTGGTAAAACATTTTTACAAAGACATTGTTTTTATAGTTACCATTGATTTTTGTTTAATGCAGGCAATTGAGCCTAGAGAGGAATAAATGGAAGATATGAGTTATGAGGTTAACTATGACTTATTGATTGGCTATGCCAATAACATATTGGAATCTCCAGTAGATAAAAAGAGGGCAAAATTGAGTTCAGTGAAAGAACAGACTGTACAAGCTGGAACAAGTATTACTTTGACCACAAGCGGTAAAGGTAAGAAAAAGAAAGCTAAGGATGCACCTATGGTGATGAAAAGTACTAGAATGACATGGAGTGTCCAAAACAAAAAGGAACTGGAACCTAAGGTGTATATGAAAAAGGAGTCAAAGAAAAGAGGTCGGAAGTTAATTCTTCAAGAAGAATATTAAGGAATTGACACTGAAGAAGAACCTAAGAAGATGAAAGCAATTGGTAGGATAGTCAAGTCAGTGAAAAATGTGCCAAAGGAAACTGTGCCATTTGATATCTCTACAGACGTCTAAAACTAGTCAACGCTTGCGGAGTCGTATTTTAACATTGGCGCATTGCCTTATTTTAGGTTTTTTTGCCTAGCATTAACATTTCTTCTATGTTGCGTACTTGGTCTTTATCATTTGCAAGCATCGAGTCCTTCTTCCGCATTCTTCATTTGTCTCGCTTTCGAATTAGCTCTTGTCGATAGCAAATTTCAGTCATGATTCGTCATCGATCCTTGTCCTCTTTTCAATTTTGTCATTTTTGCGATCAATTTGTCATCAATCGTCGTCTTTCTCAATTGTGTCAATTTGGATCAATTAGTCATTGTTCCTCATCAATTGGCACATTTATTAATCAAATTGTTTGTCAACATTGGTCTTTTGTTAATCAGAATCATGATCAAATCAAATCGATATCAATTATCTTTTGTCAAGACCTAATTGTCATTCTTGCATTTTCTAATTCATCTTTTAGGGTTTCAAGATTTTATTCATTTAACCCTGTTTGTCATTTCCCCCTCTAGGATTAATAAATTGTTTATTTATCCTAAGTCTTCATGTCACAATTAAATGTTTATTTAATTGGCTAATTAATTCTTCCCTCTTTGTGAATTAATTAATAAATGAAAAAATTGTTAATTAATTCACTTAATTCCTAATTTCCTAATTTTCATTAATTTCTAATTCCTAATTTCCTAATTTCTATTTCATCTATTTTTCAATTCTCTCCTATTTTTCTCCTAATTTCATGGGAATGACATTTCAAGTTGTCATAATTTGTCATAATTGACAATCAATCAATTTTGACATAGAAATTTGTCATAATTTTGTCATGAATTATCAATCAATCAATCTTGCATAGAAAGTGCAAATTTGTCATAATTGACATTCTTGATTTGCAATTTCCATTCGAATCTCTTCATGCTAATTTGATCTTTTCTCCAATTTGTCTATAAATTGGATGAATTTCTTCAATCCCAACTAATCACTTTTTTGAATCCCTACCTGGTCGAATCAATCATGCTTCGAGTATTCTTGCGCTACAATCTTGTCTACTTGCTTTCACATCATGCTTATGCACTAGTAGGTGAGATCCACAAACAAATCTATTTGAAGGAGAAAGAAGGACAATGGAGCCACATGAAGGAGACATTCAAGTTTGCAATGGTTTGCGTTTGAATTGATGTCTTGTTTTCATGTCTTTATTGAGTGTTTTTAGGATTGATCATTGCATTTGAGCTTTCGTGATTGAGCTAGACTGATATTGATTTGCTTTGATGATTTCCACATTTTCCTAGCTACATTAATTGGTGAACCCGACATGAACTAACCCCCTAATCATGCTTTTGAGTGCTTTTGAGTGCTTTTGTAGGTTAAAAACCCAAGAAATAGGGTAATGCAAGGTTTTTTGGGAACTTCTGCGCCTGTGTGAGACAACCTGCGCCTGTGTCAAGCATTCTGTGCCTGTGTCAAAGACAATCTGTGCCTGTGTCAAGCAATCTGCACCTGTGTCAAGCATTATGCGCCTGTGTAGGGCCAGAAATAGAGGTAAAAGGCAGTGTTTTTCACTTGCAAATTGTTTTCTTTTGCATTTTGTTTCTGCTTTTTTGGTTTTTGGTATTGATTCTCTGTGCAACACCTTGGTATATGCATGGAAAAGACAATGAATGAAACTACTAACATGTTTTGTGCAGGTTCAATAGTCAAAGACTAAATATATCAAACTTCTGACTTGGGTTTTGCAGGTTGCCTTGGACTACAACTAAACTTTGTGTTTGTAATTAATTTTTAGGCACCTAGTATGATTTCTAAATAGGATGGAATGAATGTATGTTTTCTTTGATTGTTGAGTTTGACATTGGAGTAGGAGAGTATGCTCTCATCCTTCTTAGGGTGATCAGAAATCCAGATCTTCGATACCATTCTCATGTTTTGGATTGTGTGTTACCTTTAGAGGGCCTGCCTTCCCAACCATTTGCTTTCTTTTGCAAGCAAGTGACAATCATGAGAAGGGAACAACCCAAAGTGAGCATAGCTAGAGTACCTTGGCATTCTAACTCACTATAAATAAATACCTAATGGGTGAAAGCTTTGAAGGAAGGGTTACGTGGGAATTGCAGTTACTTGGGAAGTGATGACCCTTGGACTCTTTCTCATATCAACATCTAAGTAGGGCCTTAAGGTCTAAATCATGCTTGCACGACTAAATTTGTTTGGTATCTTGGTGGGCTTAATGTCTCAATCACACTTACATGACACCAACGAGTAACGCTTAACAGAAATCCTTACTAAACACCTTGTATTTAGAGGCCAAAAATCCTTCTAGTTGCTTGAGAAGGACAAGTTCAGATACTTGGAAGAGATACTAAGTTCACCATGGGGAGATTTCCATGGGGACTGATGCTTGGCTACCCTGAGAAGTGAGTGTCATGGAGGGGAGCCCATGGGGTCAAGCATCTATGTATTCTCCTTGAATCTCATAACGAGTCTACCTCTCAAGTACCTATTGTCCTTGCCTACCATAAGAAATGTGTGAATGAGCATGATTGTCTTGAGTCTAAGTTGAAATATCTTGTCTTCTTTGCTTGTAAAAAGTTGAATTGTGTCTCATTTCAAAAATAAGATAAATTGATTCAAAACAAGGTTAAACACAAGAGTATTTCATCCAACAAAGTTCAAAGCACCTTCAAACATGGTTGTCAAACATTGTTCAAAATCTTGTCTCAATATTCATGTCACTTAGATTTAGGTTCATCCTAGGTTTGCATTTGGCAAAGTTATTGTCAATTACCAAGGTTAAGTTTCACCTAGGTCATACTCTTTTGCATATCAATAAGGGTCATCCATTTTGCATATGTCCTCTTGCATTAGAGTAATACCATTGTCATACATTTGCATTTGCATACCCTAGGTTTCTTCATTAAGCTTAGGTCATTATCATATCATATTAGGGTCACTTGCATAGTAATTGTCCCTTTGCATATAGTGTCAAAACTAGGTTTTGTCATACTTGAGTAATCCAAATCTTTGATAAACCCTAAGTCATTGTTAGGAGGTCTAGACCTTATCAAACCTTTTCTCTTTTTGTCATCAATGTCATTTGGTCAAACCTAGCTTAGTATCCAAGCATATAGGGGAGACATTGTCATTTTGTCCTTTTGTCACTTGGTCCTTTTGTCCTTTGAGGTCTAGACATCATTTCAATTTCCTAAGGGTCTCATTTTTAGAATTGCATTCATAGGTTTGTCAAAATCTTGAAAAAAGAACAAAAACATAGGTTGCATTCTTGCCATAGATTGCATTTCTGTCTGTTTAGTTTGCATTTAGTTGCATATCATACATCATCCTTGAAAAAAAAAATTCCAAAAATATTGCATTTGCATAGTGACATGTTTGTTGAAATGAGGTCTCAACCTTCTTACGAAGCCATGTCATCACAATTGAGCAATCAATCATGTCAATCCAATCTCTACATGTCTCATAACTTGGATCAACCTTATCATGATGATGTAAATGTCCAAATACAAAAACTATAGGAGAAACTAGTTCAAGAAGAGGAGATATTGGAACAAAGAGTGAAAAACATTGAGAAGAATAGATCACAAATGTCCAAAATGTTTCAAAAATTTCTAGGTCGAAATCCAAAGATTGAGCCAATTGATGTAAGATCTCTTCTTGAACGATCAGACATACCAGCTCTCCTCTCCCAAATAGAGATGATGAAACAATTTCAAGAAAGGAGACAACATCAATTTCAACATTATGTGCCTCCACAACAAGAACAAGAAGGTGTTTACTATCAATCAAATTTTCAACCATCACAACCAATGGTCCAACATATACAACCAACACAACCAATGGTCCAATTTCAACAATATGTCCAACCAACTATACAATGTCAACAAATAGTTCAACCAATGGTGGAATATCAATGTCAACAACCACAACCAAACATTCAAAAACAAAACTTGCACCACACACCAACCCAAGTTTCAAACATGTCAGAACAATTGAACCAATTCCAATATCAAAACATGACATTAGATCAGAACCAACTCCATGCCAAACAAGTTTAGATTCCAGATACAACTATGTCAAAACCTCGAAAGAAAGGTGGCTTTATTGCAATGATCTTAAGGAAATTACCAAGTGAGTTCTTTGAGGAAGATCAAAATAATACACTTATGTCTAGTAATGCCTCATCCCCTCGCAAACAAATTGACTCTCCAGTGGCATCTATCCCTACACCTTTAGAAGTTTCACAAGAACCTTCTATATTGTCCTCATCAAACAATACACCCAAGGATGCAATTATCCAAGGGCTATCCATAATTGATTGCCACGATAATCCAATTCATGATGCACATCCTTGTCATGTTTCAAAGATACAAGACCTAATGCAACCATGCACTTTATTGCCATTACCTATTTTAGAGGACCCCATTCGAAGTCCCTCTTCCTCATGTTCAAGCATTGATTCCTTGCCAGAATCCATCACAAATGTTCAAAGTGCATTTCCTTCATGCCAAAACATTGATTCCTTGTTTGAATCCCCCATGCATATCCAAAGTCCAACCTCATGTCAAGAGGATAATTTAGAGCATGAAGAAACATGTCTTAAAATAGATCAAGATCAAGATCCCGAAACCTTATCATCCCATCCAATTGTTGACCAGGATCTCATCTTCCCAGAAACTCATGATGATTCCCCTATTCTTGTCCATCCTATCCAAAGTCCTATTGACACTCCATTCCCCGAGCAAGATCAAGATATCCTAGTTCATCCAATCCCAAATGATCCCTTTCCATTTCATGAACACAATGTCCTTTCAAATCCCATTGACATTCCACTTCCTAAGAAAGATCAAGATATCCTTTCCATCCTTTATGATGATCCCATTGAAAGTCAAGAGAAAAGCACCTTTAAAGAGGATTCCAATGATCTTCCTCCTTGTCAAGATCAAATTATTCCTTTAAATCCTCCACAAGATCCTTTTGTTCCTCCATCTCCTTGTCTTAATGGTCCATATACACTCCAAGATCGCATTTCTTTTGATGATCCCATTATTTCTCCCTTTCCATCTCTTGAAGAGCCTGTCATTGAACCATGTCCACTACACAATCCTAGTCCCCCTCATGATCCTAATCCCCCTCATGATTCTAACGTGTCAGTGCAAGATGTTCATGAACCCTCGACATGCACAATGGGTTCTTCCACTTTGGTGAAATCCAATCCACTTCAAGATCTCATTATTTCTCTCATATCATATCCACCTCATAATGGACTTGCGTCTTCTTCCCAAAGAAAAGAGTATCCTACAAGTCAAGATATTCATAAAGTCAAAGGAGTAGATCTTCATAAGCAAGAATCCCTTCATGTTAAAGAAAATATTAAGGGTCATGGCCTCAGTGAAATTCCTCAAGACGTGGGTACCCCTGCTAAATCCAACATCCCTTCAAAATCCAAGCATACACCTTCCCCATCATACTTTCCATCCATCTTAGGTCCTTATATTCCTTCATTCTCTATGCAAGGTCAGCAAAGGCATACATCCTTGAGTAAATTTCATCCATCCAAAAGAAGTCCATTTCATTCGTATCCATCCATGCATTCCTTTCCCCCTCCAAGCAATTTGGATGCCAAGTATAAAAGTCATTAGTCTAGAAATCCACATGTATTCAAGGATCAACATGTCCAATATAATCAACATGTCAAAGCAAAGAAAAATATGATCTATAAAGAAAAAGAAATATCGAAAAGGCCACAAAGGCCCACTGAGAAAAATAAAGCAAAGTCAAAATATATATGGGTTCCTAAATCCCTTGTGCAAGCAATGCACTCCAAGGAACCACAAAAGCATGAAAAATCAAAAACCATGTGGATCCCTAAGTGGCTCCTTGAAGCACAAAAGCCTAAAGAAACATCAAAATTGGCATCTACAATTTCTATTCCTCCATCCAAACATTCCAATTCTATTCCTCCATCACCTTCTTTATCCATTTTGGGCCATTATGTCCCAAAATCCATAGCCTTTCTTTCATCAAAATCTCAATATCCAAAATACATCTTTCCTCCATTAGTCCATCACCCCTCAAAGTGTGTGCCAATGTCAATCTTGCCAACATTTCCATCCACTCAAGCACAATTCTTCCAATACCCTATCCATTATCCAATGCATATTTTCCATCCTTCCATCCCTTTGATCCAATCCTTTGCATAAATCCTCGCCTTAGTTTCATCTTATTTTCCATGTCCTTATCCTACCAACGTCTTTGAGCATGCTTTTAAAAGTCATGGTCCATTTTTTTCAAGGCTACTATCCAAACAAAAAGATGTTTGAGTCCTTCTTTCATCCCCTATCATGTGTCCATTTTCGACTAAAATGTCAAAATACAAAAAAAAATTGAAAAAAAAAAAAGAAAAAAAAAAAAGTAAAGCAAAAATAATTCATCCACTAGTGAAAACCTGGCAAACAGGCGCCTTGGGCAAGTACCGTGATGAAAACCTGACAAATAGGCATCATGCGTAATCTATGAACTTCTTGCACACCACACTTGGGGGCAGGTTTCCTCCATATCTTATTGCCCTTCACTATCCTATCGAACCCCTGTCATTACCCTTCATATCCTATTGTCCCTCATGTCCATTTCCTCTTTCTACCTTTGATCTTGACAAGGCTGAGGATCTTCATGAGCACCATGCATCTTGTTTGCAGCTTTTAGTCTATCATATCTTTTGTTCTTTATCCATTTGCTTATTACAACCTTTCATCCATATTCCCTATCTTATTGCAACTTTCTGCCACTATCCCGTATCCTACCCCGACCTTCAGTCCATGTCCCTTATCCATTCTTAGTCTTGTTTATCCTATCCATATCTTATCACTATCCATACACTCTTTTTTTGTTCCTTGATCTTGGTCTGACATAAGGACACAAAATTTAAACATAGTTTCAAAAACCTCTTGACATGTCCCTCATGCCATGTTCCTGCTTTACATTGTCATATCCAGTTTCTTGTCCCATCACGCAATAGCCCTTGAAAATTGCATCCGTATTGTCGCCATGATAAAAGGCCTTTGTCTTCCCTCTATCCACCATCATTTCAGCAAGCCTATTCATTCACCTGTCACATTCCTTGCCTTGCTAGACACTGGGGGCAAAATCCAAAAAAAATTGAAAAATGTCCTGAAAAAATCCTTAAAAAGTCAAATAAAGTCCTGAAAAAAATGAACACAAAAAAATTGTAAAATCTCGAAAAGCAAAAAAAAATATATCCCCTCTGTGCATAGACAGATCGTTGAGCATACATCCAATGACACACAATCCAACATTGTGCTTTAATGAAATCACGCATTAACAGATGAACTTTTCAATCAAACCAGACATTCAAACTGATTAAAATTGTCTTATCAATCGAACGTCAGCATCAATATCATTGGTCCTTGGCACATTATCATGAGTCTTATACAGGGTGTGGTATGCTCAAAACCAGACTATGTCCTGTCTTAGACAGGGTACCGCATGTCCTAAAACCAGACAACATGATCGTCCTATCAACACTTTCAACTTTTGACAATGAAGATCAAGATGTTTGTTTGACTTGTTGGAATTAGCAAGTCTTATCATTTATTGATTTATCTTTGATCATGTTCCTATGTTGCTCGATGATGTCACTGAGTGATTTAGAGTGACCAGGATGGTTCATGGTCCCTTTCTTTTTGTTGTGATTGCTGTTTGTGGAATGATTGTTACAAACTGGGGCAACTATATCCTTGGGTGTCTGTGATAAGTACGTTCACTTTGTGAACGCCGCACATACCTCAACCCTTGATGTATGCACCCTAGGATGCTTCACTCATTCCTTGTGTCAGATGTGTCTGTCTTTTGCAAAAAGGGTTGCGTTTCAGCTCTGGCCTTCAATGCCATGATGCTATGCGTCCGTTTTGCTACATTAAATAAAGGTTCTCACCTACAAAGTGCATTACTGAAAGGAAGTTTTTCTTCATCTCTAACTGTCCTTTGTCTAATTTCTTCTTACTAACATTTCTTTCATCCGTCTTGGCAGTCCGTTTGATCCTATCATCTTCTATCATTCTTATCGATCAATTGGCCTCTTTTCTGGATGTTTTCGACCAATTCCTCGAGGGGGCATGCATATGTCATTGTCATTGTCTGGGGCATTTTCATTATTGTTCTTTGAAACAATGCTTAATATCGCATTGTCTCAAAGAGGGGCAAAATGTAGACGTCTAAAACTAGTCAACGCTTGCGGAGTCGTATTTTAACATTGGCGCATTGCCTTATTTTAGGTTTTTTTGCATAGCATTAACATTTCTTCTATGTTGCGTACTTGGTCTTTATCATTTGCGAGCATCGAGTCCTTCTTCTGCATTCTTCATTTGTCTCACTTTCGAATTAGGTCTTGTCGATAGCAAATTTCAGTCATGATTCATCATCGATCCTTGTCCTCTTTTCAATTTTGTCATTTTTGCGATCAATTTGTCATCAATCATTGTCTTTCTCAATTGTGTCAATTTGGATCAATTAGTCATTGATCCTCATCAATTGGCTCATTTATTAATCAAATCATTTGTCAGCATTGGTCTTTTGTTAGTCAAATTCATGATCAAATCGAATCGATATCAATTATCTTTTGTCAAGACCTAATTGTCATTCTTGCGTTTTCTAATTCATCTTTTAGGGTTTCATGATTTTATTCATTTAACCCTGTTTGTCATTTCCCCCTCTAGGATTAATAAATTATTTATTTATCCTAAGTCTTCGTGTCACAATTAAATGTTTATTTAATTGGCTAATTAATTCTTCCCTCTTTGTGAATTAATTAATAAATGAAAAAATTGTTAATTAATTCACTTAATTCCTAATTTCCTAATTTTCAACAATTTCTAATTCCTAATTTCCTAATTTCTATTTCATCTATTTTTCAATTCTCTCCTATTTTTCTCCTAATTTCATTGGAATGACATTTCAAGTTGTCATAATTTGTCATAATTGACAATCAATCAATTTTGACATAGAAATTTGTCATAATTTTGTCATGAATTATCAATCAATCAATCTTGCATAGAAAGTGCAAATTTGTCATAATTTGTCATAATTGACATTCTTGATTTGCAATTTCCATTCGAATCTCTTCATGCTAATTTGATCTTTTCTCCAATTTGTCTATAAATTGGATGAATTTCTTCAATTCCAACTAATCACTTTTTCGAATCACTACCTGGTCGAATCAATCACGCTTCGAGTATTCTTGCGCTACAATCTTGTCTACTTGCTTTCACATCATGCTTATGCACTAGTAGGTGAGATCCACAAACAAATCTATTTGAAGGAGAAAGAAGGACAATGGAGCCACATGAAGGAGACATTCAAGTTTGCAATGGTTTGCGTTTGAATTGATGTCTTGTTTTCATGTCTTTATTGAGTGTTTTTAGGATTGATCATTGCATTTGAGCTTTCGTGATTGAGCTAGACTGATATTGATTTGCTTTGATGATTTCCACATTTTCCTAGCTACAATCTCAACTTAAAAGCCTGAAACCCACTTTGAAATAATGGTGAAGACATTAGGGAGAAACAGATTTGACAATGTCAAAGAATATTTTGATTCCTTCACTGAAGATGAGAAGGAGCAAATCATTCAACAGGTAATCAATCATTTGTTTCATTACAGTAGATTACCTCATGATATTGAAAATGATATCTCTAATTCCTTGTACACTATTCTTTTGAATAAATGGGAGGAAGCTGTAAATAAGGAAAAATAAATTATAGATGAGATATTTGTGCAATATTTTCCTAAATTATCCAAGGATGAAATAAGTGCCTTAGTTAATCAGTACAACACTCATTTTGCTTTCAAAGCAAGAAGATTGAAGCTACTTAGTGGAAAGAGGCAAATTATTGAGACTGAAACTCATCAAATAGCCTATAGCATCCAACGGATGGAAGAGCTCATACGTTCTTCTTAGGATGAACAAGATGATGATGATATACCTAAAATGGATAAAGATGTGCAAGCTAATGAGAGGAAGGATGACACTACTATCCATTTTATCGATGATATTCAAGATAAAATTAATCTATCTAAGGACATCATTGCACCAGATATGCAGCCACCTGTGATCACTGTCTTACAGGTTACTTCATTTGAGGAACCGACAACTCAACAAGGAGTGGATATTCTACCTGCAAAAGATCAACCTGAGAAACCCCAATCCCCACCGGTTTCATAGGATATTCAAAAGGAATCTGATACAAAAATTGGTAGTTAGTCATCTGAGCAAGAAACAGAGAAAGAACAAGAAAAAGAAATTGTTAAGGTAACATCTTTTGAACCGGCAAAACCATTAGTCTTACAACATAATGATGAAGATGAAGATGACTCATTAGGCATTCCAGGGCCTATAAATGTTGATAATATGAGTGTATCTGAAATGATGAAGATTACAAATGTCATGCAATCTAGAGCGCACAAGGAAAGACTTAAGGAACAAAGGATAGAAGCAGAAACCATTCAGAAAGCAGTCGATATTCTGATAAATCTGCTACCGAAAACTGCTACAGGGCACCTGACAACACCCATTAGAAAACTTGGTCAATTAGTTGCTGATGCATCTGACCAAATTACATCACTTGAAGAAGCAACCCAAACATATGCTAATAAGAGTTATAGCAAGAAGTGAGGTGAACAACTTATGAAGAAGATTGATACTAGGAAACTGGCTCTATCACTTAATAAAGATTTATTAAGGCAAGCTATTGAAACAGGCGGGAAGTATCTTGCATCTACTTCTCATATTTCATTATTTTTTACTGATATCAATAGCAAGCGTACCAGAACTAAGCAGGAGATAAAAAATATATACAATGCATACATGCCACTTCAAGACTCCGTTTTTGCTTTTAGCAAATCTATGGATGATTTGCACAATAGGTTAGACACTTATGATCTTGAGAAAGCAAAAAGACTCTGGTCATTAATGGAAATAAAGAGTCAACTCACAACACAAGTGGACATACTACAGAGAGCCTACACAAATGCAGAAGCAATCTTAGTAACTCCAGAAACTTGTACACTGGATTCCATGGAGGAATTTCATAATCAAATCATGTCTACACTTGAGTTCACTGAGAATTTGCTGGAAAAATGGGAACATGCTTTAACTCAATTGAAGAGGAGTTTTAGTGCAATTTTTCTAAGGATTGCTAATGCATGAATCTTGATTTAGTTTTTCAAATTGTTGTATATGCTGAACACTTTTATACAAATTTTCTCTCTCTCTCTCTCTCTCTCTCTCTCTCTCTCTCTCTCTCTCTCTCTCTCTCTCTCTCTCTCTCTCTCTCTCTCTCTCTCTCTCTATATATATATATATATATATATATATATATATATATATATTGTTTTTTCAATTTGACATTGTTGTCAAAGGGGGAGTAGAAATATGTATGTGTGTTTTGAAAAATTTGTATGATGTATGTAATAAGGGGGAGTATGTGTATATGTGTATAAAAATAATTTTGTAAGCACCACTTACCAGTATTACTATAAAATTTTCTAAGTGTTGCCATCAATGCCAAAGGGGAAGATTGTTGCCTTGATGATGATTATAATGAATTCATCATATGTTGTCATTGATGAAACACATACACACACATGTTTATATTTTCTATTGGTATGACTTCAAGTTGTTTATACTATAGCCAGTATACTAGAGGTTTATTTCTAACTGGTACTTGGTGACAACCGGTATATGCATGGAGATAATCACTTGGTTATACATGTCTAAGCATCAACATGAAGATCCAGTGGAGACTATCTTAGAAGCATCAAGGACAAGCGGTTTAACTCTAATCAGTATTAAGTGTTATAACTAGTATTCTTAGATTGTGTGATGAGTTACCACCACCGACAAGTTTGGAGGTATTTTTGTGATGAGTTATGATCACTTGACTAGATACACTGAACCTAGGAAATTGTGTTATGATTTCTTGAGGTTGACATGAAATCTAAATATCTTTATATTGACATCACAATGAATTATTTTGTATGAGCGAAAGTGATATGTTATGTGCAAAGACAAAAGAGTTAAGTTGCAGAGTATGATGAAAAGTAGTGTTGAATATGCTTAAAGGATCTGATCAGGCAAGTATTGTGCTACCTAGACAAATCAAACAAATCATGTTGTCTTCTAACAATTACAGGAGAATTAAAATCCCCTTACCAGGTAAGCTCCAACAAGCTTCATTTTTCAAATCCTCTAACAAGGTGATCCATTAGTTTGGATTTATAAATCTTCTACTGAGGTTACTCCTAACAGGGTACTATCTTTTATAGGGTATAGCTTTTAATCAAGCTTTGGGATCTCTAACAAGATTCACTCCTAGCATAGCACTTTGTAGACCTTAACCGGTCAGTTATCTATTACTGCAAATAGTTAACTTGTGAGTTCCATCTCACCGTGGTTTTTACCTATTTGGGTTTTCCATGTACAAACACTTGTGTTATGGTGGATGTTTTACTTATTGTGGATGTTGTAATATCATTTTTGATTGCATGCATTGTGTTTAAAAGTTTTGCTAAGTTCATCTACGGGTTAGTGTTTGAAGTAGTTTTATTTTTGGTGACACTGATTCACCCCCCCCCTTCTTAGTGCTTTTCAAGTCCATCAAGATCCTTAGAATTGGTTTTGGATGCTTACTCTGGATGGTTATATGCTTGTCATATTTAGTTGGTTCATGTTTTGGTGCTCCGGTAACTATCGCTTTTGTTCCCGGTTAGCTTTACCGATAAGTGATATTTGATGTTTTGGTTAGACGATTTTGGTACGGCTTATGGGATCAGTTTCTATCATGTTGAAGGTGCTTCTTGATCATATTCTGAGTGTTTGGTGACTTTGCATTGGCTGGCGTGCTATTATGGTGGTCCTATTTGGATCTAGTTAAACTTTTTGTGTTACTTCATAGAGCGTTTCTACCGATTGGTGAAGCGTGTTGGATTTTCATCTTAACGAAAATTCTGCCAGATATAGTTGTTTGGATATTTGAATTAGGTCAAAGCTATGTTATGTAAATCATAATATTGGTCTGGTGATATCATGTGATGTAATTTTTGTTATTATGGGTTTATGGGTTTACAGTTTAGCCAACCTTGTCAATAAGGTTGATGATCTGTATTTATAGGTGACTTATTCATGTAATTTGCATATCTATGGTTTTAAGGATCGATGGTTATGTCTAAATTATCAAAGGAAGTTTTATGTTTGAACAAGTGATATATCATTCAACAGAAGGTTTTTAGTATGGCAGGACAGACATATGTGCTTAACCGGAACTGTATCAAGCATTATGATATGCTACTTTAACAGTTCATTCTTTCTGGATTGTAGTCCAATATTTTTTAAGTCAATGAGACTTCTCTTTTGTGATGAGAAGTGAGCTCTAGGTGGTTGGCCTGATTGAAAGTGCAATACCCATTGTAATTATTTCACATACTGCTACAGAAGTATTATCTAATTATGGGTAGGGTTCCCCACCATGGTTTTTCCCTTTACCGGGTTTTCCATGTCAAAAATATTGGTGTTGTGTACTATTCTTTCATGTTTTATTCTTCATTGTGTTGGTTTCTTTGTGCTCTAGTTTAAAGGTTTTGAGATGCAATAGTTCTGATTTCTGATAGTAAATCGATTCACCCCCCCTCATAGTTTACTCCCGATATCAGATAGTCTATGCATGAAATTTGTTGATGATATGAAGAATGAATTTGAAATGTCTATGATTGGTGAGATGAAATTTTTCTTAGGTTTGCAGATTACTCAGAGTAATAAAGGTATTTTTGTGTCAACTTGAATTTCATCATCAAAATACTACCTGCAACATATTAGTTTCATAAAACACAAAGGAAATGCTATAGGAAATCCAAACTCAACCAATGAAACTACATGTAATTGATATTAAAATAAAAAACTATTTTTACCTTCATGATTTAAGTCTCATTGTGTCCTAACTCCACTGTTCCTGGTTGCAGATGATGTGCTCTCAAATAAGCACTGATAGCTTCCAAGATGGCATATGAAGAATGGACTAATAACTGGTAGTTAATTGATACTATGATATGCAATGCTAAATGATTATGTTAAATGAGAAATGCTAAATTTCTTCAAGATTAAAACTCACGGATGCATAAGTTTTCACAAATGATTAACTTGAAAACTCACTTGAAGGCTAACTCTTTCTCAACTCAAACTCCTGATTTTATAAACTTTGAGAAGATAACATGATGTGGCCTAGATCAATAGTCATGATCAGATCTATAAATTTGGATGGTTGTGAGCAAAGGTGAAGGTTGAGAGAAAGGGGGAAGGAGAAGACAAGTGTCACTCATCTCACCTTGACTGGGTTGCTGACTGAGGGAATCTAGGGATGGCTAGAGAAGATTTAGGCATGAGAGGACAAGTGGACTCAAGTCCTTCCTAAGATGTAGGGATGTTGGAGAGAATATAGAAGAAGGTTAAGAAATATGTGTACGTACACAAAATTTCATTAAATTTGGAAGTTGGAGATAAATGATGAATTAATATTTAAGAAATATTAATATCTTTAGCCACATGATTGATGAGTTGGCAAATGGAAGATGAAGTGGAGATGGAAGAATGAGAAAAAGGATTAAATAATTAAGAATTATTTAATATTTGAGACTATAGGATAGAAGAATAACCATTAAATATTAGATATTTAAATGATTGGAGGAATAATTAAATATTAGATATTTAATTAACTGATTAGAAGAATAATTAAATATTTAGATATTAATTAGAGGAATAGGATAGATGAATTCATTAATAAAATATTTCAATTAAATTAATTAATAGAAAGACACAAAATGAATTAAATAAATTAATCTTTTCAAATTAACTATTTAATAGAAGAATAAATATTAAATAAATATAAATTATTTATTTAATTTCTCATAGCCATTTTATGTGTATACATTTTGCCCCTCTTTGAAATGAGGTCGAGACATCATTGTTTCAAAGATTAAATCAAGTCTTGATAGTGTTCCTGATTGAGATAAAAATCTTGATTGTGTGCCCCCTCGAAATATTGATCGTGAAATTGTTTAAAAATTTGGATAAGTGATTGATCTCACGATAATTGAAAAGGTCCTTCAATTAAATTTATTTGTGAAAAATAAATAAAATTGCCTCATTTTAATAGCATTAATTACCCTTCCAAATGGTAAATATAAAATTAACCAAAGGTAATGTTAATTTCATTTTCATCCTTGTTAGTGTGTGAAGAGATTATCTTGGTGAGGTGGCGAAATGGTGATCATGTTGGAGAACCATCGAATTGAGCACGTTCGACGATATCCACAACCTCTTGAGTATGGGTATCCGGTTTGTACCTTATCCCGAGCCTTTTTGCAACTTGCCGTACAATTTTGCATGTTTGTTTGGCATGTGTTTGGCTATTTTGAATTTTTTTCGATTTTCAACATCTTTGTTTAGCACTTTTGTATTCAATGTTAGCACTTTTGATTTTGTTAGCGCATATGTTTATTTTGCTAGTGCCTTTGCAATGTATATTAGTCCATCTATTTTGTTAGTGCTTATGCTTTGAATGTTCGCGCATATGTATAATAGGGTAGCGCTTATGATTTGTTTCACACATTTGTTGCAAGGTTTAGCGCGTGTGTTAAAAAGGTTCATGCATATGTTTAATTTAGCACTTGTGTTCAATAAAATAGAACTTTTGTGAAAAATATTAGCGCCTATGTTAAATAAAATAGCACTTTTTGTGATGTCTCTCATGTTAAAATTCACTTGGATGATTAGATTTCGACATTGTGATTAGATAATGTTGATTGATAGGAACTTGATTGATGTCTTAATTGGTTAAAATTTGATAATGGTGATTGATAGGATAAGTGATTGATTGATTTGATTTGATTGGATGGATTGATAGATTAGCTCTGAGAAACTGATGCAGTTTTTGATAAAGAGCATAACAAAGTTTGATTGAACTCATTGGTTGATAAAAAAAACCATGATTTTAGGTTTAGATTGATTTGATAGCCTGATTTGCTTCATTTGAAAAGATTTATCAATTTCTGATGTGATAGATTAGTGATCTCTGTGAGAGATAGATAGATGATTGATAATTGATAAATTTCTCTTGGTAAACATGAGAAACTTGATGTTCTCCAGTGTTGGAATAAATTCTCGGCTATGCGCCACTTAGTGCAAAGCTTACACAGGCTGAGGTGAGACATATAGATGTCTGTGGATTATGCCACTTGTTATACCTACCTGATATTACCCATAATAGGGGATTGTTGACAACTTTAGCAGAGAGATGGCATAGCGAGCATAACACTTTCCACCTACCCACAGGTGAGATTAGTGTGACGCTTGAGGATGTCTACAGGATTCTCCACATCCCAGTGATCGGTGAGTTAGTCCAGTACAATTTTTAGGATAGTGGAGGGACAGAAGCTTGCAAAGCCATATTTGGTGATGAGAGCATTTTGAGAGGAGAGATTCGATGGGAGGATATGATTATGTATTACAAGACTCTCCCCATGATTCTTGCAGGTTTGATTAGGGGATTTATCTATCCAGAGAGGAGATCTCGAGGTTTTGTTGTTGGTTGGGGTGAGATTCTTTAGAGCATGATGCAGCATCAGACTCGATATGCATGGGGTATTTGTATGCTCACTCATTTGTATCATGATCTTCATCAAGTTGTTTTTGATGAGGGTGCTAGTCTATCGACAAGATGCACACTTTTGCAGATCTAGTGCTGGGAGTACATTGCTATTATGCGGCCTATTCATCATAGAGTTCATGGTGAGAGGCAACCATATGTTTATCTATATGCAGGTATCCTTACTCAGCTTAAGCTAGGTAAGATGGAGTATTGGCATTGGGTTCTTGATTCAGTGGATAGTGTTATTTGGAGACCTTATATCGATTGTGAGCCATGGATGGATAATGCACATACATTACCATTTATTATGTAGAGTAGATATATCATTAGTCGGACTCCATACATTATTGAGCGAAAAGTGATTAGTCACATCTTGAGATAGTTTGGTATCATTTAGTCCATGCCTATTGATGTCACAATATATGCATGATGGTACAAGGATAGGCAAGATTGGGGACCTTCTTTGTCATTTGAGATAGCACGTGTAGAGTTTCTGGCTACTCCTAGGGTAGCTTATTATTTGAGATTGCACATTCTAGATCCTGGGGTTATTGTAGATTATGCTCAGTACATTCTTGAAAACCCGTTTCCTAGTATTATCAATCCAGTAGATCCTCCTCCTAGCTCAGGAGATGAGGAGGATGATTCAGATGATCCCATTATCAGGAGACAAAGATGGAGATGAGAGCTTAGAGCTTCTCAGGAGGCCGGAGGTGATGGATATGAGGGAGGAGATGGATGTGGAAGTGGTAGGAGACCCAGATGGAGAGGAGGTCAATTGAGAGTCTATGGAGGACCGTTTGGACCGGTTAGTAGGATTGGGAAACCACTTCCTATGGGTGGGAGAGATTTAGGACAGATTGGGAGGGATGCTGGTAGGGCAGGGATGAGATCACCGAGAGGGTTACCCTCTATAGGAGGAGGCGGGATGACTGGACTGGATGGGGGTTGCAGGAGAGGCGTTGATTTTTGTCAGATTCAGCCAGACCCTAGGGTTATTGCATCTCATGGTGGAGAGAATGAGGATCCAGAGGATGATGTTCCACTTATTAGACGACGGGTTCTGAGAGCTACTCGGACAGAGATTCTAGCAGGTGGACAGGGAGGTGGAGATGAGTGGATTGGGGGTCATATCCCTCAGCAGGATGTGCTAGAGTAGGATGTGCCAGAGCAGGAGACCGTGGATAGTCTTAGAGAATAGATAGATCAGCTTAGAGCACAAGTTAATACAACCAACTTTATATAATGAATCAAACTGACCTGAGTATTTCTTGCAAAACAGACAAGGATTGTCTCCTTTCATGCATGACTCGGAATGTCATCTTTGATCTTTTGCCAATCATATCCTTAGACAAGTACATACCTTAATAAGAGATAAACCACAAACAACAATCAAAAGAAAATAATCATGCCCCAGCATAGCTTCTCTAGTCATGGAGATCCTTGAGTCGCATAGAGTACATGATTAGGAATAAAATCAAGATATAAACAATGAATCTTGTATGTCATTCACATGTTGCCATGGTCATTAACTGATATAATCATCTTAATGAATGATCATTGATAATCTTTTGTTACTTGTTGGTT
The DNA here is from genome assembly GCF_030272615.1 of Cryptomeria japonica. NCBI lineage: Eukaryota > Viridiplantae > Streptophyta > Pinopsida > Cupressales > Cupressaceae > Cryptomeria > Cryptomeria japonica. The sequence goes on along the minus strand of NC_081407.1, from coordinate 248,841,822 downwards.
GATTCTTCATTTTCTGAGTTTCATGATTCAGTTGTCATGAAATGCCTTGACCTTTGTTTGTTGCCTTGTTATCTATTTCTAAATGCTGGGTGTTTTTTAGTTTTTCTAAGTTTTCTGAATGTTTTGGATTTTTCAAAGATTCAAAAGATCACCTTTGCAAAAGGAATTAGGATTTTGCCCCCAGCAGAAACAAAACTTTATTATGGATGTATGAATTGATCAAGATCCAAACCATGGCGGGATACGAATGCAGATTGATTGATTATGATAAAATCTAAGAAAGTGACTATGACAAGTATGTCAAAGATTGATAATTGTTGGTAAGCTGCATATTTTCTACTAATGGTTTAGAGCAATGGATGTGAAAGATGAAATGGATGAGCTAAGATAGATGGCAGTGATAGATGTGAAAGGATGGAGTGAATAGGTGCGTAAAGTGATCCCATAGATGGAACAACTCACCTTTTTAGATAGCACCTATTTACCAAGTTTTCACTATCTAAATTTATTGCATTTTTTCCATATTTTGATCTTTTTTTTTTTAATTTTTTTTTTCTTTTTTCGTTGTTTTATGCTTTTTAGGGATTTTATGCTTTTCTGATTTTTACTTATTTCTTCAGGGATTTATATGCTTTTTATTGATTTTTTCCAGGACTTTATATCTCAAGAATAGAATTTCTTGAGATGGATAGAATTGATAGGTTCATCAAACCAATCACCTTTAGGGGTAGATAACTTGTATGCTCTTGAGCCATATGCTGCTACTATGACAAAATGATCTAACCAATTTGGTTCAAATTTACCCTTCTTTTCTCGTCTTGTTGATTTCTTGGATTCTCCCTTAGAATTATATCTCCAATCTAAAAAATGTGTGGCTTGAATCTATGATTATAACTTCTTGCCATTCTTTGTTGATATACCTTCAAATGATATGTTGCATTTTGGTGACGTTCCTGGATCAACTCAAGTTCTTGAAGTCTAGAGACTCCTTCTTCTTCTTCTTCTGGTATAAGACCTTTCAAGGAAACTTGTAGAGAAGGTATCTCTACTTCTATTGGTAATATGGCTTCTGATCCATAGAATAAGCAATAGGGAGTTGGCCCCATTGGTATGCGGATGCTGGCTCAGTATGCCCAAAGAGAAAGATTTAGCTGAATATGCCAATCTTTTTCAGCTTCATTGATTGTTTTCTTCAAGATTTTCAAGATAGTCTTGTTTGATGCCTCAACTTGACCATTTCCTTGTAGATAATATGGAGTAGAAAACCTATGTTGGATATGGAATTGCTCACATAGTTCCTTCACATCTTGATTCTTAAATGATCATCCATTATCAGTGATAATGGTCATAGGAACTCCATAGCGATAGATTATATAATTCAAGATGAATGATGATATTTGTTTTCCTGTCACTTTTGTCAAAGGTACTGCTTCAATCCATTTAGTGAAATATTCAGTAGCAGTCAGAATGAACTTATGTCCATTAGAGGATGAAGGATTTATCTTACCTACTAAATCAAGGCCCCATTGAGAAAATGGCCATGATCTTGCCATAGGATACAATTCTTGTGCTGGTGCATGGATGAGATTCCCATGGATCTGAAATTGTTTGCATTTCTTGGCATATATGAATGAATATCTCTCCATAGTAGGCCAATAGTAACCCATATGAAGAAGTTTCTTAGCCAGTGTTAATCCACTTGAGTGTGTGCCACAAATACCTACATGAACTTCAGTAAGATTCTTCTTGTTCGAGACATCTCAATAAAGTGCTATCTAGACCTCGCCTATATAAGGTATCAGCAATAATAGTATAGCAGGATGACTGACGAATAAAATTTCTTCTTTGATTGTGGGATAGGTTAGGAGGAAAGATATTCTCTTTTCAGTATTGATAAGTTTGGTCGTATAAGGATTGACTGGTTCCTGATATATGGCAAATCATGTAGGTATGTTGGGATTGAATGGTAGGGGTTAAGATATCTTCCACTAGGAATTTGTAATGTTGTTGATTTTCTTGATTTTGCAAGAGAGATGTTGTTGTAGACATTGCATCTACTTCTTTATTCTCATTTTTTGGGATTTGAGTGAATGATACTTCTTCATAGTGTTCTTTAAAATCTTCTACCAACTGTTTGTAGGGCATGAGCTTGTCATCCTAATTTTTATAATCATCATTTATTTTATTGATGATAAGTTGTGAATCACCATAGACATGTAATCCCTTGATATTCCATTCAATAGCCATTTTGAGCCCAATTGTCAATGCTTCATATTTTGCAATATTGTTTGTGCATGGAAACTGTAGTCTATATGATTTTGGAATTGTGTGTCCCTGAGGTATGATGAACAAAATTATGCACCTGATCCATATTGTGTATAAGAACCATCAAAGTACAATTCCTAATATTTTGTACTTATTGCCAGAATGTCTGCATTAGGAAATTCAATGTGCAATGGTGTGTCATTTTGTAAGGGTGCTTCAACTAATTGATTAGCAATGACCTGTCCTTTGATAGCTTTTTGATCAACACACTCTATATCAAATTCACTTAGTATCATAACCCATTTGGCCAGTCTGCCTATCAAAGTTGACTTGTTTAGTAGATACTTTAGTGGATCTATCTTTTCTATCAGTTTCACAGAATGAGTCAGCATATAATGGCGTAGCTTCTGAGTAGCAAATACAACTGCTAGACATGTCTTCTCTATTGATGTATAATTCAATTCATAGCCAACAAGTGTTCTACTGATGTAATACACTACTCATTATTTTCCTTCTTCGTCATGTTGTGCTAGGAGAGCACCTAATGATACATTTTTCATCGAGATATAGAGTAACAATGGTTTCCCTTTGATTGGTGATACAAGTACTAGAGGATTCATGAGATATTATTTGATTTGCATAAAAGCCTCTTCACATTTCTGATCCCATTTGAATGGAATGTTCTTATGTAAAAGATGAGTGAATGGATGACATCTATCTGCTAATTGAGAGACAAATCTTCTGATTGATTCCAATCTTCCTTGTAAAGATCGCAATTGACTTATGTTCCTAGGTGACTCCATTTCCATGATGTCTTTGACCTTTTCAAGATCTACTTCAATTCCATGAGCTGATATAATGTAACCAAGAAGTTTTCTAGAGGTTACTCCAAATTCACATTTCTTTGGATTTAATCTCAACTGATATCTTTCAAGTCTATCAAATATCTTGCCCAAGATGTTCAAATGTTCTTGTCTTGTATGAGATTTTACAAGTATATCATCTACATAATCTTCCATAAATGTATGCATCATATCATGGAAAATGGTTGTCATAGCTCTTTGATAAGTTGCTCCTACATTCTTAAGCCCAAATGGCATAACATTTCAACAATAAGTGCCCCATGTACAGGTGAATATTGTCTTTTCTTGATCTTCAGGGGTGATTCTTACTTGATTGTATCCTGAGAATCCATACATTAATGAAAACATCTCATGTCCTGTTGATAAGTCCACAATTATATCAATGTTGGGTAGTGGAAAATATCTTTGGGACATGCCTTGTTCAAATCTTTGAAATCAGTGCAGACTCTTATGCTTTTATCTATCTTTGACACTGGCATAATGCTTGAAATCCATTCTAGATAGGCAACAGGTCTTATGAAACCCACATCTAATAGTTTCTTTAGCTCGGCTTTTACAAGAAGCGCAATGTGTGGATGCATCTTCCTTAGCTTTTGTTTAACTAGTTTTTCTTTTAAATCCATATTGAGATGATGCATTATAAGATTTGGATTAAGTCCTAGCATGTCTGCATAGGACCAAGAAAAATTTATTTGTTTTTGTCTGAAGAATTCTATGTATTCTTTCCTCTCTTTATCTGATAATGAGGTAGCAGAATGATGTATCTTGGGATCCTTTGATGTGCCAATGTTTATTGCTTCTGTTGGTTCTATTAGAATAGAAGATCTCTCCTGAAAATATGCAGGGAGGATGTCAAAATTTCCATCTTTTGATGCCCCAAAGAGGTTTTCACCGCCAGATACATCCTTTATTTTTCCTCTTGATTGATCTAGTGCTGCCATGAAATGGTTTTCAGCAATAGGTCTCTTTCCTTATTTTATTTCAATTTTGTGATTGGAAAGTTTGGCATTATCCTGACTGCAAGAAATGTTACTTGATTCTGCAATGGAAGATATCTTAGGTGTTATAGGTTCAAAAACATTAAGATACACAACTAAGTCATGGTCATTGGAAAAGACATCCAATTTAGGGTTTTCTAGGTTATCCCAATAATTAGTTATGGATGAAGAAGGGGTAAGTCATATTCATTATCATTGTTAGGTGCTTCAAGGTTCATGACATAATAGTCATAATTTGGCATAGAGTAGGTAATGTCATAGATAGAATGACCTTGAGGATAGTATCTCCCAAGTGTTCTCCAATTAGTCCTAACAAAATCAGTATTGGTATTTTGTAGTTCACACTCAAGTGGCTCTTCATCTAACATTTGTCCCTTAAACGAATGGATTGTATCAACACACACGTCTTTAGTACTGCAAGCTCCTTCTTGATTATTCTCAATAGATTCATTTGTATTTTGAAGTTGGCATACTTGTGTACATGATATAGAGGATTCTTTTGCTAGCTTTTGTCTTCTTTCAAACTCAGCTTCTTCTAGACTAAACTTGACTATCTCTTAGTTCTTCTATGGTTCTACCATACCTTGGTGCATCTCACTCCTTATTTGATAGAAATCTGATATTTCTTGATGCTTGATCCATATCTGTTTGTTCTTCTTGTGGCATTACTTCTTGGTCTTTTTCATCCCCTTTCTTTTGTTGTCTTGTATATGCCTCTTTGCTTTGGATTCTATGTTATTCTTGTCTTCTTTCTAACTCTATCTTTTGTTTTGTAAAAGACAAGTCTTCATTTTTTATAGTTGCTTGCTCTTCATTTTTTCTTCACTTGATATACTAGATGAGACATTTCGACCCCATTCATATTCATTTGAATCTGTCTCTGAACCATTGTCTAGGAATACACCACTATACCACACATGAATGTTGTATGGTGCAAAAAGTTCCCTGATTTCTGTCATCTCTCCTTTTATCTCTTCTAGAATATTTTGTTCAAATTTTGCATTCACTCATCTTCCTTGAAATTGTTTACAAGATTCTTCTTCTCTTTTGATTGAAATCTCTTCTTCTTGTTTCTCATGTTCTTCTTGTTTTTGTTGCTTGATGTAGCTTTCCTTGCCATTGTTCTTCTTTAGAGATTGATTTCTTTCTCCACTTTGGCTGTTAATAATTATGGTGCTTTTGATTTGGTTTTGAATATCCAAATCCTGATTTATCTTCTTTAGATTGCAAGTGAGGACAAATAGGTTCTGAAATACCTTGATGTCTCTTACCAATTGGTCCTTTTCCTTCATGTCCCATTTTTTGCATGATCTTATAACCATTGCCATATTGTTCTATGGGAATATTGACTTCTGCAGCTATTGCTATAGTTTCATTTTAATATTTGTACAACCAACCAAGAATGTCCATGTCTTTAGTTTCTTATGCAAGTGTTCCATCTCTAACAAATGCTCCACTAAACATGTCTTTTGATTTTTCTAAGGTCCATGATTGGATATTTGTAGGGTTTCCATATGATTTAGGTGAAAGTGGAAAATTATTAAAAGAATATTTTCCCATTCCTTCATCATTTAATTTAAGCTTTTTCCCAAAGGTTTCCCATAACTTTTCTTGAATTTCTTTGGTAGGATATACTGATTCTCTATTATGTGGAACTCTTGTTTCTTGTGTTGGCTTCAGATTATTGCAATATTGGCTAGAGTCTGCAATTATAGTGACCTCTTGTCCTTCATGAGGAAAGTTTACACATTGATGATATGTAGAAGGAACTGCTTGCATGTTGTGAATCCAAGACCTTCCCAGAAGAATGTTTTAAGAGAGGTTCAAATATAAAACCTGACATAATGTATTCCTTTCCACAGGTCCTATTTTGATTGGTAACACCACAATTCCTTTAGAAGAATGCTCTGCTTCATCATAAGCCTTAATGGCTATTTTCTTCTTTGGATCTACTGTATTTTATGAATATCCCAAAGCCTTTATTAAACTTAATGCACAAATGTTTAAGCCTGCTCCACCATCTATGACTACGCATTTGACACGAGTTTTATTAATTATGACTTCAACATGTAAGGGAGCATTGTGAGGATGTTGCAAGGACACATCATTATTTTTAGAAAATGATAAGCAATGAGGGGCTATAAGGTGTCCCACCATGTTTTGGAACTGATCCACATTCAAGTATTTTAAAAATTTTGTTTCTACTAAAGCTTTTTCCAAAATTTCCTTATGCATAGGTGAAACTTTGGGAAGTTCCAAAATTGATATTTGAGCAGGTATTCTTTGTAATTTCTCTACTAAATTGTATTGTTGTGAAGTGAATGTTGATTCTTTTGTTATACCCTAAAAGGTGACCTTTGCTTTGCTTCTCGTAATGACATTGATTGGTTCTAAAGGTGTGTTATCTTTAACAATGGTGACATTTACCACATCATCATATGTATAAGTGTAGTTCACTTTGGCTTTCCCTTTGTCATCTTTTAATTGGGATTGTTCACCTTTTTCATAATTCGGAAGTGGAATTTTGAAGGCTAGGTGTGATTCATTTGTCTTATGGCTATCCACTATGATAGTTTCATTATCGATTAAATCTTGGATAAGGTGTTTCAATCTTTTACAATCATTTGTTTGGTGTCCTTTATTTCGATGGTAATTACAAAAATGATTGTCATTCCACCAATCAGGCTTGACTTGTGGCTCATAACTTCTTGCTTCTGGCAAAATGATCTGTTAGAGCATTCGGGTCTTTACTTGATTAATTAAACAATATTTGTTTAATTATTTAAGTTCCCTTTATCTCTTTTACACTTAAGCTAACTTTAGGTGCATAATAATTAATTCTTTTATTAATTATTATGTGCAAGCCTAGGTTTTCCTTTTTAGGGTTTCTTGACCTATTAGAGGTTTATTCTTTTCATTGTATTGTAAGTATTATCACATTACACATTTTGTGAATATTGAGCTCTCATCTTGTGAGCATATTTTTTGTGTATTTGTTTTTCTATTATTTGCTTCTTTGCTTCTCCTTGTAACAGGTTATTCAACTTGCAAAGATCATTTGGGCTCCTGCAATGTTGTATTTCTCAACTCTCACATGGTATCAAAGCTTCAAATATGCAGTTATATGTTCTTGTTTTGAGAATTTTTGCATTGGAAGCAGATCTAGGGTTTCACAAAAAAAATTTTATGCACCTAGGGATAGGCCTTTTTCTGAGCACTTTAGGCCTTAACAAACCTCACCATCATGCTCAAAAGGCCCAAAAACCTGTATGGTCATATAAAACTTGATCATTTTTGGCTCCTGAGCCTCTGGGAGTATTTTTTTCTCCAATACCAGGCCATACGACCTTGGCATGCAATTCAAGAAAAAAAAATTTCAAAAAAAAATTAAAAATGCATTTTTACAGCTTGCAGGCCGAATGATTTTTTGTTTGAAATTTTTTTTCAAAAAACAAATCAAAAATCAAAAAGGCGAATTTGCAAAAATCAAAAAATAATTTTTTTGGGGAGATTTCCCCATGGTATGCAGGGTACCGTGGGTCCCTTGGCTATCGCAGGTCTGTCAAAGCGGGCCCCTCACGCCCCCGCCACCTCCAGCCCTTGCCAACCCCTACACTCGCCACCGTCGGTGCTTCCCCCGCTAGCCCCTATGCTTGCCATCACCGGTGCTTCCCCTGGCCCCTACTGACCTTGCCTTCCCAACCCCTGCTATTTCCCCGCAACCACCTCTCCGCCGCCCACCACTGACCTTCCCTGCCAACACCCACTAGAAACAACCCTGCGCCCATGGAAACAGCCCCGCTACTCACTAGAAACCCTCTGCCTAGCCGCCGCTGTCTTTGCGTCGCTCGGCCACCACAACTCCTCTGTCAGAAACCACAGCTCCACTGCCTAGCCACCACTACACCATTCGCCCACCACTGGAGCATCGCCCACAAGCCACCTCTGCCCGACCCTGCCCTTGTTGCACCTCCCTCTTGCCTCTTTTGGGGGGGTTGGTTTTTTTGCCATAACTTGGGCAAACGGAGTTGTTTTTTTCAAAAACGAATAGACGTCGGAAAGCTAGTTCTGAGCTGGACCTTGTGGTGTTGGAATTTTTTTCCAGTTTTTTTGTTTGACTATGTTTTTTCCAGTCAAAGTGGGGTCTCATTTTTGTACTTTCGGGGCCATAGAATGAGCATCTGAACTCCATTTTTTGAAAACTTTATATCATTGGAAAACTTGTTCTGTGTACTTTCCAGCCATATGGGTTTTCTTTCCAAATTCTGCTCCAGGAATATTTAATTCATTTTTTTGCTTTTCAGCACTCTAGTAGATATCTTGGTTGTTGAATGTCCTGGGATCTCTTCTCTGAGTAGGATGTATCGGTTTTGGTTGTTCTTTCTATTTCCAGTATTCTTATCATTGTAGCTTGAGCATCTGAACTCCATTTTTTGAAAACTTTATATCATTGGAAAACTTGTTCTGTGTACTTTCCAGCCATATGGGTTTTCTTTCCAAATTCTGCTCCAGGAATATTTAATTCATTTTTTTGCTTTTCAGCACTCTAGTAGATATCTTGGTTGTTGAATGTCCTGGGATCTCTTCTCTGAGTAGGATGTATCGGTTTTGGTTGTTCTTTCTATTTCCAGTATTCTTATCATTGTAGCTTGTTTTATGCAAATGCACTGAGATAAAGTGCCATCATGCATTGTTTACTTGGGATCTTGCACATCTTGTGCCTTATTTTACAAGCACTACTTATAAAGTGCCATGAAGGGGTTGATGTTTGCCTTGTTTTCCATCCACCTTTGTCAAGTGAGTGTTCCTTCCACAACATTTGCCTCATGTTGTGTGTCCAGTGAGTGTTCCTTCCATGACACTATGTACTATCTATGCGCCTTCAATGTTCCTGGTTCTTCGTTGTGTAGTTCTTGTTGGCCATTCTTTTTAGTGTACCTATCCCTCTCCCTTTTCAACATTATGGGGAGGTTTGTCCTGTTGGTTCTAATGCTTCCTTTGTTTGATTGATCATCTCTTCAAGTTTTGGTTTCTCATGCCATCTGTATCTTTGAGCTCAATTTTTTGCCTTTGTTTGCCTTCTGATTTGAGTAGTGTCATTTGAGGGCACTCATATAGATTACAGTCTTCTATACCTGGTCATGTTCTATTTTAGTGGAGGTTCTTCAGATCAACAGTTATTCTTCAACAGTGTTTGCAGGTTCTTCATGCTTCAGTGATTCTTTTGATCTTCTCTTATTCCTATCTTTTTGGAACATTCTTGTTTGGAGACTTTTTCAGTCCTTCTTCTTGCCTTTTCCATCTCTGTTTGGAGTAGAGTTTTTTTCCCACATGGTTTTCTCTATTTCTCTGGTTCATAGAGATTTGGTTGTTTTTGGGTACCTGATTAGGCCTTGTTGCTGAGACCCATCTTTCTTTCTTTCACTAGTTGTTCTAGGTTTTAGCTTCTCCCTAAGACTAGCTTAAGGGGGGGTGTTAGAGTATTCGAGTCTTTACTTGATTAATTAAACAATATTTGTTTAATTATTTAAGTTCCCTTTATCTCTTTACACTTAAGCTAACTTTAGGTGCATAATAATTAATTCTTTTATTAATTATTATGTGCAAGCCTAGGTTTTCCTTTTTAGGGTTTCTTGACCTATTAGAGGTTTATTCTTTTCATTGTATTGTAAGTATTATCACATTACACATTTTGTGAATATTGAGCTTTCATCTTTTGAGCATATTTTTTGTGTATTTGTTTTTCTGTTATTTGCTTCCTTGCTTCTCCTTGTAACAGGTTATTCAGCTTGCAGAGATCATTTGGGCTCCTATGGTGTTGTATTTCTCAACTCTCACATAATCAGTTTGTTCACAAGAAGAGTTTTTAAATTTTATTCCAAGGGTTCTCCAATGTTTGTGAATTTCTTGTGAGGATTGGAGAAGAAAGACATGGATTTATTGCTTTCTTGATTGTTATTGTTTGGGATCCGACTCGATAGATTAAATATTGGCTGCTATTTTGTAGCATTATTGTCATCATTTCCTCCATTGATGACATTCCTACTCTTTGACCAGAACTTGGGTTTGTCATTGTTGTTGTTGTTGTTGTTGTTGTTGTGATTGTTGTTGTTGTTGTTGTAAGAATTATTGTAAAGTTTTAGTTCTCCTTTCTTTGCCATAGTGTCTTCTATTTTCAGGACATTGATTTTTTAGTCAATAACTCATTTCACTGATAAGATTATTAATGAATATGTCCATTTTTTCTTGATTGGGTACATCTCTTGGATACCTATTAAACATTCATTTCCATCACTGCAAGAAGATCATAAAATATTCACCATTCTTTTGTTTAACATTGCATAAATCCAGCATTGTTATCTCATTCCTTACATTGTAGGAGTATTGTGAAATAAATCTATTTACGAGTTATTCAAAAGATTTGATTCCAGATGGTAATCTTGAAAACCATTCCATTAATTGTCCATTTAAACTTCTAGGGAAAAGATGCATTAGGTAAGCCTCATCGTGTGCAAATTCCGTACTCATAGTACAAAACTCCCTAATGTGGTCCCGAGGATAAGATTTTCCATCATATTTGTCATATTTAGGGATCTTGCAATACTGTGGAAATGGTATCATATTCAGACTTTTATCAAAAGGATACAGGTAGATATCTTCTAATGAAGACTTCTTGGAGCTTGTTCCATTTTGCATATCTTTATCTGTTGTTGTAGAGTTTGCATTTGTTGAGTGAGGTTTAACAACGGATTATCCATATGGTTTCTCCTTGTCTCTTCGTAAGCTCTTCTAGACTATGCTCTCTTCTTGTATCATCACATTCTTTTCCCGTCTCTTCATGACTTTTTTTGTTTGCATCTTCGTCATTTGGATCATCTGTGTTTTGGGTGTTACTTGCCTCCACATCTTGTTTCAATCTTTCAATGTTAAAGTCTCATGGCAATTTAGCTCCTGATTTTGCCAACATCAAAAGATATTTCTCTTTTTGCTTTGCCAATAATTTTTCCATTAGTCTATCAAATTTGAAATCTTGCTCAAGGTCTCTAATGGTGTTATTGACTGCTTCTTCATCAACAACTGTATACCCAAAAATTTAGAACATCAGGTTATCTTCACCCTCCATTTGTTTTTGTTGTTTTCTGAGTTGTTCGTATTGAGCTCTATTCCAAACTGGCATATGATTGTTTCGAATTTTTTGAAGTTTTCTAAAGACAACTCAATAGGTGATTATTGGTTTAGGAAGATATGCTTTGTTGATTTTACCACTTTTGTTTGTTCATTATGATAAAGCATCGCTTTGTTGAAAAGAAATCCCTTGCAAAATTTATCTATCAAATTTTGTCCCATGGCCATGTAAATAGTGACGAAAATGGTGTAGGAATATCCTATGTTTTAATAAGATCTTACGATTGATATACAAGAATCTTATTCTTTTCTAAGTAGCTTTATAACTAGGTTTTCCTTTCTTAAGGTGATACTTAAAAGTCATATAAGCATATGATAGTTTACAAGTTTTCTTGATTCCAATGTTGGTGCAATTCTGATTTTGATATAACCTAGGTTCAAAATAGGAAAGATATATCCAAGATAATGAACACAAGATGGATTGATCAAGCTTCGTGATAGAGGATTTGATATATCCTAATGAGAAACTTGACAATGATGCCGATTTTTGCACTTAAGATGTTTGAATCAATAGCTTGTTGAATTTTTTATGCTTATGGAAACCTTTTGGAAATAGCCTGTTGGATTAGTGACCCAGTTATTGAACTAGTTTGAAAATGTGTGATAGTTTAAAGACAAATCTACTCAAAAAGTGTTTTGATACTAATTCTGAAATTTTTGTTTGATATGCTTTGTTTTAGATGTGAAAAATCCTTTGTGCTAACTCTTGTGGTAAAGAGGGTTAACTTATGGGATAAAAGCTCTATTTTGTTGCTTGAAAGCGCTATTCTAACTATGTTTCAAGGATTCTTTTCAAATCCTTCAGCAAGTTGTTGGATTTTTGCTCATTTTTAGATAATGATTTTCTTTAATTTTTGACCATTTTGAACATGTCATAGACATAGAAGACACCATGTTTGAAAAACAAAATGCATAAGCAAGTACAAATCCTATGGTAGGCTGCGACAATAATTGTTGAATCTCACATGGGGTTTCCCTCGAGGCTATGCTTGTTGGCATTTGTATTAAGATTGCATTAATGATATGTTATGTTGTCATTGATGTCAGTTGAATCGGTAATGGTATTTATGATATTGCTGATATTGTTGTTATTATTGATATTGGCTTGTAACCAACAGGAAGAGCTTTGAGGAAGATGTTATAAACTAGTATGTTAGTTTGTGAGTTGAACTGGTAAACCGGTATATAAGGTTAAACCATTTTCTATGCAATGTAACCAGTAAACCCTACCAGTTGTTTTTTGTTAAACCCTAGCTGATCAAGTTTGTTAGTTTAAGATCTAATGATGAGCGCTAATGATGGAGACACATATGATCATTGAATGAGGATAAGTTCAAATTATTTTTGGCACGTTTTTTTGTTGCCTAGGGAATGAGCAAAGTGGATTGCATCTAATGCATAGCACGTGATGAGTTACAAAGTTTGATGAAGTGGTGATCATGGAGTGATTGGAATTTTCTTGAAGAATGTTAAAAGATTGTGATGATTTCTAATGGTCAAGATTGAACCGACTTGTTTGTAATCTCTATGAGAGAATTAGGTTTTTGTTGTGTTACCGACCTAATTGATTTGTATTTAAGGTTGATGAAGTTATTTTTAAAAGTGTTGGCAAAGTGTTGGTTGAAAACCAATTGAGTGTGTGGTTGTCTAACCGGAGAATGGATCTGCAGTTTGTGTAAAGGCAGACTGAATCTTAGAAGGATCTGATCAAGCAAATGTAGTGCTATTCAAACAAATCAAGAAAAACTATTGTTTTCTAACAATTACATCAGAATTGAAATCCCCTAATTGGGTAAGCTCTAACAAGATTGGTTACTTATTAAATCCTCTAACAAGGTGGTCCATTAACTTGGATTCTCAAACCCTCTACCAAGATTACTCCTAATAGGGTATTTCGCTTTTTCATCAAGGCATTTTGTAAATCCCTTAACCGGGTGATTCCTAACAAAATCAGTTCTTAATAGGACTTATTGTAAAAGCTTTAACAGGCTTGGCTCCTAACAGGGAAAACTTGAAAAGAGTTTAGATAGTTATCCTTGTGAGTCTTATCTCACCATGGTTTTTACCTATTTGGGTTTTCCACGTATAAACATTTGTGTCAAGTGGTGAATGTTTTGTGGTTATGATCTTATTTGTTGATTTGATTAGTTTCTGATAAGTCATGATAACTGGAAGCATTTATAAATTGAATATGTTAAGATATGATTAAGCATTTTGATATTTACAAGATTGAAGTTATTTATTGTTAAGTTGTTATAACAATTAACTGGTTGATGATGAGTATTGATCTTGATAAGTGAAAGTTTACTTTGTGAGTTTGAATTTGAGATTGGGAAGTTTGTATAAGTTTTTCAATATACTGATTCACCCCCCCCCCCCTCTCAGTATTCTACTAGATAATTATTCTTTCATCATACCATCAATTGGTATTAGAGCGTCTCAGGTCCTCTTTAACCTAAAAGCCTAACAGCTTGAGAAAAATATCTTGTAGATCATACTGAAGAAAGAAGGTCTGAAGTTCAATAAAGATAAGTGTAGGATATGGAGTGACAAAATGAATATTTACATCAAGAGTCTTGGTAGTCAGTATTGGGATCATGTAGAAACTAAGTATATTGCACCTACTGGAACCCTGACTGATGATCAGAAGAAAGAACAACAAGAAAATCATCAAGCATTTTAGGCTATTATCAATTCCCTATCTGATGTTGAATATGTAGATGTTCATGGTCTTGAAACTGCATATGAAGTATGGAAAAAACTTGAAGAGATCTATAACAGTGATGAACATGTTAACATTGCTAAAGAGGAGAGCCTAAGAGGAAAGTTTGATGACATGATAATTTCTGAAGATGAGAATATCCAACAGTATGGTCAAAGGATAAAGGAGATAGTTGGTGAAATAAAGAGTGTAGGAGGGAAAGTGGAAGATGCCATAGTGATCAATAAGGTATTGAGAACCCTGCTACCGGTCTATACTATCTGAGTTGCAGCTATTCAAGAGCTAAAGTCCATTGACAGAATGAAGGTAACTCTTGACTCTATCATTGGCAAACTTACTGCTTTTGAATTAAATGGCTATGATGGTAGTATACAAAAATCACAATTTGCATTCAGAGCTTATGTCTCTAACCCATCTATGAGAAGAAGTAGAGATACCAACCATAGCTATGAATCCAAATCCAGCAGAGATGCTGATGATGAAGACAACTTAGTGGAACTTGAAGCATTGTTGGCAAAACAACTGCCTAGAGGCACTAGGAAATATAGAGGTAAGCTACCTTTAAAAATTTTGCATGCAACAAGACTGGTCACATAGCAGCTAACTATCCTAATGGTGAAAATGAATACAAGAGAGACAAATTCAAGAAGTATAAGGGCAAAGGTAAGAGAGATTGTCTTATAGCGGTGGACAGTGGTATTACTGATGAAGAATTTGATGATGATGCTAGTGAAGATATTGTGTTTGTAGCTATTAAGGAAGAGATATCATATCAAAAGGCACTAGTGTCCAGGATGGATAACTTTGATGATTAGATCATTGATAGTGGTTGTTCACATCACATGATCGGTGATTGGAGCAAATTTATTTCCTTGAAGGAATTTCATGGCAGTGTTGTCAGATTTGGCAATGACTCACCCTCTATGGTTAAAGGTAAGGGAGTTATTTATCTTAATGGAAAGAGTAGTGTTGATGATGTCTATTGGGTTGAAGGCCTAAATCACAATCTTCTGAGTGTGACACAACTTAATGACTGAGGATACCTACTAGAGTTTAGAAATGGTATGTGCAAAACCTTTGACAACAAAGGTGAATTGATTGCAACTAGGAAATAGACCAAAGGTAATCTATTTCGTCTTAATCCTAAAGTTAGCAATTGTTTGATTGCAAAGGTAGATGATAGTTGGCTTTGGCATAGGAGATGTTGTCATATAAACTTTGATAGCATTGTTAAAGTGAGAAAGTCCAAGACAGTAAGAGGTCTGCCTCAGCTAGACAAATCGGTTAATGCTCTTTGTAAAGAATGTCAGTTAGGAAAGATGACTTCTTCAACTTTCAAGATAAAGTCCTTCTCAGCAGAGCACTTGTTAGATTTGGTTCATGCAGATTTATGTGGACCAATAAGAACAAGAAGCATTCAAGGTGATAGATATTTCATGATCTTCACTAATGATTGTTCAAGGATGATGTGGGTCACATTCTTGAAGGATAAGAATGAATCTTTTGGTAAGTTCAAGGCATTCAAGGCCTTAGCTGAGAAAGAGAGTGGCAAAAAGATAAAATGTTTGAGAACAGATCAAGGCGGTGAATTTACTTCTAAAGAATTCACTAAGTACTGTGATGAGAATGGTATCAAGCAACATCTTTCTGCACCAAGGACACCACAACAGAATGGTATAGAAAAGAGGAACAACCGGTCAGTGGTAGAAGCTGCTAGGACAATGTTGATACAAGTACATGTAGCAAAAACATTTTGGAAAGAAGTTGTAAGTACAACTGTCTACACAATGAACCGAGTTCTGATGAAAATAGGTAAGAACAAGACCCCTTATGAATATTGGTATGGGAGATCATCTGATGTTAGTTATTTCAAGATATTTGGTAGCAAATGTTTTATTAAAAGAGGTGATTACATTAGCAAGTTTGAAGCTAAGAGTGATGAAGGCATATTTCTTGGCTATTCCACCAAGAGTAAAGCCTATAAATGCTTCAACAATCGGACACAAAGAATTGTTGAGATTGTTGATGTCTGTGTAGATGAATATCCTTAAGTTTCAGCTAGAACTAGTTCAGAGAAGAAGGATGAAGATCCTTGCATTTTTTCTTTTGGAACCTGAACCTATTAAACCATAAACTAGTAAAGAAAATCTTGATGTACTTGTTCAACCAAAACAAATAAATTTAGAAGAAGATGATAATGAAGAAGCTTAACCTGAAGAGAATGATCAAGTTATTCCCAGGTATGTTAGATTGAACCACAGTCCTGAGCAAATTATTGGGGATAAGGATGTTGGAGTACTTACTAGAAGAAGAGTTAGAGAGAACTCTTGTATGATCTCCACCATTGAATCTAGAATTGCTAAGGAGGCATTTGGTGATGATCATTGGGTTAAAGCTATAGAGGAGGAATTGGATCAAATTGAGAAGAATGACACTTGGACCCTGGTACCCCGACCGGTAAACAAGAATGTTATAGGTGTTGGCATTACAATAGAAAGGAGATTGTTGGCATTTCAATAAGGATATTGAGAAGGTTGTTGGAGATTGTTGATATAACTAAAGAAGGATGATTACTGTCTTAATAATATTATTTTATCATTGATGTTAAGAAATTGATTTTTTGATTCAGTATGATGTTGCCATATCTTGAGAAGTATGTGTTGATGAGTATTAGGAGGTCGGTAAGTGACATAGAATGAATGTGATAACAAAGGGGAGATATAAGTTATTCAATGGGAAACTATTACCGAGTTAGACAATGATGAGATCATGTTGTTTTGATTGTTTTTGATATCCTACACATGTTGTTGATTATAATTTTAATACTGTATTATATCACCGAGCAAGGAACCTAGTCGGTAAACCCTAAGGTTATCGATATCGGTTAAAGAAGGTAGAATGTCTACCGAGCGAAGTTCAATATTAACCGAGTAACAACCGAGTTATAATACATCGCATTGGATGGATAAAAATATTATTTAATGAAGGATGCTGATGAGTTGGAGATGAATAAATGATTGGTATGCCGTACAAGAAGTTTGTTAAGAATCAACGGCAATGAAAATCAAGAGGAAGATCTATAGCACAGATTGAACCACAATAACCCAGCACAAGTTCCTAGGAAGGAATGCAAGTTCCAAGGTGAGGTAAAACATTTTCAGATCGAAGGATACATTGAACCTAGTCAAGTTTGATGATTTGATGGCTAAGATTGATCATGGGAAATGTGATCAAGGAGATTAAGTAGTCAGAAATTGTTTATAAATAAGGAATTATTGATAAACACTATAGGCAGGCAAATGTATGCATAGTGATGCTACAAGAATGTTTACCAAGCTCAGAAGCTTGAAGATCTGATTGAAGAACAGATTGAGAAGCCCAGCAAGCCCATCAAGGGATTAGATAAGTCTTATGACAAGATTGTTTTGAGAAAATAAGAATTTGCTTTAGCATTTTAGATGTGAAGTTGCAGATATATTTTACTGTTGTTTATTTTGTAAGTGACAGGAAATCTCTTAACCGAGTGGACCTAACAGTCTTATTCGTAAACCCTCTAGAAAAGTAACATTCTAAATGAGTGTTTGAAATCCTTTGACAAGGTCACTTCTAACAAAGTGCAAGACTCTAACAAGTCTAAGGGAAATCCCTTAACCAGGTCACATCTAGCAATGTGTTTGTAATCTTTAACAGGATTTGCTTTTAACCGAGCATACTCTAGAAGGCTATATTTCTTAGTGGGTCTGAAATCCCACAGTGGTTTTTCCCTATTTGGGATTCCATGTTAAATCTGGTGTTATATGTGTTGTGATGTTATATGTTCATGAGTTTGAATGTTTTACAGTTTTGGTTATGTATTCTGAAGTATAAGCTACCGAGGTTGAATCTATTGAATATATTGAAGATTAAGTTTGTATAATTCACCCCCCCCCCCTCTCATCTTGTTTACTATTAGCATTAGAGCTTTACAATTGGTATCAGAGCTGTGGACTCCAGAAGAAAAGTTTAAAGGTACTTGAGGCAAAGATCCGACAATGTATAAAAGGGATGCACCAAAGTTGAACAAGTCAAGTTTCTCCACATGGTAGAAAAGGATGAAGCTGCACTTATCAGGAATTGGAGAATATGCAACATATTATTTGGAGAATGATTACATAGCACCTAGCACCAACCCGATGACCTTGGAAGAGATAAAGGCAAAGCAAGAACATATTCAAGCTATGATTGAAATAACATCAGCATTGACCGACTTAGAGTTTAATGATCTAGAAGGCTATAATGATGCAAAAGCAATGTGGACCAAGCTCATATCTATATATGGAAGTGATGAGCATGTCCAAAGAGAAAAAGTAGATAGTCTAAGAGGACAACTTGAATCCATGAGAATGAATGAAGGTGAGAACATAACCCAATACAGTACAAGGTTAAAGGAAATTATCAATCAAATTAAAGGAGGAGGAGGAACTATTGAAGAAAAGGATGTAACAAGTAAGTTGTTGAGAACCATTCTACCTACTGCAATCAATGAATTAAGGTATGTACCAAACATGCCAGTCTCTTTGGATGCCACTATTGGTAAGCTACATGCATTTGAGTTAAGTAATTTTGATAACAGTGGGTCTTCAGTAAATAAAGTAGAATCAACATTCAGTTCTTTTCATGTTGGTGAATTTGATGACTATAATGATAGAATGAATAAGTATTCTGAAGGAAATCACAGTGGAGAAAGTGAGAGATTTTGCAAAAACATGGAAGAAGTACACAAACTGTATGAGGAGAACAGAAAGCAAGAAGAGTTTGAAGCACTATTGGCCAGAAGGTTACCGAGAGGCAAAGGTAAGTATAAAGGAAATCTACCTTTAAAATGTTTCAATTGTGATAAAATAAGACATATGGCTTCTAACTGCCCTGACAAAGAATCTAGTGAGAAGAGAGAATACCAAGAAGATAGACATAAAGACAATCACTACAGAGGACACCAAGACTTCAGAAGGAGAGACAGAAAGACATGCCTAGTAGCTGATGAGGAGTCCAACGATGATAAATCTGATGAAACTGATACAGAGGAAGTTATTTATGTGGCTATTAAACATGGATCAGATGAAGAAAGGTATGAAGAAAAATCTCTAATATCTCACATAAATAATAATGATTCTTGGATCATAAATAGTGGATGCTCACATCACATGACAGGTGATAAACACAAGTTTGTTAAATTAGAAGACTATGATGGAGGATATGTAAGATTTGGTAATGATGCACCATGTTTGGTGAAAGGTAAAGGATCTATAACACTTCTTGACAATGCTAAATGTGATGATGTATACTGGGTTGAAGGTTTGAAATACAATTTGTTGAGTGTAGCACAACTAAACAATACATGATACCGAATAGTATTCCAGAAGGGATGTGTCAAATTTCATGACAAACATGGAAAGTCAGCTGCTACCAGGACACAAACAAAAGGTAATACATTTCATCTTGACTCAACTTGAAACAAATGTCTATATACAAAAATAGAAGATACCTGGTTATGGCATAAAAGGTTTTGTCATGTAAATTTTGATAATCTGATCAAAATAAGTAAGAAGCACCGAGTAAGAGGTCTACTGAGCCTGGAAAAACTTGAGAATGCTATGTGTCGAGGATGTTAGAAGGGTAAGATGACAAGATCAAGCTTTACAAGTAAGTCCTACACTTCTAAAGGAAATTTAGATCTAGTACACACTGATCTTTGTGGTCCCATGAAAGTTCAAAGCTATTATGGTGACAAATACTTCATATTATTTGTGGATGATTACTCAAGGATGATGTCAGTTATGTTTTTAAAAGAAAAATTAGAAGCTTTTCAAATGTTTAAATGGTACAAGGCAAGAGTTGAAAATGAAACAGGAAGACAACTGAAATGTCTTAGATCTGATAGAGGAGGAGAATTCACTTCTGGTGAATTTAACTTATTTTGCAATGATCATTGTATAAAAAGGCAAGTGTCTGCACCGAGAACACCTCAGCAAAATGGGATAGCTGAGAGAAGAAACAGATCAATTGTAGATTGGGCCAGAACCCTGATGATTGAAAAGAGGGCACCTCAAACATTTTGGAGAGAAGCAATCAAAACTGTTGTTTACACCCTGAACCGAGTACAACTGAAGAAAGGAACTATGAAGACACCATATGAAATCTATTATGACAACAAACCTAATGTAAGTTATTTTAAAATCTTTGGAAGTAGATGTTATGTTCACAAAGATGACAGGAATGGAAAGTTTGATCAGAAAAGTGAGGAAGGAACATTTCTTGGTTATTCTTCTAGAAGTAAAGAATTTAAATGTCTAATCAAATCATCTAACAAAATAGTAGAAAGTGCAAATGTGAAAATTGATTAATTTGCAGAAAGAAATGATGAAGGAAATTCCAAAGAACCAGAAAATTATGAAGAATTTGTTTATGTTCAACCGAGAATTCCTACCAAGAAAGTTGCTAAAGAAAATGAAGATAATATCCAATTATCGAGTGATGAAGAAGATCATACAGAGCCTATCGAGCCTATATTAGCCAAATATGTCAGAAGAAATCATGCATCAAGTCAGATTATAGGAGATAAGGATGATCCAGTGATGACAAGGAACAAACTAAGACAGAACACATGTCTGATATCTGAATTTGAACCGAGAATAGTAAAAGAGGCATTTAACAATGAAGATTGGGTAAATGCTATGACAAAAGAGATTGATCAAATCAAGAAGAATGAAACTTGGACATTGGTCCCAAGGCCGAAGGACAAAAATGTAATCGGTACAAAGTGGATTTTCAGAAACAAGCTAAATGAAAAAGGTGAGGTCATTCGGAACAAAGCAAGACTAGTTTGCAAAGGTTATGCTCAAGAAGAAGTAATAGATTATGGTGAGACTTTTTCATCTGTGGCTAGACTTGAGGGAGTAAGAACATTGTTGGCATATGTTGCTTTCAAAAATTTCAAGGTGTATCAAATGGATGTTAAATCTGCATTTTTGAATGGTATACTAGAAGAAGAAGTTTATATTGAACAGCCTGAAGGATTTGTTGAAGACAATAGTAAAGATCAGGTATGTAAAATAAATAAAGATTTATATGGTCTGAAACAAGCACCTAGAGCATGGTATGAGCAACTGCACTCTTACTTGATCAAGATTAGATTTATAAGGACAAGTGAAAACAACAATATGTACATGAAGAATGATGAGGACAATGGAATACTAATCTCAGCCATATTTGTTGATGATATTATTTTTTGTGGAAATGATTCTCTATGCAAGAACTTTGGAAATGATATGTGCAAAGAGTTTGAGATGTCGTTAATCAGTGAGATAAAGTATTTTATAGGTTTACAAATACTACAAATGAAAGATGAGATTTTCATTACTCAATCCAAGTACATAAAGGAAATCTTGTAGAAATTTGGAATGGAGGATTCTAAACCTGTAAGTACTCCTATGACTACTAACTATAAACTATCAAAGAATGATGAATCTCCATCTGTTGATGAGACACTTTACCGATCTATGATTGGAAAGCTACAATATGTTGTTCACAACAAGCCAAATATAGCACATGCAATAGGAATAGTTGCAAGATTTTTTGCGGATCCCAAAGAAACCCATATGACAGTAATCAAGAGAATTTTGAGATACCTAAGAGACACTAAAGACTATGGCTTAGTATATGAAAAGAGGAATGATTTTGATTTAAAAGTTTATATTGATGCTGACTGGGCAGGAAACATTGATGACAGGAAAAGCACAAGTGGTGGAGCTTTCTTCTTGGGAGATAGACTAGTAAGTTGGCTTAGCATGAAACAAGGATGCATTTCACAATCAATAGCTGAAGCTGAATATGTCGTTGTAGCATTGAATTGTACAAATATAGCATGGATCAAGCAACTATTGGAAGGTATAAATGAGAAAGTTACCGAGCCAGTAACTATATTCTGTGATAATACTAGTGCCATTAACATTTCAAAGAATCTGGTAATGCACTCTAAGACAAAGCATATCTCTATAAAGTATCATTATCTCAGAGAAGAAAGTTGTACTAGAATATATCAGTTCAAAGGAGCAAATAGTAGACATCTTCACAAAGCCACTGCCAAGGGACACTTTTGAGTATCTCAGAAGCAAGTTAGGGGTCCTACCCCTATCTTCTACTCACTGATAGAGTTCAGTGAAAGTGTCAATTCGATGATTCTATCAAATATTATTTGTGGATTGATGCTGATTTACGCACTTTAGGAGGTTTTCTAAAGTTGTGCAGGAAATAGTGATTCGAGACAAGTTGCTCTGATCGAGACTAAGATGATACATGTGTAACACAACAAGGCAAATCACTTCATAGGGGAAGAAACCATGAATTAGCTCTTTTTATTTTTGGCATTGTTGTCAAAGGGGGAGAAGACTAAATGGAGAAGTAAGATTAAAAGGAGAAGATAACAGAAAAACAATGCTAGGAGGAGAAGACTTCAAGAGAAGGTTCGATCATCTCAAGGATAATAGGAGAAGACTAAACAGCAATCTGAATCCGAATCAGTTGGAACAAATCAAGTTGGTATTACCATTTAATTGTTGGTTTTGCCATCAATGCCAAAGGGGGAGATTGTTGGCATTACAACAGAAAGGAGATTGTTGGCATTTCAATAAGGATATTGAGAAGGTTGTTGGAGATTGTTGATATAACTAAAGAAGGATGATTACTGTCTTAATAATATTATTTTGTCATTGATGTCAAGAAATTGATTTTCTAATTCAGTATGATGTTGCCATATCTTGAGAAGTATGTGTTGATGAGTATTAGGAGGTTGGTAAGTGACACAAAAAGAATGTGATAATAAAAGGGAGATATAAGTTATTCAATGGGAAACTATTACCGAGTTAGACAATGATGAGATCATGTTGTTTTGATTGTTTTTGATATCCTACACATGTTGTTGATTATAATTTTAAAACTGTATTATGTCACTAAGCAAGGAACCTAGTCGGTAAACCCTAAGGTACCTAGTCGGTAAACCCTAAGGTTATCGATATCAGTTAAAGAAGGTAGAATGTCTACCAAGCAAAGTTCAGTATTAATTGAGTAACAACAGAGTTATAATAGATCACATGGGATGGATAAAAACATTATTTAATGAAGGATGCTGATGAGCTAGATATGAATAAATGATTGGTATGCCACACAAGAAGTTTATTAAAAATCAACGGCAATGAAAATCAAGAGGAAGATCTACAGCACAGATTGAACCACAATAACCTAGCACAAGTTCCTAGGAAGGAATGCAAGTTCCAAGGTGAGGTAAAACATTTTCAGATCGAACGATACATTGAACCTAGTCAAGTTTGATGATCTGATGGCTAAGATTGATCATGGGAAATGTCATCAAGGAGATTAAGCGGTCAGAAATTGTTTATAAATAAGGAATTTTTGATAAACACTATAGGCGAGCAAATGTATGCACAGTGATGCTATAGGAATGTTTATCGAGCTTAGAAGCTTGAAGATCTAATTGAAGAACAAATTGAGAATCCCAGCAAGCCCATCAAGGGATTAGATAAGTCTTATGACAAGATTGTTTTGAGCAAATAAGAATCTGCTTTAGCATTTTAGATGTGAAGTTGTAGATATATTTTACTATTGTTTATTTTGTAAGTGACAGGAAATCTCTTAACCGAGTGGACCTAACAGTCTTATTTGTAAACCCTCTAGCAAGGTAACATTCTAAATGAGTGTTTGAAATCCTTTGACAAGGTCACTTCTAACAAAGTGCAAGACTCTAACAAGTCTGAGGGAAATCCCTTAACCAGGTCACATCTAGCAATGTGTTTGTAATCTTTAATAGGATTTGCTTTTAACCGAGCATACTCTAGAAGGGTATATTTCTTAGTGGGTCCAAAATCCCATAGTGGTTTTTCCCTATTTGGATTTCCACATTAAATCTGGTGTTATATGTGTTGTGATGTTATATGTTCATGAGTTTGAATGTTTTACAGTTTTGGTTATGTATTCTGAAGTATAAGCTACCGAGGTTGAATCTGTTGAATATATTGAAGATTAAGTTTGTATGATTCACCCCACCATCTCATCTTTTTTACTATTAGCATCAGAGCTTTACAATAGGTACTAAATGGGTATTCAGAAACAATTTAAATGAAGATGGTGTTGTAGTTCGCAACAAGGCAAGATTAGTTTGCAAGGGTTATGCTCAAGAAGAAGGAGAAGATTATGGAAAAAATTTTGCACCAGTAGCAAGACTGGATGGTGTCTGAACTTTACTTGCATTTGCAGCCCATAAGAAGTTCAAGGTATACCAGATGGATGTTAAGTCTTCATTTTTGAATGGGATATTGGAAGAAGAGGTATACATAGAGCAACCTGATGGTTATGCATTAACTTGTGAGAAAGAAATGGTATGCAGATTGCATAAAGATTTGTATGGATTGAAGAAGGCACCTAGAGCATGGTATGAATGGCTTCATACACATCTGTTGAAGATAGGCTTTGCAAGAACCAGTGATGATAGTAATATTTATCTCAAGTCTGAACGAGATGAAGTACTGGTAAGTGAAGTATTTGTTGATGATATTATTTTTGGAGGTAATGATGTCATGAGCAATATTTTTGTAGATGAAATGAAAAATGAATTTGAGATGT
Organism: Cryptomeria japonica; assembly: GCF_030272615.1. Taxonomy (NCBI): domain Eukaryota; kingdom Viridiplantae; phylum Streptophyta; class Pinopsida; order Cupressales; family Cupressaceae; genus Cryptomeria; species Cryptomeria japonica. The sequence goes on along the minus strand of NC_081407.1, from coordinate 248,817,115 downwards.
CTTTAGTAGGGGAAATAAAAAATTTCATAGGCTTGCTGATGGGGTTCACCTAGTTTGCTCAACACTTCACCTAGTTGGTGTTGCTCAATTCCACCAACTCACCAGGCCTAGTTGCTCTCTAGACCTCCAAGTCCTTCTCAGTCTCTTCTAGGGATTTCTTCTTAACCACTCCAAGGTTTTTCCTTCAAGTGTTTTAGCTAGGAACCCTACCAAGTTACAATGCTTCCCATGTGCTCAATTATGGCTTCTTGGCTTCAATTTGTCAAATTGACCTCCTACTATTGTGAATTGATGCAAAGGAGTGGAGGTGTCTTCTAACATGTTTTGAATTCCTTTAGGGTCCATTTGAGGTTTGCAATCATTAGTTTTCTTACCGATTTCAATATTTTGCCTAGAAAAGGGCTACAAGAAATTAGCTCTATTAGGCCTCCAAAATCCGGTTTTTTAGGGCTTGAGTGAAAATGGTCCAAAAGACCCCCTAGAAAGTTTGGTTTTTATTCAATTTTTCACCTAACTCCAAGTGATTTTTTTGGTTTTGGCTCCTTACTCCACTGTACAATATGCTAACCCCAAAAATGAGGGTTTTGAAGAGTTTCTAGACCTTCTAGCCAGCAGTGACTAGTCAAGTTGGTGTTTGGGCATCAAATGAATTTTTCAAGGCTTCTCCTTACATTTCCACCTTTTTCCCAACTTCATGGACCCCTCAAAAATATTAGATGGTGGTTTTTCATTCACCCCTACACTTAGCTCTTCAATTTCACCTTGTTTCCTCTAGTCGGGTTGCTCCTAGACTTGCCTAGAACAAGGTGACAACCATATTGAAACTCATCTCTAGCACTTGCCCCTGCATATGTACACTATACAAGTGGTTTCCCTTCATTTACCAATATTCTATAATGGTAGCACATGTGGAATTCATGGGGCAACCATTTTACATAAGACTGCTATATACAAGCCAAAACTGGTTGTTTGCAAACCAAAGCAAGAAAACACCTATACAAACTAATTATTGTCATTCTCTATGAAGTTTACATATACCTACAACCAAAATGCACTCAATAAATCATTAAAAGCAATGGTTAGTAGATTGAAACAATGAAAGACAAAACCATAGCTAATCGACTTATTGCCTCCTAGTAAATGCGAGTATGAAAATGCTCTCATATTTGATTATGCATATTCCAGTGACTTGACTACACCTAGATGGAGGATTTGAATAATGAAAATGCATGATCTAGCAAGTCTTCGATTTGAGTGGCCCCCCAATTAATCTACAATGATTAAGCTATATGAGTTCATGATTGCTCTAGAAAATGAACTAAGATTAAGATGCAATTAAGCTAAGATTGAGCATGATAACATTACTAAGAATGATAAACTATAAAGTAGATGCCTATAGTAACAATGCTTGAATGCAAATGAGATGAATCAAATGATATGAAAGAATGATATGAAATTAGGACCCATATTGCTCCAAAATGAGGTCTATTTATAGGATTTCCCAAGGCTAGGGATGATGTGGCATGAATCAACAGTCAAGATTGATCTAAAGATATCAATGGTTAAATTAGAGGAGGATGGCAAAGGGGGTTGGATTAAAGGGAACATCTATCATCTCTATGGTGACAAGTGTCAAGAGGCTTCTAGAAGGAGTTAGATGAAAGGGAACACTTAGTGACAAGTGTCACAAAGGTTCTAGAAGATGTTGGATGAAAGGGGACATGGTGGTAGGTAGAATGGGTTAGGGTTAGGAATGGTTAGGTTTAGAAGTGATAGAAGTTAGGAAAATTTGAATTTAGAAATTCAAATAATAGGAAAAGGCTAATTAATCTCAACTCCTGATTTTGATTTGTTTTAATTAATTAAGAAAAAATGATTTTGGTGGGGGGAATTAATTAATTTGAATTAATTAATTAAACGGGATGAAATGAACCTATTAAATGAATCCTTAGATTTATTAATAAGTAGATGAAAGAGGGTATTTAATCAAATTACTTAGTGAATTTAATTAAATTGGGAAGGAAGATTAATTAAATAATTTCTTATTTAATTAATTATCTTCAAACCATTTTTTAGGTGTATATATTTTGCCCCTCTTTGAAGCGAGGTGTGATGACGCATTGATTCAAAGAATAATCTCATTTTGATGATGATATTGATTTGATAGGATGCCCCAACTCTTGATTGCTAAATTCTGGTATGATGATGCCCCCTCGAGAGATCAATTGAGATAATTGATCTTTGGAGTTTTTGCGAGATTGATATCCCAATAGATTTGATTTGATTTCTGCAACTGTGTTTGATGAAAATGTGAGGTCTTCGATTAGCTTGATTGCTTAGATTGGTAAGATTGAAAAATATTGATTGATTAGATTGATAAGATCAAGATTCAGTTTGGTTTCAGGAAGGATTCATCTTGTATAAGACAACGATGATCAAAGTGTCTGGTTTCAGGAAGGATTCATCCTGTATAAGACATTATCAAAATGTTTGGTTTCAAGAAGGATACATCCTATATAAGACATGATTCAGAATCAATTAGGTTTGATTGATTGATTTGATTTGATAAGGTTGATAGATAAAGAACTGACAGTTTGTTGATATCAAGTTGCTGAAATTTTTGGATATGCTGATGTTGATTCTGTTGAGGGAGATAGCATAAGATTTTCACTGGGTTGATAATATCCTGAGAGAGATGAGTCATTATTATGATTGTGTATACACTTGTGATGATGCTTTGATGATTCCTGCGATAGATTTAACCTTGGATAAAAGGAGCTTGTAGGGTCCCATGCAAGAATGAAATGCAAACTAAAATACAAATGAAATGCTAATGGAATGCAAACTATGACCGGACTAGTCACTAGATTATTTTGCATTTTTTTTTGTCATCATTGAGCTTTTGAAATATGGGAAGTGAGTGCAAACATCGATGGTATAATTAAACCATGATGACTTGAGCACTATTTTCCTAGATTTTGATATAGCAATTTAACACAAGCATCGAGGTATAATTGAACCGAGATGACCTGAGTTTTGCTTGCGTAAAACAGGCAGTATTAATCATTTCAATATACAAATCGAAAATGTCTTCAATGATACTTCGATGATCATGTCCCTAGACAAATTTGCACATATTAATGATTAATTTTCAGACAGCGGACAAGAAAAATATCATGTTTCTTCCTTGTTCCTCTAGGCAATGACATCCTGGAGTCACTCAGAAATCATGATACCGAAAAGCAATTATAGAAAAGCTGAACAATCATGATAAAATCATTATCCAAAAGATATTATCCATTGAAAAGTGTGTGATGTGCTTAGATTGGTTTCATGATAGCTTGATAGTTGATATAGTTTGATCTCATGTTCAATGTTGGATGTGTCTCAGTTTCTACTTGATAAGAGTTGTCTAACTATTTGTTCTACTTGTCTGATTAAGCTCAAAATGATCAAGAAGTTTTCCCCCAGCTAAGTGCAGGATTTTGCCCCAAGCTTAGAAACAAAGTCGTTATGATATACTCAATGATCCAAACCATGGTGAGAGAGCAGTTGCGATGCCTGAGTATGTACAAATGTTGATGATGGATATGGATAGCGCTGATGGAAAATGAATGAATGCAAGCGGAAAAATGCATGAACTAATAGATGGAAGAGCTAGCTAACAGATAGTGCCTATTTGCCAGGTTTTCACCATCTGTTTTTATTGCACTTTTTCTCATATTTGATTTTTTTTCTTTCTTTTTCTTTTTCACTTTTTAGGATTTTTCTGCTTTTTCACTGCTTTTTATTTTTTCTGATTTTTCACTGTTTTTTATTTTTTCTGATTTTTCACTTGTTTTTGATCTTTTCTTATTTTTCACTTGTTTTTGATCTTTTCTGATTTTTCAGACATAGAATTTCTTCAGGTGCATGCTATTGATGGGTTCTTCAAGTTGATCTTCGTCTTGTGTTGATAGCTGATATGCTCCTGACCCAAATTCTATTGTGACCACAAATGGACCTAACCAGTTTGGTTCAAATTTTCCTTTCTTTTCTCGATTTGCCTGGTTGCGTGGATTTTCCTTTAGCACTAGTTCTCCCACTTGAAATATTTGTGGTTTAACCTTGTGATTATAGCTCTGGCACATTCTTTGTTGATATACCTTTAGATTATCAAAGGCATTTTGTCTTTGTTCATGAATTAGTTCTAACTCTTGCAGTCTAGATACTCGTTGTTCTTCATCTAGGATGAGACCTTTTAGTGACACACATAGAGAGGGTATCTCTACTTCAATTGGCAATATGGCTTTTGATCCATATACAAGAGAGAAAGGTGTGGCACCTGTCGGTGTGTGGATACTGGTGCAGTAGGCCCATAGAGCAGGGTTCAATTGAATATGACAATCTTTCCTAGCATCATTCACTGTCTTTTTCAGGATTTTTAGAATAGTTTTGTTAGATGCTTCCGCCTGCCCATTTCCTTGTGGATAATATGGTGTGGAGAATCTATGCTAGATTTTGAACTTCTCACATAGCTCTTGTACATCTTGATTCTTGAATGGTCGCCCATCATCAGTGATAATGGTCATTGGTATTCCATAGCGACAGATGATATAATTCAAGATAAATGCAGCAATTTGTTTTTCTGTGATATTGATGAGAGGTACCACCTCAATCCATTTTGTAAAATATTCTGTAGCTACAAGGATGAATTTGTGACCATTAGATGAAGAAGGATTTATCTTTCCTACCAAATCAAGACCCCATTGACAAAAAGGCCAAGATGTTGCTAAAGAATGAAGTTCTTGTGCTGGTGCATGAATCAAATTCCCATGGATTTGACATTGTTTGCATGTTCTTCCTATTTTAAAAGATTCTCGTTCCATAGTTGGCCAATAATAGCCCAAGCATATGATTTTTTTCGAAAGGGTAAGACCACTTGAATGAGTGCCACAAATGTCGTTATGGACTTCATGTAAGGCCTTCTCAGATTCTTCTTTTTCAAGACATCTTAAGAGAGTACCATCTAGACCTCGTTTAAATAGGGTATCCGCGACGAGAGTAAAATGAGAGGATTAGTGAATAAAGTTTCTCTTTTGGTTTTTCGATAAGTCAGGAGGTAGGATATTATCTTTCAAGTATGTGTAAGTTTGGCCATAGTGGGAGGAATCATGTCCAATAAGTTGATAGATGCTTTGAGAATCAGGACAATTATAGGCAGGATGAGACAACTCTTCAACCAGGAATTCATAACGTTGTTGATTTTCCTGTGTCTACAATAGAGAAGCAAGTGTAGCCATGGTGTCTGCTACTTTATTATCATTTCTTGGAATCTGTTCAAAAGTTATTTCTACAAAGTATTTCTTGATATCATCCACTATCTTTTTGTAAGGCATGAGTTTGTCATCTTTTGTTTGATAGTCATCATTGATTTGATTAATGACAAGCTGAGAGTCTCCAAAGACTTGAAGTTGTGTTATATTCCATTCTACAACCATTTTGATACATGTTACCAATGCTTCATACTCTGCTATATTGTTTGTACACGGAAAGCTTAATTTGTATGCTTTCGGGATTGTATGACCTTGTGGTGTGATGAATAGAATTCCTGCTCCTGATCCATTTTGTGTATATGAACCATCAAAGTATAGTTTCCATGATTTTGTTGTAACTGTTAGGATATCAGCATCAAGGAATTCAATCTGTAGAGGATGGTCATCTTGAAGTGGTGTCTCTACTAGTTGATCTGCGATGACTTGTCCCTTGATAGCTTTTTTGTCAACATATTTGATATCAAACTTGCTTAGAATCATGATCCATTTTGCTAGTTGTCCTATCAATGTGTCTTTGCTAAGAAAATACTTTAGAGGATTGATTTTAGCTATCAATTTGATGGAGTGAGATAGTAGATAGTGTCATAGTTTTTGAGAAGCAAAAACTACTGCCAAGCATGCTTTTTTTGTTGATCAATAATTGATCTCATATCCCACTAGTCTTCTACTGATGTAGTAGATGGCTCGTTCTTTTCCTTCTTATCCTCTTGTGCGAGCAAAACTCCCAATGATGCTTTAGTAGTTGATACATAGAGTAATAATGGTTTTCCTCAAATCGATGACATTAGAATAGGTGGTTGCATGAGATATGCCTTGATCTTGTTGAATGCTTCTTCACATTGATGGTCTCATTTAAAATTAACATGTTTGTACAATAGGTGAGTAAATGGTTGACATTTATCTGCTAATTTAGCCACAAATCTTTTGATTGACTGGAGTCTTCCTTGTAGTGATCTTAGTTGACTGATAGTCTTGGGAGATGCCATTTCCATGATTGGTTTAACCTTAGCTAGATCTACTGCGATTCCTCTTGCTGAAACAATGTATCCCAATAGGTTTCTTGAAGTAACACCAAAGGCACATTCAATTGATGCATAATAAGCTCTCGATCTAACCTTGGCATGTCTACATATGACCAGGAAAAATTGATTTTCCGTCATTTGAAGAATTCCACATATTGTTGCATTTCTATCTCTAATAAAAATCTTGCTAGATGAAGAATCTTTGGTTGCTCTATTGTGCTAATGTTAACTACCTCTATTGGTTCGATCAATATGGATGACCTTTCTTGATAGTGCTCAGGTAAAGTGTCAAATCTCCCATCTTTCGATGCCTCGAGGAGGTTTTCATCGCTAGATGTGTCCTTTCTTTTTACTTTTTCCTGGTCTAATATTGCCAAGAAATGGTTTTCAGCATTAGACCTAATATTGTTTTCTTTATTTTCACTTTTGCGACTAGGAGATTTGGCACCCACTTGACTGGAAGATGTGTTGCTGAAATTCCTTGTGAGAGTTGTTACGTGTTCAATTGCATTAAGATATATAGATATGGCATGGTCATTTGGAAAGGTATCGATAGCAGTATGTCCTTCATTTTCCCAATCAATAAGCTCAGGGTGGATTAGAGGTAGGGGATCTTCAAGTTGGTATGTTTCAAGGGTTTTAAGGGTCGTGATGGATGTATCAAAGTTTTCAATATTTATGTTGATGTCTAAAATGATACTCTCATTAGAATGATCTCGTGTAAGAAGTTCTTGATCATCCTCGGTTAAGTCCAAGTTAGCTAGATGTGATTCTAATTCGAGTGAAATAGTTCCTGACGTTTGTCCTGCATATGTGTGAACTATATCGACTTCTATATGTCATTCAAAGCATTTTTCTTCATCTGATTCTTCAGAGTGATAGGAATCCCATTCCCATTCATTAGAATCTGCATCACTTGCAGCTTGTAGTCTACAAATTTGGTCATATAACATTTCTTCTGCTTTTTTGGCTATACTTTTTCTTCTCTCATATTCAACCTCTTCAGGACTGAGATTGAGTTTTGTCAACTTTTCTATGAGTTCTCCTAAACTTATATTAGCTTCTTTCTTTTTTTGATTGAGATTTAATGCTGCTTGAGATATGTTTTTAATTTGTTTCTCTTGTTGATTTGAAGCTTGCTTCTTTTGCCATTTTGTGTTTGCTTGTGGTTGTTGCTTAACTGATTTTTCTTCCCTTTCAATTGCCAGTTGTTCTTGTCCATTTTCATATTCCTCTTGTTGTTGACTAAAAGATGTGTCTTCTAGTAGAGTGACTTGTCCATATCCCAAGCTTGTTTTATCTGTAGTTTGCTGAGTATGAGGCTGAATAGGTTCTGAGATACCTTATTTTCTTTTTCCCATAGGGCTTGTCCCAGTGTATCCCATCCTTTGAAGGATGTTGAATCCTTTCCCATATTTTTCAGTAGGTATTCTGACATTGTTGACCTTTTGTTGAACTTCTTCATCTTTGTATAGCCATTGTAGCACATCTTTGTCTTTTGTCTCATCTAATAAGGTTCCAGCACTAATAAATGCTCCATCAAGTATCGGAAGATGTTTCACAGTTGGTTGTTGTTTAGAGTTTGATGGTTTTCCCAAGGATTTAGGAGAAAGTGGTAATTGTGATATTGAGTATTCTTCGTTCCTTCAATCTCTTAGCTGCATTTGTTTTTCCATACTTGATAGAATAGATGTGAATGATTTTTCCTTGGATTGTGTGTTTGAAGATGTTGCTTCCTTGTTATGTGGAACAATTACTTCTTGACACATTTTTAGATTGCTACAATATTGGAATGGATTTGCATCTATAGAGATTGTGATTTCCTGTCCTTTGTAGGGAAATTTGACACATTGATGATAGGTTGATGGGACAACTTGCAAGTCATGTATCCATGGTCTCCCTAGGACCACATTATATGATAGGTCCAAGTCTAGAACTTGGCATGCTGTGTCTTTTTGTAGAGGTCCCACTCTGATTAGTAGTATCACAATTCCCTTGGAGGAATGTTCTTCTTCATCATATACTTTTATAGTGATCATTTTCCAGACATCAACTGCATCTTCTGAATATCCTAAGGCATGAACAAGACTCAATGAGAAAATATTTAGGCCAGCTCCACCATCTATTAGAACACGGTTAACTTGTGTTTTGTGAATAAGGACTTCAATATGCAAGGGAGTGTTGTGAGGATGTTGCAAGGACATGTCATCTTTGTTAGTGAATGATAAGCAATGAGGGGTTGTGAGGTGTTCCACCATGGTTTGGAATTGAACAATATCAAGATCTTTGGATATGGTTGTATCTACTAATGCTCATTCAATAATCTCCTCGTGTGCGGGTGAAAGCTTTAAAAGCTCCAAGATTGATATTTGGGCAGGTGTTTTCTGCAATTGTTCCACTAGATTGTATTGTTTTGTTGTAGTGGATGATGTGTTTGTTGTAGGACCCGACAAAACAACTTTATCTTTGCTTCTTGTGATAGCCTGAGTATGTTCTTGATTTTGTTTTTCTTTAACTACAATCACATTCACCACATTGTCATATGTATGAGCGTAGTTTACCTTTTCTTTACCCTTACCATTGTTTGTTGTTGATGACTCACCTTTCTCATAGTTTGGAAGAAGAGTTTAAAAGGTGGTATGAGATTCATTTGTTGTATGTCCATGTATAGTTATTACGCCATTATCAATTAAGTCTTGTATGAAATGTTTCAACTTTTGACAATTATCTGTGAGATGTCCCTTGTTTCGATGAAAATCGCAATACTGATTATCATTCCACCAAGGTGGTTTGATTTGAGGTTCATCATTCCTTTCTTCTAGTAAAGTGATCAATTTATTTTCAAGAAGTCTCTTTAGTGCTGATCCAAGGGGTTCACCAATATTTGTGAATTGTCTTCAAAAGAAAGTTTTGATAGTTTCTCTTTGGTGATTGTTGTTTTGTTGTCCTGCTGCTAAGTGAGTAGATAAATTGAAAATTGGTTGCTTTGGTTTCACATTGTTGTTATCTACTATTCCATCATTGACGACATTTTGATTTCTATTCCAAAACTTTGGCTTATCATTGTGATTGTTGTTATTGTTGTTGTTAGGAGGATGGACTCCTTTTTATATTTTCAACTCACCCTTCTTTATCATGGCTTCTTCCATTCTGATTCCATTATCAACCATTTTTCCAAAACTTTTATTTCCTTGCATTTTTAAGTAATAACTCATTTGATTATTTAAGTTGTCAATGAATATGTCCATTTTTTTGTATTCTAGCAATGTATGAGGATACCGCGATGCTAGGCGTCTCGATCATTGTAAGAATGTCATGAAGGGTTCTCCACTTTTTTGTTTAGTGTGACATAGGTCTGGCATTGTTACTTCATGTTGTATGTTGTAGGAGTATTGTGAAACAAAATTATCCACCAACTCTAAAAATGACCTAATTCCAAGTGTAAGTTTGGAGAACCATTCCATAGCTAGTCCAGTTAAGCTTTTCGGAAATAGTCTCATTAAGTAGGTATCTTCGTGTGAAAACTCCATACTCATTGTGCAAAATTCTCGTATATGATCTTGAGGGTCAGTACTTCCATCATATTTTTCGTATCTCGGAGTTTCAAAACCTATAGGAAATGGTATCATGTTTAAATTTCTGTCGAAAGGATAAGGACAAATTTCTTGAAGTGAGTATCATCTAATATTTCCTCTTTGCATCTCTTGGATTTGTGTTTGCATTGCTTGCAGTTGTTGTGTGAGAGTCATGATAGGATTATCAACATGATTTTTTCTTGCATGACCATGATTTTGCATTCTAGGAGGATTGGAATCTCTTCTTGTTTCATCTCTAGCTCTTCTTGTATCCTCATTGAATTGAATATTATTCAGGATTTCTACTTCATCTCTTCTAGGTATACTAGTTTCTTCATTGGTTCTGGTGTTATTGGGAATTGATGTGTCATTCATGCGGAGACCAAAGATGTCCTCATATTGTTCATTATTAGGAGGAGGGTCATTTTTTTTTTGTGTCAATTTATTCACATCAAAATCTTGGGGAACTATAGCACCAGATTTGGCTAACATTAGGAAATATTTTTCTTTTTCTTCCTCCAACAATTTCTACATAAATTTTTTGAATTGGGGATCTTTCTTGATGTCTCTAGAGTTTTGTTCTGTTATTTCTCCTTCAACTTGTATTTCATCTTCATGTTCCATGATTATATATTCTTTGATTGTTTCCAATGTTTTGATTTTTGTCACTGTGATCCTTCGTCTCTGAGCTCTAGTTAGAATGGGCATACACGTGTGTTATTTTGTTTAGGATTTGATTGTCCAAAAGGTTGTTTTGGGTAAGTGATCAATAGTCAATTTCAAGGAAATAGAGTGATATGACACTAAAAGAGAATTCAAGTGTTTAAAAGTTTGCAAGTTTTTTGATCTTCGGTTTAGGAGTGCAATGGTGATGATTTGATAAGAACCAAGTCCAGTAGGAATGATATATCCTATGATGTAGGACAAGGTTATCTTGACCAAACATTTCAGTTTCGTGATAAAGGATGATTGATCCTGATGAGAAACTATGTCTGAGTGATCAGTTTATCAAAGAGGGTGATAATGCACTTTGAGATGTTAGATCTTGAACTTGTTGGGGGTGAGCACTTTGAAAATCTTGAGGTGTTTATCTTCTAGAGTTTGATTTTGACGGATGATAACTTGACCAAGTGAATCAAGATGACAATCTAAGTACAAACTAATAGATAACGGGTGTTTATGTTTACTGCAAATTGATCAGGTAGAAATGACAAATCTAAAATAGGCATACATGACACAGCTCTGGACTGACAAAAGAAGAGTTTCGTACAACAAGATATGTAGCTTAGAATGACACAAGGTATGAGTCTGTATGACAAAGCAGAAGTTTTCATGTAAAATGCAGAGGCTCGTATGACACACTTTTCTGAACCATATGACAAAACAACTAACGCGTACGACACAGAATGTTGTGTAGCACCAAATAGAATTTTATGCAAACACGCTCATACGATAGAGATCCTAACTCGTACGACAGATAACCAAATAGAGATAAAAATGTATTTGTTTGGTTGAATTTTTTATAACTGAAGTTTAATGTTTTGCTTATGTCTTCCAATTTTTAGATGTCTGATTTGTCGATTTAGGGATGAATACACAACAAATACATGATGTGATAAATGACTCCAATCAAGCTAAACCATAAGGAAGTTGGTTGATAATGAAAACCTTTGCTTGCTGACTTAGGTACACACCCAATAGCTAATCAGAAGACGATCACTGAGTCTCACACAATGGATTCTCAATGCCGTATTATCCGACTCCAAATGCTAATGGGGGCATGATATGGCAAGTGTCTTAGGAGAGTTACTATCTCTCTTGCACAAAGATTATCACCTTTTCGGAGGTGAATCGAGTAGCTTCTATTTTAACCGGTACTAGTAAGGGATCCGTTCGACACGTTGGGGTATAAACTCAATTAAGAGGTCTCCCAGCCTTGAAAACCAAGGTTTGATATACCCAAAGGTACGGAGGAGAGCTATTCCTAAGCACTTTCATTGCTTTGATTTTCATCAAAAACACATTTATTTTATAGTGGGTTGGATTACTTGGCATTAGTCATTCCTACTTAGGTCATCCCCCTCTCACCAACCATAAGGGCTAAAAGTTATTACTCCTCAGGAGGGCAGGCCTGCTAAAGAAATGCACTAATGAAAGCTTTCTGATCACCTAAGAAAGGTGAGAGCATACTTGCCTATCATCAAAGACATGAAAGACATAGTTGTTCATTTCTTTAAGCCCAAATTGAAATGTGCCTAGAAAACTTTAATAAATACACAAAGTTTAGTCAGATTCATAAGCAACCTGCAAACTAGATCCATTAGTAATCATGATTGTGTTTTGAATTTGTCTTTGACAAGCGTATCTTTGACAAGCATCCTGCAGAAAAGAGTTAGGCTGCAAAAATCTCATAAACAAATCAGAGTTAGTGTTAGAAAATTTCAGATCAAAATCAGAAAACTCTAAAAATGCAGTCTGTTAAAAATCACAGAGCTAGAGACTTGTACGACATAGATTTCCAATTAGTATAGCACAAATTTAGATCTCTAACACAAGCCAAAACCAGCTCATACGACATAGAATTATGGTTAGCACGAGTAAAGAATTTGCAAGAAATAGACTCGTACGACACAACTTTAGACCTAGTATGAATAAAGAATTTGCAACATCAAAGCTCATACGACACAAAATCATACCTAGTACGAGTTAGGATGAGGTGTCATCCTAGGCTAAAAGGAAGTTCGTACGATCTGAAAAGGCAACTCATATGAATATCTAAACCAAAGCCGGACATAGAAGAATTTTGCTAAATATTAAGAGGCCAAAAGTGATGATTCCGACCCCACGGTGGGCACCAAAATGTCATTCTTTGTGAAGTGTACCTGTACCTACAACCAAAATGCACTCAATAAATCATTACAAGCAATGGTTAGTAAATTGAAATAATGAAAGACAAAACCATAGCTAATCGACTTATTGCCTCCTAGTAAATGCGAGTATGAAAATGCTCTCAGATCTGATTATGCATATTCCAATGACTTGACTACACTTAGATGGAGGATTTGAATGATGAAAATGCATGATCTAGCAAGTCTTCAATTCGAGCGGCCCCCCAATTAATCTACAATTATTAAGCTATATGATTTCATGATTGATCTAGAAAATGAACTAAGATTAAGATGCAATTAAGCTAAGATTGAGCATGATAACATTGCTAAGAATGATAAACTATAAACTAGATGCCTATAGTAACAATGCTTGAATGCAAATGAGATGAATCAAATGATATGCAAGAATGATATGAAATTGGGACCCATATTGCTCCAAAATGAGGTCTATTTATAGGATTTCCCAAGGCTAGGGATGATGTGGCATGATCAACGGTCAAGATTGAACTAAAGATATCAATGGTTAAATTAGAGGAGGATGGCAAAGGGGGTTGGATTAAAGGGAACATCTATCATCTCTATGGTGACAAGTGTCAAGAGGCTTCTAGAAGGAGTTAGATGAAAGGGAACACTTAGTGACAAGTGTCACAAAGGTTCTAGAAGATGTTGGATGAAAGGGGACATGGTGGTAGGTAGAATGGGTTAGGTTTAGAAGTGATAGAAGTTAGGAGAATTTGAATTTAGAAATTCAAATAATAGGAAAAGGCTAATTAATCTCAACAACTCATGATTTTGATTTGTTTTAATTTAATTAAGAAAAAATGGTTTTGGTGGGGGGAATTAATTAATTTGAATTAATTAATTAAAGGGGATGAAATGAACCTATTAAATAAATCCTTAGATTTATTAATAAGTAGATGAAAGGGGTATTTAATCAAATTGCTTAGTGAATTTAATTAAATTGGGAAGGAGGATTAATTAAATAATTGTTTATTTAATTAATTATCTTCAGACCATTTTTAGGTGTATACAATTACAAAGCTTTAAATAAAACCAACAACACTGTAACACGCTAGAGTAACTCAATCCATTGCTAGATCAATGGATTTAATCCATTTGCATTTACAAAATGAGTAAAAACAAGCCAAAATGTTGCCAACTAGTCTGAAAATGAGTAGTTTCAGATTGTTGAACTTACAGAAAACATTCTCCAACCTTGGTAACTATGCAAGAGAGGGTTCTTATAGAATTTACCATGTGTGGAGTCTTCCTAGGGCATTGGACAATCCCTAACTCCATCGCTAACCAATTCAAGACAAAAGTTGTCATGACAACTTTTTGCAACTTTGCACTTTTACACTTTCTGGTCTTCTCAACCTATGAGACCTATTCTAAGTCATCACTCGTGACTTTTAAAACATGTTTAAGACTAATTTAACCCTCCCTAATGCCTATACTAATTTTTGACACATTTGACCATCAAGAAGGTCAACTACCTGCTCAAACCACTATTTATGCACAAAATGCAAACCTAAGAAGAATGAACTCAACCTACATTGACTCTAAAAACTAACTCTTGGACCCTCCTGGAGTCCTTATTCACTAAGTGACTTGGCTAGGGTCAGTACAAGCCAAAATTAAGAAAACTAAATAGTCTAAGTCTTAGGTGCTCCTGCACCATTCTCCCAAACAAAACAAAATCATGTCATCTCCTTGGGAATCATATTTTAATCAATTCTTAGCTTCTTAAACTCTGTCTCAAGCACTCATGTAGCTTCAAAATCATCCATACCCTTCCATTTGATTAGGTGTTCCCAATAGGCTTTATGCCTTGTCTTCTTGGCAATCCTTGAACTCAACACCTTCTCGGCCTTTGGAATTGGTTTGGCTTGTAACTGAAGGTTGTTCACATCATCTGATACCTCTGAGTGACTGCAATCTAAACCTTGAAATGGTCCCTTGTATGCAACTGCTATGTTGAAAACCAGTGACAATCCTATGTCACTAGGTAGATCCACCTTGTATGCATTTTCTCCATACTTGGCTAGAATGGCACATGGACCTATCCTTCTTATTTGCAACTTTTTAGGCACTCCTTGTTGTAGCCTTTCTTTGTTTAGGTGCACCATGACAAGATCTCCCACTTGAAATTGTAGGTTCTTCCTTCTTTCATCAACTTTTTGTTTGAGTTTGCTTGTGTTCTCTATTAATGCTTGCTTGACTGATTCATGTACCTCCTTCATTGATTGAGCAAAGTCTTCTGCATATCCACTTCTTGTTGTTGCACTTCCTAAGTCTCTCAACTCCAAAATACCTCTTGGGTGCACACCATAGACCACTTTAAAAGGGCTCTTGCCAATAGTCCTATTCATGGTGTCATTATATGCATATTTAGCTTGTGAGAGTACTTGATCCCATGTCTGACCATATTCCTTAGTAAGGCACCTTAATAAGTTTCCCAAACTTCTATTCACCACTTCGGTCTGCCCATCTATTTGAGAATGGTAGGCTGATTGAAAAGAGAGGTTGGTGCCAAGATTTTTTCAAAGTGTCTTCCAAAAATGACTCATGAACTTTGAGTCCCTATCTGAAACAATTCTCATGGGTAAACCATGTATCCTCACTACCTCTTTGAAGAACAAATGAGCTATTTGGCATGCATCATGAGTAGTCTTGCAAGGCACAAAGTGATCCATTTTGCTAAATATATCCACAATGACATAAATGTTGTCATATCCCTGCTTTGTCCTTGGTAGACCTACTACAAAGTCCATACTAATGCATACCCAAGGTCTACTTGGTATGGGAAGAGGTTGGTATAAACCAGCATTTGTAGAAGTACCTTTGGGCTTTTGGTAAACTATGCAAGTCTCCACATACTTCTTCACATCTTGATTCATCCTTGGCCAATATTAGTACCTCTGAACCAACTCTTGAGTCTTATTGACTCCAAAATGTCCACTAAGGCTGTCATTATGCTTTTCTTGAATGATATTTTCTCTCATTGAGCCTCTAGGCACACAAAGTTGCCCACCTTTAAACAATAGTCCATTTTGCAAAGAAAAATCAGAATACTCACTATGGAAGTGATTTTGATACTCCTTACGCACCTTTTAGGCATTTGAGAAGTCTTCATCCTCTGGGTACAAGCCTTTAAAACTGTCAACACCTATGCTTCTCAATTGAATTTCTTGGACTGTGAAAAGTCTCCAACTTAATGCATCAACTACCTGGTTTAACCGCCCTTTCTTGTGCTTACCTATGAATGTGTAGGCTTTCATGTACTCCACCCATTTCATATGTTTATAACTAAGTTTTTCTTGTGAGTTTAGAAAACTCAATGCTTGGTTGTCCATGTAGACTACAAATTCCTTAGGAAGGAGATAGTATCTCCACTTCCTCAAAGCCTGCACTAAAGCATATAACTCAAGATCATAAGAGGAGTATTTCCTCTTGGCATCACTTGGCTTCTCACTATGGAAGCCTACTAGTCTTTCTTCTTGGCTTAGGACAACACCTACTGCAACATTGCTTGCATCACATTCCACTATGAAAAGTTTCTCAAAACTAGGAAACACTAACACTAGTTGAGTAGCTATCTTATCCTTGAAGGTTTCAAAACCTTTGTTTTCTTCTTCACCCCACTAAAAATTTGCCTTCATTCCACCTCTAATGGTGTCTAGTATTGGTGCACAGATAGCACTGAATTGCCTAATGAACTTCCTGTAGTACTGAGCTAGTCCATGGAAGCTTCTCACCTCTGTTGCTAACTTAGGAGTAGGCCAATTTACAATGGCTTCAACCTTGTTGGGATCCATCTTGAGGTTTTCTTGAGACAACACAAACCCAAGGTAAACCAACTCCTTCTTAACAAACTCATACTTATCCAAGTTCATGGTTAGCTTTTCATCATACAATCTTTGTAATACATCTTGCAAATGATTAATATGATCTGCCCTATCCTTACTGAAAATGAGAATATCATCTAGATATACCACCAAAAATTTACCTATGAAGTCCTTCATCACCTCATTCATGAGTCTCATGAAGGTGCTTGGAGCATTGGATAAGCCAAATGGCATTACAAGCCATTCATAAAGACCCTTTGTTGTCTTAAAGGAAGTTTTCCATTCATCACCCTCCTTAATCCTAATTTGGTGATATCCACTTTTAAGGTCAATCTTGGTAAAGTACTTGGCTTCTCCTAAACAATCAATGAGGTCTTCTATTCTAGGAATAGGGAACCTATATTTGATAGTGATCTTATGTATAGCTCTAGAATCATTACACAATCTCCAAGTACCACCTTTCTTTGGGGCTAACATGGTAGGGATAGCACAAGGGCTAATACTTTTCCTAATTAGGCCTTGGTCTAAGAGCTCTTGGATTTGCTTGGCAATCTCAACATTTTTTTGAGGAGTCATTTTATAAGTTGCCTTATTAGGCAAGGATCCTCTGGGAATGAAGTCTATTTGATGGCTTATGGTTCTTTTAGGAGGTAAGGTGGCTGGCTATCCATCACTTACTATGCCTTTGAATTTTTTCAACAAATCTTGCACCTCTATTGGCAAATCTGGCTACTCTTTCTTGTCTTCCTCTTTGGGCTTCATTACTAGTGCAAACCCTATACCTTCACCTTCCTCAAGTGTCTTCAAGAATTGCTTTTCACTTACCAAAATAACATTAGGACCTGCTGCCCTCTTTTCACCTTCCTCAAGGATAGACTAAATCTTGAATGTGACTCCATCCTTCTTGAATGAGTATGCATTCTTGGATCCATCATGGATAGCTTGTCTATCAAATTTCCATGGTCTTCCCAATAGAAGATGGCATGCATCCATGGGTAGGACATCACATAACACCTTGTCCTTATACCTCCCAATAGTAAAATCCACCCATGCTTGCTCATTGACTAGGACATGTTGGCCTTTGTTCAACCAAGTGACTCTATAAGGATTGTTGTGAGGTATCCTTTGCAATTTGAGCTTACTCACTACCTCTTCTGACACAATGTTGTCTGTAGAGCCTGAATCAATGATCACTTTTAAAACTTTGTCCATATACTTTCATTTGATCCTAAATAAGGACCTTGTTTGGCTTGGCTCTTCTCTGACCGGTTCTTTGATCAACATTCTCCTTATCATCACATTTTCACCTACCTCTGACTCTAAGGCAACCTCTAAAGTCTTGCTACTTGAAGACTCTTCTTGAAGATAGTTCACTCTTCTTTCACTACCATGTGATGATGATCCCTTCTCTGGACACCTATATGTTGGATAACCAAGTTGGTTGCAATGGTAACACTTCATTGTTGCAAAATATGAGGAACCTCTGCCCTGGCCACTAAATCTTCCTATAAAACCATTGTTGAACCCCCTTCCTCTATTGAATCCTCCTCTATTAGTGTCACTCTCTTTCTACTCAGTGAGTTTAGACTCTCCTTGTGTTCTTTGTTCAAAACATCTTCCTCCAAAGCCTCCTATGTGGCCTCTATTGTCTTTTCCTCTACCCATGCCCCTATTTATGCTTGATTCATGTCTTATTTTCCATTTTTCCTCCACCTTAAGGGAAATTTGATAGGTTTGATGGACTATTTTTGGGATCATTAAATTTATTTCTTCTTGGATGTTCCATTGTAGACCATTTAGGTACCTAGCAACCTTGAGACTCTCTTCTTCCACCGCATGATATCTAAGGCTACGTTTGTGAAATTCCTTCATATAGCTAATGCCATCAAGGTCTTTTTGTCTTAAGTTTTGCCTCTTCCTATGATTTTGCATTTCATAGTCATCAGGGAGATAGACTTCTTTGATTTTGACTAACATCCCTTTCCAAGAAGAGATGGGTGCTTTGCCCATTTTCTTCCTCTCATCTTGCACAAATTTCCACCATGTGAGAGAAGCTCCTCTCATCCTTGACTTGGCTACCTTGACTCTCTAGGCTTCAGTTATGCCTTCACATTCAAAATGGTTCTCCATGCCTTCTATCCATTCTAGGACCACTTCCGCCTCCATCTTACCAGTGAACAATGGCAATCCTTCCAGTGATTTACCACTCAAGGCCTTCAATGCCTTCCGGAAAGGTTCTTGCTCTAGGATAGGATTAGGTTTTGGTATTTTGTCTATCTCTAACACTTGTTTACCCTTCCCTTCTGCTTCTTCTACCTTTACCAACACTTCATCTATCTTGGTTTCTACCTCACCAAGCTTAATCTCTAATTCTAGCAAATTCTCCTTTAGGAGTCTATTCTCTTCCTCCTGATCATCCACTTTCTTTACCAACTCTACATTAGTCACCATGTTGTTATCTCCTATAGATTCCACTAAGGACATCTACTCACGTTCCCAAATCTTATAGGCTCTGATACCAATGTGATGGGGTTCACCTAGTTTTCTCAATACTTCACCTAGTTGGTGTTGCTCAATTCCACCAACTCACCAGGCCTAGTTTCTCTCTACACCTCCAAGTCCTTCTTAGTCTCTTCTATGGCTTTCTTCTTAACCATTCCAAGGTGTTTTCTTCAAGTGTTTTAGCTAGGAACCCTACCAAGTTACAATGCTTCCCATGTGCTCAATTATGGCTTCTTGGCTTCAACTTGTCAAATTGACCTCCTACTATTGTGAATTGATGTAGAGGAGTGGAGGTGTCTTATAACATGTTTTTAATTACTTTAGGGTCTATTTGAGGTTTGCAATGTTTTGCCTAGAAAAGGGCTACAAGGAATTAGCCCTATTAGGCCTCCAAAATCCGATTTTCTAGGGCTTGAGTAAAAATGGTCAAAAAGACCCCCTAGAAAGTTTGGTTTTTCTTTAATTTTTCACCTTAGCCCAAGTGATTTTTTTGGTTTTGGCTCCTTACTCCACCATACAATATGCTAACCCCAAAAATGAGGGTTTTGAAGGGTTTCTAGGCCTTCTAGCCGACAATGATTGGTCAAGTTGGTGTTTGGGAATCAAATGACTTTGTAAAGGCTTATCCTTGCATTGGAACCTCTATCCCAACTTCATGGAACCCTCCAAAATCTTAGATGGTGGTTTGGCATTCACCCCTGCACTTAGCACTTCAATTTCACCTTGTTTCCTCTAGCCGGGTTGCTCCTAGACTCACCTAGAACAAGGTGACAGTCATACTGAAACTCATCTCCAGAACTTGTCCCTACATATGTACACTATAAAAGTGGTTTCCCTTCATGTCCCAATAGGCCATGATGGTAGCACATTTGGAATTCATGGGGCAACCATTTTACATAAGACTGCTATATACAAGCCAAAACTGGATGTTTGCAAACCAAAGCAAGAAAATACCTATACAAACTAATTACAAAGCTTGAAATGAAACCAACAACATTGTAACACACTAGAGTAACTCAATCCATTTCTGGATCAATAGATTCAATCCATTTGCATTTACAAAATGAGTAAAAACAAGCCAAAATGCTGCCAACTAGTCTAAAAATGAGTAGTTTCAGATTGTTGAACTGGCAAAAAAAATTCTCCAACCTTGGTAACTATGCAAGAGAGGGTTCTTATAGAATTTACCACATGTTGAGTCTTCCTAGGGAATTGGATAATCCCTAACTCCATTGCTAACCAATTCAAGACAAAAGTTGTCATGACAACTTTTTGCAAATTTGTACTTTTACACTTTCTGGTCTTCTCAACCTATGAGACCTATTCTAAGTCATCACTCATGACTTTTAAAACATTTTTAAGACTAATTTAACCCTCCCTAATGCCTATACCAATTTTTGACACTTTTGACCATCAAGAAGGTCAACTACCTACTCAAACCACTATTTATGCACAAAATGCAAACCTAAGAAGAATGAACTCAACCTAGGCCTACGCTGACTCTAAACACTAACTCTTGGACCCTCCTGGAGTCCTTATTTACTAAATGAATTGGCTAGGGTCAGTACAAGCCAAAATTAAGAAAACTAAATAGTCTAAGTCCTAAGTGCTTCTGCACCACTTGTAGATACAACAAATGAAGAATGGTATTTTCATTACTCAATATAAGTATGTGAAAAAGGTTTTGAAGACTTTTGGCATGAGTGACTGTAAACCAGTTGGAACACCAATAGTTACAGGTTGTAATTTGTCCAAGGAGGATGCATCTAAGTCTGTTGATGAAAAGGAATATAGGTTAATGATTGGCAAATTACACTATGTTGTTCACAACAGACCGGATGTTGTCCATGCAGTTGGTATAGTTGCAAGATTTTAGAAGAATCCAAAGGAAGCACACCTGATAGCAACAAAAGAGAATTTTTAGATATCTAAAAGGGACAATTGACTATGGATTATGGTATCCATATGGAGGAAACTTTTATTTGAATGCATACACTGATGTTGATTGGGCAGGAAATATTGATGTCCGGAAAAGTACTACCAATGGGGTATTCTTTCTAGGAGGAAGGCTAGTTTCATGGAGTAGTAAGAAGCAGAGTTGTACTTCACAATCTAATGCTGAAGCTGAGTATGTTGCAACTTATATGGATTGCACACAAGCTATTTGGATGAGGCACATTTTGGAAGGTTTTAAGGTGAAGATCTCAGGAACCTATAAAGATTTTATGTGATAATACAAGTGTCATTAATATTTCTAAGAATCATGTTTTGCACGCTTGCACCAAGCACATTGAATTGAAGTATCACTTTTTGAGGGAAAAAGTTCAAAGTAAAGATGTTATCTTAAAGCATGTTTCTACCCAGGAGTAGCTTGCAGATATCTTTACCAAACCTCTACCTAAGACCACTTTTGAGTATCTTAGAAGTCAGTTGGGGGTTGTCACTCTTCATGAAGTTAGTTGAGCATGATGCTGATTGCATTAGTCCATGAATTACTTGTAAAATTTTACATGGATTGATGAAGAAGTGGATGTATTCCACAGGGGGACCATCAAGTTACATTATGTTGTTGATGCACAATAAAAAATTTGACATTACATATTTTACTTTCAATTTGGAATTATTGTCAAAGGGGGAGAAGAATTATGTGATTGAGGAGAAGAATTATGTGACTGGCAAAGGGAAACTAGCGACAGGCTGATGACAAATAGATCATGGTGAATACTTGGTAATGTAAATGAGGATTCATATTCACCAATCACAATAGCAATCAGAGGTGTTGATATTTGTATTTCTATCAATGCCAAAGGGGGAGATTGTTGGCATTTGCATGAAGATTGCATTAATGATATGTTATGTTGTCATTTATGTCAATTGAACTGGTAATGGTATTTATAATATTGCTGATATTGTTGTTATTATTGATATTGGCTTGTAACCAAAAGGAAGAGCTTTGAGGAAGATGTTATAAATCGGTATGTTAGTTTCTGAGTTGAATCGGTAAACTGGTATATAAGGTTAAACCCTTTTCTATGCAATGTAACCGATAAACCCTACCAGTTGTTTTTTATTAAACCCTAAATGATCAAGTTTGTTGGTTTAAGATCTAATGATGAGCGCTAATGATGGAGACACATGTGATCATTGAATGAGGATAAGTTCATATTATTTTTGGTGTGTTTGTTTGTGATAGTTTTGATACTTAATATAAGTACAGATCCAATAGCCAACAAGATGAGAGGGGGGGGTGAATCATACAAACTTAATCATCCATAAAAACATTAGATTCAACCTCGGTAACATATATATCAGTCATATAACCAAAAACTGTCAAACATGCAAACTCAAAAGCATATGAACAATATAAACCTCATAACACCAAATTTAACGTGGAAACCCAAATAGGGAAAAACCACTGTGTGATTTCAGACCCACTAAGAAATATACTCTTCTAGAGTATGCTCAGTTAAAAGCAAATCCTGTTAAATATTACAAACACATTGCTAGATGTGACCCGGTTAAGGGATTTCCCTTAGATCTGTTAGGATCTTCACTTTGTTAGAAGTGACCTTGTCAAAGGATTTCAAACACTCAATCAAAATGTCACCTTGTTAGAGGATTTACATATAAGACTATTAAGTCCACTCAGTTAAGAGAATTCTTGTCACTTTCACAAAATAACAGTAATACAATCTATCTACAACTTCACATCTAAAATGCTAAAGTAGATTCCTATTTGTTCAATACAATATAGACATAGAACTAATCTTGTCTATCTGCTAGGCATCAATACTCTGTTATTCTAACAGGTCTGCAAGCTTCTGTGCTTGGTAATCACTATGTAGCATCCATGTGCATACACTTGCCCACATACATTGTTTATCAACAGTTTCCTATTTATAAACAATCTTCTAACCACTTAATCTCCTTGATCACATTTCCCATGATCAATCATAGCCATCAGATCTTCAATCTTGTCCAGGTTCATTGTATCTTTTGATCTGAAAATGTTTTACCCCACCTTGGAACTTGCACATTCACCTTGGAGCTTGTGTTAGGGTAATGCAGTTCAATTTGAGCTATAGATCTTCTTGCCGACTTTCCATTGCCTTAGATTCATTTAACAAACTTCTTCCACGGCTTACCAATCATTGATCCACTCTAGCTCATCAGCATCATTTATTAAATATCACATGTAAACATTTAATGCATTCTGTTATAGCTTGGTTACAACTCAGTGAATACTAAACTTCACTCGGTAGGCATTATGTCTTCATTAACCAACTGCGATAACCTTAGGGTTTACCGACTAGGTTATTTGCTTGATAACATAGTATAGTATTAACCTTTACATTTTACAGCATATGTATGATGTTAAAACAATCTAAAACATCAAGATCTCATCATTGTCTAACTCGGTATTAGTTGCCCATTGAATAACTTATCCCCTTATTCATCATATTCTTTCCTGTGTCTTTACTGACTTCTTTATAATCTTCATATCATACTTCTCAAGATATGGCAACATCATACTAAATTAGAAAATCAATTTCTTGACATCAATGACAAAATAATAATATCAAGATAGTAAAACATCTTTAATCAGTTATGTCCATAATCATCAACAACCTTCTCAATATCCATATAATGTAATATTGCCAACAGTTTGTTGTCTAGGAAATGAGAAAAGTGGATTGCATCTAATGCATAGTGCGTGATGAGTTACAAAGTTTGATGAAGCAGTGATCATGGAGCGGTTGGAATTTTCTTGAAGAATGTGAAAAGATTGTTATGATTTCTAATGGTCAAGATTGAACCGACTTGTTTGTGATCTCTGAGAGAATTAGGTTTTTGTTGTGTTACCAACCTAATTGATTTGTATTTAAGCTCAATGAAGTTGTTTGTAAAAGTGTTGGCAAAGTGTTGGCTAAAAACTAGCTGAGTGTGTGGTTTCCTAACTAGAGAATGGATCTGTAGTTTGTGTAAAGGCAGATTGAAGCTTAAAAGGATATGATCAATCAAATGTAGTGCTATTCAGACAGATCAATAAAACCTGTTGTTTTCTAACAATTATAGTAGAATTGAAATCCCCTAACTGGGTAAGCTCTAACAATCTTGGTTACTTATTAAATCCTCTAACAAGGTGGTCCATTCACTTGGATTCTCAAACCCTCTACCGAGGTTACTCCTAACAGGGTATTTTTCTTTTTCATCAAGGCATTTTGTAAATCCCTTAACCGGGTGATTCCTAATAGAATTAGTTCCTAACAAGACTTATTGTAAAAGTTTTAACAAGCTTGGCTCCTAACAAGCTGAACTTTAGAAGAGTTCAGATAACTATCCTTGTGAGTCTCATCTCATCGTGGTTTTTACCTATTTGGGTTTTCCACGTATAAACATTTGTGTCAAGTGGTGAATGTTTTTGTGGTTATGATCTTATTTGTTGATTTGATTAATTTCTGATAAGGCATAATAAATAGAAGCATTGAGAGATTGAATATGTTGAGATATGATTAAACATTTTGATGTTTACAAGATTGAAGTTGTTTACTATTAAGTTGTTATAACAGTTAATCGGTTGATGATGAGTATTGATCTTGATAAGTGAAATTTTACTTTGTGAGTTTGAATTTGAGATTGGGAAGTTTGTATTAGTTTTTCAGTATACTGATTCACCCCCCCCCCCTCTCAGTATTCTACCGGATACTTATTCTTTCATCATACCATCAACGCTCTTCAAAGCAGATATTTAGATGCTTGACCCCACTGTCTCCACCCTTGGCACTCACTTCTTCAGGGCAGCCAAGCACCAGTTTCCATGAAAACTCCCCATGGAAAACTTTATATCTCTACTAAGAACTGTATGTGTGTGAGCCACTTCAGAGGTCCGACCTCCTGCGCCAACAATTAGAAGGATTTTGGCAACTAGTACAAGTGGTTTTTAGTAAAGGATTCTGGTCATGTGGCCATACATGCGACACTTTCAACTTTGTAAATATAGAAGGTTCCCAGCCTATAGAGGTTACGCTCCATAGGGTTTATGGGGAAATATAGTATCGGTATGAACTTATCGGCACATGTTTCTTGTGACTTTTGTCACAAACATGATTTATTTAGAGTGGATTGGAAGGACTCGGTATTGTTTCCACTTTGGGTTGTTCCCCTCTCACTGGCCCCCTCAAGGCAGCTCAAGAAGGTAGGCCCTCTAAAGGTTACACATAAAACAAAGTAGGTCTGGTTTTCTGATCACCGTATGAGGGTGAGAGCATACTTACCTACTACTTCATCAAGCATGGAAAACACAAGTTTATTTTAGCCTTCTAAAATATATGTGGAACTACTTTAAAGAAGTCACTCAAAATGCAAGTTGCATATTGTCAATTCATCCCCTTAGTTAAGCTAAATGAGCAAAATATGATGTGTTACTTTCCAAAATAGAGATCTTAATTAACTAGGTGAGAAAATGCATGAAATTTTCTTAAAAAGAATCCTGCACATAGACATGTCAGTAGTTTGAAAATTTCAGTTCTTGGACATTCGGACCTGCAAGAAATTTTTTTAGTTACAAATGAAAGCGCTATCCTAACAAATGCGTTGTCTTTTACCTCAAAAGTGCTAACATAAAGGACAAAAGTGCTAACCTATAATACAAAAGTGCTTCTCTATAGACTAAGAAGTGAGAAATCATTGACAAAAGCGCTAACCAAAATGACAACATGCGTTAACTTGCAGGATAAAAGCTTTGTTTCGAAGATTAAATGTGTTGATTTACAGACAAAAGCGCTAACCTAAATGACAAATGTGCTAACCTGCAGGACAAAAGCGCTATCAGCACTCACACAGGTGTGAATCTAGATTACAAATGCATTAAATTTGTTTTTCCGAGAACTAGACAGGATATTAGAAAGATATATGTGAGGCTCTAGCCCCACAGTGGGCGCCAAAATGTGTTGACTTGAATTTCATCATCAGAATACTACTTGCAACATATTAGTTTCACAAAATATAAAGGAAATGCTATAGGAAATCCAAACTCAACCAATGAAACTACATGAAATTGATATTAAAATGAATATTATTTTTACCTTCATGATTTAAGTCTCATTGTGTCCTAACTCCACTGTTCTTCATTGCAGATGATGTGCTCTCGAACAAGCACTGATAGATTCCAAGATGGCATATGAAGAATGGACTAATAACTGGTAGTTAACTGATACTATGATATGCAATACTAAATGATTAGGCTAAATTGCTTCAAGATTAAAACTCACTGATGCATAAGTTTTCACAAATGATTAACTTGAAAACTCACTTGAAGACTAACTCTTTCTCAACTCAAACTCTTGATTTTATAGACTTTGAGAAGATAAGATGATGTGTCCTAGATCAACAGTCATGATCAGATCTGCAAATTTGGATGGCTATGAACAAAGGTGAAGGTTGAGAGAAAGGGGGGAGGAGAAGACAAGTGTCACTCATCTCACCTTGACTAGGTTGCTGACCGAGGGAATCTAGGGATGGTTGGAGAAGATTTAGGCATGAGAGGACAAGTGGACTCAAGTCCTTACTAAGATGTTGGAGAGAATATAGAAGAAGGTTAAGAAATATGTGTACGTACAAAATATTTCATTAAATTTGGAAGTTGGAGATAAATGATGAATTAATATTTAAGAAATATTAATATCTTTAGCCACATGATTGATGAGTCGGCAAAGAGAAGATGAAGCGGAGATGGAAGAATGAGTTGGAAAAGGGATTAAATAATTAAGAATTATTTAATATTTAAGACTATAGGATAGAAGAATAACAATTAAATATTAGATATTTATTTAACCGATTAGAAGAATAATTAAATATTTAGATATTTAATTAATTAGAGGAATATGATAGATGAATTAATTAACAAAATATCTCAATTAAATTAATTAATAGAAAGACACAAAATGAATTAAATTAATTAATATTTTCAAATTAACTATTTAATAGAAGAATAAATATTAAATAAATATAAAATATTTATTTAATTGCTCATAGCCATTTTTAAGTGTATACAATTTTCATTTGTCAAACTAAGTATGTGAAGGAATTGCTTAAGAAATTTGGACTTGAGAATTCAAAACCTATCGGTACTCCTATGATAACCGGTTGGAAATTGTCAAAGGATGATGAATCTCCTAAAGTGGATCCAAGTAGATACAAATCAATGATTGGTGGATTGATGTACTTAACTCAGACTAGACCTGATATAATGAATGTTGTTTGTATTGCTTCTAGATTTCAGTCAGATCCTAGAGGAGCTCATGATATTATTGTCAAGAGGATATTCAGATATTTGACAGATACAACAGACCTTCGATTATGGTATCCAAAGAATGATGATTTTAGATTATGTGCCTATACAGATTCTGATTGGACAGGAGATGTGGATGATAGGAAGAGCACCACCGATGATGCATTCTTTCTTGGAAATAAGTTGGTTTCATGGCTTAGCAAGAAATAATCATGCACTTCATTGTCTATTGCTGAAGTGAAATATGTAGCTGTTGCTACCAACTGTACTCAGATTTTATGGATGAAACAAATGTTGAAAGATATAAGGATAAGTTATGATGAGCCTATTGTTATTCACTATGATAATACTGTTGCTATTGATATGTCAAAGAATTCAGTATTTCATTCCAAATTAAAACTCATTTCTATAAGGTATAATTTCTTGAAAGAAAAGGTTGAAGCAAAGGAAGTCGGATTGGTTTATGTGCCTACTAAGGAGAAGATTGTAGATATTCTAAAAAAACCATTGCCTAAAGGTACTTTTTAATATCTCAGAGATCAGTTGAGGGTTACCAACCCTCCAGAAGAGACTTAGAGATGCAAGAATGTATCAATCCGGTAAGCTTATTAGATATTTTCTTTGATCCGGGTTGATGAGATGATCCTACTACTCAGGGGGATTAGTCAGCTATTTGGTTCAGTATTTTTGGTTTGGTGTTCATCCTTTGTCATTGATGTCAAAGGGGGAGAGATGGTATTCATGTGAAAATCGGTCATATCTTTGAGGGAGATTGTTGGCATTCCTTGGCATTTGGATGCTATTCACATTCAGTGTTGTCATCAATGCCAAAGGGGGAGATTATTAGTAATTTGCTAGATTTGGTTAAGTGTTTTCATTGATGTCAACATTGTATCCCGGTTGGAGGCTATCCTCGTTGGACCTATCCTGGTTAGTCTTGGTGATCATCTTGGTTTTGGCTATGATTCTGATCCGGTATGATCAAATCCTTGGAATAGGTTTTGGATGCTTACTCTGGATAGTTATATGCTTGTCATGTTTTGTTGGTTCATGTTTTGTTGCTCCGGTGACTATCACTTTTGTTCTCGGTTGGTATTTCCTGGTACCGGTTAGCTTTATCGATAAGTGATATTTGATGTTTTGGTCAAACGATTTTGGTTCGGCTTATGGGATCAATTTATATCATGCTGAAGGTGCTTCTTGATCATATTCTGAGTATTTGGTGATGTAATTTTTGTTATTATGGGTTTATGGGTTTAGGGTTTAGCCTACCTTGTCAATAAGGTTGATGATCTATATTTATAGGTGACTTATTCATGTAATTTTTATATCGATGGTTTTTGGGATCGATGGTTATGTCTGCACTATCATAGAAAGGTTTATGTGTGAACAAGTGATATAGCATTCGACAGAAGGTTTTGGGTATTGCAGGGCAGATATATGTGCTTAAACGGAACTGTATCAATCATTAGGAGAAGCTACTTTCACAATTAATTATTTTTGGATTGTAGTCTGATGTTTTGTAAGTCACTGAGACTTCTCTTTTGTGATGAGCAGTGAGCTCTAGGCGGTTCGCCTATTTGCAAGTGCAATCCCCATTGTAATTATTTCACATACTGCTACAGAAGTATAATTTGATTGTGGGTAGGGTTTCCCACTGTGGTTTTTCCCTTTACCGGATTTTCCACATCAAAATATTGTTATTGTGTGTATTGTTCTTTAATGTTTTATCCTTCATTCTGTTGGTTTCTTTGTGCTCCAGTTTAAAGGTTATGAGATGCAATATTTCTGATAGTAAATTGATTCACCCCCCCCTCTCAGTTTACTCCCAGTATCAGATCTATCTAACAACTTTCATGTCTTTGTATGAGCTTCATTTTCATATTTACATTCATGCTCTCTAGATCATTTGTGATTTGAGGCATTTGCATCTACATTTACAAGCATTTAGGGTTTGCTTTCCAAAGTGTAAGGTAGAACCAGATTTACTTTCTTGTTCATTTAGGATTTTGCATATACACAAGATTATTGCACACACATTTTTAGTACATTATCGACTATTTGTGGAGGTGGAAATTGTTGGCATTTGGAGGAAATTATTATGTTTTTCATTGATGTTTTGTCATTGATGGCAACACCAGTTGTTTTGGTTGTTTACCGGTTTTCGGTTGGTTCTGGTAGAGTGGTTGGATTATGATATTGATCCGGTATGCTCTAGTATGCTTTGATTTGTGGAATTGATTTGGATCTATAATACATGCTATTCAAATGTGTATCACGATCAGTTGGTTCAGGATTTGATGACTTAAATACTATCATTTGTTCTAGTAAGCCTTTTGGTCACCAATAAGGGTTTTACCAGTAGAGCTTTGTTGAAGATCTTTTGATGCACGTGATAAGTGGTGTTAGTGTGGCTTCGAGGTGGCTTTCGGGATTTTGTTGGTTATCTTGTTTGTGTTCCTGTTGATCGGTGGTGTTGGATCTAGTTTATGGCAACCTATTCTGGGTCTAGTGCTATCTAGGTTATGGATCAGTTTATGTAACGTGTTGGAGGATGTTCTCGATGTGTTACCAATGAGATTTACTGATTGGCTTACATTGTTTTCAGCCTAAGTCAACTTGGTTGATCATTGGATTGCGGGTTTATGTTATTAACTTATTGTATTATCTTTTAGGTGGCCGACCTAATTGTTTAGGTCTCAGGTTGGTATAAATATGATGTAAGATCTCTTTGTAGATCATGGTAATGGGATATAGGACTATCTGTGTGCAAACAATGTTGTAATTATATGAAGAGGTTTTGGTCGATCATAGGTGATCGAATTGGGTTGGTAAGAGAGGTTTAAGACCTCTAGTACTGAGATTAACCGGAATTGTTCTCAAGCATAGGATATGTTATCTTTGCACTTCACTCTTCTTTCTGGATTGTAGTCTGGATTTATTTTGTAGTCAGTGAGGCTCCTTTTGTGATGAGCAGTGCACTCTAGGCTGTTGGCCTTCCTACATGTGCAAGCCCCTCATATTATAATCACATACTTACTGCAAAAGTATTATCTAACTATGGGTAGGCTTCCCACCATGGTTTTTCCCTTTTACTGGGTTTTCCACGTACAAATCTTGGTGTCATGTGTTATGGATGGATGGTAACTGTTTTGTTATTTATGTTTATGTTTAATTACTATATCAGTTATTCTGGTATTTGTTTTATGCATTTCAGTATTGAGTTTATGTGTTCCGATAATAAGGATTTGAATGCTTAAAGTTCTATAATCTATTGACAACTAATTCAACTCCCCCCCTCTTAGTTGTCCTTCGATTATTTGAGTTTTCCAGCAATTGGTATCAAAGCTTGGTCATCTCTATAGAATCTTAACCACTTGAGGAAGATCCTATGGCATCTAGCAGTTCAAGTTCATCAAATACATCTACAACTATTTTCTGAAGAGAAATTACTAGGCTTGATGGAATAAATTACAGGGTATGAAAGATTCATATGGAGACTCACCTAAGATGTCTTGGAAAGGAAATATTGGATATCATTGAGAAAGGTGTTACACCATTTAATCCGGCATCTGACAATGCTCCTCCAATAGTCATGGATAAGGAGCTTGAGAATGATTGTAGAGCTACAGAAGCCCTTTTATGTGAACTATTTGATCAGCAAATAATGGGACTAACTGGTAAATCAACTACAAAGGCTATATGAGACAAATTGGAGACTCTAAATGAAGATGAACCTACTGCTAAAATTGTTAAACTTGATAGTTATCGGGTGAGGTATGAGAACCTGAAGATGGAAGAAGATGAAATGATTACTTCTTTTATGGAGAGAGTTAATGAGATTGTTTTGGGAATTCAATGTTGTGGTGGATCTCTGAGTGAAGAAGAAATAGTTTCTAAAGTACTGAGAGCTTTGCCACCAACTTATAATATGAAGGCTACTGCAATTAATGAGCTAAGAACTATGGAAAACACCTCTATTAATAGGGATGCCTTGGTTGGGAAGTTATCTACTTTTGAACTTGAGGAATTCAGACCTTCTGGAGCTATAAAATTTGAACCTGATTTTCATGCATCTACATCATCTACCAACAAGAGTGATTGAAAATCTTTATCTGTGAAGGAAGTAGATGATATGAGGAAAGAAGATGAAGAGTTTGAGAAACTTGAAGCCTTATTTGCTAGAAGAGTACCTAAAGGATTGGTAGGAAGTAATTATGAAGGAAAATCACCTTTTAAATGCTTTGCATGTAATAAGATAGGTCATTTTGCATATAGATGTCCTGAAAGGAATTCAAGATTTGAAGAAAGAGCTAGAAGATATTTTAGGCCTAACCATGATTATCAGAACAAGCATAAGTACAAGAGTAACAAAGAAAAATCATGTTACTTTGCTAATGAGGAAGGTGTGACTGATTCTGATGATGAACTGACACAAGACTCAGCTAGTGGATCTGACAATAGAAAGGAATGGGTATTTTTGACTATCAAGGAAGATGATCTGATACTTGAAGAGAAGGCCCTTGCTACTAAAATTGAAGACAAGGATGAATGGGTAATTGATAGTGGATGTTCACATCATATGACTGGAGATAAAAGGAAGTTCTTATCTACGCAATAATTTGATGGTGGTCTGTTTAGATTTGGAGATGACAAAGCATGCATGATCAGGGGAAGAGGAACAATAACATTGGATGGTAAGCATAACACTGATAATGTTTATTATGTTGAAGGTTTAAGGTATAATATTTTGAGTGTAAGATAGTTGGCGGATAAGGGATTTCAGTTACACTTCAAGGATGGAAAATGCAAGATTATCAACAGATCTGGATCGGAGATTGCAATCAGTACACAGACTAAAGATAACATTTTTCATTTGAACTTCAGTGAGAAGATATGTTTGATTGCACAAATTGATGAGAGTTGGATATGGCATAAGAGGTTGTGTCATGTGAATTTTGATTGCATTGTGAAAATTAGTTCTACTAAAGTAGTTAGAGATATACCTAAGATTGTAAAGCCCTATAATCCTATATGCAAGGAATGTCAAATGGGAAAGCAAGTTAGAACTTCTTTTAAGAGTATACAAGACAAATCTAATGATGTTATTGATCTTATTCATATTGATTTGTGTGGTCTTGCTAGAATCAAATGTTTTCAAGGTGATAGATATTTCATGCTAATCATTGATGACTATTTAAGAATGATGTGGATTACTTTTCTAAGGGAGAAGTCTGAAGCATTTGAAAAGTTAAAAATATTTAAAGCTAAAGTTGAGATAGAGACAAGATTGAAGATTAAATTCTTAAGGCCGGATCAGGGTGGGGAATTCATATCCAATAAATTTAACAGCTATTGTGAGAATAATGGGATAAGGAGATAGTTGGCTGCATCCCAGACGCCTAAACAAAATGGAGTTGTGGAAAGGAATAACAAAACTATCTTGGATGCAGCTAGAACTATGATGATGGAAGCTAATCTGCCTCATGTCTACTAGAGAGAAGTTGTAAGAATGGTGATATACACATTCAATAGAGTTCATATCAAAGGAGAGACTGGTAAGACACCTTATGAGTTATGGTTTGGTCATACACCAATTGTTAATTATTTTAGAATCTTTGATAGTAAACACTATATCAAAAGAGATGATTCCATTGGAAAGTTTGATCCTAGATGTGATGAAGGAATATTTCTTGGTTATTCTAATGAAAGCAAACCATATAGATGTTATAACAAAAGATTGCAGAGAATTGTGGAGAGCACAAATGTCAAGGTGGATGAGCAAAACATAAGTCAAATCAGAACTTATGAGAGAGAACCGGCAGTAGAAATGATCATAACCGAACCGGTAGCACCTATACTAGAACAAAATGTTGTACTAGTTACTCCGGCAGTATCAGAAAATTCAACAGTAACTGAAAATTGGGGCAGAGGAACAGAAAATCAGAAGACTCCTAGGTATGTAAAGTTGAATCATTTAGAAGATAATATCATTGGAGACAAAAACAAAGGAGTGATGAAAAGAAGAAGATTGGTAGATGACAAGGTATGTTTTATTTCTCAAGTTGAACTGGCATCAGTAATTGAAGCTTGTAAAGATGAATGTTGGATGAAAGTTATGGAAGAACAATTAGATTAGATAGAAAATAATAACACATGGACTTTAGTTCCCCGGCCTAAAAATAAGAATGTTATTGGAACTAAATGGGTTTTTAAGAATAAATTGAATGAAGATGGACAAGTTGTGAGGAATAAAGCTAGATTGGTTTGTAAAGGATGTTCTCAGAGGGAAGGAATTGATTATGATGAAACCTTTGCACCAGTAGCTAGGATTGAAGTTGTGAGATTATTTCTTGCTTATGTTGCACATAAGAACTACAAGGTTTATCAGATGGATGTTAAGTGTGCATTTATGAATGGAGAACTTGAAGAGGAAGTTTATATTGAGAAACCTGATGGATTTTCACTTTCAAATGACAAAAACATGGTTTGCAGGTTAAACAAAGCTTTATATGAATTGAAACAATCCCCTAGAGCTTGGTATGCAAGACTGGATAAATATCTTTTGAAGCTTGATTTCACTAAAGGTAATGCTGACAATAATTTATATTATAAGATCACTGATGATGACATATTGATTATTGAAGTCTGTGTTGATGATATCATTTTTGGAGCTGAAGATAAGTTGTGTATGGAATTCTCTAACAACATGAAGAATGAATTTGAGATGTCTATGATTGGGGAGATGAAATTTTTCTTAGGTTTGTAGATTACTCACACTGATAAGGGTATTTTCATCTATCAAATTAAGTATGTTAGAGACTTGTTGAAGAAATTTGGGTTGGAAAATTCTAAACCGGTTGGTACTCTGATGGTTACAAGTGAGAAATTGACAAAGAAAGATGCATCTGCACTGGTAAATCCTACTAGTTACAAGTCTATGATTGGAGGTTTGTTATACTTGACTCAGACTAGACCGGATATAATGAATGCAGTTTGTATTGTATCAAGATATCAGGGTGATCCTAGAGAAAATCATGAGAGTGTGGTGAAAAGGATTTTTCAGGTATTTGCAGGGAACAACTAAATATGGTTTTTGGTATCCTAATAATGATGATTATACATTATATGCATATACAGATGTAGATTGGGCTGGAGATGTTGATGATCGAAAGAGAACATCTGGTGGAGCTTTCTTTCTTGGAAAGAAACTTGTTTCATGGATCAGCAAAAAGTAGCCATATACCTCTTTATCTATTGTTGAAGCTGAGTATGTTGTTGTTGCTACTAATTGTACACAAGTTCTATGGATGAAGCAAATGTTGAAGGATATAAAGGTGGATTGTAATGAACCGGTAGTTATTCACTGTGATAACTCTACTGCTATTGATATATCAAAAAATCTAGTATTTCATTCTAAGACAAAGCACATATCTATCAAGTATAACTTTTTGAAGGAGAAGGTGAAAGAAAATGAATTCAGACTGGTTTATGTGAACACTAAAGAGAAGATTGCAGACATCTTCACTAAACCTTTGCCTAAAGAATCATTTGAGTTCTTTAGAGAAAGATTGGGGGTTTCTTCCCCTTCGGTAGAGACCTAAGTGATGGTGATTGGCATCAGTACGATATGCATTATCAGAGCTATTACTCATTCCGGATTAATGTGGTGGTGCTACTACTCAGGGGCAGTAGTTAGCTGTAAGAATTAAAGGATTTATGATTTTTCTTTGATATTTATGTCACATATTTGGCATTGATGTCAAAGGGGGAGAGTTATTCTTGTGAAAAAACATAAGGGAGAGATATATTCATTAGGGGAGTTTGGTTTAGAGCTTCATTGCTATATCATTTTGTGGGAGATTGTTGGTTGTCTTCCATAGGGGGAGACTTGTTTGGCATTTCTTAGCACTTGGATTTGTTTCACATCTATTTTTGCCATCAATGCCAAACAGGGATATTGTTGGTATTTTGAGGAATTGATTATATGTTGCATTGATGTTTTGTCATTTATGACAACACCGATTGTTTTGGTTGTTTACCAGCTTTCGATTGGTTCCGGTAGAGTGGTTGGATTATGATATTGATCTGGTATGATCCAGTACGCTTTGGTTTGTGGAATTGATTTGGATCTATTATTCATGCTATTTAGATGTGTATCACGATCAACTAGTTTGGGATTTGATGACTCAAATACTATCATTTGTTATAGTAAGCCTTTTGGTCATCGGTAAGGGTTTTACTAGTAGAGCTTTGTTGAAAATATTTTGATGCACATGATAAGTGGTGTTGGTGCGGCTTCTAGATGGCTTTCAAGATGTTGTTGGTTATCTTGTTCATGTTCATGTTGATTGGTGGTGTTGGATTTGGTTTATGGCGACCTATTTTGGGTTCGATTCTATCTAGGTTATGGACCGGTTTATGTAATGTGTTGGAGGATGTTCCCAATGTGTTACCGGTGGGATTTAATGATTGGTTTGCATTGTTTTTGGCCTAAGATGACTTGGTTGATCATTGGATTATGGGTTTATGCTATGAAATTATTGTATTATCTTTTAGGTGGCCGACCTAATTGTTTAGGTCCCAGGTTGGTATAAATATGATGTAAGATCTCTTTGTAGATCATGGTAATGGGATATAGGAATATCTATGTGTGAATAATGTAATCATATAAAGAGGTTTTTTTCGATCATAAGTGATCGAATTGGGTTGGTAAGAGAGGTTTAAGACCTCTGGTACTGAGCTTAACTGGAACTGTTCTCAGGCATAGGAGATGTTATCTTTGCAGTTCACTCTTCTATCCGGATTGTAGTTTGGATTTATTTTGTAGTCAGTGAGGCTCCTTTTGTGATGAGAAATGAGCTCTAGGTTGTTGGCCTTCCTGCATGTGTAGGCCCCTCATATTGTAATCACATACTTACTGTAGATGTATTATCTGACTGTGGGTAGGCTTCCCACTGTGGTTTTTCCCTTTACCTAGTTTTTCACATACAAATCTTGGTGTCATGTGTTATGGATGGATAGTAATTGTTCTATGATTTATGTTTATGTTTAATTGTTATATCAATTATTCTAGTATTTGGTTTATGCATTCTGGTATTGAGTTTATGTATTTCGGTAATAAGGATTTGAATGCTTAAAAGTTTTGTAATTTGTTGACAACTGATTCAACCACCCCCCTCTTAGTTGTCCTCCAGTTATTTGAGTTGTCTAACAAAAATCACCAAAACAAGTGGTTTGACTAAGGCAAATCCCTATATAGCCACCTAGACACCCATTTTCAAGTTGCAAGTGTAGGTATAGGAATTCATCGGATGCACAAATTCTGGGACTGACAAAAGACATGGAGACAGTCTCAGGGTGAGAATTTCTCATATCATAGAGACAAGGGCATCGTTCTCTGGGATAGGACTAGGGCGTGGCACCCTGGTCCTCAAGGTTTTGCAGTTTTCTGTGTCAGGTCTATATTTTAGACCCTCAAGACCTCAAATCCTGAAATCCATCTTTCTGTCTGCATAGGGACTAAGGCTCCCAATGCCTTGGTCCTGCTCATTCTGCATCAGTTTTTAGCAGCAGGTGCATCTCTGAGTCCATTTTTCAACCTTGCTTTCTGTATCTTGGTTTCAGTTTACACATAATATGCATTTTCAATTTAAGTGTGCTTTGTTTCTCATCTCCTAGTTTAGTCGATTGTTGCATCATATTTCACATATCTACTCCTCATTTACAACAAAGAAATATAAACCCTAAGAGATATTCCTTGACTCTCTCTTCCCTACAAGATGTAGTCAAAGCGAGATATCTCCCTAGGCTCTTTCATATTCTATTGTGTGTACATGAGAGTGGGAATAGGTCTTAGCTACTTGGTTCCACTTTTGTGCTCCAGAGATGCTATTTTATTTAATATGTATTCTATTTTCCAAATCTTAAAAATATTAAATTTAAATTAATTATTTATTTTATATTTAGTCATATACAATATTATTTTCTATATATCTTTTATTTTATCTATTAAAATTATTCAGTTCATGATAGTTAAGTGAAATAATCATGTATATAAATATCTTATAGATTTAGTATGTTGGCTTTCTAATAGCTTTTATCAATACATTTATGTAATTACATTCTAGTCCTTGTCATTTTTGGATTGGTTGAAAGGACCAGAATACTGAGAGGGGGGGTGAATCATTATTCCCACCAATTTAAATTTTCACCAAAAAAATCAAGACCTCTTTCAAATGTACCAGATTTACCAATTAAGTATTTCAAACATGAAACAACAAATACAGAATAAATATGAAAATACAGCCACAAATGGAACACCAAATTTGATACGTGGAAAACCCACATGGGAAAAACTACAGTGTTAACTCTCAAGATAATATAACTAGTTATATGGTATTTACAAAACAAGTGGCTCATTGCCAGATTACAAAAGTGACTCATTGCCGGAATGCTCACTGCAAGATTACAAAGATGACTTACTGTCATAATGGTCACTACAACAAGTAAAAAATGAAGTGAAGAAAGTTGCATCTCCAAATGCATGAAATCAGTTCCAAGTTAAGCTCAAATTACAACTCACAACACCTACAACAAATTTGATAAAAGATCTCCAGACCATTATCCACAAACACCTGCAGTAGATCCGGTGAAGGATTACTGCAACACTTCTTTGTACTCTAACTCTACTCCAATTGATTCACTCACACTTTACACACTACCACTCATACTTTTCCTTTCCTCATATCCATTCATTCATGCACTTCTATACATATACTAAAAATCTTACACACCGGGATAATATGTAGGCCAAGCATGTTGCTTGGATCAACAAATTATCCAATAAAGACTTAAACATAAACATGATAACCAAGTTAGCCTCCACAATATCTCTACACACTTGTTTTACACAATTCATTCACTAATGCATACACCTTAATTACTAGAATAGAACAGGTGTCAACTGGACCCATAAATACTGACCCAAAAACACAAAGCTCCAAGCATAACAACTCCAAATTCTAAAACACAAGTACTACATGTACCGCATATACTAGACCATAAGACACATGAAATTCATAACTAAAATAGTTGATACCAAACACATGGCAGATACCGGGACCACAGTAAGCATAACTCAAAATATGAAGATCTTCTAGAAGTGACTCCAGTAGATCATATACTCCTTTCTGCACTATATAAACTGCATACATCATTTGCACATACTATCTGCATATATATATCATCCACACATACCATCCAAACCAAATCGGATGACTGGGTTGACATCAATGACAAAACCAACAATATTCACACAAGTCTAACAATATCTCCCTTTGTCATTGATGGAAAAACATCTCA
Organism: Cryptomeria japonica; assembly: GCF_030272615.1. Classification (NCBI taxonomy): domain Eukaryota; kingdom Viridiplantae; phylum Streptophyta; class Pinopsida; order Cupressales; family Cupressaceae; genus Cryptomeria; species Cryptomeria japonica. The sequence goes on along the minus strand of NC_081407.1, from coordinate 248,778,311 downwards.
AAACAAAAACATAAAGAAACATATATGCTTGCAACTCCCCCTAACTCATATATCTCCTTACTTCAAAATCTTTCTCCAATTGCCACAATCCTTTCTCCCCCTTTGACATCAAGGACAAAGGGTACCTTTAATGAAAAAGAAAGAAAGAAAGATAAATGCTTTCATCTAAAAAATGAATGTCAAAAATTGCATACCAACTCATGTGATACTCAACTACTCTTCTTTGGAAAGATTAGCTTGTACTTCTCATTAAATTTCAAAAGAAGAACCTCCCCAAAATTCACAACCAACTTGATACTTATTGATAGACTCCTACACTCCACCAACAAATCAACAAGATGGGGAACACTATCTAGAGCAGATGGATTGTGCTCATACTCTACTGCATTGTTAAGTAATGTTGAAAAGTGCTCCAACTTAGCCTCAACAATTTTCTTTACTTTCTAGAACATGCTCACAAAATCTTCTCTTTGCCTCTATAGATACAATAGTTCATCTTGAAGAGAATTTATTCTTTTTCTCTACTCACCATCATTGTCACTCAAAAAATCAAAAGATTTACCCAATGAGATTAATTCATCCTCAATCGCATCAGTCTTTTCCTTATGCTTTACAATAGTTGTCGACCATGAGATACAATATCTATACACTCTTCTTGCAATAAGGATAGTCTTTGATCTCATTAATGCAAATAGACAGGGATCTCTTTGCATCATCATAATCCTTCAATAAAATCTACATATCAACACCTTTCTCTTCATAAACCTTAGCTTCAACAAAATGCTCAGCCAATTTCTCCTTAACAATTTTACATAGGGACTTCAGAAGCACATTATTAACATCCTCAATGTTGATACTGTTCTAGACTAAATGATTCATTAAAATATTTTCAATTCTATCTGAATCAACAAAAGTCAGCCACAACTTACCAATTTTCCTTACTCCATTTACGCTATCAACAATCTCCAATAGATTTGATTCATCATTAGATTCTTTAACTTCCTTCTCTACAACAACCAACTCTCCCTCAGCTATAGGAGATTCTGGATCATCAATAATTACAACATTTTCTTTTTTCTGATCCTTCTTTCTTTTCTTGGATACAGGGACACTCAAAGATGAGATCCTCTCCTTCTCCTCTTAGTGAAGGAAGAACCTCATTTAGCAAGATCGGTAGCAGGGGATACTGGACATATACTCCTCACATCTAGGAAATATTTGAAATATACATAACATGCCTCCTCTCTTATGTCCAAATTGTTCAAATATCTAAAAATTTGCCTCGTAATTGGAACACCAGACTCCCACATCACATTTTCTTTTGCCGAAAGGGATCCTAGACAATACATAGCTTATGCAAATAAGTAATGATCTGAACTGAAAGGGATAATTCTATTCTCTTGACATCTTAATAATTTGTAACAAAAATTCACACAAGTCAAATGATTTGTCTTCCATTACAAGCATATGTGCCAAATACACAACAATAGCCAAAGTTGCACCTTCCCTATTTCTGAAATATATCTTGTAGGAAATGCCATAAGAAACATACCTTACAACAAGATTGATGATTTTGTCAATGGTTAATGCTCATTGATCACTCTTCACGTTGGTTAGGGTTTCTACCTCTTTGTTCTTTATTGATATCATAGCTAAAACAACTCCATTGTCACACAAACTAGTAACAACTGAAATAATATCCTTCGTGATTGGACAGGGTTTATCCAACATGGTGTTATCATCCGACACATGACTAAGGATCACTTTGATCACTTCTACATCACCAAACCAATGAAATTTTGTCCATAGATTTATTCCTTTATGTTCTAACTCCTTGATTCTCCACTGCTCTACATCATTCAAACTACTTTCCACATTCCTAATCTTTTGCGGGTTGAATTCATCCAAAAATACTTTCTCCACAACCTAAAATTTTCCACTGCTTGATTCTCTGATGATCATCTTTCCTTCCATGATAAGTATCTCTTCTTTCTTGCTCTATTTCTCTTCTACTATTCACAAAACTTTCAAACATGATAAAGAAAAATGAATTCAAACATCGATACTTATCTTGCTGAAAAACTCCTTAGGGTTTTGCCAGCAAAAAGTGTCTTGTGCATGATATCAATAGAAACCACTGGTTACTAGATAGCCTCTTTAACTCAGCCATGTCAGATTGTTGACATGATCCATTCAAATAGGGGGAACAAGGGATTCTTCTTCAAGAACTCTCCCTGAGCCAAAGCAATATGCTCATATACCAAAGGAAGAGGTGCCTACATCGGATTCTGGTACGCCAGGCTTATTTTCATTATCCACCTCCTTCTTTCTCCAAACGAAGACTTCCTTCTTCTTTGATCCATTATCCTTCATTATACTCTTCTTAGCATATTTCTACACATTTCCATCTCTGCACTGATTAGCATAATGTCCGAGTTGCTTGCATTTGCAACAACTGATGTTCTTCTTCACTAAATTTACCAGAAGGGTTCTAGATTTGCACTGATTAGGTCTATGACCATAGCCATTGCATGTATGATAATATCCATGAAAGTTGTAGTATACCGTATTTTCTCCAACTGGATTATGATTTTGAATCATAGCATTATTTCTTCAGTAATTCTCTTTGTGACCAAACCTCTTGTAATTATAACACTGAATACTTCTACATCTTGCAACTTTATGACCAAATTTATTACATTGAAAACAATAGCCATTAAATGATGGGTACCTTTGTGCATTAGGTTGACAAATCGATGGCCTTCTTGCATTAGTACTCTGACTCCAAATATTTCTTACATCTTCTCATTTATTCTCTTCTTTTGTCTTAACCTCTTTGCTTTTGTCTTTGTCAATCTGATTTGAGCATTCACTGGGCTAAAATCCAAGTCCAGTTTTATCCAAATGAACATTTTGCATGTTGATCAGTTCTTCCAAGAGCTTACTACTATCAAGAACCTTATTCTCTACCTTCAACTTCTTCACTTCTTCCTCTAGCTTCTCACATTCTTCAGTCTTCAGCTTGATTGATTCTTTCAGGGTTTCCTCTATCTTATTCTTCTCCTCAATCTTCTGCATCAGATCTTTAATAGTCTCATTTGTCTGCTTCAACTAATTGTTAACTTCCTTATGCCTTAGCTTGAATTTCTAGATTTTCTCTCTCAGCTTCTATACACATTCATTTACTACTTTCACATTCTCCTTTAATTTCTCATTCTCTGATTCAAGACTTTCCAGATCCTCAAGATCTATCTGCAATTCCTCATCCAACTGAAGTTCTTCAGTCATACACATAGGTGTCATGATTCAACCAACAAGGATCTCCCTCAAGCAGTTAAGCTTTCAAGCAAGGCACCAAAGCTCTGATACCAATTGTTGGATTGGTTGAAAGGACCAGAATACCGAGAGGGGGGTCGATTAGTATTCCCACAAATTTAAATTTTCATCAAAAAAATCAAGACCTCTTTAAGATGTATCAGATTTACCAATCAAGCATTTCAAACATGAAACAACAAATGTTGAATAAATATGAAAACACAACAAAAAATGGAACAACATATTTTATACATGGAAACCCAAATGGGAAAATTCATGCAGAGTGTTAACTCTCAAGATAATATAGCTAGTTATATGGTATTTAAAAAATAAGTGGATCATTGTCGGATGACTCACTACAAGATTACAAAAGAAGCTCACTGCCAGAATGCTCACAACAAGATTACATAGATGACTTACTATTGGAATGCTCACTACAACAAGTAAAAAATGAACTGAAGAAAGTTGCATCGCCAAATACATGAAATCAATTCCATGTTAAGCTCATATTACAACTCACAAAACCTATAGCAGATCCAGTAAAAGATCTTTGTACCACTATCCATAAATACTTGCATAAGATCCGGTGAAGGATTACTGCAACATTGATTTGCACTCTAACTCTGCTCCAACTACTTCGCTCACACTTCATACACATCCACTCATACTTTTCCTTTCTTCATATCCATGCATTCATACGCTTCTATATATATACTAGAAAAGCTTACACACTGAGATAATATGTTGGCCAAGCATGTTGCTCAAATCAACATGTTATCCAATAAAGCCTTAAACATAAACATGATAACCAAGTCAGCCTCCGCAAGATCTCTACACGCTTCCTTTACACAATTCATTTACCAATGCATATATCTTACTTACTAGAATAGAATAGGGGTCAACCAAACCCATAAATACTAACCCAAAAACACAAATCTCCAAGCATAGCAACTTCAAACTCCAAAACACAAGTACTAAGTGTACCATAGATACCGAACCACAAGACATGAAAGTCATAACTAAAATAGATGATACCAAACACATGACAGATACTGTTGCCAAATGCACACTCCAATGAGAAATTGTAGGTGATTGAAGGTATTGTCATTGATGGCAACCTTACAATCCTATGGCACCGGCATAGGCTCTGGCATAGGCACCGACACCGGCAAAGATGTTTACCGGCACCCCAGCCGACATGATTTTGTTTATTATATTTTATATTTAATTGTAAAATCTTTTTGTAAAGCCAACAAGGCGAATTGTAATAGGACTCATATAAGTATGAGATCTTGTAAATCATTTGAAAAAGTATGTATGGAATGTAATAGGCAGATGTGAATATTAAGGTAGATTTTGGAATAAGGTTTATGGAAGTTGTATGAGCTTAAACCAGTACTGAACCTGGCATAGCAGATGCTGAACCAAAGTAGTACATGATATTGGATTTACATAATCCATTTTTGTAAGTCAGTGAGACTTCCCTTTTTGTATTTGAGCAGTGAGCCTTCCTGCATGTGCAGGCACCACATTTGTAAGTAATATTCACTTATAGGCCAAAGAGAGAATATTGTGGTCACAAATCCCACTGAGGTTTTTCCCACACCGGGTTTCCTCGTTAAAAATATTGTGTTATGGTGTGCTTTCTATGTTGTGGTTATTGATCTTATTTACTGCATTATTTCTGGTTTACCGATACACTGTTTTGGCATGCAATTCATTTAATAAGTTTAGAAAATCCATTAACTGGTTAGATACTGATTCACCCCCCCCCCCCTCTCAGAATCTTTGGGAATCCTAACAATTGGTATCAGAGAAAGGTCCTCTGTTTACAAAATCCTAACAGCTTGAGGAAGATTCTGACACCGGTAGAGATGGAAAATTTGAGGAAGCAATTGGAAACAACTCTTTTAGATTATGATGCAGAAAAGTTGAAGAATATGAAACTTGAAGATGATTTGAAGGCTACACAGGAAATCATTCAAGGACTTCAGGAAAATCTCACTATTGTTAGGAACAAAAGAAGAGAACTTCATGAGAAGATACAGAGTGATGATGATGAAAAAGAAACTCTTAATGATCTTGTAAGCAAGATGAAGGAGGAAAACATGGCCTTGAGGAATGAGATACAAGATATGACTATGAGATTTTGTAAAGACATTGAAGACCGAAAAAATAATGAAGATGATTTGGCTAGGAGAATCAATGATGCTGGAAATGAAAATCTAAGACTCGGTCATGAAAATGATATGTTGAAAACAGATATAATTCACTTGGAGCATGATAAGACTGAACTCATGAGACAGAAAGATTTCTTCGAAAATGAGTTGGTTACTACAAATCAACACAAAGAAAATTTCAAGAAAATTTCAGAGGAACTTGATGACATGTTGAAAAATCAAAAACCTAATGGAGATGCTAATGGCCTTGGCTTTGAAGTTGGTGAAAGCTCCAGTACTGCAAACAATCATGATCATAGTAAACCGGTAAGATAACCTAATGCCTACAAATTCAAAGGAAAATGCTTTAACTATAACAAGTATGGTCATAGAGAAAATCAGTGTAGATCTAGAAATTATCAGAACACCAATGCACCCACCAGTCAATGTTCTAAATGCAACAAAGTTGGTCATAATTCAAAAAATTGCAGAATGAATGTAAGAAGTTATGTATGTGGAAGATTTGGACACTTATCTAATAAATGCAGAACACATACCGGTATATGATATGGAAAAGATATTCAGAAAAACAATGTGACTTATTATGCTTGTAACAAGATTGGACATATTGAAAAATTTTGTAGAAGTAAGGCATCACCAACAAATAACAAAGGACCCAGTTTGAAAGGTAAAGAGAAGGTTGAAGAGGTAAAACAAGAATGCTCAAAACAATGGATTAGAAAGTTAGATCAAAATGTTAATGAAGCTATTCCTTCACTGGTAGGAGATTCTTCATCAAACTGAAAAGAAACCTTTTGGGGGTATGGCAACAAAATAAAAAACATGCTAATTTACCCTCGATTGATGGTGAGAAGTTGAAATACTTCTTTACCGGTAGATGTGTTAAGTTTCACTTAACCGGCAAGCATTTAATGTGGTAGTTGAAGGAAATGACATTATAAAGCAAGTGTTTTGGCTCTTTTTCATTCACCAAGCATTCAAATGTCCTTAGAGCGTGAAAATCCTGAGCGAAGGTATCCATAGTGAGAAGTGAAGAAAATCATTCAAGCATTCATACCTAAAGGCATATTAAGGTATTTATACAATGGCTTCCTCCTCTGCACCTGAATTCATTGCAAACCCTACTGTAATTGAAGTTGTTAAGCGCCCTAGACCCGTATTTAAAATTATTCCCAAAATTGCGAAGAAAGATGATACCCTAGGAGCATTTTCTAAAATACCCAAAGGAGTTGCTTATGCTGAGGATCCTAGAATTTACATACATTGTCATACTGAAGAACTAGGAGCTGAAGAGATAATGAACGTGTATAGAACAATAATTTGTGATGTTAATGGAAATGTGAAACCGGAACATAAGATAGTTGAAACCCTAGGTTTTGTGGAGATTCTTAGTATCCCTGATTTTCCAAAGGATGTTATAAGGATTGTATCAAGTAGAGTACATGGGGAGTTCTTTTGGTTGGATTCCATTCACAAGATAACAAAAGAGGCAGTTAGGGAAGTGACAGGCTTACCTTCCACTAGTAGCAGGCTTGACAAAACTAAAACGGTTCCAAATGACATTGTAATGACCCTAACCGGCGCAACCTTTGACAAGAGATCCCTAAGAGTAAATGATGTAAAGGATATCAATGTAAAATTCATTAGCATGATTCTTGGATACAAAGTTACACATGCCAACAAACTAAACTATGTTTCTAGCTTATGTATCAAAAGTGCTTATGACATGGTAAACAACAATGCAAAGATTGACATATGCAAATGGTTAAAAGATGAGCTAATAGACAATTTGAGGAAAATCAAAGGGGACAAGAAAGGGACATTCAGATTTGGCAACTTACTTGTATGCTTATTGCTATATATCACCAAGGAAGTTCCCAGTATTGGTAAAAAGAATTTTGGATTTGACATACCGGTAGGAAAACAACTTCTAGATATTCTAAACAACATGGGAGATGATAGGGAGAAGAACATAAATGAACATTTTCAGGCACTAAAGGCTAAGATGAAAACCAGGATAAGGCTATCTCAAGTTATAGTTGATAAGTATCAAAAGGAGATATGCTTTGTGATAAAGAAAGATGAAATTTGGATGGAGGCAGTGGTCCCAAGGACAGTTTTGGTTACAAAGATGGTATATGAGGCTGATGAGAATATAATAGAAACTTATGCAAAATCCCTTCTAGAAGCCCCCAAAGAACCAACAGAAAAATTATTTGGAAATGTAGAAACAATTGAAAGCAAAATTTAGTCATAGAAAAGATTAAAGAAAATTGAACAAATAGTTAGAAAAGGAACAAGACAGAAACAACGGGCAGTTAGGCCTCCAACAAAGAAGATGACTCCAAGAAAGAAGAAAGAAAAACAAGTTATCCCTCCACTTGACAATCTTCTACATGAAATAACTGAACATGGTAACTTATCAAACATTACCAAGTTGTATAACACATTTTCAAATGAAGAAAAAGAAAGCATAGAAAACAATGTTATCCTACACTTGGATATCTACAAGAAATTTTTGATTGAGGTTGTAGATGATCTACCCAATGACTTGTACAGAAGGTTAGATGCTAAAAGGTTGGAAATTGTGGAACTAGACAAGAAGATTAAGATAGAAAAACTACTTGTAGTTCACCCAGTAAATTCAATAGAAGAGATTGATGAGCTAATAAGTGAGGCAAACTGGATAGTATTTTCAACTACCCACCGACATGTAGCATTAATGGCTGACAGAGTAAATGAGATCACAAAAGAGACAACAGACAAGTGGGATATATTCTTTGTAGAAAAGGAATACAAGAAGAGCTTAAATGACCAAAGACTTTTAAAGTCTATCAAAAAGAAAAAGATAAAGGTAAAGGTAAGGTAGGTGGACCTCCAGGCATAAAGCTAACAGATAACTTGCCCCCACCTTCTTGTGATACTCCACTGGGACAAACTGTTGATACACCACCGGCAATAGATAATGTTGAGAGTATGGAGACAACACATGAGGACACAAATCCTGATTCAGAGGTGTTGTATAAAATGAATATTGACACACAGGAAGTCAACATTGTGGTTGATAAGGAGATAAGTGAGAAGAGAGATGTGGCAACTGAGCCACCGATAGAAGACATTACAGTTGAGACAAATGTTGAGGACTCAGTTGGCAATATTGAAATTGGGGTTGAGCAACAAACTGAACAGTCAACTAACCCCCTGGACACAGGAAAGGCAGATACCACTAGTGTACATACTGATGTATCTACTGAGCAACTGACAACTGATAGCGTTGAAAAATCTATTGAGATACCAGATGTAGACATTTCAGAGGTAAACACATAGAAACCGGTAGAAAACATAGAGTCACAATCAGAAAAACCGACAATGGAAAGCTCTGAGAAATAGACTGAGGTACATACTGAGAAATCAGAAGAGAAGAAGGATGAGCTAAAGGTTCAGACAAAGACTATGCCATCGGCATCAGCTGAGAAACCTAAACCCTTGCTAGTAGAAATGCAGACTCAAACTGACCTACCAAAGGTCACCATAAGCAAAGAGGTTCCTCACACCGACGGATTACAGATTGTTAAGACAGTTGGTCAATCATCTGATTCTTCACTGACAGAATTCTGGCCAGCCAATGTAACAGAGATATTGCTTGATTCGATTAAGAAAATAACTAATTGCAATGCACTTGCATATAAGACAGTTGATGACACCATACCAATTTTGAAGATGATTGCACCCAAGTGTAACATACAAAACAAAGATTCTTTAAGCCAATTAGACACATTGTCTAAGTATATAACCGACAATCTACTAACAATTGATCAGATCAATGAGGAGACTTTTAGAGAGAAAATAAATAAAGAGAAGGAACAATTCTTTGAGGAGACGATAAAGAAGAGTAAGGAACATATTGATACATTATTACCGGCACTAGGAAAGACAATTTTGGACTTCAAGAAATTGTATAGAGATACATGTAAGACAAACATTTTGACAGAGGATATAGATACAAAGATCAACAAAGCACAGAAGGAAATCAATAATATTGTTGATAATTTAATAGGTTCATCAGACACCATATCGGTAGTAGAATAGGAAATTACCGTCTATGAAGAGAAAATTGAAAAACTTGAAAAAGATAAGGAGAGATTAAAGTTTAAGGCAAAGGAACTGAAATGCAGACTAGGTCCTAAACTAGATATCCTCATCTCTTTGTGACAAGAGATTTCTGAGACTCTTGTTCCAAGACTTAAGACACCGAAAGAGAAAATGCACATACTCACCGGTACAATCCAAAGAACAGAAGAAGCACTAAAGGATAGTGAGAGGTTCTATAACAGCCTAAATTTTGCATTAGCGGATCTGTATCAAATTGTAACCAACCGGTTACAAGGATCCAGACAGGAACTACACTCAATTGACATTGAATGACAACCTTTGTCATTGATGCCAAAGGGGGAGTAGTAGAGGATGAGAAAAAGGAGTAAGGAGCACACAATTAATATATGATAGAAGAGATCATCTGCTCAGGGGGAGCACACAATTTTGGAGTAGACAGTTTTGGTAAGACTTTGGACAACACTTTTTGGATACAATCTTGGCTTTTTCTCATGAGTGTTGCCATCAATGCCAAAGGGGGAGATTGTTGGCAAATGCACACTCCAATGAGAAATTGTAGGTGATTGAAGGTATTGTCATTGATGGCAACCTTACAATCCTATGGCATTGGCACAGGCACAGGCACCGGCATTGGCAACGACAAAGATGTTTACCGACACCCCATCTAACAAGATTTTGTTTATTATATTTTGTATTTAATTGTAAAATCTTTTTGTAAAGCCGACAAGGTGAATTGTAATAGGACTCACATAAGTATGAGATCTTGTAAATCATTTGAAAAAGTATGTATGGAATGTAATAGGCAGATGTGAATATTAAGGTGGATTTTGGAATAAGGTTTATGGAAGTTGTATGAGCTTAAACCGGTACTGAACCTGGCATAGCAGATGCTAAACCAAAGTAGTACATGATATTGGATTTACATAATCCATTTTTGTAAGTCAGTGAGACTTCCCTTTTTGTATTTGAGCAGTGAGCTCTAGGTAGTGAGCCTTCCTACATGTGCAAGCACCACATTTGTAAGTAATATTCACTTATTGGCCAGTGAGCGAATATTGTGGGTCACAAATCCCACTGAGGTTTTTCCCACACCGGGTTTCCTCATTAAAAATATTGTGTTATGGTGTTCTTTCTATGTTGTGGTTATTGATCTTATTTACTGCATTATTTTTGGTTTACCGGTACACTGTTTTGGCATGCAATTCATTTAATAAGTTTAGAAAATCCATTAACCGGTTAGATACTAATTCACCCCCCCTCTCAGTATCTTTGGGAATCCTAACAAATACTGGGACCACAGTAAGCATAACTCAAAATATGAAGATCTTCCAAAAGTGACTCTAGTAGATCATCTACTCCTTCCTACATTATATAAACTGCATACATCAAATGCATATATATATCATCCGCATATACCATCCAAACCAAACCGGATGACTGGTTTGACATCAATGACAACACTGACAATATTCCAACAATTCTAATAGTCATTGTAATCATGCATCTTGGTGTAATGACTCAAAATAAAAGCTAAAACTTCATGATTATTGGGATTGATCCATGATATGTAGTTGCATTGATATGATATGGTGTACGTTGCTCTTTGCTTGAGGCTATCAAATTTAGGTAGCATGTGCTTGTATAAATGTTGCATTTTTCCTTCGAAGGGGGTTTCTTAAGTAGACCTCCATCCATAAGGATAAAAAGTTAGGATTACCTTAGAGGTCAATGTTGAGGATTGTCCTACATAATTGTGCAAGCTCGCCAAGTGATAATTGTGCAAGCTCGCCAAGTGACATGTTGAAGGAAAAGATGAAGTGGAGGAAATGGAGGGCGGAGATTGCCTTAAATTGCATGAATCTTGGATATTCACGTATGTGGAGGTGTAGGAAATAGGCAAGTAGATGGAGAAGATTAAATCTTGAAATGGAGGGTGAAGATTTGACCATGTAGAAGACTCGTACATGTAGGAGATTATGGAGACATGTATAAAAATGGATAGTGAAGATGCTTTTGATATTTTAAATGGTTAGTGAAGACAAAAACGTGATTTTGGATGTTAGTGGAAAGGGAAATTGATTTAATTGTTTAATTTGGAGGAGATTGGAGGAATGCATAAACTTAATTAATTAAATAGACATAACTCATTTACTTAATTTTAAAAAAGTTAGACTAGGTTAATGAAATAAATTTAATTTTCTAATGATTAAATATATAAAATTTATTTAATTTTTGATGATAGGGGAATTTGCTTAATTAATTAAATAAACAAGATTCATTTAATTTACTATTAGAAGAAAGATGATGTAAATAATTAAATAATTTAATTTAATTAATGTTATTTGCCCAAGGATGCGTTATTATAATGTGCTTAGGTGGATGTAGATGTTGACATGTGACAAACATGTAGTTCGATTAGATCATGTAGAAAACTCGCAAGTAATTAATTATATTAGTTAATTAGGAGACATATGATAAGATCCACCCATATAATAATAGAAATAGTACAATGTGGAAGATAGACCACACACTACATAAGATATCTTCATGGGCCAAGCTATCCTAATATTCAATACATGTAAAAAAGAAAGAAAATAATAATGTAAATTAATTTTATAAGTTATTTAGAGGCCTATATAAGGTCTACACATATAATAATAGAAATAGTACAATGTAGAAGATATACCACACAATTCATAAGATATGTTCATGGGTCAAGTTGTCCTAATATTTGATATATGCAAAAAATGAATAATGTAACTTAATTATATGAAGTAATTTAGAGGCCTATGATAGGATCCACAAATATAATAATAGAAATAGTACAATATAGAAGATACACCACATATCTGGTATAAGCAAAAATATAATAATGTAACATCCCTTTGTTTTTATTCTTTGCAATTATGCAATGTTCCAATTCTACGATAAATTGGATATGTTTTATTGTTTAATAGTTTACCCCTTCACTATACCATTAGGAGGACGCTTGTATAAAAAGATGAACATCATTGTAAGTATAAGTGCTAAGTATGATATTGTAAGAATATGTCAATATTATATGATATTTGATAAGATCCACCCATATAATAATATAAATAGTACAATGTGGAAGATAGGCCACACACTACATAAGATATGTTCATGGGCCAAGTTGTCCTAACATCCAATATATGAAAAAGGATAAAAGAGAGAATAATGTAAATTAATTATATTAAGTAATTTAGGGGCCTATGGCAAGATCCACATACATAATAATAGAAATAGTACAATCTGGAAGATAGACCACACACAACAAAAATGTGTTCATGGGTCAAGATGTCTTAATATCCAATATATTACGAAAATAGAATAATTTAACATCCCTTTGTTTTTTAATCTTTCCAATTCTATGATGTTCCAATTCTATGATAAATCATATATGCTCAATTGTTTAATAGTTTACCTCTTCACTATATCATTAAGAGTATGTCTATATAAAAAGATGAATACCATTATAAGGAAATGTGATTGATATGATATCGTATTTGGAATCTCTTAAAGATATAATCTAGAGTGACTCTTTCATAAGAAATATTATATCAAATTATCCTACCTCAAAAATTGTAACCCACAAACATTTCTTATATAATATGTAATCTATCTTTTAATTATCTTATTTCTATTATTATTATTATTATTTATATATACATATATACATATATATATGTATATGTATATAAATGTATATGTATATACATATATATACATATACATATATATGTATTTATGAAAAACGTTGTTTTCTTAGTGGTCACAATGGTTATCGAAAGAGTGACATATATATATATATATATATATATATATATATATATATATATATATATATATAGCCACCTAATACAATTACTCATAAAATCACTTGACCCAGTCAATATAGGCAATCTTTTCGCTCACATTACTCCTAACTTAATAGCATAAAAGAGCTATCTTGTACAATTGAGTTAACCATTTCAATTTGTATGAAAGGTCACTCTTTCGATAACCATTGTGACCACTAAGAAAACATATACATATACATATATATGTATTTATGAAAAACGTTGTTTTCTTAGTGGTCACAATGGTTATCGAAAGAGTGACATATATATATATATATATATATATATATATATATATATATATATATATATATATATATATATATATATATATATATATATATATATATATATATAGCCACCTAATACAATTACTCATAAAATCACTTGACCCAGTCAATATAGGCAATCTTTTCGCTCACATTACTCCTAACTTAATAGCATAAAAGAGCTATCTTGTACAATTGAGTTAACCATTTCAATTTGTATGAAAGGTCACTCTTTCGATAACCATTGTGACCACTAAGAAAACAACATTTTTCATAACTACTGTAACCCTTGTGACCACTAAGAAAACAATGTTTTTCATAACTACTGTAACCCTTGTGACCACTAAGGGAATAACCTTTTTCATAACTACTGTAACACTGAGAGGACAACCTTTTCCATAACCAATATGACCAATAAGAGGGCAACCTTCTTATTCACTCCATCTCAATTTATATGAAAGGTCACTCTTTTGACAACCAATATGACCACACAGATGGCAACTTTCCTATTCACTCCATCCCCATCTCATGGTCAGTGTGTTCTATTGTTAAGGACACCCACTTTAACAACCACAAACTATCTTGTTAGCTACGTGGTTTCCTTCCAAACCAAAGGGAGCTTTGTATGGTACAAATAATAATGCCAGAATCTCTTAATTGTATAGATTCTACATATGTGCATTTATTTCATCATGATGTCATTGGTGGCGGTTGAAGGAGACAAATAAATATGACAAAGTACGTGCAAAAGCTGGGCAATTCCCTCTTCAAATGGGCACAAAAATGGACCGTTGAAAAGCCCTGATTTTAAAACCTCACCTTCACATTTTCCCACTAGGAAAGTTTCCCCCATTGATTTGTAAAGTTTTGCTTAAAATATCTTAAAGAAGAGACAATTGACTACTTGGAATAGTTTGTTTGGAGCCTTTGCCTCCCTCACATGAATGGTATAACATGCTTTTCATTGAGTGTGACACTATATAATAGTGCCTTTCTTTAGGTACATGCCCACTTACTCTTTTTTCCTTTGTTTTTTTTCAGTAATATTAAAATAAAGTTGGACCAAATTAGATTAGAGAATTTTGATAGGTTTTTCGTGGTATAAAAATTTTCTAGTGATTTTTTTTATTAAATAAGTTGTGTGAATAATATTATACTTCCCAACAACATCAATCTATAGTTTAAAATCCATTGATATAAGGGTTTTTTTTTATTGTTTAATATTGAATATGATGTTGGATATAGACTTTCATAGACATGATAACTAATCATATTTTTAATAACCAACCACACTTTTAGAGTTTTATTGTAGAAGAAAAATTTACATTGAAATATTTGAAATTAAGAGGTAAAATGGATTAAAATCATGAAAGTGTCATTTGTAAATTATTATTTTGTTTCATTATATCAATAGTTTTTATAATAAAAAAAATTATAACTATGTTGAGAAATGTAATTATAATGGTAAGTGTAATGATATGAATGTGTAACAAAAACTATTAAAGAGTGGTTTTTAATGTTTTTTATTAAAATTATAAAAATAAATGTTGAGTAAATATAAAAGATTTCTTCTTCTCGTCATGTCTTGTTATTGTCTTTGTTTTACTATAATTCCATTGATCTGTCTTACCACTCCAAATGGATGAGATTTTTTATATTTTGTTTGATAATGTAAATTTATAGGCTTTTCTAAAGTTCTATGTTGCCACCATTAGTGGCACCACTCCTTGTATCTTGCTATAATATAATTTTGTTTTATGTTTCAATATATAATAGGCGGTCTCCACCTTTCACTTAAAAAAATCTTAAATAAATAAAATAAAATAAATATAAAATGAACTAGTTTTAGTATATTATTATTTTAGATTGAAATGAACTAAAATGCACCTTTTAAAATATCTAAAGTGTTAAATGAATAAAATTAATCAAATGTGACATTTTAGATATAAGAGATAATTGATGCAAATGAATTTAAGTATGTTAACTAAAGCAATGCATGAATATGCACTAACATTTTTAATGGGAAGAAACAGGGTTTTTGTATACCTTGAAATATGATTTTTTACTTGATAAGATATTGGTATAAAGAACTAATGATTGAGATGTAAGAATAGAAGGATACAAAAGTTTGAGATAGTTGAATCCTAAGCACTTAAGTACCAATAATAGAGTCACACAAGTAAAGACAATTTTCAAAATTTGTGATTAGTGTTGAAATCTATGGCATTGTCATAAAAAGATGTGATACTATCTTCCACAAAATTATGTCTTTAGTACCTATAGAAAGTATTTTCCTAGTGCTATCCTAATCAAAGAAAAAATCGTTTGTCCTAAAGAGCACCATGAAGCTTTCTAAGCTATTGCGTGAAAATGTACATACTTCCCCCTTGCACCTACAAAACATAGTTAATAGTAAAAGTAATGAGAATAAGTGGAGTAGGTAATCAATACCTTTGTGTGGATGTCAATTAGTGTTGCTAGATTAATTGTTGATTTTCTTGATATAAATTGATTGATGCTTTTTTGTCAATGTACCTTTATGTGTGTCCTTGATAATGGTTGTCAATTGATAAAAGGAAGTTGATCTTTCATTAATGGACAATAATGGTAGACTCGTACCTATAAAGAAGAATGATTTTGATACTTCATCAAAATAATATACTCATAATGATGAGTTCATGTACTGGTATCATATGTAAATAAATTAGGATGGTTAACTTAAACTCGCAACCATAAACACATGGCAGGTACTTACTAGTTACACCCAGGATTGTTAGTCTTAGAATAAAAAAATAAAAAAAATGGATTTTGTAATAAGTGGACAGAATTGCAATAGCAATCTTGTATAAGGATGGTATCACAAATTTGTGATTTTATCCAACATAGATATGTTACTAGAAATATCATTAATAAACATTCAAACCTAGCAATGAGATATGTTAGAGTGGTCATTAATTAAGTCCTAGATCAATAGATGACATTCTTAAATATCAAACAATTCAACAAACAATGATAAATTTTGACTAACAAAAATTAGATAATTAATTACTACATTTTAATACAGGTACAACTAAAATTACTCTTTTTAACTATTAAACTATTCAATATATAGATAGAGCACACCAAAATAATCATACGTGTCGAAAACATTAACCATAAACAATATACGACTGATATTAAAAATAATTATAATATATAATTTTCTGATATGTGGAAACTTTATATGGTTTAAATTGCCAAGCCTTTCCCCATCAACCCCACCCAAGTTGTTTATAAAGGAACAATCTTTCAGTTCACACTATCACCATTTCATATCATAGTTTCCCACATAGTGGTAACGAACTTTATTGCTAGCGATCTATCATTGCTTGCTAGCCGTTCAACAAGGTAAAGAAGTACAATAATTTTAGGATGGCATTGAAAGATTTGCCCCTTTTTAAATTCATCCATTGACTCCTAGGTATATGTACATTCATAGTGTTATAAGTGAAGCTCCTTTTCTTATTTATTAATTTATTTTCCTTCATTTTCTTAAAAGTCAAGTGCTATTATAAATCAAAAGACAAGATATTGTTTAATTTAAAAGTTAATTGATTAATAAAAATGAATCATTTTTAGATCGAGTAAAAAAAAAAAATCATTTTAATGTTGATTGATTGTTTATTTTAGATTGTTATAATTTGTTATATGGGTGGGGTTCTAAGTTGGATGATTAAGATCTATGTTTTCAATTTTCATTTGATTTTTTAAAAAATATATATAACTTTAAAAAGTATGCAACTTAGTGGTTGATTTTTTTAATCATTTGTTAAATTGTTCATTGTTTTATGAGATTTTGTTAAATATTCTATATATTATTGTATTTTTTAAATAATACATAATAAAATGTTAAAAATCCATCTTGAAGAATTTCACTATATTATTTTTTTTTTTTATATTCACTATCGTGGAATCTGGAGGTGTCCTTGCCGAAGCAAGACTATTTTTTTTTTATATTTCAATTTTAGAAGTTGGTAAATTGCTTTATTGGGGGATAAATCTTATAGCATGGAAAAGGAAATTGTTGTCCACCACAATATTTTGAACTAGTTTTTTGGGAGGTGAATATTTTGAATCTAAACATTTTTATATTACATCGTAGGCTTAAAAGTGAAAAATTCTAACTAGTAGCAGATGCCAACCTAAATTAATTGGATTGGAATGCATTGGAAGAGATTTGTAGACTTAAAGAAGCCAAAGAGAAGTAAGTGTAAATGATTAGTTATTTGGAGCTCTAGTTATAGTATTTAAAGTACAACTTAAGAGTAATAGACATCAATATATTTACTATTAAAAATTGTGCCAATAACATTCACATTTTCCAAGAAGGTTGAAAGAATTGATGTGATCTAATTTAAGAGGGCCTAGCATAAGGACTTGTAGTAGGACTATGGGTAAGGATAATGTGTTAGGTGATCAATCCATGGAGTTTGTGGATAATTATCCTAAATTAATAAAAGACAAATGTGAGGCAAATATGTCGCTTATTTTTTTTAATCTTACACCTCAAATTTACTTTTACAATATTATTGTCATATCTCCATTATATTGCAACTTTAATTGTATTACTATTCCTTTTGGGTAACTTTATTTGTGTTGTTTTTCATGTCACTGTCTCACTATATTATTAATTTATATTTATAAGAGCTAGTATAAAATGCTTTACACCATGCAAGATCTAGTATTCTATCAGAGGATGCAAATGGTAGATTGATTAACAACTAAATATTACAAAGGAAAATCATTGGTTATATTGGTCAGAGTGAACATAGGACGACATAATATTATGGTACGTGTCTTAATTTTATGACTTGAGACAAAGTGATAAATATCCCATGCAAGGAAAAACTCCCCCATAAGAGAGATACCATGCCATCCCTCTCAATGTAGAGTCTCTTACAATGATGGTAGAGGCTTGACACTAAACATTGAAGATGATCAAATCTTGTCAAACAACTTTCCTCCCATAAGGAAGAAACAAAATCAAGATTGTATGTAGGATGTCTTCCCATTCCTAAAAGTAAGATGAAGGAAGATCGATGATGGTGACGTATCTAAAATTTTCTCATGTGTCTCCATATTGACACTAAAAGCTATAACTACCAAATCAAGTGTTATATGCCTCATTAATGAAGACAAAAATATAGAATCTCCTAGGAATTGGTGTAGAACATCATTCAAAGGGAAAGATGCATACTCTAAAGATAAATACACTGATGAATACTTAGAGGGGGGAGTGAATTAGTATGCCAAAATCACTGCACTGAAACACTTACACAGTCTAAAGATAAACCGGTAAAGCAGTCTAACAGTCAAACCAGTTACCACGCATGCAAACCAAAATGCAAATAAAGCATTCACCCACAAAAGCAATACAACCATAACACAAGATATTTGATGTGGAAACCCAACTGGGAAAAACCATGGTGAGATGGAACTCACAAGTCACTATTTGCATAATAGAAACCAGACCGGTTAAGGTCTTACAATGTTCTTCACCAGAACAGATCTTGTTAGGAATCTCAATCTCTATTAGGAGATAAGTCTGATTAAAGACTATCTTGTTAGAGGATTTTAGATTCACATACCACCTTGTTAGAGGATTTTACAAAGGCTTTGAGGCCTACCCGGTTAAGGGTTACAGACTTGTCAAAGATGTGAGTAATCAACAAGTGTTTGATCTATCTAATAGCACAAACTGTTTGGTTAGATCCAATTTTGCTCACAGCTAATGCATTCCAGCATTACTTCAATCTTCTCTCTCTCTCTCTCACAGTTACAACTTGATCTTCTTAGATAAGATCGTTCTCAACTTCCACCTTAAACCCTAGCATGACATTAACCCTTTCAGCAACAACTTAAAACCCTAGACATGATGTCCTTTTAAAGGAATCTGATTTCATGTCAATCCAATAGGATTACATTACAATTTCCCAGGTTCAATGCATCTAGACGTACTCAGTAACACAACACAAAAAGCACCGTCAATGTGTCGGCGCTGTCAAACAATCGGTGGATTGGTAACTCATCACAAAATGTCGATTGGTAACTCATAACAGAGTATTACCGGTTCATACAAAATACCGATTGCCGGTTTGACAAAAATGAAGACTGGTAAGAATGTGTTGTGCCGCTTTGCTCCCTCATACCGCTTGGGATCTACGAACCGCTTGGGGTCGACATGTCGCTTCAGACTAGGAAACACATTCTGCAAAATCACCACTAGTCTAAAGACTAGTATACAACATACCAGTTGGAACAAATACCCGTTGAGCTTGAGCTCATACATATAAAGGGGATCTCAATACAAGTGTGTGTCCATCAATGACAATCACAACATAAACAACAAAAATGCCAACAATCTCCCCCTTTGGCATTGATGGCAACACTTAGGAAAATAAAATTTTGACATCTAAGTGTTTTACAACAAAATCTTGCCATTAACAAAATTGCTCCCCCTAAGCATATACACTATCCCTTAATCAACACAGTGTATAGCAATTTTGCATACAGAGCATAATCATTGAGACATCAGAGCATATAGCATATATCAAAGCATATATCAAAATGTCAAAACCAGATATTTCTCCCCCTGTGTCAGAAGATCAAAATTTTATAACCAAAAACCAGATATACTTCTCCCCCTTTGCCAACAATGACAAAGTACCACTGAATAACCCTGTTTCCATATATATATATATAAAATTTTATGACAATAATGAATAATACTTGTCAAAAACCGATTTATAGTCCTACAAAAATTGTTTCATGGATAGAGACCAGGACTCAAGTAGGGAGGTTGCCACTTCCTACTCTGTTTGCATCTGGGATACCTGTTCCTCCATGGCATCTACTGTGCTCAGTTCCTATGTGACTATAAGGGCATCTAGGTTTAGATAACACTTCTGAAGAATTTGCAGTCGTGGAAGTAATACCAGTTGAAGCTCCTGCAAATCCCTAGACCGTGTACTGATCTCTTGCTCCATCTTGGCTGATTGGATCTGGAACTGGTGAACGGTTTGCCCATATGTTGCAAAGGAATCATAAGGTGTCTTAAATGTGCCCAAGTAGGACTGTAAGTCCGTTTGAAGCTTTTGCTTCTTGGCTAGCACATCATCACAGAACATATGAGGTTGACAGATTTTGCTAAGTAGCAAGTTTCTCTCATCCAAGGCATTCCTTATGTCCTTTTGATCTTTCAGCAGTTCAGTCCTAAGCTCATTCATCTTTTTCACTAGAGCAACATTAAGAGCCTTGTGGTGCTCTTTCTTTACATTGGTCTCTGCTGCTTCTTCCAGACTCTGCACCTAATCATCCACTACAATACATAGAAGTTTGAGTTGTGCTAGTGATGATTTAGTGTCAGGAAGATTAGTACTGGGGATTAAACCGGTAAGGGTGTCTACAGCTGCCTGAATAATATCCTGTTCCCTTTTCCTGCGAATGACTTCGAGGCGCTCTTGGGCAACCTTGATGCTCTGCATAAGCTTAGATTCACTTGCCGATTGGAGATCAATAGGACTCGAGATAGCAGCCCGTTTGGCTTGGCTCTTGGTTGCCTTAGGAGTCTCCATCTGTGTGCTCTTCATTGCTTCAGCTGTCTTGTCTTCTTCTTCCTTCTTTTTCCTCTCCTTCTCTTCTTTCTCTTTCTCTTCTTTCTTTTTCTTCTCTTCCTCTTCTATCTTCTTCTTGTCTTCCTCTTCTTTCTTCTTCTTTTCTGCTTCTTCCTTCTTGTTTGCTTCCTCTTCCTTCTTCTTCTGTGCTTCCTCTTCCTTCTTCTTCTGTTCTTCCTCTTCCTTCTTCTTCTTCTCTTCCTCTTCCTTCTTCTTCTATTCTTCCTCTTCCTTCTTCTTCTTCTTCTTCTCTTCCTCTTCCTTCTTCTTCTTCTCTTCCTCTTCCTTCTTTCTCTTTTCTTCCTTATCCTCTTCTTCTTTCTTCTTCCTATCATCTTCTTGCTTCTTCTTTTCTTCATCTTTTCATTTCTCCTCTTCCTCTTTTCTCTTCTCTTCCTCTTTCTTCTTTTTCTCATCTTCATCCCTCTTCTTCTTCTCTTCCCGTTCCTTTGCTTCTTGTTGTGTGTCCTTAGCCTGTTCACTGCCCTGTTCGGCTTGTTGCCCCTATTCAGATCCCTCAGAAGGTATGTCCTGAGTGACATCTTCTACATCCAAGGCATCGACATCGATAGTGTCAATTGGTTCTTCCACCAGGTTTCCTTCCTCATCAAAAACCTTATCCGGTTTGGAAATAACCGGTTCTTTTTCCGCTTGGAGGTTGGCCATTCGTGCATTGTGAGAGTTGATAGCATGAGCCATACGCTGATGAGTATCTTTTTCAACATCATCAATTCTCCCCTCCAACAACCAGAGTCTTCTTCTCCTTGTGAAGAAGAGACCTTTATTTTGATCCAAGGCATCAAATAATTCTGAATTTGAAAGGTCGGGAAAGTACTGTGCAAAGACTTTCTCCCTAATCTCCTATTCTTTTTCAATGGCAATGCACCATTTATTATCTATTGCTTTAAATAATGAATCCAGTGTCTGAGATTTAATCTCTGATGGTGACCGGTCATTTTTACACAAATAAAGAATGATTTCTTGTAGTACTTCATCTTTCTCCTCACTATTAAATTCATCATAATAGTCTACTAAATCATGAAGTAATTTTCTCCTAATATTTTTTACTATTATTTGACAATGTGTCAAAGGTTTGTATGAGGAGATATCAATATTTACCGGTGCGGATGTTGTCGGTTCATTCTTCTTCACCTTCTTTGTCTATCTTGCCTTCTTCGGCTTTTCATCAGACTTGGTTTCTTCAGAGTCCAGTTCATTTGTCTTAGTCTTCCTCTTTCTTTCAAAGACTTTTGTCAGTTTTACCTTCGGTTTCTTCTTTGTCGGTGACCACTTGGTCACTCTTGGAGTTGCAGTGGTAGCCGGTGCCGATGCTGCAGGCACTGCCTTAGCTTTCTTAGCTGCATGTTCTTTTCCTTTCTTCACCGATGGTTCTTCAACCAGTACAATCCTCTCCAAGTAGGTTCTGGTCCTCTTAGCCTTTGGATCAAGAGGCGAGGCAATAAGGGTTGAGGCATACCCTTCCAGCATGTCATACATGACCTCATAGCCCATTGGCTCCACTTCCTCCATTCTAGGTTCAACAGCCTCCATTAAACATTTGTCCACCTGAATAGTGAAACAGATGTCATCTTCATATTTCTTCACTATATCACCTAAGATTCTTACCCTCTGACTCATCTTTCTTCTGAACTCATCAAAATATTTGTTCAGTACTTCAGGGTAGCCGGTTCCAATGGCTTGAACGCTTTCCTTTATCTGTTTGGTTACCGGTTGGTCAGGAGACCACTGGACATCTCCTACTCCAAGAAAGTAGCCTTGGAAATAGAAGAACAACCCTACCAATAGTTGTCCAAACTTAAAACTCAGTGAATTATCTTGTTTAATTGCCTTAAGATTCAACAAGAGTTGCCTCTGCATACCGGTGCATAAGTCAAAAGATGCATCCTCTTTTATCATCCGGTAAGCGGCATTTACCTCTGCAACAGATATAGAATTAATCCTGCTAGCTGAAAATGTTATGTAGCCTATCACCATGCAGGCGTATTTCACTAGATCATCCTTGATAGGATTGACTATCATACCCCGTGAATCACTGGTTGAATCGGTGAGCTTGGCTATTTCGATTTTGCTCACTTTTCTCAGGGCTGGCACTTCCCCTGTGTTACAAAAGTCGGTGATTGCATGAATTGCCTGAGGTGTAATATCATGCGTCCTCTCCAGGTACATCCTGTCAACATGGACTCTGCTCAAAATAATTATGATGTGATCCTATGTGAAATCTTCTAGAAAATATACTGCGTTATGGAATTTCTTCTTCTCTAAGACACTAAACCCTGGTTTTATCTTTTTGTCCTTGCCGCAAAATAGACCTAACTGAGTGTGAATGGCTAAAGACCCTAGGTCTTCTATTTTGCAATCAATATAATCAGAAATTTCCTCTTCAACTATGACTCCACCCGGAACTTGTGATAAGGCATTATATTTGCACTTCCTCTGAATAAAACTTTCCGACTCTATGGATGTACTCGAACTGGTATGAGATGCGGAAGCCATTGTAAAGTATTTCAAGAACACGAAAAATAGCTTTCAAACGTGAATTTAGGGCTTCCTGATTCTGTTTCACTCCACTTTCCATCGGTTACCAAATCACCACTTTGTTTTCTCCACTACCGCTTGCAAACTGGATTTCAATCTCCTTCAAGATTATTCAATTTCTTGAAATCTAAGCTCAAATCGCCTTTTCTTCGCTCTACGCTTGAAAACTTCTCTTCGCTTGAAATCAAATAGTGAGAAATGCTTTGAAAAATGCTTTTATACATATCTCTCACCTGCCGCCATTAATGCTCCTCTATTAGGGCGTAAACCCTAATTTGCCTTTTTACCATTTTTGATCTTCTGCCAAGCGACAGGTATTGCATACCGGTTAAGGTCTTTTACCGGTGTCAACCAAGGGTTCGAAATCATTTCACAGTTTGCTCCCCCTAAGCCTTTGAGGCTTAGTTTTCCAGTTCTGATATTTCCACACTAGGTGCAGAAACTGGTTCCTCTTCCAACATTGTTGGTTTCTTCCTCCAGGTTTTCTTCATGTCCCCTTGAACTTTTTTAACATTGATTTCTCCTTCCTGAGTGACCGGTATATCATCAGATATACTTTTTCTACTTCTGCAGAATCTTGCAATGTGACCCGGTTTGTTGCAGTGATATCAAACAAGTCCAGGTGCTCTCTAAGGTCCATTGTACATGTTTCCATTCTTCCTTCTGCATGTTGCAGCAGTGTGACCATGACCATGATAGATCATACAACTTTCTCTCCATCTAGTTACCGCTTGATGGCCACCGCTTCTTGACTGATGATTGAAGACATTAAACCGGTTGTGGTTCCGGTTCACAAAAGGTTCAGGACCAGTTCCTTGGGTCCTTTGAGGATATCTTCCAATGTTATCCATCACAGACCTGCATTCAAATGCTCTATTCCCAAACTTTTTGCATGCATAACAATGACCATTGAACTTATTGGATCTAGGTACATTGTTGATAAAATATGGAAAATTATTGTAGGCTTTGCTCCTACATACATTGGCAGTGTGTCCTTCTTTAAGACAGTTAAAGCAAACAGGTTTGAATTTTTGCTTACCTTTTCCTTTGAGTGTCGGTTGCTTCTTTGATGCTTCAACATTTGTTCCTGAGGATTTTCCTTCCTCATGTCCAGAGAAACCAAGACCATTGGTATTCTTTGCTGGTCTAGATGACTCAAGCTTTTGCTCTAGCTTGACAGTACTTTTGCCAAACTTAGCAAGTATTTCCTTTGACTCAAAGAGTTCTTTGGAAATAGCAGTGTTTGTCTCCATTAGACTTGCATTTTCAGAGATGGCAATGTTCAGTTCTCCTTGCATGTCTTCCTTTTCCATTCTGCTCTCATGAAGACGAGCAGTCAGTGCACTAATCTCTTGTTTCAACTTGGAGATCTCATGATCTCTGTCCTTTATCCGATCTTCAGCTTTTCTCCAGTTCTCAAGCTCTTGACTAAACCAAATAGTCAGTCCTTCCAACTCCTTTCTCAGATTGGAGTTTGAATCATTCAGCTTATTTACCTTAGCAATCATGGCTTCCATGTTAGCTTCATCTTCAAAACTACTTTCAGATAGTTCCATCAGCTTCTCTGCATGTTCTCTCCTTTTTTCTTGAGATGCCTTGTCTTTGACCATAAGATCATCATAGGCTTGCTCAGACTTAGTGAGCCATTGAGTAAGTTCCCTCATGCTGTATTCCCCCATATCTCTTTCCAAGTGGTTAAACTTATAGAAAGGTAGGCTCTGATACCAATTGATGAATACTAAGAGGGGGGGGTGAATTAGTATGCCAAAAATCACTGCACTGAAACACTTACACAGTCTAAAGATAAATCGGTAAAGCAGTCTAACAGTCAAACCGGTTACCACACATGCAAACCAAAATGCGAATAAAGCATTCACCCACAAAAGCAATACAACCATAACACAAGATATTTGACGTGGAAACCCAACTGGGAAAAACCACAGTGAGATGGAACTCACAAGTCACTATCTGCAGAATAGAAACCAGACCGGAAAAGGTCTTACAATGTTCTTCACCAGAACAGATCCTAGTAGGAATCTCAATCTCTGTTAGGAGATAAGTCCGATTAAAGACTACCTTGTTAGAGGACTTTAGATTCACATGTGTGAACCACCTTATTAGAGGATTTTACAAAGGCTTTGAGGCCTACCCGATTAAGGGTTATAGACTTGTCAAAGATGTGAGTAATCAACAAGTGTTTGATCTATCTAATAGCACAAACTGCTTGGTTAGATCTAGTATTGCTCACAACTAATGCATTCCAGCATTACTTCAGTCTTCTCTCTCTCTCTCACACAGTTACAACTTGATCTTCTTAGATAAGATCGTTCTCAACTTCCACCTTAAACTCTAGCACGACATTAACCCTTTCAGCAACAACTTAAAACCCTAGACATGATGTCCTTTTAAAGGAATCTGATTTCATGTCGGTCCAATAGGATTACATTACAATTTCCTAAGTTCAATGCATCTAGACATACTCAGTAAAATGACACAAAAAGCACCATCAATGTGTCGGCACCGTCAAACAATCGGTGGATTGGTAACTCATCACAAAATGTTGGTTGGTAACTCATCACAAAGTATTACCGGTTCATACAAAATACCGGTTGCCGGTTTGACAAAAATGAAGACTGGTAAGAATGTGTTGTGCCACTTTGCTCCCTCGTACTGCTTGGGATCTACGAACCGCTTGGGATCGACATGCCGCTTCAGATCGGGAAACACATTCTGCAAAATCACCACTAGTCTAAAGACTAGTATACAACATACCGGTTGGAACAAATACCGGTTGAGCTTGAGCTCATACATATAAAGGGGATCTCAATACAAGTGTGTGTCCATCAATGACAATCACAACATAAACAACAAAAATGCCAACATACAACTCCTCCATTTTTTTCTCAAAAGTATTCACACTCATGTTAAATTGGGAAGAATAATCACATGGGGAATGAACAAGAGAGTTATAGTGTTCTATCACAACAATTGAAGAAGAATCAAATCCATCAAAGAGAAGATGCATGCGATCAATGGTGTCTCCCAAATTTAAAATGTGGGACTCTATAAATAAAACTACAATTTATGAAAATTGTCCATCCCAAGTAGCCTTTTCTATAAAAAATGGTATGTCTTGTTGCAATGAATCACAAACAGCCAAAATTATGACAACACAAGCATCATCACATGCAATAGTAGATGAAGGAGATGAAATATCAAAACATGTCTTTAAAGCCTTAGTAGCTGAAATAATTCCAAGATTGAAATGATCATGCTACATCTCCTCAAGGTGTCCACACTAGATACTATAGTGTGTACACAAGCTGAAGGGACAATAAGAGAAAAATATGTGAAGTTGTAGACTTAAGATTGATGATCAACCTCCACAATTGTAACTC
This sequence comes from Cryptomeria japonica, assembly GCF_030272615.1. Lineage (NCBI taxonomy): Eukaryota > Viridiplantae > Streptophyta > Pinopsida > Cupressales > Cupressaceae > Cryptomeria > Cryptomeria japonica. The sequence goes on along the minus strand of NC_081407.1, from coordinate 248,750,968 downwards.
TATCTTTGCTATGAAATTATTAAATAATTACATAATCTAGTTTGAACTTGACTCTCTTTCTTTTCTATCATGTGTGATCTAATAAATAGAGAGGATATTGGATGACAATGAAGGCACACAGAGAAAATCATTAAATTCTATATCATTCAAGATAATAGATCCCTTCCCACAAACATACATATATGCATTTTTAGCCATTAGGATGTGTGGTGATGAACAATATTCAAATCAAAAGAATATACTTTATGATGAATCCATGTTATGAGAAGCTCCAGAATAAGTATCTACCTCTCTAACTTAGGATCTAAAACACCAACAAGTGCTTGGACCTTATGTCTCTCTAACTTTGATGAAGAATATGAACCCCTCAGTGACATTGTTGAAGGAAAATTGATTTTATTTTTCTTAAGAAGATTCTTTAACTCATCAATATATTTTAAATTTTATTGATTTTATTCATGCCCTATTTTCTTACAATATGCACGCTTAGGCTTCTCATTCTTAGGCTTATTGATTCATTAGGATTAGTAGGTTGAGAAATGGTATCCTTTAGATAGCCAAGATAACCTTTTCCCATGAGACAATTTTCCCCATGAAACATAAGTATATGGAGTCAAGAGTTCAATTTGGCATTTTTGCATTACATGAACACACAACAAGAAAAAGAAAGAAATCAAGCACCAAATATTACCGCTCAAAATTACTCAATCAAGAATCCTCGTATATAGGATTTGTATATCCCATATTATAGGAGAGTTTTTTTACCTCCTTGAACAAAGTCCTCTATATTTATGAGTTTTTAAAAAACTCAATACAAGCAAATATACATACAACCCTGATATATTATCCTACACATGATATTTAAATAACTATAACAAACCTAATGATGTAATATTCCTAACACCCCCTATATTACATTATTATCCAAATAGGTATAAATATATTAGCAATTCCTAATTACTACATTTAGTAGTTCATTAAAAATATAAGGTAAGAGTAGGGATATACACATCTACTCATTATAAACGATAGTGGAACTAGGCTCACTATACATCTAAACTTTATCCAAGGATAGGGACAAACACATCTACCCATGGAACCAAGGATAGAGACTAACACTTCTATCCAAGGTCTTAATAAAAAGTTTGGATATGGAAAACACTTCTATCCAATTATTTACAACAAGTTTGGATAAGGACAACACTTCTAGCCAACATTGAAGTTATAAATAGAGATACACACATTTTATTACAACAATTATAACTGTAGACAAACACATCCAAACATAATCACTAGCTCTTGTGATTGGGAAAAAAGCTCACAATAACTTACACCGTTTTGTGGATTGAGATAAACACATCCATTCATAGCCAACCAAGCGTTGTGATTCGGGACACACATCCAACCACAATATAAAAAGACTGAGAACCAAGTTCTCATTTTTGCATATGGAACCACCATAATAGATCATTGCCACTCTAATCACAAATGATGTTAGATGGTTTCCATTTCCAATTGGAAACTAATCTTGGTTTTAGTCATTTTGGCACAAATAATTATTTGATTAATGCAATTTTAGAGCCTTATCACTAGTGACTAATGAGAGATCATTGAATTTCCTCCAACCTTCTATTCCCCTATTCTCTAGTAGATTTTTTATTTAGAATATTTTAATTTCGGGCCTAGTTTGAGAATAAATCCCTTCAAAATGGACATCACATACAAGTGATAGTGCATCCAATTATAATTGAGATGATTTTAATTTTGTAAAATAATTATTTGATACCTTTTAATTTTAATGACACTAAAATTTAAAACTCATGAATTGAATAAAAATATGGACCCTATTCTAAATGTAATAATAAAACTTTTCTAATAATGAGACATACTTGCCTAAGTGACAATCATCTACAAACTAAAAAATATACAACACCTCACTGGACACTAAATATCATCAAAATACTATACCAAACTAGCTATCAAAAGTATTCTTACAAATTTTCTTATGCAACAATAAAAATATTTATACTCCAATATTGATATATTTATTTCACCCCTTCAAGATTACTTTGGATATTAATTGTGGTATAGTGTGTTAGAAATACTTGATTGGTTGTCATTGATGTCAAACTTGGTGATCCGGATTGGTCCAAATATTGTAGTGTATGCCGAGTATGTAGAATATTCGTAGTGTAGATCAGTGGAAGATTGGTAGGTATGCATGAAAGGTAGTTAGTAGTGGTTGTAAGAATGTTACTAGCATACTCTTCTGGTAGATTGTTGCTTCATAATTGTATAGTTTTAGTACATGGATATGTTTCTCATAGTGTCTAAGTTTTGGTGTTAGTTGTGGCAATCAGTTTCATGCTCCATATGTATATACAGTGTTGGTAATGCAATTTGGTGAACAATTCTCAAGATTGCAGTGCTCCGCTTTTTTGTCTCATTGCAAATATGATAGCACATTTTTGATATGTTGGTTATCATTGCTTAAGATTGTTGTATTCAAGTTTTGGTGCTCTAGAAGTTGTGCTCCAAAGATATAATTGGTTGTGTAATATTTAACAGTTCTATGAGCTTCGGTTTTCCTCCATTTTGTGATATCTAATGATAATCCTTTGATGATCCATTACTCATGTCTTTAACCTTCTTTAGGCTGAGATGGATCATGTTATTTATGCTTCAGTAGTGTGTTCTTGTGGAAATTTGAGGATATATTCATTTTGGGTCAGGTCGACCTTGAATGCTTTTATTGTTATTTTACTCCAATGCTTGTAGTGTGTGATCTGACCGTTGGAGTATCTTTTGGGAAAGTGTCTTTGAGGTTGACTTGATGCATATTCTTATCAATACATACACATATATATACATATACATATCATGTTTGTGAAGAGTATGAAATGATAAGAAGGAGATGAGTGAAGTATGAAATGACAAGAAGGAGATGAGTGAAGTATTAATGACAAGAAGGTGATGAGCGAAGTACGAGTGAAAGAGGTGATTAGTGATAGAGTGAGAGAGTTGATATTAGTTTGTGTAGAAGAAGGAAAAATTTAGTGCCACAGTGTTTTGAATTGTAGAGTTTCTTAATCAGATCTACTGCAAGCAGTTGATGTAATGTATGAGATTAACAAGAATTGATCCTATGCATACGTAGATGCAATTTTCTCAGTTCATTCATATTTTTCTTGACAGTGAGCCTTCCAGTAATAATCCATTGTAATTTGGCAGTGAGCCTTTTGTAATCCCATATAACTAGTTATATTATCTTGAGAGTTAACCCTATTTGTGGTTTTTCAAGTGTGGAGAAACAAGACATAGATCCTATGAATGTAAGCAAGGGATGGCAATAAGTTGTGTGGAAAGTGAAGAACCAGATGGTACCAGATTTGACTGTGCACCAGAGCAAGGAGAATCCCTTATGTTAAGAAGAAATGATACCAGATCTACTCAGAGGAAGTGTCTTTTCCGAACTATGTGTAAATCTAGTGGTAAGTGTTGCAAGGTCATTGCAGATAGTGGAAGTACTGATATTTTAGTATCTAAGGAGATGGTTGTGAAGCTTGGGTTGAAGAGGCTTAAGCATCCTTATCCTTATGAGGTAAGTTGGTTACAAGATGATTAGAAAATAGAGATAAAGGAGCAGTGTTTGGTGAGTTTCAATATTGGGCCTTTCAGAGATGAAGTTTTATGTGATGTCATGTCTATGAGTGTTTTTCATGTCTTGTTGGGAAAGCCTTGGCAGTATGATAAAGGAGCTATTTATGATTGTAGAAGAAACATAGTTACTATTGAAAAGGATGGGCGAAAGTTGACATTGATTTCTTTGAAGGAGAAAGAGAAGGAGGTGAAGAATCTGAGTCTTGAGAGAAGTTGCAATATTGAGAAACCAGTGGCAGAGGTTATACCGGAGGATTTGGTAGAACTAGTTGTAGAGGTCATACCAGAGGTTTTGAAGAAAGATCTGATAGAACCAATTGCAAAGGTTAAACCAGAGGGTGAGATGAGCTTGCAGAAGGATCTGGCAGATGAACCTAATGGACAGATGGAACCGGTCGACAAAGAGCTGATGGTGACAAACCAGATTAAGTCTTATTGCAAAACAAAATTAGAGTTGCATAAGCAAAGACAATATGCAGAACTGAAGCAAAGAAAGAGAAACAAAGGGATTCAAAGGTTAGAGAAGTCGGTTGAGGCACCAGAGGAGCTAAAGCAGAGGTTGGCAAATAAGGAAGATGTTTGGATTAGAAATGAGAATGGGATCTTCATTCCGAATCCTTTTAGATGTTCATGATTTGCCTCTCATGGAACGCCTTTTTCTACCTAGGTTGTATGATGTAGGAGCATCCCCAGTCGATGAGCAATCTTGCATCAACCAAAAATATTTCCTTTCGGTCTTGTTCTTGTTTAGTTCTTTGTGTAGTTTTTTGTGTTCTTACCAGTTGGTACCCATAGTTGTTTGTTCTTCATGATAGATCTTATTTTTGGTTTCCAGGCGATTTGATGTGCTTGATTCCAGATTTTCAATTCATTTAGGTTCTTTTCCAGTCAGTTATCGCTTCTAGTTGACTGTTTCTGGGTTCCGGGATAGTTCTTGTGCTTACCGATTGGTTTTCCTTCATTACCGACGTGATTCTTGGCATGTGGATCCATCTTGGGTCTTGTCCAATGTTGTTTGGCATGTGGCTGACCTTCCTACTAAACCACATCAGTGTTGTTATTTTCTGAAAAGATTTATTTAATTCTTAGGGCCGACCTAATTACACGCCTCATTTTCTTGCATTGGTGAATATAATCTTATGAGGCCAACCCAAATGTGTTCCAGTGGGTATAAATATGTTATTATGTATTCATTTGCAGGGGCAGAGGAAGTAGAACTAAGAATAAGGATTGAGATTCGCATATTGTGATCCGGTTGATTCTTAGAGTCCCAGTTGGATTGTATTTGGCTTGAATCCTGCATGTAATCGGTTAATTACTAGATGTTCTTTGATGATAATATGATGATTGCCGGATCTATTTATGTGAACTTGTTATGTTTTCTTGCTACTTTCATTGTGTCTCTCTTGTTGCATAAGTCAGTTGACTCTTTTGAGGGTTTTTATCGGTTATGGTTGCACCACATGCACACATAAACACGCGTGCATATACATATACACATACATACACACACACATGCACCCATATACACACATACAAATACACACATACACATGCATGCATACATACATACACATACACACATACGTGCACATACATACATGCATATGCACACAAACATACACGCGTACATGTATGTGCATATGTGTGTACATGTGTTTGCACATATACACACATACATGTACATGTGTGTGTGTGTGTACATATGCATGTATGCATGTGTATGTGCACATATGTTTGTATGTGTATGTATGTGTGTATGTGTATATGTGGATGTATGTGTATGTGTATGTGTGTATGTGGATGTATGTGTGTGTATGTGTGTGTATGTGTATATGTATGTGTATATGTATATGCAAGTGTGTTTATGTGTGCAAGTGTGTATGTATGTAAGTATGTATGTAGTTGTATGTGCATGTGTATGTATACATGTGTGTATGTGTATGTGTATGTGTATGTGTATGTGCATGTGCATGTGCATGTGCATGTGTATGTGTATGTGTATGTGTATGTGTATGTGTATGTGTGTATGAGTGTACGTACATGTCTATATATATGAATGTTGGTGTATGTATGTATGTATATATGTTGGTATGTATGTATGTATTTATGTATGTATGTATGTTTATGTGTGTATGTGTATATATATGTATGTTTGTATGTGTATGTATGTGTCTCTGTATACACACATAAACACACATACATAAATACATGTACACACACATACACCCACATACACATACACATGCATGCATACGTACATACGTACATACACACACATGCACACACACATACATATACTCACATACATATACACGTACACATGTACATACACACACATACACATGTACATCTATGTATGCATGTGTATGTGTATTTGTTTGTATGTGCACGTGAGTCTGGGTGTGGGTGTGGGTGTAGGTGTATGTGTCTGTGTCTTTATATTAGTACAAGGATTTATTTTTTTATGTGTAGTGTATCGATTATAGTTTTTTATGGTTTATATGTAAGGGTAACGAGAAAATGATTTTTTTTTAATTATTTAATAGGTATATGTGCATATTTCTTTAATAGTTTTGTGAGATTTTGTGAAGATCAAGAGGCAATGGAAAGCACAAATAAGAGAGACAAAATAGATGATAGGAATAAATTGTATTCTATCAAGAGAAAATACTGATCGAATGGATCATCACAAGATGTTCAATGAATGCCTGTACAAACAATGTAGATGAGCCTTCTTATATAGGCAAGGCTATATGGATATGTGAGTACACAAACATGACATGTGGCTCAATAAGAAACAAGGGTAGGTAGGAAATAGGTGTGGGTAGGTAGGAGAAACAATATAATATTCCACATGAGGTGGATCACCCACTGAATGTGGAGTGTAACAACCAGATCACACCATAAAAGGTGGAAATTCTCCTACACACATTATCCCAATGTGGCACAAACACCCAAGTGTCTCATACTAAAACTACTATGAAATGCATGTACCTAAGTAAACTTAAGTAAGGTGTAATAATATCCAAGATGAATAATTATTTACACCAACCCCCCCCTTAAGTGCAACTTAGGGGAATGCACTTAAGTCTACAATGCAAATAAGCAATGCAAGATGGGTCCCTACTACGAGGCCATGTTAGGTACCCATGTACAAATGCAAATGCATGAAAACCAATGCAAGGAAATCTCTCACAAAGCAGGGAAAGAGAGAAAAACCCAATGGGAAAAAACCCTCCCCAAAAAGAGAGATGAAAACTAGATACAAAGAACTCTCATAGAAGTATGTGAAGAACAAAACCCCATGTGAGGAAAAAGTCCCCCCCATATGAGAGAAGAAGAAGAGAGACTAGGAAGCCCCCCCTCAATCTGGAATCTGCACCAATGATAGAAGCTCGAAGATGAATGAAGAAACTGCTCCATGAATATCGAACAACATTCCTCCCCTTAGGAAGAAACAAAACCAAAGGTGGATCCAAAAAGTCTCCCCAACCATGAAAGGAAGAAGGAGAAAAAATACTCATGATGAAAGGAATCTTTGAAAACTGCTCAAGCGTCCCCATGTCGATGCTGAAAGGTACCCCCTCCAAAGGTGGTAAACTATGCCACACTGCTGAAAAAGGCACTCTAAGATATAATGGAGATGGATGTAGAACAATATCCAAAGACTCATATGTCTCTTCAAAAGATAAAGAGACCTCCTCCAAGTGTTGTACAAAAGTATCCATAATCATGTCAACCTCTAAAGATTGATCATTTAGAGAATGCACAAGAGGGTCAGAGTTATCCCTCGCAACAATCAAAGAAGGATCATCTTCATCAAAAAGAAGATGAATGTCATGAATGGTGTCTCCCAAATCTGCAATGTAGGTGTTGTTCACCAAAAGTGATAACCCAAGACACCTATAAATCTATCTATGAGATAGCCAATCTCGATCAATGAAACACTTCAGGGCTGGGAAAACATAACATAGGATCCTAATGATCCTCCTACACTTCAGGTTCTGCTAGACCTAGGGGGGGACACCCTTTTGATGCATTGAATACAACAATCACAAACATAAGACTGCATCAACAATGAGCAGACAAACCATTCCACAAGCTCACCAAATTAAGTAACATGTACAGATGGGCTGGATCTTATACAAATAATAGGTGAAATAGAGCTTTGGAATGATAGAACATTAACCCCTAAACATAAAGGGAAATAGATTTGTCTTTTAAAATGTATATCTGAGACCATTCCCAAATCTGTCAAAGACTAGTGCATTGTTCATTGGGCAGCAGAGTCACTCACAGAACTACAAATATGAATCATAGATGCAAGTTTGTTTTCCTTAAACAAGATATTCATGCATCAATACCTTATATTAATGCACTATTTGATTCATTCACAAATTCATCAGATCTGGATACATATTTCATTATTTATGACTGACTATAGAATTTAAACTCTTCATTGAAGAATGCCTACAAACTATCATACCATCTCCTTGAGATGACAAATTTCATCCTCCTTGAGGATTGAATTCATAATAATGAAAAAACATATCACAGAGAAAATCTTGTGGGAAATTACTCATGCCTAACACAAGTAAGACCTGCAATTAAAACCATATTTACAACAGTGCACTGCAATCTCTATACCCTGAAACCAAACAGAAGCATTTACAAACTTGGGTCAAGATCTTCAGAAAATGGAAGCCATCAAATCTGGAGCATTTTCCAAATTTCTGGAACCCTTACAACTGAGAAGAATTGGGAATAAAAGGGAGAGGGAACCAAATCAACTCTGCAACTGAATTGCCAAGTGTCTCCTCTCTAACTGAATTTTGTTCCCATGAAAAATGCCTCCAAAATATCCCACATTTGTCAAAATTAACCTCATAATTAGATTCCTCACTCCGAGAGCTTTCCGGCGATATATAATACTTTATATTTTGGCCAAAATTTAGACCCTGGGCGAATTAATTCCCATTTGTGCTCAGTCATTTAAATATTTCGAATTTTAATATAGTCAGAACTATATCATTTATTCATTTTAATTTTGATTTTTTCCCTCCATTTGGTCCTGACAGTTTTGCCACGTGGCGGCCTCCGATTGGTCGATGGGGTTGACCGGACGCCACCTAGGATGACACCTCATCACTGCCACATCATTTGCTTTGTCACTGCCACTTGGCTGCTACGTGTACACCACCTCAGCGCCATGTCATCGCCACTGGACTGCCACCTATCACGACACATGGACGGCTCTCGTTCACTTTTGCTATTTCGCAGGGTGTAACTCGCGTGCATCTTCCTTTTGCGAAATAGCGCGCACCGTCGATCCATCTCGAACTTGCTCACTCGTTAACCCGACCATTCTCTGCAAAATTTTGCCTACCTGCCTCGAGAAGCGTGCCTATGTGGGGTCCACCTAGTCGCCATCCAGTCAACTCCTCTGTCGCCTCGGGATCCATGCTTGCATGTGGGCCCGACTTGGGCGCCCATAGGCACCATTCGTCAAAAGCCTTTATGGCTTAGACATTATACATGCGTGGAGCTTTGCTTATAAACATTTAAAAATAACACTTCCCAGTGCATGTGGGATAATGCATTATGCCTGGGACTACGATTTTGGAGCTTTTCCAAGGTCTTTCATGGCTGCCAATGCTTTTGTTTGAAAGTTTTAAAACCTTTCAACTTACCAGTCACCTCTCCATACACCACGTAGAGGAGAAAACTAGTTTTACACTTGCCAAATTTGCATTTGCTTAATAGTTTTCTATTTTCTTTTCAATGCCACAAAGAGGGGTTTGGCCTTTTTACACCTGCCTGTGCATTTTTAAGAGATTTAAAATGCCCACTCCTTTCATATGTGGAGGATACCATGCCCATTCTGCATTTTCTTTACAATTTTTTGCAACCTTTTAACCACGTTAGAGAGGGAGGTCTTTGACAGTGCTGGTAATTGCATTTACTTGAGAGTTTTTGAAACATCTTCAACATTTCACACAAGGGAGGAGCTGCAAGTTTCACACCTGCTATATTTCATTTGCTGAAATTTTAATTGCTTTTTAATTTTGCCCATTTACATCTACGCAGAGGAAGGATACTGGTAACTTCATTGACTTAGAAATTTTTGCATTTTGTTTGAAGCTACAGGCAGCCTTCTAACATGCCCACAGAGAGGTTTATGCCTGACACATTGCCTTTGCTAAAGTTTAAATTGATTTATTGCCATCTTCCAAAACCACATTGCATTTTCTGATGGTGGTTTCTTTGCTGCTCCCTTCTTCACTACATGAGCTTGGAGATGTGGAGGTATGTGAGGGAGGAGAGCATAGCAGCTGGAGACTGTTTGGAGCATTTACCTTGCATTTTCCTGCAGATTTTCATTAACCACATGAGCATTAGCTTCCATTTGGTTGGTCTTCTACACTCCTCCATCACCACATGAGAGAGGTCTTTGGCTGGCACTTGTTTTCTTCTAGCAACCTTCTTCAACTCCTTTTACACAACCGCTTGTATAGAATAGATTAAAATCTATCATATTAGAATTTCACTTGGAAGATTACAATTTAAAGATAATCTGATGATAGCCACTCATAAACCAGGAAGGATTCTATCACATAATTATTGAGGCATCATCCTTTCTCTTGCAATACTCCTTTTATTATCATATTCTGAAAATCTTTTAATAAACAAAGTCGCTAATAAAATCAATCCGCGGGCATGAGCCAAGTCGGGCCCCAAAGTGGGTCCGACTAAAAAAAAATTTGTTTTCATGCAACTGACCTCTGGAATGCTTCACAGACCTCAAAAATACCTCTGGGAATGATCAGCATCATTTTCAGATCATTAATCCGCATTTTACAACCTTCAGGCAATTATGCCACAATTTTCGCATTTAATCGCGAAGACATAATTTTCAATGTGGTCAAAACACCTTTCTGGAGCTCGCCATCTGACAAGCATGTACTTTGATATACAAGGATGACATCTACCAAACGGTTTCTCAAGACAAGTCCCGAGCGAAGAGATATTAATTTCCGAAAATGGCCAACTGGCTTTGTCGACACTGCGGACTTGATGAAGTGAATGTTCTGGCAACACATGATGCCTTTCTCAAAAATATCAAACGACCTCCGTGGGTCCTCAAATTTGAAACATAGGTACCTTAAAGTACATATTAAATCTTTGAATTCTCAATTCGATCACCAGACTGACAGGATGCAAACGACGCGCTCACCAAAACGGCTACATTAACTGATATAACACTGGAGTGCGGATAACTGAATTTGATGGCAAAATGAGCTCTTTTGAAAACTGATCAAACGGATTGGTAGTGCCTTGAAATTTGAAACGTAGCTCACCATTTATACCAACATTATCCCGGAACAAACATTCTGACATGACGCTCACCAGGACATTTTTACACTTGTGCAAACATCACAAACTACAAACGGATTGAGCTTTGGAAACTGAGCAAACGGATTCATAAGGACTTGAAATTTTGCATGTTGACTCACATTTATGCATAAAATTAAATCCATTTTGAAATTATTCATGATAATAAACATGGAAAAAGATATAAACACCCAAAGTAGGCTACTTAATAAAATTTGCACTTGTGCCTAGAATGCACTTTCAGCTCACCCCTCAAAATGGGTACCTAGTAAACTTATCCAAACTGAATTTTGAAAGTTACACATCACTGCATAGGCCAAATGAAAGGTGTGGTACATGAATCCCAAGCCTTACCCTCTGAAAATCAACCGGCTCCATTTTACCCCCTTGCTAACTAGGCCATTCAAACTGACTTATTTTAATCATTTGGAAATGCAGGGCAAAATTTTGAAATGGGCCTATAAACTTGACTCAGTTTTAAATACTCCCAATAGTAGGAGTCCACAAAAAAACCTGCAATGTCTGTCAAGTAGGCATCCCAATCAATTGAAGCTGGAAGACATGAAATATCCTACTGCACTAAATCATAAGAAGGCAAAACTATCGCACTAGTTGCATCATCAGGTGCAATAGGTGGTGTGATATCAATAGAAGGAGATGAAATGCAAGGCTCAAGAATGGGGTCACATGTGAGAATCCCCAAGTTCAAATACCCAAAGTTCTCCTCAAAATCGGAATCATCAACATAGGAAGAACCAACCTTATCAATAGGACCAAAATCTAAAAAATAGTACAACCGAGATGCATGATCAACCATCCCAGTCACAATGATAGCTCCACTCTCCAAGTCTCTAATGATAATTGAATCAAGTGTGAACTCCACAGTTTTCCCAGTTGCCTCATGTGTGATTTGATAGATGGAAAGAAGATTATTTGTCAAGTGGGGTACACACAACACATCATTGAAGGAGTTATCCCCAATGGCAATAGATCCTTTCCCAATCACATCCATGTATGTATGATTGCCCATCAAAATCTGCGATATATGGCAAGGCTCAAATGTAGAAAACACAGACTGTGAAGATGCCATTTGATGAGAAGCCCTTGAATCTAGAAGTCATCTCCCTGAATCATGACTTGTAGTAGCACAAAGAGCTTGTCCCTTTCCTTTATCTGTCCCAAAAGAGTGATCCATTCCTTTATCCTTGGAAGAAGAAGCCGATGTAGACATTCTAGAAGGTAGGTTGATTGTATTCTTCTCAAGAAGATTCTTCAACTCATCAGTATCCTTCTTATAACAATGATGTTCATCATGTCCTGACTTCTTGGAATATCCACAAAAAAGATTTTCCTTATATGATTTCCTCTTAGGTGAGAATGGTGAATCACCTTGTTGTGGACAGGAAGATTGTGCTCCATCTTGTTGTGGTTTAGACTTAGGTTGCTTTTGATTCTTGCATTTTCCTTGATTACTTTGATTCCCTTTGTTAGCCACCAAAGCTTGTGACTTTGAAGATTTGGGAATCCCCATCGTGGTCAACTTAGATTGCTCAAGTATTAGCATCTTCATGAATGAATCAAATGAGAGAGAAGTGTATGAGGAACCTTGAGCTAACATATGGGTGTGAAAGCCAGATACAAAGGCTGTATACTCTAAAGGAAGCTTGTCCAACAAGTTATAAACCAATTGAGCATCATTTTTGTCAATTCCACAATCCTTTAGCTTCTCTCTTAGCTCAGTTGCTTTTGTGACATAATCTTGGATTGTATCAAAATCCTTGGGATCCAAAGTTGTGAGTTCACTATCAAGCTTGTAGCCCTTAATCTCATCAACTTGACCATACAATTTCTTAAAAATGTCCCAAGCCTCTTTAATTGTTGTACACTTATCAATGTGAAAAATGAGGTCATCTGATACATACTTTCTAAGAGTTCCAAGTGTCATAACATTCTTAGTAAGCCATTCAATTTGAGCATTAAGATTAGCCTTAGGATTAGGTGGTGCTGTAATAGTTTCATTTACATAATGAATGAGTCATTTTTCCATTAGTTTACTCCATGCCTTAATTTTCCATGATGCATAATTTTGAGGAGTTAAAAGTGGAAATTTAGGAGAACCCATAGCACCAAAATGAAAAAACACAAGATAGAGAGAGGTACAATCACACAAGACACCCCCCCAAAATACTCAATCAAGAAATCCCCCCAAAATGGTGATTTTGGCACTTTATACTTAGTGCATATACAATGGGCCACTTGCAAAACAAGACAAAGTGGACTTCTAATTTCAATTTACAACTTCTCAAAATGAGATCTAAGAGACTTCAACAAATACTGCTAGTGATCTAAATTGAGATCCAAGCAAAATGCAAGTACCAAATATGCCAAAAATGGCCAAATATAGAAAGTAAAATTTATACTTAAAATCACTGCAAATAGATGGCAGATTATGAAAGTAGATGAAAAAATATGCACTTTCAAAAAAAATGGCACCTGAAAAGGAGTCCATATGAGCCCAAACGAAGCCTCCAAAGTTGTTAAAATCGAGAGTTCATGATTTCCGAAAAACCTATATCCAAAAATTAGAAAACTCCTGCACCACTATATAGATCACAAAATTCTACCCCCCCAAAAAAAAAAGTTCTCGAAAAAACGAGTCCGGATGAGTGAGATATCGCTATTTGAAAATTGCCTACAAAATTATAATTTCTGGAAAATTTCCGCTGCAGCGTCAAACTTCAAATGCTTCTAGATTTGGCCTCCGAAGTTAGATTTTGATGAAACAAAAGACAAAACTGACTTTCTTGGACCTCCTAAATCCAATAGTAACCTCAGATTTGACCCATCAAGCTTCAATAATAACCTGCAATAGAAAACTCCAAAATACACAACCCCAAATAGCATCAAATTTCTCTCAATTAGCAAACCAATGACACTCTAATGGCTCTGATACCATGTGAGATTTTGTCAAGATCAAGAGGAAATGGAAAGTACAAATAAGAGAGACAAAATAGATGATAGAAATAAATTGTATTCTATCAAGAGAAAATACTGATCAACTCAATCATCACAAGATGTTCAATGAATGTCCGTACAAACAATGTAGATGAGCCTTCTTATATAGGCAAGGCTATATGGATATGTGAGCACACAAACATGACATGTGTCTCAATAAGAAACAAAGGTAGGTAGGAAAAAGGTGTGGGTAGGTAGGAGAAACAATATAATATTCCACATGAGGTGGATCACCCACTGAATGTGGAGTGTAACAACAAGATCACACCATAAAAGGTGGAAATTCTCCTACACACACTATCCCAATGTGGCACAAACACCCAAGTGTCTCATACCCAAACTACTATGAAATGCATGTACCTAAGTAAACTTAAGTAAGGTGTAATAATATCCAAGATGAATAATTATTTACACCAACAAGTTTCATACTGTTAGTTTTAATATTTTGCCAGGTTTAATTTTTTTAAACATTTTTCTAATGATTTCATTCTAAAAATTTTCAAAAAATTGATAAACTATAGAATAAAAATAATTATAACAATAAATCTATTAATTTTTTAAATTACAAATATAAAACAAAATAAAAGGGAAAAAAAATGAACCTACCTGGAAAAATGGGGGCTAGAAATAAGCTCTTTGTGAGTCTAGCCGAACTCCCAAAGCTCCTTAGGGTGCAAATGAAGGTCAGTGGGAAAAATATCAGTTTATATAATTGATAGTCTAGCCGGACTCGGTTTGGCTGGACTACCGGTGCCATTTCAGCACCACGTGGCCCGAAGGTAGTCCGGTCGAACTACTCTCAGTCAGCCCAAAGTGTGACACAGGTCCATGCTTTGGCCCATGGATGTGTTGTGTGTTGGGACATTGAAGCTTTTGTTCTGGTGATTGTGGATTAGTGGATTGATCTTTAGAAGATGTGTTTTGGTTCCCTCTTTCTCTTAGAGTGGATCAACATGTATATTTTTGGTCCAAAAGGTATATTGTGTTTTAGGTCAACTTGGTTCAATCTTTGATGATATATATTGTATATAAAGGATGTATATGATTAAGTTGTATGAGACAAAGGAAAGTAAGAGGATGAGAGGAAGTATGTGATGTGAAGATAATCAACATCAACAAATTCAGAGAAGAGAAGAAGAGTTGTGTTCAAATGATATGCAAAATATTTGCGACTGTGGCAAAGGTATGAGATAGAGTGTTGACATATGAGGTCTGAGTTGTGTGTGTTAATGTTGGTCGCTTAATGTAGAGTTCAAGGACAACTTCATGATCAAGAGATCCTTCTTTTCGAATCATTTTTGTATCTTTCCCTATTGTAGTCAGAATCAAGTTTGCAAGTCCTCTTTTTGTATCTTGCCCCAAGAGAAGTTAGCCTTGGTTTGCAAGTTCAGAGCAGTGAGCTCATTCATTGTAATGTGATATACATAGTGGATATATATTTTGTGGGCAAGTTCTCACTGTGGTTTTTTCCTGTTTGACTTTTCCACGTAGAAAATCTTGGTGTCTATGTGTTGTTGATTAGTTTTTTATGTGCTACATTAATTTTTGTTTAGATTGATTCACCCCCCCTCTCAATCCTACCTTGGGTTCAACATGATAGACCAATAAGACATTGTTTTCATGATTGCACCATGTTTCTTTGTATGCACACTACTTTGAGAGTTTTCATTGAGATGTGTTTGGGCTCAAATGAATCTTGTTTTGGACCGCAACATATTATCTCTCATGGCTTATGAGTTTTGTGGCTAACTTGTGTAAAGCTCTATACATTTCATGTGTTGTTGACCTATTTGATGTCTTCAAAACTTGCAAAGAGTATCTCATGTGGTTGACTAATGAAATCAATTCATATCTCATCTACATGTCATCTTGAAGCTAACTTGTTTGAGCTTTTGAATATTGTGGTGGATGCACACACATACGCACACGCACGCACACACACACACACACACACACACACACACACACACACACACACACACACATCTGTGTGTGTGTGTGTATTGTGTGTAAGATCAAAACTGTAAGATAAATATGAAGAGTGTGTGTTGAGAATGTGCAAATGCTAAAGGTAGTGAGCTGGAAGCAGTTAACGATGTAAAACAAAATTATTGTTGACCAATTAGTGCGGTAAAGCCATCAAATTTCAATCATTTTTTTGCTCCAAATTTATACTTTAGAGATTTGTTGCTTCATTGGGTTGTAACCCTAAAAAAACTTGTAATCCTATTTATATTGTTGTGAGGATGGATTTGGATAGTAGCTCCAAGTACAACTTTCTCACCGTGGTTTTTCCTTGTTAGGTTTTCAATGTAAATTTGGTATTATGGTTGTGTGCTTCTATGTTTTCCTTTTTGGGATTAGATAGTTATTTTTTATTAATGGTTACTGATCAAATTAAAGAGAAATTATTGAGGTATTGATTTAGCCCACCCTCTTAGTACTCTTGTGTGTTCAACATCCTATGCTTTACCAAATAACCTCTTAGCCTTATCTCCTTCCATTGTTCTCACTAACCACATGGAAAACACATAATTTATTCTTCTATTGTGGATCATATGTTTATTGGCATTCAATTGAGGGTGTAGATTGTATGCCAATTTTTATCCTAGTTTGGTACCTAAGACTCCTACTCTTTTAAGCCTTGCAAATGTTCCTCTTGCAACTAATGAATACACTAGGTATGCAGTCATGTAGAATGTGTTTCACACTTAAAAACTTCTGGTGATTGTACAACTTGTCAGTTATAAATCTAGACTAGTGCAACATGCTTTGGATTGTCGTGATGGTTTCAATATATAAATACTTCCAATCTTCAAACACCACAACATAAGGAAACACAAAGACTCTTCTCAATAATGTGACCATGTCTCGAATTTCATTCTAGAAGCTACTCTTGTAGAGCATCATGGGTAGTTTTATAGGAATTTGTAAGGTGTTTTCATTCATTATATACTAATTGTTCTTTTCATATTTCTATCAAAAGGATCTTCTATAACCTTACCTAGTATAATCACCATTTTGCTCTACACTAATGTTACACATACATTTCATCTTATTCACATAAACCTCTTCTTTTAATTACCTCATTCTCCTTAACTATGATGCATATTAAGCATTTTGATGACCATTACATGCTTCAATTAATTGTTGATTATTTGTTTATTCTTACATAAACACAAAATATTTGAGTGTTTCATTTATGTATTACATGTTATATCCTCAGATACTACCAATATAGATATCTTAAATATGTCGATCTACTTTAATAGGTTAATCTTGAGACACCTATTTATCTTCTTCAAAATTAATATTTCCAATATCCTTTAAAGAAATATATTTAAGATATACTTGGCTTCTAACATATGTTGATAACCAAAAAATAGGAGTTACCAATAAATGGTTGACAAAATCTTTTTACCTAAACTAATCACAAGTACAAAACAGTCACTAGAAAGGTCTTCAAAACAAATCTACATTACCTAATACAGTTCTTATTTAATAAATTTTAAGTATCTATTGTATGATTCTAATGAATTAAAGATGTTGAAAGCTTAAAAAATCTACAATAGGTAGCAGGTTCTTCTATAAAAACTGTGTAAGGAATTGTCCCAAGTGGGTGAACCTTTCAAACATGTCAAGCTTCATAGTTGAAAGAAATGTCTTAAGTGTTTTAAGGGGTACTCTTTTATATTGAATCGAAACAATTTATAGGTTCTTCTATAAAAAATGTGTAAGGAATTGTCAAAAGTGGGTGAACCTTTCAAACATGTTAAGCTTCATAGTTGAAGGAAATGTCTTAAGTGTGTATAAGGGTACTCTTTTATATTGAATCAAAACAGTTTACAATGAATAGGAGTTACCCACAGATGGCTAAAAGAAAAAATTAATCCAAACCTAATCATAAGTACAAAGCAGTCACTAAGAGGGTCTTCAAACCAAATCTAGATGATCTAATACAATTCTTATTTGAATCATTTTTAAGTATTTATTGTATGATTCGTAATGAATTAAAGATGTCAAGCTTAAAAAACCTACAATGGATAGTTGGGTTCTTTTAGAGAAACTATGTAAGGAAATGTCTTACATGGGCAGACCTTTAAAACATGTTGAGCTTCATAGTTAAAGGAAATGTCTTAAGTGTGTAAAGAGATACCTTTTATATTGAATCAAAGCAGTTTATAATGAAAAGGAGTTACTTACGAATAGCTGAAAGAAGAAAGTAACCCAACCTAATCATAAGTAGAAACCAATCACCGAAAGGGTCTTCAAAACAAATCTACACAATCTACCTAATACAATTCTTATGTGAATCAATTTTAAGTATTTATTGTATCATTCCAATTAAGTCAATCTTAAAAATTTACAAAGAATAGTTGAGTTCTTCTAAAGAAACTGTGTAAGGAAATGTCTTATGTGAATGAATCTTTTCTAATGAAATCAAGCTTAAAAATCTACAATGAATAGTTGGATTCTTCTAAAGAAACTGTGCAAGGAAATGTCTTATGTGAATGAATCTTTCAAACAAACAGTGTAAGGAAATGTCTTATGTGAATGAATCTTTCAAACATGCCAAACTTCATAATGAAAGGAAATGTCTTAAGTTGAAAGAAGAAAGTAATCCAATCTAATCATAAGTACAAACCAATCACTAGAGTATATATTGTATGATTCTAATGAAGTCAAGCTTGAAAATCTACCATGGGTGGTTGGGTTCTTCAAGAGAAACTGTGTAAGCAAATGTCTTACGTGGGTGAATCTTTGGAACAAGCCGAGCTTCATTGTTAACAGTGTACGATCAAAGCGTATATTGGGCAGCAGAGATAAGAAGGTAAAGGCCACTTGCAACTTGTTTTTCAACAACATGTGCTCATACCTGCTATCACCATAATGACTCACAATGTCATGGCTCTTTCATTCTCATGCCCAAGAGAAGGAAAACTTTGTCTCGTACAGACAATAATGGTTATGAAGGCCACCGCCTTCTGGAATGTCTGTCATGGCTTTGATGTCATTGCTGGCGTTACAAGGAAATCAAAGCAATAAAAACAAATGAGAAAAAGCTGAGCAACTGGTAGGTGCCCACCACTTCATTATTTGTCTGGGCAGAACATCTGCAGAGGAATGTTAATGGGTACCCTCTCTGTTGTTTTGGCGGCTCACAATGCATCACCTCTCGCTTTGATTGAGTTTCAAGTATGTTGAAAATTAAAGCCTTTGTCCTTTTGGCCCCACTCAGATTTCTATTCAAATTTGACCCACAAGGTTAGATAGAAACTGATATGGGTAAAATGCAATGTTTATTCCCACAGCCCAAAAGATAAGATTTCATGGAACTTGGAGAGAAAAATGTTGGAAGTGTCGGCAGTTCTTAATCATCAATTTGACTGTATGGGATTGGGCCCAAGCTGAAGCTTTTGGATTCTCATGTTGGAGAGCAGTCATATGAACAGGTACATGTATACTTATTGTGGTTGTATAGTTGCTTTCTCTTAGTTGGTTTAAATGAAGTGATGTGGTATATAGAAAGCATTGTAGTTATTCTATTATTCATAATATTTCGTATGGATTTTTTGGTATTGGTATGTTTTATAGTTAATTTATTGTATTGTTGTTCTTGTTATCAAGCATTGTATTGTTGAATGTTTAAATGGAGATGAGGTCCCACATTTGTGGCCTCGCTGATTCATAGCTCCAAGTCAAAAACCTTTGTCCCACTTTAAAAAAGAAGAAACATTTAAAATGAACTTTGGATCTAAAAATAATGCTTACTTTTTAAAACGAATTATAAAGTCATATGATGTAATGTTCACATATTCATTTCATATGATGCAATGTTCACATATTCATTTCTTCCTATTGACATAATCATGGGATGTGTACATTGTTTTAAGAAACATCTTGATTTGTTTATAATCAATGAGATAAGATTTTTTAAGGGGAACATAAGGTAAGAAGACCTAGAGTTTGTAGGGTAGAAGATTTTATAAGGTACAAATAAGTGAAAGTGGAAAAAGTTAACATTGTTGGAAGAAATAGCAATATAAAATTGGAGATCTTTTTCATTAAGGGTCACTCTTATTCTATTCATCATAGATGATTGGGCCCAAGTCAAAGTCTTTGTCTTTCTTTATTGCAACACAATCTTATGGCATTGAGTTGAGTCGCAATCTTTGTCTTCTTTTATTGTAGAACAACCATATGAACATGGAGGTGATGGATAGTTTTGTCAATTGTATATTCACTTTCTCTAATTAGTTTAAGTGAAGTGATTTATTACTATAGAGAAATTTTCTATGACATACTTATTTTTCTACTTGTAGTAAGTTTCGAAGCAACATCAACATTCAATATGGATCCAATAGAAATAAGAACCTTCATCAAGTGGATCTTTACTTCTTTCCATTTGCATAAAGTCATTTGAGAAGTTGTATAGTTGCAAATTTATTCTCCTTATTCAAGTAGTTGCATGGATGTAATTCTTTTAAGTGACATCCTAGCTATAACTTAGAAGCAATGAAAATAAGTCATTTTCTAACATGGGGAACAAACATGCAAGGAATTTTTGAGGCATAATAACCACATGTTTGGATCCTTTTAGGGGAGACTTATTGTCTAATCTAGAGTCATTATTAGAGTTAATTAAAAAAAAATAGAAAACTTTGAGAGGCACCAACAAGTCAAAGCTATTAAAGAGAAATGTTAATAGTTTTCATAGTTGAATGATGTTCGACATTAGTGGTAGAAAAATAATCCATAAATGGTGGTGCGAATTCCACAACTCTCATCAATAAAATGAATTATATGACTCGATGTGCCACACCAACTTCTTACTTCACCCAAATCTTGTGAATTCTCTCCTACGAGTTCCACACCCTTAATCCTATAGTGTGCATGGGTTTAGGAATAGTCAACCTATGGCTGTATCTTAACTCTTAATTAAGTTATATGATTATTATTATAATCTTATTTAGATATTTAGGTATCTAAGTTTGCTTGGGTGGCATCAAAGTTATAAGCAAGGTATATATAATTGTTTGTCATGGTTAGTTTATTATCATCGTATTGCAATTTTTATTCTTCTTTGAGACTTTTGAAAAAATTTCCCATTGAAACTTGGCTTATTATTCTCTTGAGTGTTATTAGGTATTTGTAGAATATTTCTTATTTTGTAATTTTTTTTTTAATTATAAGTGGTCGTAGAGCATTATCTCAGTGCAATGAAGCGAGAAATAATATAAATTTTAAAACTTTGGAAGTCATTTTGGGAAGCACAACCATCTAATTTTGGAAATTTTTTCTTCACCTTTAAAGGGGATTTCAAGGCTATGTGGATGTTACAAAAATGGTGTCTCAACCTTGCATTTACATAAGGTTACTATTTATAGTAAGTTTACATTTGAGCATGGATTGGTCCAAATTTTCCCCTATCCTATGGATTGGCTAAATAAGCATGTCAATAAATGTTTGTTGCAAGATCATGTCTAGTTTTGAAGATATTAAAGTTTCCATTATTTCAAGTTTCATATGAAATTTTCAGACTCAATAATGAAGGCCTTAGAGGCATTTTTTGGGCTAGAAGACTTTTCCCAAGATATATAGGTGATGGAATTAATGCCCTATTATATTATAAAACACCTTAACCATTATCTATTGATGCTAGCTAAGAAAAGTGTCAAACTACCTCATAATTTTGACATGTCACAAATAATACAACAAGGTCCTTTCAAAACCCCAACTTCTAATCCTAACAACCCTACACATATTTCATCTTCTTCTAATCATCCTATTGCCTCTCAAATCATAAATATGAATTCCACAACATATTTATACATCAAAATACAATGGAATATAGCTCATATTAGTACCCAAAACCCACAACCTCAATTATCCATCGCTTCTCCCCACATTTCAATATCAACCCTATTAAACACAACATACGCACTCCAAACCTTGAATCATATAACATCCACGCATTAAAACTTCCAAACATTACACACACAATCTCCAACCTTCCATCAACAACTAATACCACCTAATCTCACAAATTCTTTAGCACAAGACATTCAACAAAAAAAATACACACTCAAGGGACTTAAATTAGGAAATCAATTCCAAGAACTATGTCCTTGCACTTTTGACAAGTCTATCACCATGATCGCTTTTGCTCAAAACTTTGAAATGCCTAAATTTGATAAATATAAAGGTGCAATGTCAAAAATTGTATCCTCATACAATTTCATACTCACTTGGGCCTCACTTGAGTGTTTCTACCTTATATACCCCATTTTTACTTGATTCTACTCACACCAACATCATATCTACAATCCTTTTTTTTTGCCTTTCTCTTTGGTCCTTTGTTAAGCCTGGATGGACTAGATAGTGTTAGCAATAATCAAGAAGGAAGAATGAGAGGGGGGGGGGGGTGAATCAGTCTTCACCAGATCATAGGAAATTAAATTCCAAAACACAATCTGATAAATTGTAGTAACAAATAGATAAGGAAATTAACAGGACAACACATAACACCAAGATTTTGACATGGAAAACCCGACTAAGGGAAAAACCACGGTGGGAACCTACCCACAGTAAGATGATAATCTACAATCGTATGTGAAAATATTACAATGGGGAATGCACATGCATTCAAGCACACTGCCTAGAGCTCACTGCTCAAAAGATATATGCCTGGAAGGCTACAACCCTTAGGGAAGTCTCATTGACTTACAATATTATTTGGACTACAATCTGGAAGGAATGAACTACAATGATAACATCTACAAATACCTGATGACAGTTCCAGTTAAGCACAATTGTCTGCTCTGCAACACCAAACACACCTCAACACTTCGTTGAATGATATATCCTTGTTTGAAGATTTATCTCTCTCTGATAATGCAGACACAATACTAACACCTAAATTACATAAGTATATCACCTATATATACAAATCATCAACCTTGATAACAAGGTCGGCTAAACCTTCAACCCTCAACTCATAATTACAAAAATTACATTACACAATACAAAGATTTACCACCAGACCAATATTATGATTTACATTGCATAGCATGGATCTAATTCAAATTTCCAGATGAGTACATCCACTAGAAATCCCACCAAGATCAACCGCAACATCCTACACCACCAGAAATACTGCATAACACACAAATCATCACTGGTTCATAGAAATCACCAAAAACTCACACAACAATCAATGCGGGTTGCCAAAACAAATAGGACGTGACTAGGAAACACTAGCAAGCACATTAGAAACATCCAGAACAATTGCACCAATACCTCTTTTCAAATCTTCATTGGTCAACATCTCAAAGCTCAAGAACACAACCAATTAGCAACTATCGCGAGGAAAGATAACTTGTGGAGCACCAAATCATGAACCATCTGAAATGAAGATACACAAGTATTGGAATCCAAGAATAGTGAGAGGGGGGGGTGAATCAATGTTCTACCGGAATGTTCAATTTTAACCTTATTATAACACGCATTCACCAATCGGTAAACCGGTACATATATAATTGAAAGAAGTAAAGCAATCAATAACCCAATCACACAAATTAATACCATAACACAAAGAATTATATGTGGGAAACCTGAAAGAGGAAAAACCATGGTGGGATTTGTTACCCACAATATCAATCAATTGGCCATATGAAAAGATATTACATAATATGGGGGCCTGTACATGCAGGAAGGCTTACAGCCTAGAGCACACTGCTCATCACAAAGGAGTCTCACTGACTACAGTCACTTTGAATAAGAAATTATAAAACTAAACTCATTTAATGCATCTGCTATGCCTGATAGAGTTCTGGTTCAAGCTCTGACTGTTCCAGTTCTGAAACCCTAAACCCTTACCAGAATAACCTCTTACATAATCTTCACATTACAAAATTACTCACATTACAATTATCACTCTCATATCTCTCTCTTCCTAACATATCACAAAATGATCTAATAAACTGACCTATATACCCTTACAATCCTTCATGACTCATGTTGGCTTACATAGATAATTACAAAATGAATATACATGTAGGCTCATTACATATATACATAAATATCAAAATCAATTATCAATTTCCAGATCTCCCAAATGATGTCGGCCTCCAATACCGGTATCTTGTTGTAAGTCATATCAGCCTCCAATGCTGGTACCGAAAGAATCCTTCCTACCAGTGAAGATACCTGCCAGTGTTGGTGTCGATGAAGTGTCTACCGGTGAACAACCAAACCAAAGAATGAAAGCCGAGACATGTTGCCATCAATGACAACATATGAAACCAATCAAATGAGTGTCAATTTCCAACAATCTCCCACTTTGGCATTGATGCCAGCACTCATGTGAAAAATGATAATGGTTTCCATCTGTCAGTTTCACCCTGAGACTGCTCCCCTTGAGTTGAATATCCATCTGTGATCATGATCTGTACCAATAAACTCCATATCTCCTAATGTCAAGAATATATTTTTCACCTATACCCCCCCTTTGACATCAATGCCAAAAAAAATACCAAAAACCGGGACGAAGAATGAAATTTTCTACAAAGAATGTGTCCCAAAACACCTTACTGGAGCTGAATATACTTGAAAATTTCCAGATAGGCTTTCTCCAAAATCTCTAGATAGGTATCCCAACCAGATTTGAATGTGCCAAAAATAGATACAAGTCCATTAAGCATGTGAGCATATGACTCTTTATCATTAAGCTCTGTCGGTGTGGGCCTACCAACCATATCAATGCATTCCTTCTTATGTACACTCAAGGAGTCCAACTGGGGACTCACTAGTCCTCTGAGCCCTTTAGCTCTCCAAATTATTTTATCTTTTTCCCTTTCAAGAGCTGAAACTTGAGCTTCCAATACCAAAATTTGTCCATCAATAGATGTAGTCAAAGAATTTGAGCCATCAAAAGAATTGACTATACCTACAATTTCTCCTGTGAATCCTTAATCCCTTTATCTATATCTGTAATAAGTAAACCTATGTTATAGCATACTCTATATATATTAGTAAATTGCCTTAAAGCATTATCAATTAACTTCAATTTATTAGAAATCTCTTTCTTCCCTAATTCAATCATCTGATCAAAAGTATCTCTCCTAGTTTGTGTGAATCTCTCCAATGCCTGCTGGTTAGATATTTGTTGTAAAGATTGAAAGTCCTTAGAAATGTGCTTTGTGATTATTTTGAGCTTGCCGGATGGGCTTGCTCCTTTGTCAAAATGGCACTCTGGGACAAGTCTATGCAAAATTGGGATTGATTGATCAATAATTCCTTTGTCCACAGATCCTTCCTTCATCATCTTTTGAGCAGCCATCATCATGAGCTCAGTAGAACTCATCTCAGTTATGCTCTTTTGTTCTACTAGTGAGGTGTCAATTGACAACAATGATGTGCTCGCTACCGGTTCCCTGTCGGATTCCTCTTTCTTCTCCTCTGATGGTTTATTAACTTTAATAGATTCCTCTTTTGCACCAGTGGCTTCACCACTTGGTGCAATATCAGTTACTATCGGTTTCTCCTTACGAACTCTGTCCTCAACCTGTACATTCTTATCCAAAGGACTATTGTCCTCAACATTTGTAACTTGTACACTTTGTGAATCTACTGATATCTCCACATTTGTTTGTATCACCTCCATGTCCTGTACATTAGATTCTAGTGGGGACTCTACATCCAATTCCTTATTATCTTTCAAAATTGTGGATGAGGTACCCATTATACCTTTGCCTTTCCCTTCAACCGAGATGTCTGTAGTGTTTGTTTTAGCTTTCGGTGAAGTGTAGAAACCAGGGTTTTCAGCAAAGAATTGAACCCATGCCTTGTGGGTCTCAATGATTATTTCATTAACCCTTCCTAACATAAGACTAACTGATGCTCTGCAAAATGGAAGGATTGGCTATGATAACCAAACACAAACAACAAGAAACCAATTTGTTAGTGTTAGAAATCACATGGAAAACACTATCCTAAGCAAGCATATCAAGAAAGACACTACAAAACAAATATAAAGCTTAATGAATCTACAAAATGTAACTAAATATCTCCATATGCTCTCTACCATGCTGGTAGCTTGTCCTTCCTCGTTCCTCTCCTCTCCAAGTTCCAAATAAGTGTAGCTCTCAGCAGCTTTTTACACTATGGATGCCTTATAGAGGTTCAAGATGAAAAATGATTTACTTATGCAATGCAAGTTTAAACAAAAGCTAATATTAGATGATATGGAATGAAAATGATTTATTTTAATCCAAAATAACAATATATTGATGATTTATGATAAATGCTCTCTCTAAAAATGACTATAATGTAAATGCATACAAGTTTTCAGGATCTGGATTATGAAGAAATGAGCTCTATTTATAGGAAAAATGGAGCAATGGATGGTTGAGATTGAGTAATCTCAACAAGGGTCAGGATTGAAGGGTTTAAGATCCATCTGAGAAATTTCAATCCAATCCCAAGATGACAAATGTCAACATGAGACGGGTTGAGAGGAGAGGGAAGAAGCATTAAATGTTTGACATGACCTGAGGGTTAACTTGGGAGGTAAGGTTAAGGTTGGGTTAGAGTCATCCATTGGATAAAGCTTTTATCCAAGGGGTAAACTCTTGTGCAAGGGTTAATTAATAACCAAGGGTAAAGATGAAGGTTGAGTTAGGGGTCAAAGTCTCTAATCATGGGTGCAAGTGGATTTAACCATAAATGGTTATGTAAGAGTATTTAATGGTTTGGAAGACTTTAGAGGTTAACCATTTGAAGACATAAAGCCTTAAATGTTTTTTAAAGACTTTGGAGTCTTTGAGAAGTGACTTCAAGTTGCTTAGGAATGTGACAATATTTAGGAGATGGATTAGGCTAATTAGGAAGGGGTTAGAAGAGTCTAGAAGGGGATTTAGGATTGCAAGTGGGTTTGGGAAAATAATTTTTTTATTAAAATAAAATTCATTTATTTCAACAAATAGTGCAAGTTGCATTTTTAGGATAATGCAAGTGGGGGGGATTTAATGATTTTAAATAAATGTTTTATTTAATTTATTTAAAAGAAGAAAGGGGATTAAATGAAATAAATAAGATTTATTCATTTAATTGATTGTGAATCTGGTTTAATGAATTAATTAAAATAAATTCAATAATTTATTTAATTAATAGGAGAATGTTTGAAGATGAATTAATTAAATGTTAATTTAATTAACTGATGGCTAGTGGATTTTTAATCAAATAAATAGCAAATATTCATTTAATTAAACTGGACATATTTATGTGACTACATTTGCCCCTCTTTGAGATGGTGCGGTTTATCGTGTCGTTTCAAAGAAAGAAAAATAGGTGTGAAGAAATATGCCCCATAAGATGTTAATTTAATGGGTGGTATGCCCCCCTCGAAAGATGGGCCAAAAATTTCAAAAAATCGGGCGATCTCTCGAAAAAGAATGAAAATTGGCAAGGAGATAGAAGAGAAAAATTAAGCAATACTGGTGAAAAAATAGAAGAAATCGGAGATAAAATGGAGAAATGGAGGCTCTAGAAGTTCACGGGGACCACAACGGTGAGCGGAGTAAAATTAGGTTTACGATGGAGGGTATATATGGGGGTGAAGGGGTAAAAACAGGGTCATTTGCATTTGTCTCCATGGTGATTTCAAAGCTCTGAGAGTGACCTTTTTGAAATAGAAAGCAATAGTCAGGATGTCGGTACCGATAGCAAATCATCGGCAAGAGCGAGTTCATCGATTCCAGTAGCCAAATGGCTACGGACCAGTAGTATGTGAATTTGAAAAAAAAAAATTCATACATTTTTGATATGTTTTTGGCCTTGTCCAAGTTGAGTCAAAACAATAGCGCTAAAACTATGTTTTGACGCTGTTGTCAATTTATCTAGCGCTATTGTGTCGCTATAGCGCTTTTACTTGTTTAGTGCATGTGCATAGTTGTTTTAGCGCTTTTGTGTGTTTAGCGTTGTTGAGTCCTACTTGTAGCGCTATGGTTCTGATATGGTGCTTTTGCATAGTTTGTCTAGCACTATTGTGCGCTTAACGCTAATGTGTAGTTGGTTTAGCACAATTGTCATCATAGTAGCACTATTGTTTACAGAGTAGCACTATTGTTAGGAAAATAGATGCCCCAGTGTTTAGAAAGAGAATCTCCTGATGCCAATGATGGATGGATGGAGAGAGGAGTTGTTTTGAACCATAGCAGCCTATTGAGACTTAGGTCATTAGGATAAATGCCTGTTGTAGTCTAGGTGTGCCATGATTGCTTACCTGTTGAGACTCGAAGATACATGATCAAAGTATCTATTGATAGTCTAGGCTAAAACTTAAGAAAGTTTGAAACAAAACAATTGATGATGATGGTTGATGTGCGTGTGTAGGAGGAGTTTCGCATCTTACAGATGCGAAAAAGGCATCTAGCCTGTTCTCTGTATTTTGAGTATTGGGATTTTTTTTCTTTCAATCCGCTAAAGTCTGCGAGGGTTTAGTACTTCATTCTGCCTCTGAGGGGTTATTTGTCTAATGGTTTAGGGTTTTTGCATTTTCATCCTTTTTCCATCTTGTAAGCCCTACGTTCTATTTTCATGTTATCTTTTTCCACTTGAGTGGAAGGGTCGGTCCATCATTACAGAAGGGGTCCCTTTTTAGGTCTTTGCCTTGGCGGGATATAAAATTCTTTTGATTAATGCCCTTTGCCTAAGTCTTATTTCGATTTATTTTTATCTCTTGAGTGTTGTAAAGAACGTGCATCTTATTGTTGATCTAATGGTTGGTGTTGTTTCACTATGCAAAGATGCGTGCTATTTACCTTTCGCGAAGAAGACAAAGGGTGGCGGGCCTGGCAAATAGATTGGCTTGCGAGTTAAAGAATGTACATATCCAAGATGATCTGACATTGTGTGTGGTTTCGCATTATGAAATAACAAGAAGTTTACTCTTCGCGAAACAACGAAAGGATGGTGGGCCCGACAGGTAAGAAGCTTCCAAGAATAAAGGGCAAGCATCTTCGGCATGATCAAATAGCAAGCGTTGTTTCACATTGGAAAGGTGCAAGATGTTTACCTTTCGCGAAGCAGCGAGAGGGTGGTGGGCCCGATAGGTAAGCGGCTCCCGAGTTTAAAGACCGATCAACTTGAAGTTGATCGGATGCCGCACATTGATTCATAGTGAAAAGTAACACGATGTTTATCCTTCACAAAATAACAAAACAGAGTTGGCTATGATGTGGCAGATTAGGTGGGGATACAGCTAGACGTATGACTAAGAAAGAAAATGATTTGTCAATGGGACATGTGGTTTCGACTAGATTTCTGGATTGGTCCGTTTGAAAAAGTGGTGGTGGTGAAATTCATGGTGCAGTGAGACACGTGGTGGTTCAGATGTGGAGACCGGTAGATTTCTTGGGCGAGTAAGTGACAGCCATGTGGAAGATACTTGCCAAAGGTTTGCAGATGAGTGGATTTGCAAAGAGGGCCCACTTTGAAGACTAAAGAGACTAAAGACCGATCAACTTGAAGTTGATCAGATGTCGCACGTTGTTTCGCATGGTGAAGGTGCACGATGTCTACTCTTTGCGAAACAACGAAAAAGCACTAGCGGTGGTGGTTACACATGGTTATAAGGACAAGCAGTCACGGTGAAGGCTAAAGGCCGAGCAACTTGAAGTTGATCTGACGATGTGTGTTGTTTCGCATTACGAAGATGCGCAAAGTTTACTCTTCGTGAAACAACGAAAGGATGGTGGGGCCCATTTCTAAAGAAGGATGACGTAGGTAAGGTAAAGAACGTGCACATCTTGCATGATCCAATGGTTGGCGTTGTTTCAGCATGCAAAGATGCATGGAGTTTACTCTTCACAAAACAGTGAAAAGGCAAAACACTTAGAAAAATTTTGTGGTCCGTTGGAGCCATTTTTTGAATTCAATTATGAATTAATTGCCGAAGCATGTGGCTTAATTGTTTCTGATCAATGCTCAGTTGCCGTAATAATCTTCTCATCAATTGAAACTTTAGCATCAATTCAAAGAATCTTGCAAAGGAACCAGTGCACAGAGAAATTTTTTTCAAGCAACAAGTAAGTTTCTACAAATTGCTTAACAGTTACAGTTGAATTGGTATCACTAGGTGTTTGATTTCTCAAGAAATTTGTCTAAGATTTAATTGAAATAATTATAATTCTGAGATGGCACCATGAAGAGATTTCATGGGGAAGGTTAATTACCAGGAGAGAGCCATTTGTGATGACTTTTTAGAGCAATTAACTAGGTCCACTAATGCTTCTAGTAAAATGAAAGAATTGGTGCCTAAAGCTTCTCGCCTAAGAATTGGCGATGGCCTATACGATAAAGGGAATTGGTTGAGGGATCCCAAGATAGGAATATCAAGTTTGGGACATTTCAAAGTGGGTTTTAGCTAGAGAAATTCCCCTACTCCAATGAATAGTATATGGGAACTAGATGTTGGGAAGCTCATAGTCCCTAGGGTTTTCATGGACATGGACCTATTAACCCAAATTGCCAATAATTATGATCCCAATACTAGGACTATAAAGAATGTAAATGGCGGGTCTCTAATTGAAATAAATGATGATGAGTTCAGGAGAGTTTTCAGACTCGGTGAGGTATCAAATTATTTAGAGCCCATCAATTTTGAAACACTTGCAAAGGTCTATGATGCACAGAGAGACCACCTCAAAAATGGCCCCTTGAAGGAATTCTTCACCAAAATAGGAAGACTAACAGTTGTAGGCCCTAGCACCATGGAACCATTTTCATTAAACTTATTTACTTTGAGGGCTAAGGGGATGTATTGGTCATTATGTCAGATTTTTGGGGAGGATGCAGAAACTACTATGCCAACCCATTATATGGTCATGATAGCATAGATTTTGAACCCATCTCTAGCAGTGACTTTTGATTTTGCACCTTATCTCAATGATGCCATTCATGAGGGATTGATAGGGATGAAAAATACTAAGGTGGATAGACCTTTTGGATGGTTCTCTCTCCTCATGCACATGTTTATATTTAAAGGTGCTGAATATTTTGCTAATGAAATGGACCTAATCAAAGAAAAAGATGGTGAGGAGATGCACGTTTAGTTGTGGAGCACAATTTTGTCTTGGGACAGAGAAGATGCAAATTACCTAAAGTTTGATAGATGTTTTGCATCTAGGCTTCAGATCCTTTTGTGCCCACAGAACCTTAGGATTCCTAAAGCTCTGCTTGAATTCCTTAGGCCTAAGGAATTTTCTAAAGACATCAAGATTGTGCATAACTGGGGTGACATGTATCTGTACCTTGTCTCCACTGTGTTCAGAGTTTTTGGTTTTAGAGGAACTCCATATTTTCTCCCATATCAAGTCCCATTGAAGTTAGGAATTGCTAAGGTCCTGAGGCAGATTAGAGGCCTGTAAGAAGCAAAATTGACAAATAGGGGGAAAGGAACAATTTTCCCAACTATTACTGTGGCACATCAGTTTGTAATCACCAAGGGTGGTTAGACACATTTTGATGATTTCTTTTGGCCATACAGGTTGTCTACTATAGTGGCAAGATTTGCCAACCCAGAGGGTTTCTTTAATGGTATGTTTAAGAAGAGAGTCGTATGCAAGGGTAAGGCACACCAGTTCTATTTTCTTGAAGATTTGATCAGAAATGAGTTCAATTTAGATGAACAAGAATTGAGGAAAGAAAAGTAGATAGCTTTTAAGAAATCTCTGGACTTCATCCACCAATTTGATAGTAGCTATGACCCCCTAGCTAGTTTTACTCCTTTTGAGGAAAAGGTCAAGTTTTTTATTCTTTATTTTGGAAATTTAATGCAAACTTTAAAGGAGAAGAGGGAGGCTATATTAAAGAATGACCCTGAAAAGGATAAACTTGTCTTAGCTAAGCCTGCATTTGCAAAGGCAGTGCCCCCAAGTGATTATGCGATGCACAAAAGGCCTACTTATAATGTGCTAATGCCAACAAAAGGTGAATCTTCCTCCTCAAAGGGAAAAAGGCCATTAGTAGATGTTGTGGAGATCCAAGACTCTCCTAAAATACAAAGGGAAGGAAAAGAGGGATAAACAAATGAGCCTTTATATTCTCCATCTCAATCCCCAATCCATGTAGGGGATGAACATGTAGTAGCAGAGAAACTGCTGCAATTAGGAAGCCTTGGGGAATTTTCTCTCACTTATGAGGAGTTGCAAGAAGGAATGCCTGAAGAACCAGCAAGTGCCCAAATGGACCTAACTGTAGAGGACTTTATAGGAAAAGAACTGGACCCTGTCATTAAGCAAGCCAGTGAGAAATTTTTGGCAGATGATGGTTTCATCAAAACAAGATCCTTCTTGCAGTTTGTTTGGAGGAGAAATATAGGCCAGTTCAAGGCAAGATATGAGACAAGAAAAAGTGAGAATCCTCACAAAGATGCATTTGCAGTTGATGTAGACGTAAAGCAAGAAATGTTGATAGAATTTGGGAATATTACCCCAGAACAAGGGAGGAAAATGATTGCATAAGTAAGAGTTTTGATTCTCCCTGAATGGGATATAACAGATGCATTAGTGCTTGAGGCAGTACGGAAGGAGACAAAGCCCTTAGAAGGAGTAACTTATAGCAATGATCATGTTGCTCTAGTTATGTGGTCACTAAGGAGGGAACAAAGCAAAAAAAGGAAAGACACCTCAGAGTCCAGCTACCTCGGAGGCATGATTGTGAAGAGAGTAAAGGACACAGGGGTAGTGGAGGCTGCTGGCACAATTTTGGAATCAACAAAATTCAACATGGTTGTAGCTGAGAAAGAGGCTAAGGAAAAGGTTGATCTTCAGGTCAAGTTGGAGGTAATCCTAAAAGCCTACAATGAAGCCCAAGCTGAAATAGCTCAGAGGGATAGTATGATTACTAAATTGAAGAATCAAATAGTAGGGCAGCATCATCGAGGTGAATCTTCTACCTTGATGATTGCCTCTTCTCCAGCTAAACCTCCATCAGCTAGTCCAATCATTGAGTTTCCCTTGTCCCCTGTAAATCCTGGTTTCCAATCTACTGAATCCATTCAAGATGAAATGGAAAAATTGGAGCAGGCTCAAGCCATATTTGCAAGTAAATATGAGAAGAAGGTCAGGGGAACAATTTTAAAGTTTGTTGACACAATAGGGGCTTCTATTGTGTATATATATATATATATATATATATATATATATATATATATATATATATATATATGAAAAGAGTTTTAAGCATGTTGACTGATTTGAAGGAAGACAAGGCTACTCTGGAGCCAATTTTAAATAAATGGATGGCAAGGGAAGCAGACTTGGAACTTATGTACTCATCCTATGAAGAGACAGAGGTTGATGCCACTATTAAATCTACATGTGAGTTGGTTAAAGGTATGTCTAGGTTAGCAGAAGGAAGAGATGGTCTAGAGAAAAAAGTAAACTTGTATAGGAAGGAATATGCTAACTAGAAGTTTGAATTATTTCCTGGAGGTTTTATTAGTTCAAGTTAGTTGAAAGATGAAGAAGTATAGCTTGGTGAGTTAGGACATAAATTGTCTCAACGGATAAATGATGTTATCAATTCTGATGATACATCTTTAATCATTAGAACAATTGAGGAAATTGAAAAGATAAAGTCACACTATAAATTTCTAAAAACTGAAGTTCAACAATTGAGGAACACTTGGAAAAGGTTAAACAAGCTAAAGAAGAAAATTGTTAGTTATTCTTGGCCCAATGATGACGTATTTCAAGGATGGAAAGACAAATATATGGTGAAAGAAACAGATGATCAAGAATAATCAATTGATGTTGCAGCATTGTAACAACCTTCAGAAAGTTAGGGATGAAAGTGATTTGTAACCTCTTTCAACAGGGAATTGCTGAGGTCCTATTCCTAGGAAATTCCGAAGCTTGTTTGTATCCATATCATTATAAATGGATACCAGTACTATTGAAAAGAGGATCACAAGAATTTGTAAAGAAACTCTGTCGAAATATATCTAAGGTTTTCTGGTTCTTTCAGAAATCACCTTGAGTTATGTACGATTTTGAAAATGAATATTAATATACAGATTAAAGCATTTTGAGCCTAGATCTATGTTGTCTTCTTGTGTGCATTCATTGATTTACTAGTTTCTTTTAAATAATCTAGGGTTATTTGATTGAATAGGGTTTGCAAGGCAATCTTTTAGACTTGTTTTAGGTTTTTCTCTCAAGGAGGGGAATTAAATATACATGAAATTTCTCTATTAGTAAATCAATAGTTTTCTACTTGAATTTGATGACTGGGTTTAGCATAAAGGAAAGATTTAAATATATGTCAGGCATATATTAGGTTGATAAAGCCAAAGTGATGAGATGTATGTGAATGTCCAGATTTGGAATTCTTGTTTAATTTGGGTGACTCTGTAGCCTAGATAAGGCACTGATATCATTTGTGGAGTTTTTCTATCTTTCTTGGGGTCGAGACTGAAAATGAACACAAGTTTTTCTTTTATGTTTTAGTATTGTTGAGGTGATGAGGCTCACAGGTTTATAACATTGGTTTACTGTGGATCTTATATGATAATTATGAAAGTATTCACAAGAGGTATACCCACCTAAGCTTAGGATAAGCTTAAAGTGTAGAAGGTTTTGCATAAACCTTGTTATATGTTATTCTAGATTTTGATTTTCTTATCGTTCTCTCCATATGCAATAGAGGCTTTAAATTTTCTTACAGAGGGGATAGGGAAATCAAAATTTGAGAACAACACAACCACACAGGTGTTGCGATATCGATTGATAGAGGCCAAGTTTGATTGCATTGCAGCGATGGGCTTGTACAATGTGATGTATATGCCCATGATTCGGACGAATCGTGGTTTGATGACAACATTTGCAAAGCGGTGGCATAGTGAGATGTGTACGTTTCACCTAGCATAGGGGGAGATGACTGTGACACTAGAGGATGTATCGCGTATCCTTCACATTCCCATTCGAGGAGATTTAGTGACATATGACCAAGCTTGGGGGATAGCAACAGTGCAGCAATTTTTTGATGAGGATGTGTTTATTCATGATGGCTTGATAGCATGGGAGGATATAGACACTTTATATGAGCCACTACATGTTGATTTATCAGGTATTGTTGGGGGTCTGCTATGCCTAGATCGACGATCTCATGGAGGGGTCATGGGTTGGGGCCAGGTGATAGAGCAGATGATGACTGAGGGGACCCGCTTTGCATGGGGACCGTGCATTCTGTCGCACTTATATCGAGAGCTACATGAGGTAGTATATCAAGAGGTGAGCTCGCTAGGAGTGGGGATCACTCTGCTACATATCTGGGCATGGGAGCATTTACCTGTGACTCGACTAGTGAGTTTGAGATTTAGGGCAGTGGATCAACCCTATGTATATATGTATGGTGGTATGATGAGTCAGCCCCACTCGGGGAAGTTAGAGTGGTGGCGGCGGGCGATTGATGATTTGGATACAATGATCTGGAGGCCTTATATTGAGTGCAAGCCTTGGGAGGATGATGCAGAGGCCTTTCCATACGTATTTATGACACGGTACTTGATTGGTAGGATAACCTATAATGTGGAGAGACAGGTACCTGGTAGAGTCCTGAGACAGTTTGGACAGAGGCAAGGATTGTCGAGTGGTTCTGGAGAGTATGCACGGGTGGTACGAGAGAGGTTCCTATGGGGGGCAACATTACCTTATGATCAGGCTTTAGAAGAGTTTCAAACTCTACAGGAGAGACCATGGAAGATGAGGCCCGGGTAGTAGATGTAGGTGTTACTGATGATTACATGCAGTATATTTTAGCACATCCTATTCCACACATATCAGATCCAATAGAGGTGATTCCATCCTTTGAGGAGGAGAGGAGACAGAGATAGAGGAGGTCATAGAGTGGTAGTAAGAGGATGAGGGAGAGGTGATGGAGGAGGAGAGAATGGAGGAGGAGGTGATGGAGGATGAGGTAATGGAGGAGGAGGAGGTGGGGTTGGTGGTTTTGGAGGGGGTGGGGGATTTGGAGGTGGAGTTGGTGGATGTGGATGGTTACAACGGAGAGGGAGAGGTGAGCCATTACGACTGTCACATGGGCCTTTGATGCAGGGAGGAGTGAGATTAGGTGGCAGGGATATGGGGGAGGGAGAGGCACCTATGAATACGAGAGAGGGAGCCACTAGAGGAGAGGGAGCTACTGGAGGAGAGGGAGTTACAGGTGGAGGAGATCTGCGGGATCGTATGATATTAGTTTTGAGGACTTGCCTAGAGGATATGGAGGCAGAGGTTGCACCTAGAGATGTTCAGCTGTTTGCACGGGAGTCAGAGTTGACTGTAGTGCTGCGGGAGAGAGATGATGCAGTGGAGAAATTGACGGAGCTATAGGAGAGAGTACGGGTTGGGGTAGGAGCATAGGGTCCTACTAGGGAGGTGATAAGAGAGATTCAGTGAGCATAGGCTGAGATAGAGTATTGGCAGGGTTTATATGAGCACGTAGTGCTAGCTAGTCAATGAGTACTAAGCTATTCACAAATGCATTGGGAGAGATCAGAGTGGTCTCAGAGGATGTAGATTAGTGGTGGTGTGATGGGTCCTCCATGGAGAGATAGTTCAAGTAGTGTAGGGGGTAGTGGGGGAGCAAGTGGTGATGGTGGTGCAGCATTTGGTCAGAGTGGAATTTGAGAGAGCATTTATGTATTTTATTACATTGTCATTTTGGACTTTGTCTTGGATGGCTCTTAGTAGCCGATATTTTTGACATCATTGTACTCTGATACATGTATGTTTTTGCGAGATGATATGATGTGATATATGAGGAGATCCCATATTTTTTGATGATATGCATGTTGATGATATGTATGGATTTATGCAGGATGATGATCTATGATTTATGCTTAGATGGATATTTGTACTTGCTGTATGTAGGTGTTGATGAAATGATTCCTATATGCATGTTATGTTTGATTTATATGATGTCTATATGCATGTTTATGAATGTGATACTAACATGTGGATGTAGATTTATATATGCATGATGTGTTGATGAAATACTTTATGTATGTAATGCCATGATGATTATGTATGCATAATGAAATGATGCTAATGATGATGTAGATAGTACTTGTATTTTATGTCGATGAGATGATGATATACAGTGATGGTTGATTATTTGAATGAATGATTTATGTAAATGCATTTAGATGGTTAAAATGAATGCAATATGGATAGACAAATGCAAAGTACAAATATCTATGTGATGATATCTAAATGAATGTATGTAAAATGTATAAACAGATGTCGAGACAAATGTTTTTGTTTGTGATAATTCTAAATGTTATAAGATATGATTAAGTGAAATGATAATGTGATGATAATGCAACTCATGGGTAATGAATAACTGCACCTTAATGCAATTAAAAAGGATAATGAATGCATTATAATGAATCCTAAATGAAATTATTGTAAGATTAAATGAATGAGTATATTCTCATACTAGATGGATAAATAAATGCACTTTTAACTAATGGATAGATAAATAAATGTATGCAACTAAGGAAATCTAAACAAATGCATGGTAATCACATGTAAATGATGGTGAATGATAATATTAAATGGATGTACAATAATGGCTAATAAATGGTAGTAAATGCAATAATGAGAAATTTATACAAATGAATCTAAATGTCATGATTTTACAATGATGAAATGATACTAATGCAAGTAAATGCTAATGAACTATATGTATTCAAATGCAAATAAATGATATTAAATGCATTTTAATGAATATTTAAGAATGAAGTTATTTAAATGCAACTAAATGAAATGAGATGATGATGTGTTCATGATAGATGAATGAAAGGTTGTTTTAGACTTTTGCATGATGCATTGATGATGTATCAGAGAACTCTGTCATGACTATATCTAAGACCAAATAATATCTCATTTTTAAAAACTTGTTCACACTTGCATACAAAACCATGAATATGAATAATGAATGATCAAATGGATGGGTGATATGCAATAGAATGCAATATAAAGAGATAAGATGGAATGACGATCCATAGTGCTTTATTTTCATCATTAAGCATGGTAGTATCAATCGTGGATGAGGTAGTAGGAACCAAGGATGGAGCACTGTACCTGCAAACAAGCAACATAAATAAAGAATAAAGAATATGGACCCTCCATAATGGTTCATGCTCATATGATCGAGGTATATGTTGTAGTTAGCAAGCCATAGTGATTCATGACTGTATTTTGCATAAGATCATGTAGCTTAGTGAACTTCCCATGTAGACACCATCAGTACATGCCCCAGAACTTCACTGGAATAATTCGCAGAAGATACACAAACAAAAATGATACTTAGGAACCATCTCGGCTACTCTAATCACTTGTGGATATCCCGGAGTAGCATAGGAACCTGATATAAATGAATAAATAACTTATCAAACTTGAACAAGTACTTGATAGCTTAAACATAATTTTCTTGTCAAAGAAAAATGGTATCATGTCTTTGTTTTGGTAAGGAAGGATGCATCCTTGTTTAAGACAATTTGCATGTCGATGTTGATTTGTTTGGTCGATGTGATAAGTGGTCATCATTGGAGTATTTCAAAATGTTTGTTTGGTATCTGCTTGGATGCATATATACAAAGTGTTGCCATGTTTTTTTAATTGATTTTTGATGTTTTCTGATATTTTTGGAGTTTATGAGTGTGTTTTTTAATGTTTTTGGTATTTTGTGAGACATGTTTTGAATGTTTTTGGTATTTTTGAGAGACAGTTTTAAAGGAAGAAACCAATGAATCACAAGTAATGCAAAATCAACTTCCATCAATAGGTTAAGGGCATTGCCCCTAGTTTAGAAATGACTATGAAAAAGCGGGATGCAAGATGCATGAAGTATTATCCTTGATTGCATATCAATAACAAGCCAATGTTTTTGACTAATGGATGTGTGGATGCAATGAATGTGATCGCAACAAGTATGAAAGACAATGGAGCCATAGCTTTTATGAGTGGCACCTGCTTGCCATTTTTTCACCATCGCACTTACCAAGGTGCCATTGGAGTGGTTGTTCATCGTTTGGATGCATGATTTGTCTTTACTATTTTGATTTTTTTGTATTTTCTTCAAGAAATTTATCTGAATGTTTTTGGTGTTTTTCTGATATGTATGGGAGCCTAATGCTCTATATAGCTTATGTATAAAACCGTTTGAGGTGCATGCTATTGATTGGATCTGCCAGCGGTTCTCCTTCTGAAGTAGCCAACTGATATGCCCCAGACCCAAATACAACAATGATAACATATGGACCCAACCAATTTGATTCAAACTTTCCCTGATGTTCTCTGTTTGGTTGGTTATGAGGATTATCTTGAAGAACAAGATCACCTACCTCAAATGTGTGAGGTCTAACTCAATGATTATAGCTTCTGCTAATTCACTGCTGATAGGCTTTGAGGTGGTTGTATTCAGCTTGTCATTTCTCATCAAGTAGTTCTAAATATTGAAGATGTGATACTCTGTATGCTTCATCATCTATGATATTATGCAAGGAAACTCGTAGAGATGGTATCTCAACCTCAATAGGTAAGATAGCCTCTGTGCCATAGACCAGTGAGTAGGGAGTTGCGCTTGTAGGGGTTTGAATGCTAGTTCGATACGCCCATAGTGCTAGATTTAATTGAACATGCCAATGACGACCAACATCATTGACTGTCTTCTTGAGGATTCTCAATATGTTCTTGTTTGATGCTTCAGCTTGACCATTTCCTTGTGGGTAATAGGGAGTGGAAAAGCGGTGTTGGATGTGAAACTTCTCACAAAGCTCATGGACATCCTGATTTTTGAAAGGAAGCCCGTTATCTGTGACGATGTGTTGGCAAATGCACACTCCAATGAGAAATTGTAGGTGATTGAAGGTTTTGTCATTGATGGCAATCTTGCAATCATATGATACCGACAAGACAATATACCGGCACCAACAACGACAGACTCTACACCAGCACACAGGACACCGGTAGACAAAGGAAGGATACGGGCACCCTGGCCGACAGGAATCTTGTTTATAATATATTTTGTAATTAATTGTAAAATCATTGTAAGCCGACATGGCGAGTTGTAATATGACTCATATATGTATGAGATCATTGTAGAACATTTTGTAAGAAAGAGATAGGCTAAATTATGCAGACCTAATATGCAAATTTTAGGTTAAGGGTTTATGTATGCAGCAGAGCTAAAACCGGTACTGGATCTGGCATAGCAGATGCTATTTTGAAGCAGTACAAGAAATTGGATTTGTATAATCCATTTTGTAAGTCAGTGTGACTTCTTATTTTGTAGTTGAGCAGTGAGCTCTAGGCACTTGGCCTTCCTGCATGTACCGGTCCCTATTGTAAGAGTAATATTCACTTATTGGCCAATAAGCGAATATTATGGATCAAAAATCCCACAGAGGTTTTTCCCACACCGGGTTTCCTCATTAAAATACTTTGTTATGGTGTGCTTTTCATGTGGTTATTGTTATCTTTGTTTACTACATTATTTTTTGTTTACCGGTATACTGTATTGATATGCTTTACATGTTTTAAATCAAGTAAATTCTATAACCAGTTAGATACTGATTCACCCTCCCCCTCTCAGTATCTTTGGGAATCCTAACATGATGAACATGGTTACACCATACCTGCAGATGATGTAATTAAGGATCAATGAGGCGATCTTCTTGCTGGTGACTTGGGTAAGTGGAACAACTTTGATCCACTTTGTGAAGTATTCGATGGCAGTAATGATGAATTTGTGGCCGTTGGATGAAGATGGATGAATTTTACCCACAAGGTCAAGTCCCCATTGACAAAAAGGCCATGGTGTTGTGATTGGTTGCAATTCCTGTGCTGGTGCATGTATCAAGTATCCATGAACTTGGCACTTCTTGCATTTTCTGACAAAGTAGTATGAGTCTTTTTCCATGGGTGGCCAATAGTATCCAACGCGTATGATCTTCTTGGCTAGTGAAGGACTGCTTGTGTGAGTTCCACAAATTCCTTCATGTACCTCTTCCAAGGCCTTTATTATCTCATCTTGTTCTAGACATCAAAGGGGAGTACCATCAAGACTGCATTGGTATAGGGTTTCAGCAATAATGGTATATTAAGTGGTTTGGCGAATGAAGGTTTTACGTTGGTTATTCGATTGGTTAGGAGGAAGTGTGTGATCATGGAGATAGGTGTAGAACTCACCGTACCATGGGGATTCAGAACCGACAAGGTGACATATCATCTCGAATTCAAGGATATCATAAGCGGGAATCCAAAGTTGTTCTACCAAGAACTCATAACGTGTTGAATTCTGTGGAAGATCTAGGAGAGATGCAATGGTAGCCATAGCGTGAGCAACTCGATTATGATCTTTGGGTATCTACTCAAAGGTGATAGTAGTAAATGATGCTTTTAATCTATCCACCATTCACTTGTATGGCATGAGTTTATCATCCTTGGTCTGATATTCATTGGTTACTTGTCGGATGCCCAGTTGGGAGTCGCCATATACCTGTAGCTCTTTCAATTTTCATTGTATGGCTAGTCTAAGTCCTGTGATCAAGGCCTCATATTTTGCTATGTTGTTCGTGCATGGAAATGTGAGCCTGTAAGACTTTGGGATGTTGTCACCTTGAGGTGTGATAAATAGAATGCCTTCCCTCGAGCCATGCCTAGTGTATGAACCATAAAAGTATAGTTTCCATGGTGTTGTTGTGGTGATCATGAATATCTCTTCATCTAGAAAATTGGAAATGAGAGGATGATTGCCTATGAGAGGTGCATCGACCAACTGATCTGCAATAACTTGACCCTTGATAACCTTACGATCCACATACTCGATGTCAAATTCACTTAGAATCATCACCCATTTAGCTAAGCAGCCTATTAATGTTGCTTTGTTGAGTAAGTACTTTAGTGGATCAATCTTTGTAATGAGTTGTACTTTATGTGTTAATAGGTAGTGCCTTAGTTTAGTGGTTGCCAAGATTACTACTAGGCAAGCTCGCTCAATAGGGGTGTAATTGAGTTCATAGCCAACCAATGTGCGAGAAATGTAGTATACAACACACTCTTTCCCTTCTACATTATGTTGTGCCAGTAGTACACCCAATGCTGTATTTGTTGCTAAAATATAGAGTAATAGAGGTCTACTCAGATCTGGTGGGATCAACAATGGTGTATTCATGACATAGTCTTTAAGCATCTGGTATCCCATTGAAAGCATATGTTTTTGTGTAACAGGTGTGTAAATGGGTGACACTTATCTGCCAGTTGTGCAATGAATCTTCGGATGGATTGTAGCCACCCTTGGAGTGTCCTTAGCTGACTGATATTGTTTAGAGGTGGCATGTCCATGATTGCTTGGACCTTTGCTGGGTCAACCTCAATGCCTTCGCTTGTGACAATGTATCCTAGAAGTTTCCCCGAGGTTATTC
This sequence comes from Cryptomeria japonica, assembly GCF_030272615.1. Lineage (NCBI taxonomy): Eukaryota > Viridiplantae > Streptophyta > Pinopsida > Cupressales > Cupressaceae > Cryptomeria > Cryptomeria japonica. The sequence goes on along the minus strand of NC_081407.1, from coordinate 248,708,406 downwards.
CAAAGACACATTTCTTTGGGTTGAGTCAAACATGATATTGTTCCAATCTGTCAAAGATTTTCTCTAATATTTCCATATGACCTGCTCTTGTGAGTGATTTTGCCAATAATTTATCAACATAATATTCCATTATGGTATGCATCATATCATGAAAGATAGTTTTCGTTTCTCTTTAATAGGTCGCTCCTGCATTCTTTAGACCAAAAGGCATTACATTCCAATAGTATGTTCCCCATGGACATGTGAAGGCAGTTTTATGTTGATCCTCCAGAGTGATCTTTATCTGGTTGTACCCTGAAAAAGCCATCCATGAGAGAAAGTATGGCATGTCTTGTTGTTAGTTCTATGATCATGTCAATGTTTGGTAGGGGGAAATCATCTTTAGGACATGCCTTATTCTAATCTCTAAAGTCAATACAGATACAGATGCCCCCATTGGGTTTGCTGATAGGCACAATGTTGGATATCCAATCTGCATAATCAATTGGTCTAATAAAACCAACATCTAGGAGTTTCTTAAGTTCTTCTTTGACGAGCATAGCTATCTGAGAGTGCATCTTGTGAAGCTTCTATTTGATAGGCTTATCTCCTTCTGCTACGGTGAGGTGATGCATTACTGAATCAGGATCAAGACTAGGCATGTCTGCATATGACCATGCAAAATTGATCTAACACTTCTGGAAGAATTCGACAAACTTAGGCTATTCCTCTGGAGTTAAAAGAGGTGTCAGATGTATGTGGTGAGGAGTTTCAGGAGTCCCCACGTTGAATTCTTTTGTTTCCTCAATAAGGATCGTTGGTCGCTCCTGATTTGCATTAGAGGGGAGAATGTCAAACCTTTCATCCTCGGGTGCCTCAGAGAGGTTTTCACCATTGGATACACTCTTTCTTTTTTCTTTTGTGGGATCAAACAGTGCCACAGTGTGGTTTTCATTGGAAGATCCATGTTTTATGGTTATATTTTTGCAGCTGAAAGGTTTGGCATCCACCCCAAAGTATGCTATGCTATTAATTTCAATGGCGAATCCAACTTTTTGATCCCTGCTTGGTATGTTATCCCGTAGTTCCAAAAAGTCAATGATCGCCTCATCATTTTGGAAATCTTCAAGGCATGGGGGATTAGATTGGTTCCATTCGATGAGTTCAAGATGTTTAATAGGCATTACCTCATCAATTAGGTTAAGTTCATAAGAGGTGTTAGTGAGGGTTAAGACGTTGTGGTGAAGGTCATTGATGGTACTTTCCCTGTCAGAATTAGGCGTAGGATGTGACGTAGGGTCTGTGGAAGATGTTTCCAGTTCAGGAACCCAAGAGGTTTTAATCTGCGCTTCTCCATAAATGGGGATTTCTTTGTGAGGTGGAGGGGGTGATGTGTCTTCCTCATCTAAAGTATTGAGATGTACTATACCAAATTGTGATGTGTCTTCCTCATCTAAAGTATTGAGATGTGAGTCGGTCTTTGAGTCACTTTCTAGTATCCAATTACTATACCAAACTGGGATATCCTTTGAGTTAAACACTACAGGTGTGATCAGTTGATGTACCATGATAGGTGGAATTATTGGTGTTGTAGGAAGGATTATGGGGATGAGTGAATGTGATACAGTTAGCATCAGCATTGTTGAATCTGTTGCTTCTAATGGAATTGTTAGTGTTGTCGATACTATTGTGGGTTCTGATACTGCTAATGGTGCTACTGATGCTATTATTGCTGCTGATGGGGTTGTTGGTTTGATTGGTGGGATGATTGGTGTTGTGGATGATATTGTTGGGATCTTTAGCCTTAGTGGGGTAGTTGGTATGGCGCTTGGTGTTGCTGATATAATCAAAGGTGGCCTCTTTAGAGTTCTAGGCTGATATAGAGGTTTGTTGGGTTTTCCTTTGAATTAGAGCTTAGGAAGAGTCTCCTTTTGAAATCCTAATCTAGTGTTATCTTTAGGCTTTAATTCTAGCTGCAGTAGCTCATGTCATCCTTGCTTGCAAGGTCCCAACACACTCTGACCATCATAACCCATTCTTTTCATAATGAGAAGGCCTTTCCCATATTGATATGTGGGAAGCTTAGCTTGTGGGATGTTCATGGTGATAGGATCTTTATAGATCCATTCTGCTAAGTCCTCATCCCTGGTCTCTTCTTCGTGACTCTTTCCAGGGATAAAAGTCTTCAAAGTGCATGCTAGCTTGACCAATGGTGTTTGAAGTAACCTTTGAGGTTTACCATGAGTTCTAGGAGAAGTGGGTAGTTGTCCAACACAAAAGAGTTGGCTAAGATTGTATTCCCCAGGACCTTCCTCTGCCATTTTCATCTTGAGCTTCTCTTGCTTGGGTATAGTGGTGTTTGAATTGGAAAGAGAGGTTGGACTTACATATGATGTGGATGGGATAGCTTCTTTGTTATTGGGAATGGTAATCTTTGGTTGATGGTTGATATTGTTACAATATGCAAAGGGATTGCATCACCCAGGATTGTAATTTCCACACCATTATGAGGAAACTTGATACACTGGTGGTAGGTACATGGAACGGCTTGCATGGCATGCATCCAAGGTCTTCCTAACAACAAATTATATGGTAGAGGAAGGTCCAGAACTTGACATATTATGTGCTTCACCAATGGGCCCACTCGAATTGGTAACACAACTACTCCTTTGGATGAATGCTCTGCATCATCATAAGCTTTTATGGTTATCTTTTTGTTGGGATCTACTAATTCAATTGCATATCCCAATGTCGTGATTAATTGTAATGTACAGATATTTAGGCCTGCTCCATTGTCGATCAAGACTCGCTTGATTCTATGTTGGTTGATAAATCCTTCAATATGGAGTGAGGCATTATGAGGTTGTTGGGAGGATGTATTGTCACTTTCAGAGAAAGTGAGACATGGTGATGACCTTAGATTTCCAACCATAGCTTGGAATTGATCTATCTTTAGATTCACAGAGACTGATGCCTCTTGGAAAGCTTGATCCAAGATTGTTTTATGAGATGGGGATGGGCGCAAAAGCTCTAATATGGAGATAAGTGTGGGTGTCTTATCTAACTATTCCACAAGGTTATACTGCTTTGGGATGGAGGGGGTGCCTTGTGGAGCTGCTTTAATGGTGATCTTGCTGTGACACGTAACAACATTGCAAGTAGAGCTTGGATTTTTTATGGTAATGGTTGTAATTTATTCATTGGCATCATATAGGTGATTCATAGTGTAATTATAGGTGGCTCGCATATAATGGGTTGTATTTGTGTTTTGCCCTAAAGTGGAAGGACCCCTTTGATCTTGTGATGGAAGTGGATTCTTAAACATAAGATGATCATTATTTCTAGTTTTTGGATCGTGTCCTTCAATTTCAATCTTGCCTCGATCAATAAGATCCTGAACAAGATCTTTCAATCTATGACAATTGCTTGTTTTATGCCCTTTCCCTTGATGGAATTCACAATGTTCATTGTCCCTCCACCATGAAGGTTTAACTTGAGGTTCATAATTGGATGTCTCTGGTAAGGTCACCAGATTTGAAGAGACCAACTGATGTAACACTATTTCAATAGGTTCCTCTAAGGGAGTGTATGTACGTTTTGGTTTATAATTTTGTTGTCTTTGCCTTGGTTCATCTTTCTAAACATTGCATTCTTGATTTCGTGGGGGAGGAACCATGTTGGTCTTAGGAGGGGGTTTTGCCCTAGAAATCGGACCACAAGTTGTGCACTTTTGATATTCCTTGTATCTACAAACCCATCATTGATGATGTTTTTGTTTTTATTCTAGAAGTTATGTTTATCACTGTTGAATCGCGGGCGATGCGCATCTTTGGGTTCATTGTATATTTTGATAAGCCCCTTTTTGATGAGGGCCCGTTTGTTAGGTCCCAGAGACAACTGAGAGGGTGGGGTGAATCAATTGTCAAATAAATTCAAACCAAAACAACTTAACCAACTTTAATGATTAATACCAGTAAACCAGTCTTTTGTACCGGTAGACAGTTTTATTAATTAATTACAGTACCGATAAAGATTAATGCATGAAATAGAAAGACAATAACATTCACAACACATAACACCAATATTTGTACGTGGAAACCCTGTAAGGGGAAAAACCACAGTGGGAAACCTTACCCACAATCAGATGATACTACTCCAAATAGTATGTGTATACAAATGGGTCTGCACATGCAGAAAGGCCAAGCGCCTAGAGCTCACTTCTCAAACAAAAATAGGAGTCACATTGACTACAATTGGATGGTTAAATCCAATAAGGATGTACTACTCAAATTAGCATCTTTCTATGCTGGATCCAGTACCGGTGTAGTTCTGATTGTCTTCACAAAAACCCTCCTTCAACCTTCAAATGATGTCTACGTGTATAGCTCTGATTATTCTCGCATATACCTTCACACAATTCTTTTTCGCATTCCACACCCGATCTTACAAATAGGATCTTACATTTATATCATAACCTAAGACCAATTTTAGTACGTCAGCTCTAAAGGATATTACAATAAAGTCAATTTACAAATAAAACAATGTTTGATGCAATAACCAATTCAATATGTCGGCTTGATGTATTTACAATAATAATAAGACATGTCCATAGCGTGTCGTGCTCATCTGGAAAAGATAAACTTGCCGGTGTATAACCTGGACCTATTTGTCGTTAACAGTAAATATGCAAATATGAATATGCCAATGAACAAATCTTCAAGACAAAGTGTCCAAATGGTGTCTTCGACATAACCAAGTGTTTTCCATGCCATTCCAAGTGTCTGTGAACATTATATCCTGCCAGTGTACCAAATACCGGTGACTGTGCATAAGTCACTTGCTTGCCAATGAATGTTGTTGATTCTCGAAAGTGCCAGAGTTGATAAGTGTTAGTAGGTGTTGACATCAATGAAAAAACCATACCAAAATACCAAAAATCTCCCCCTTTGGCATTGATGGCAACACAAGATGGAAAAACCATCAAAGTGCCAAAACAGAAATGCCAAATACCAAAAACCAACAATCTGCCCAAAGTAACAATCTCTCCCCCTAGGAGTAACATGTGTTTTTCTTATGTTTTTCCATACAAATATCTCCCCCTTTGACATCAAATGCCAAAGAAATATAAAACTAGATATAAATACAAAATACGAACCAATTCAGTATACCAACTACTCCCCCTGAGAAGTAGCTTTCTCATCAAAGTTGTAATAAAAGATTTCTCTATTAATTCTGTCAGTTGATGACTATCATCAATTGTCTAAGTCTTTACCGGTGGGGGTATGACCCCAAGTTGGTCTCTGAGATATTCAAAGGTCTCCTTAGGTAGAGGTTTAGTGAAAATATATGCAATCTGTTCTTTAGTATTCACATAAACTAGTTTTACTTCTTTTGTTTCAACATTCTCCCTTAGAAAATTCAGTTTGATAGAAACATGTTTAGTTTTAGAGTGTAATACCGAATTCTTAGATATATCAATTGCTGCAGTGTTATCACAATAGATAGTAATAGGTTCCTTGCATTTTACCTTTATATCCTTCAACATTTGCTTAAGCCATAGAACTTGTGTGCAGTTAATTGTTGCTGCAACATATTCTGATTCAGTTGTTGATAAAGATGTACAACTTTGTTTCCTACTCAACCAAGAAATTAATTTGCTATCAAGAAAAAATGCTCTGTCAGTGGTGTTTTTTCTATCATCCACATCTCCTGCCCAATTTGCATATGTGTATGCACATAATTCAAAGTTTTCATCTCTAGGATACCATAGTTCAAGATTTGTAGTGCCTTGTAAGTACCAGAAAATCCTTTTTACTGTTGATTCATGATTTTCTCTAGGATTACTCTAAAATCTTGAAACAATACATACTGCATTCATGACATCAGGTCTTGTTTGTGTCAAATATAGTAAACCTCCTATCATAGATTTGTACCTAGTCAAATTAACAGGTGTAGATTCATCCCTTAGTGATAATTTGTCATTTGTAGTCATAGGTGTGCTTACCAATTTAGAGTTCTCCATCCCAAATTTCTTTAATAACTCCTTCAAGTACTTGGATTGACTCAAGAATATACCTTTATTAGTTTATGAAATCTGCAATCCTAAAAAGAATTTTCTTTCTCCAATCATAGACATTGCAAATTCTTGTTGCATTTCAATAGAAAAGTCTTTACATAATCCATCTTCTCCTCCAAAGATTTTTATCATCAACAAAAACTTCTATAACCAAGATGTCATCATTATTCACTTTGTAATATAAGTTGCTTTCAACATTACCTTTAGAAAAACCAATTTTCAAAAGATACTTATCCAATCTTGCATACTAAGCTCTTGGAGCTTGTTTCAACTCATACAAAGCTTTCCTTAACCTGCAAAGCATATCTTTGTTATATGTCAAAGAAAATCCACTAGGTTGTTCAATGTAAACTTCTTCTTCAAGATCTCCATTCAGAAATGCACATTTAATATCCATTTGATATACTTTGTAGTTCTTGTGTGCTGCAAAAGCCAAGAATAATCTGACTGACTCAATTCTAGCTACCAGTACAAAGGTTTCATTATAATCAATTCCTTCTTTCTGAGAATATCCCTTACACACTAGTCTTGCTTTATTCCTGATTACCTTACCATCTCCATTAAGTTTTTTTCTGAATACCCACTTTGTTCCAATCACATTTTTGTCTTTAGGTCGGGGAACTAATGTCCATGTGTTATTTTTCTCAATTTGTTCTAGTTCCTCTTCCATGGCTTTAATCCAGTGTTTATCTTCACATGCCTCATTAATTGATGATGGTTCAATTTGAGAAATAAGACATACCTCTTCATTTGTCAGTCTTCCTCTTGTCATAACTCCTTTATACTTGTTCCCAATTATCTGATCTTCATAGTGATTCAATCTTACATACCAGGGTGTCTTCATTTGTTGTTGTTCCTCAGTTATTGTGGAATTTTCAGATGATACTGGTGTAACTGGATCTTCATTCTGTACTAGTGGGTTCAATGTAGGTTCATTTGTTAGAATCTTTGTTGCCGGTTCAGAGTCTATATACCTTGAAGTTCCTCTGAATTGTTCATCAATCTTCACATTTGTACTCTCAACAATTTTTTGCAATCTCTTGTTAAAACATCTATATGCCTTGCTCTTAGATGAATAACCAAGAAATATTCCTTCATCACTTCTAGGATCAAATTTGCCAATATACTCATCTCTTCTAATATAGCATTTGCTTCCAAATATTCTGAAATATTTAAGAGTAGGAGTAATACCAAACCATAGTTCATGAGGGGTCTTACCGGTTTCTCCTTTGATGTGAACTTTGTTGAAAGTATAGACCATTGTGCTTACTACCTCTCTCCAATACACATGTGGTATATTTGCTTCTGATAACATACTTCTAGCTGCATCCAAGATAGTTTTGTTTTTCCTCTCTACAACTCCATTCTGCTATGGTGTCTGCGGCACTGATAGCTGTCTTTTGATTCCATTCACTTCATAGAATGCATTAGATTCCTTAGATGTAAATTATCCTCCTTGTTCTAATCTCAGACATTTGATTCTCTTACCGGTTTCATTCTCTACCATTGCTTTGAACAGTTTGAACTTTCCAAGTGCTTCTGATTTTTCTCTGAGAAAAGTAACCCAGCACATTCTAGAGTAGTCATCAATGATTAGCATGAAATATCTATCACCTTGTAAAATTTTAGTTCTATCTGGACCACATAAATCAGTATGAATTAAGTCAAGAGCATTATTTGATTTTTCTAGAATACTTTTAAAAGTAGCCCTAACTTGTTTTCCAGATTGACATTCCTTACATACTGTATTGTGAGGTTTGACAATCTTAGGTAAATCTCTAACTGCCTTTGTAGTACTGATTTTTACCATGCAATCAAAATTTACATGACAGAGTCTCTTATGCCATGGCCAACTTTCATCAATTTGTGCAATTAAGCATGTCTTTTCACTATTATTCAAATGAAAGATATTACCTCTAGTTTGATTACCAGTTGCAATTTCCAAACTAGTTCTATTCATGATTTTGCATTTTCCATTTTTGAATTGTAACTGAAATCCTTTCTCAACTAATTGACCAACACTCATAAGATTATGCTTTAAACCTTCCACATAGTAAACATTGTCAGTATTATGCTTACCATCAAGAGATATTGTACCTTTACCTTTGATCAAACAAGCTTTATCATCTCCAAATCTCACTAAGCCTCCATTATATTCCTGAAAGTTCAAGAATTTGCTTTTATCACCAGTCATATGATGTGAGCATCCTGAATCAATGATCCATTCATCCTTAACTTCAATTTTAGCTGCCAAGGCCTGCTCTAGCGATTGAATAGTAGGTGTCGGTTGATCTTCTGTTATAGCAACAAAAACCCATCCATTGTCTACAAGATCTTCATCAGAATCATCAGTCACTCCTTCATTAGCAAGATAACAAGATTTATCTTTATTTTTCTTAAATCTGTATCTCTGATATTCGGGGTTAGGCTTGTATGTTCTCCTAGCTTCTTCTCTTAGTCTAGCATGTCTATCAGGGCATATAGAAGCCATATGACTAATCTTATTATAGTTAAAGCATTTTAAGGGTGCTTTACCTTCATCCTTACTTCCAACTGGACCTTTAGGCATTTTCCTTGCAAATAGTGCTTCAAGTTCTTCAAGTTCTTCATTTTCTCTCCTGCTTTCCTCAAGTTCTCTTGCATAAAAGGCTTTCCAATCAGACTTGTCAAATGATGGTGCAGATGATGTTGATACCTTAAAAGCTAAATTTGTCTTTATAGTAGCAACAAGACCAAATTCCTCAATTTCAAAGGTTGAAAGTTTTCCAATCAATGTATCCCTAGTTACTAATGTATTAGGCATTTTTCTTAACTCATTTATAGCAGTAACCTTCATTTTATATGCTAGTGGCAATCCTCTTAAAACTTTTGAAACAATTTCATCTTCACTTAAGGTTCCTCCACAACATTTAATACCCAAAACAATTTCATTAACCCTTTCCATAAAAGCAGAAATCCTTTCATCTTCTTCCATTTTCAAATTTTCATACCTAACCCGAAAGCTTTCAAGTTTTGCAATTTTGACTATGGAATCTCCTTCATTCAATGTTTCTAGATGATTCCAAATAGCTTTAGCATTTGATCTATTTGATAATCCTATGATTTGATGATCTGTTAATGCACTCAAAAGTGCTTCTCTTGCTTTGCAATTATTTTCTTCATCTTTAGCCAAGTTTGGTGGATTAGGTTGATTGGTTGTAGGAGTTGTATAGCCATTCTTTGTAACATCCCAAATGTCATTTCCAATGCAATTCAGATGTGTCTCCATTCTGATCTTCCATATTTCATAGTTGGTTCCATCAAGTTTAGGACGGTCCTTCCTGAAATAGTTAGTAGACATTGGATCTCCTCAAGCTGTTAAACTTCTGCAAAAAGAGGACTAGGCTCTAATACCAATTGTTAGGTCCCGGAGACAACTGAGAGGGCGGGGGGGTGAATCAGTTGTCAAATAAATTCAAACCAAAACAACTTAACCAACTTTAATGATTAATATCGGTAAACAAGTCTTTTGTGCCGGTAGACAGTTTTATCAGTTAATTATAGTAACGATAAAGATTAATGCATGAAATAGAAAGAAAATAACATTCACAACACATAACACCAATATTTGTACATGGAAACCCTGTAAGGGGAAAAACCACGGTGGGAAACCTTACCCACAATCAGATGATACTACTATAGATAGTATGTGTATACAAATGGGGTCTGCACATGCAGAAAGGCCAAGCGCCTAGAGCTCACTGCTCAAACACAAATAGGAGTCACACTGACTACAATTGGATGGTTAAATCCAATAAGGATGTATTGCTCAAATTAGCATCTTTCTATGTTGGATTCAATACTGGTGTAGTTCTGATTGTCTTCACAAAAACCCTCCTTCAACCTTCAAATGATGTCTGCGTGTATAGCTCTACTTATTCTCGCATATACCTTCACACAATTCTTTTTCACATGCCACACCCGGTCTTACAAATAGGATCTTACATTTATATCATAACCTAAGACCAATTTTAGTAGGTCGGCTCTAAAGGATATTACAATAAAATTAATTTACAAATAAAACAATGTCTGATGCAATAACTAATTCAACATGTCGGCTTGATGTATTTACAACAATAATAAGACATCTACATAACGTGTCGTGCTCATCTGGAAAAGATAAACCTGTCGGTGTATAACCTGGACCTATTTGCCGGTAACAACAAATATGCAAATACAAACATGCCAATGAACAAATCTCCAAGACAAAGTGTCCAAACGGTGTCTTCGACATAACCAGGTGTTTTCCATGCCATTCCAAGTGCCAGTGAACATTATATCCTATCAGTGTACCAGATACCGGTGACTATGCATAAGTCACTTGCTTGCTGGTGAATGTTGTTGATTCTCCAAAGTGCCAGAGTTGATAAGTGTTAGTAGGTGTTGACATCAATGACAAAACCATACTAAAATACCAACACCATCCACATTTTAAACCTTGGGTGATCATGTCATTAAAGGACTTTGTGCCTTTCATGTCCAAATGAAATTCCATTTCTTCGTTCAAGTTGGAAATAAAGATTTCCACTAGCTCTCTTTCAAGTAGTTGAAGGGAACGTCTGCTAGACATTTGTCGCCATCGTTGCAGGAAAGTTGAAAATAGCTCCCCTAGTTTTTGCTTGGTGTTACACAGATCGACTATGGTGATATCGCGTTCATTGTTATGTGAGTAATGTGCAATGAATTTCTAGACTAGTTCTTCAAATGTCCTAATACCACCTATTAGTTAGGAAAACCATTGCGTATTTGTCCCCGCCAAACTTTGAGGAAAGAGTCACATTAGGTATGTGTCCTCATATGCTACTTCTAGGCAAGTTGAATGAAACTCTCTAACATGATCACAAGGGTCTCCTTTTGCTCGATACTTTTTGAACTTAGGTGTTTCAAACCCTCATTGAAAAGGTGGCATATGTAGGTTCCTATCAAAGGGATAGGGAAAAATATCTTTAAGTGAAAACTGGTTTATTTTCACACCACTATGGAGTTGTTGGGTGAGATTCTCGACTTGTTGCTGCAACATATCAATGTCATTTGGAGGAGAAGGAGGTGGGGGATTTCCTTGATTAAGGTTGTATCTGATGTGATCTCGACCTTTTCTATCCTCATTATGACTCTGGTGTTCCGATGCTTGCCTTAGTTGTACAGTATCAAAATTAGAGGGTATTTTGGCTCCCTTTAGGGAAAGTCTTAAAAAGTGAGCATCAGCATTGTTCCTGAGGATTTCGTCAAAAAGTTGATTGAAGAGAGGGTTGTGTTGCGCCCTTTCTATTGCTGTAGGAGTAGGAGTACCTGGATTTTCATCATTTGTGTTTCCTCTAAGGGCTTCTTGGAATTCATTGAGATTTTCCTCCTCCTCCTCTTCTATCTCTAGTTGTCTAGACCTTGATCTGGTTTGAGCCATTTTGTTGACAAGTTTTTGTTGAAGTTTGGTGAAAATGATGATGAGTTGGTGATGGAATGAGAGATATATGTTTGGTGAAATGTTTTGCATATGGATCTCTAACACTAAAGGTAGATGTTACCAAATTTATTCCTTGAATTTCTTGTTGTGTTTGGTTGACAATGTTTGATATGATAAGGTTTAGAGAGGCCTGAGATGTGTATAGACCCAACTACCTAGTAATGAGAGGATGCACTCATAGACTAGTTTTAACCTGCATAGAAATGTCTCTTAGGATGAGTTTACCCTAGATGTAGAGACAATCTAAAAAGTGATAGGTTGTGTTTGATTCAAGCAATATCTAAGAAGAACTTTAGGACATGATCTCTTTATGTTTTGAGAGTTGGAACGGATTAATGACGTGGGAATGTGAGAATGGATGAAATGTTAACTTCAATAGAAACTATGTGTTACAAATGGGACAAACTCTTCCTCTTCTCTTTTAGGGTTTGGTGGTTCTTCCCTAGCTGAGTTATATGTGATGCAAATGTCTGAAAAGAAGGCAGGATTAATTTTTCCTCCCTTGTTTTTAAGATAACTCAAAGCTCTATATTGAGTAAAATCTCTATGGTTTAAAGACTCTTGATCAAACTCGTTGGATTTTCCTTGAAGATATAGATGCATGTGACATAAGAAGGTTCTATGTGAGACAAATATTTGTCTATTAAGATAGAAGAATTTCCTTCTTTTGATGAAAGCCTTTGAGCTCAATGGTCTTTTCTTCAAATTGATATGTTGATGAAGATTCTTCTTTCTCAAAATGTGAAGAATAGTCATATAGTTTGATACTTTGTTGTTTACACTTTGTTTTTGATCTTTGTTGGTATTTGAAAATGTTTGTGTTGGATGAATACTTGTTTTGGAATTGATTTTTGTTTTTTCTTTGACAAGAAAACAAAGAAAGCATACAAACACAAGAATGTTGCCTCAAAAGGCACAAATTAAGTGGGTCTAAATCAACCCAATCTTTGGACTTTTTGACCCCCTTTCTGAATGTTTTTGAGTATGTTTCTACAAAAAGCCTGAAGTTGGCTCAGTTTATCATTGGTCTTGACACAAAATCAAGACACTTCAAACACACTTTATCCCTAAGGTCAAATGGCCAGTTGCGATAATTTCAGCCCACATCTTGATATTTCTTCAACTTTGGTACTACATACCTTATGAATCCCGTCGTGGCAGGTAAGGATGTGATATACTAAGTCTTGCACGAGCATAACAAATAGATGATCTCTATGATGGGGGAGTCACCACTTTTATCAAGCTACAAGTGGCCTTTCAAAAAGCTATGTCTCTACTCAAGGAAATATGTATGGTGAGTATCTTGCAAGCAAAACCTTCTATGCTCTTGCACTAAATTTATCACAAATATCCTCAATCAATAGAATGGGTGGGCTACTACATAAAGGTGTTTAGTAATTTTTTATGTCTTTGGACATAAGTTCATTCTGCAATGACTCTCTTAAGAGCCTTGTACCTTGTGGTGGGGCCCATTTATCCTTTCGACAAGTTACACTATAGGAACAACTATACCCAAGGCTACAACTTTCGCTCACACCTAATTTTTATAGCGGCTCGAAGGATTTACCTCGTGAGGTCGTTCCTAAGAGTGATGTGTCTCTTGGCAGGCCTCTCTTAAAAATATAAACTTTGAGTGTTACTAACACTTTTCTCTTGCACCTAGGACCATGAAAGACAAGGGAGGGGATAGTGTGTGTTAGAAGTAGGACCACTCGACAAACTTTGCACAAGTGTGCCAAACACAAAAGACACTTGTTCTTTTTAACTCATCATTGCAATGTGATCTAACTATTTGGAGATGTTGCTCCAACAATAATGGTGTTCTTTTCATCCTTCAATGGCAAAATGTTTTGTAATCTAGGAATTGGAGATCCTGGTCAATTGAATTAAGAGCATGTTTTGCTTCGAAGTAAAATTGCTTTGAACTTGAAGGAAAAGTGGCTTGTTCTTTTTAGTTTGCCCAAAACAAAGTGTGGATTGTGAATTTTAGTTTGAGTTGATACAAGAAAAACAAAGTTTGTCTGGTTGATTTTAAGCACCAAAAATGAAGTTTGAAGTTTCCTAACTTGCAAGAAAAGCAAAGTTTGTTTTGTTGATTTTAAGCACCAAAATGAAGTTTTGAAGTTGCCTAACTTGCAAGAAAAGCAAAGTTTGTTTTGTTGATTTTTAAGCACCAAAATGAAGTGAGGTTGATTTTAACTTGCAAGAAAAGGAAGTGAATTTATAAAATCCTAAGAAAATGGGGTTAGTTCAAACCTGCACAAAAAACAAGTTAGCGAAATCCGCATACATGGTGGGCATCTACAACCCTAAAATTTTTGGTTTTTCGGTTACAAGGTATTTTTTTTTACAACTCTTTGTTACAATAGCGCTTCTCTGTGAGAGAACAAAAGCACTATTTAACATGAAAGCGCAATAGAAAATACAATAGCGCTAAAAGAAGTGCTAGTATGCAAAATAAAAGGACAATAGCGCTAACAGAACCGTTGTCAAATAGAGTTACCTCAGTCAAACAGAGAGTCAAAAGCGCTAATACTAGAAAAATAGCGCTACTTGAGGGTCAATAGTGCTAGAATAGAAATGAAAGCCCCAGTTTGGGGACAATAGCACTAAAATACCCAGTTGTGATGGCGCTAAAGCAAGAACAAAAGCGCAAAAGCGTGACCTGTGTGTCAATTAAAAACTCAAAAAATTAGTAGTTTTTTTTTCAAAAAGGTTGCGTGTTCGATTCACGTTGGGTTCACCAAATGATTCTCTACAAAATGGAAGGATTAGTTATGATAACCAAACACAAACAACAAGAAACCAATTTGTTAGTGTTAGAAATCACATGGAAAACACTATCCTAAGCAAGCATATCAAGAAAGACACTACAAAACAAATAGAAAGATTAATGAATCTCTAAAATGTAACTAAACATCTCCATATGCTCTCTACCATGCTGGTAGCTTCTCCTTCCTTGTTCCTCTCCTCTCCAAGTTCCAAATAAGTGTAGCTCTTAGCAACTTTTTGCACTATGGATGCCTTATGGAGGTTCAAGATGAAAAATGATTTACTTATGTAATGAAAGTATAAACAAAAAGCTAATATTAGATGATATGGAATGAAAATGATTTATTTTAATCCAAAATAATAATATATTGATGATTTATGCTAAATGATCTCTCTAAAAATGACTATAATGTAAATGCATACAAGTTTTCAGGATTTGGATTATGAAGAAATGAGCTCTATTTGTAGGGAAAATGGAGAAATGGATGGTTGAGATTGAGTAATCTCAACAAGGGTCAGGATTGAAGGGTTTAAGATCCATGTGAGGACTTTCAATCCAATCCCAGGATGACAAATCTCAACATGAGATGGGTTGAGAGGAGAGGGAAGAAGCATTAAATGTTTGACATGACCTGAGGGTTAACTTGGGAGGTAAGGTTAAGGTTGGGTTAGAGTCATCCATTGGATAAAGCTTTTATCCAAGGGTTAAACTCTTGTGCAAGGGTTAATTAATAACCAAGGGTAAAGATGAAGGTTGAGTTAGGGGTCAAAGTCTCTAACCATGGGTGCAAGTGGATTTAGCCATAAATGGTTATGTAAGAGCCTTTAATGGTTTGGAAGACTTTAGAGGTTAACCATTTGAAGACATAAAGCCTTAAATGCTTTTCAAAGACTTTGGAGTCTTTGAGAAGTGACTTCAAGTTGCCTAGGAATGTGACAATTCTACAAGGGGATTTAGGATTGCAAGTGGGTTTGGTGGGTGAGGGAAAAGAGAATTTTTATTAAAATAAAATTCATTTATTTCAACAAATAGGTGCAAGTTGCATTTTTAGGAGAATGCAAGTGGGGGGGATTTAATGATTTTAAATAAATGTTTTATTTAATTTATTTAAAAGAAGAAAGGGGATTAAATGAAATAAATAGGATTTATTCGTTTAATTGATTGTGAATTTGGTTTGATGAATTCATTAATATAAATTAAATAATTTATTTAATTAATAGGAGAATGTTTGAAGATGAATTAATTAAATGTTAATTTAATTAACTTATGGCTAGTGGATTTTTAATCAAATAAATAGCAAATATTCATTTAATTAAACTGGACAAATTTATGTGACTACACTAACTATCTTGTGCTTGCTTCAAAAGATTGTTTTGTCTGCAACTTCAAGTGCCATATCCAACTCATTTGGAGAAATGGATCCACAAATAGTTAATAATTCTTGAAACGTTATTCATTTATCCTCCTCCATAGTTGATAATCTCTTAACATCTAGGTTGCCATATAGTTGTGCCGGTATTTTCTCCTCAATTTCCAACAAAGCTTTCTTATATATATCCATATATAATAAAATTTCGTCCTCAACTTCTCTTTGCTCATCATCATCTAAGTGCTCATAATATAATTGTACATTTTTCAACATACCATCCTTAGTTATTTCATCTACCAATTGTGAACAAGTCTTGGGTGGAATAATAGTTACATTACCAGATACAATTGCAAGATCTGTGTCATCCATCTTCTTTCTTCTGCCAGTACCGGATGGAGCAGGAGGTGTTTCCTTTGGAGCTCTTCTCTTTGCCAATACCTTGATTGTAACCTTCCTTACCGGTTGCTTCCTTGCTTCTTCCTTAGACTCCTCACCTTTCTATTAGGGCCTGGAGACAACTGAGAAGGGGGGGGGGTGAATCATTTGTCTAATAAATTCAAACCAAAAACCAATTAACCAGCTTAATGCTTAATACTGGTAAACTAGTTAAGTATGTCGGTAGACAGTGTCAACAGTAAATTGCTATACTGGTAAAGATTAATGCATGAAACATAAACATAAAGTCATCCACAACACATAACACTAATATTTGTACGTGGAAACCCTGTAAGGGGAAAAACCACGGTGGGAAACCTTACCCACAATCAGATGATAGTACTGCAGATAGTAAGTGTACATACATGAGGTCTGCACATGCAGAAAGGCCAACAGCCTAGATCTCACTGCTCAATCACAAAATGGGAGTCACACTGACTACAGTTGGATGGTTAAATCCAATAAGAATGTACTGCACAAAATAGCATCTTCATATGCTGGATTCAGTACCGATGTAATGCTGATATGCTTCTACAAAAACCTATCTTTACCTTCAAATGATGTCTTCGTGTATACCTCTACTTAATCTCGCATATACCTTCTCACAATTATTTTTTGCATTCACACATTCGATCTTACAAATAAGATCTTACATTTATACCATACCCTAAGACCAATTTTAGTAGGTCGGCTCTACAAGATATTACAATAAAAATATTTTACAAACAATATAATATCCGATGCAATAACCGATTGAACATGTCGGCTTAATGCATTTACAACAATAATAAATCATCTCCATAGTGTGCCATGCTGATCTAGAAAAGATAAACCTGTCGATGTAACCCTATGTAACCCTAGACCTATTTGCCGGTAAAAGAAAATATACAAATATGAATATACCAATGATTAATTCTTCAAAACAAAGTATCCATATGATGTCTTCGACATTACCAAGTGTCTTTCATATCATTCCAAGTGTCGGTGATCATTATATCCTGCCAGTGAACCATATACCAGTAACTGTGCAATAGTTACTTGCTTGCCAGTGAATGTTGTTGGATCTTCAAAGTGCTAGTGTTCCAGTAGGTGTTGACATCAATGACAAAACCATACCAAAATACCAACAATCTCCCCCTTTGGCATTGATGGCAACACAAGATGGAAAAACCATCAAAGTGCCAAAACAGAAATGCCAAATACAAAAAGCCAACAATCTCCTCTAAATAATTTCTCCCCTTGGAAGCAACATGTGTTTATCCAAAGATTTATTTTCAATACCAATCTCTCCTCAAAATATAACATGTTTTTCCATAGATATCTCTCCCCCTTTGACATCAAATGCCAAAGTTACAAAAATCAAGTTCATATACAAAATACCAATCAATTCAATATACCAACTACTCCCCCTGCGAAGTAGCTTCCTCATCAAAGACCGGAGTAAAAGATTTGTCTTTCAATTCCGTCAGTTGATGACAATAATCAACTGTCTAAGTTTCTACCGGTGGTGGTATGACTCCAAGCTAATCTCTGAGATATTCAAAAGTCTCCTTAAGCAAAGGTTTTGTAAAAATATCTGCAAGTTGTTCTTTAGTATTCACATAAACTAGTTTTATCTCCTTTTCTTCAACTTTTTCCCTTAGAAAACTCAGTTTGATAGAAACATGTTTTGTTTTAGAGTGTAATACCGGATTCTTAGATATATCTGTAGCATAGGAAATCTGGAAATCATCACAAGCAAATCAAAATACTAGTCATAGCTCAATCAAAAAAGCTCAAATGCAATGATCAATCCTAATTACATCCAATAGAGATATGAAAACAAGATATTCAAGATCGAAAACTTAAGCAAACCAAATGCAGACTTGAATGTCTCCTTCATGTGGCTCCATTGTCCTTCTTTCTTCTTCAAATAGCTTTGTTGTGGATCTCACCTACTAGTGCATACACATGAGATGAAAGCAAGTAGACAAGATAGTAGCACAAGAATACTCGAAGCGTGATTGATTCGACAAAGTGATTAGTTCAATAATGTGATTAATCGATAATGTGATTAGTTGGGATTGAAGAAATTCATCCAATTTATAGACAAATTGGAGAGATGATCAAATTAGCATGAAGATATTCAAATGGAAATTGCAAATCAAGAATGTCAATTATGACAAATTTATGACAAATTTGCACTTTCTATGCAAAATTGATTGATTGATAATTTATGACAAAAATTATGACAAATTTCTATTTCAAAATTGATTGATTGTCAATTATGACAAATTATGACAAATTGAAATGTCATTCCCATGAAATTAGGAGAAAAATAGGAGGAAATTGAATTAGAAATTAGGAAAATTAGAAAATTGGAAAATAGGAATTAGGAAATTAGAAAAATAAGGAAATTAGGAATTTAGTGAATTTAATTAATAATTTTTCATTTATTAATTAATTCACAAAAAGGGAATTTAGAAATTGATGAAATAGGAATTTAAGAGAAATTAGGTAAATCAATTAATAATTTGTCATTTATTAATTAATTCATAAAAAGAGGAATAATTAGTTAGCCAATTAAATTAAACATTTGATTGTGACATGAAGACCTAGGATAACTAAATAAATTATTTAACCTAGAGGGAGAAATGACAAACAGGGTTGAATGAATAAAATCATGAAACCCTAAAAGATGAATTAGAAATGCAAGGATGACAATTAGGTCTTGACAAAGGATAATTGACGTCGATTCAATTTAATCATGATTCTGACTTGATAAATGACCAATGCTGACAAATGATTTGATTGATAAATGTGCCAATTGACGAGGAACAATGACAAATTGATCCAAATTAACACGATTGAGAAGGACGATGATCGATGACAAATCGATCGCAAAATGACAAGATTGACAAGGAGAACAACGATCGATGACAAGATTGAAAATGACAACGATCGATAACAAATCGATCGCAAGACGACAAGATTGACAAGAGGACAAAACCCTAATTAGGATTGACGATGTCCAAAATGATGACAAATGAATACACACATGGATGCGATAGGATAAGATTGACCAAAATCATGACGTATATTGCTATCGACAAGACCAAATTCGAAGACGAGATGAATGATGAATGCAGAAGAAGGACTTGATGCTCGCAAATGATAAAGACCAAGTGCGAATCATAGGAGAAATGTTAATGCGATGCAAAAACCCTAAAATAAGGCAATGCACAAATGTTAAAGTATGATTCCGCAAGCGTTGACCATTTTTAGGTGTCTACATTTTTCCCCTCTTTGAGACAATGCGATTTTAAGCGTTGTTTCAAAGAACAATAATGAAAATGCCCCAGACAATAAGCGTTGTTTCACGTCGGGTTCACCAATTAATGTAACTAGGAAATCAGAAATCATCAAAGAAAATATCAATATTAGTAATCTACCTCAATCACAAAAGCTCAAATGCAATGATCAATCCTAACACACTCAATAAAGACATAAAAATAAAAAACATTCAAGATTTGAAACTTAAGCAAACCAAGTGTAGATTTGAATGTCTCCTTCATGTGGCTCCATTGTCCTTCTTTCTTCTTCAAATAGCTTTGTTGTGGATCTCACGTACTAGTGCATGATCATGATATGAAAGCAAGTAGACAAGATGATTGCTCAAGAATACTCGAAGCGTGATTGATTTGAAAAAGTGGTTATTTCGATAATGTGATTAATTGATAATGCGATTAGTTGGGATTGAAGAAATTCATCCAATTTATAGACAAATTGGAGAGATGATCAAATTAGCATGAAGATATTCAAATGGAAATTTCAAATCAAGAATGTCAATTATGACAAATTTATGACAAATTTGCACTTTCTATGCAAAATTGATTGATTGATAATTTATGACAAAAATTATGACAAATTTCTATGTCAAAATTGATTGATTGTCAATTATGACAAATTATGACAAATTGAAATGTCATTCCCATGAAATTAGGAGAAAAATAGGAGGAAATTGAATTAGAAATTAGGAAAATTAGAAAATTGGAAAATAGGAATTAGGAAATTAGAAAAATGAGGAAATTAAGAATTTAGTGAATTTAATTAATAATTTTTCATTAATTCATTAATTCACAAAGAGGGAATTTAGAAATTGATGAAATAGGAATTTAAGAGAAATTAGGTAAATCAATTAATAATTTGTCATTTATTAATTAATTCACAAAAAGAGGAATAATTAGTTAGCCAATTAAATTAAACATTTCATTGTGACATGAAGACCTAGGATAAATAAATAAATTATTTAACCTAGAGGGAGAAATGACAAACAGGGTTGAATGAATAAAATCATGAAACCCTAAAAGATGAATTAGAAATGCAAGGATGACAATTAGGTCTTGACAAAGGATAATTGACATCGATTCGATTTAATCATGATTCTGACTTGATAAATGACCAATGCTGACAAACGATTTGATTGATAAATGCACCAATTGATGAGGAACAATGACAAATTGATCCAAATTAACACGATTGAGAAGGACGACAATCGATGACAAATCGATCGCAAAATGACAAGATTGACAAGGAGAACAACGATCGATGACAAATTGTTTACCAGATGACAAGATTGAAAATGACAACGATCGATAACAAATCGATCGCAAGACGACAAGATTGACAAGAGGACAAAACCCTAATTAGGATTGACGATGTCCAAAATGATGACAAATGAATACACACATAGATGCGACAGGATAAGATTGACCAAAATCATGACATATATTGCTACCGACAAGACCAAATTCGAAGACGAGATGAATGATGAATGCAGAAGAAGGACTTGATGCTCGCAAATGATAAAGACCAAGTGCAAATCATAGGAAAAATGTTAATGCGATGCAAAAACCCTAAAATAAGGCAATGCACAAATGTTAAAGTATGATTCCGCAAGCGTTGACCATTTTTAGGTGTCTACATTTTGCCCCTCTTTGAGACAATGCAATTTTAAGCGTTGTTTCAAAGAACAATAATGAAAATGCCCCAGACAATAAGCATTGTTTCACGTCGGGCTCACCAATTAATGTAACTAGGAAATTAGAAATCATCAAAGAAAATATCAATATTAGTAATCTACCTCAATCACAAAAGCTCAAATGCAATGATCAATCCTAACACACTCAATAAAGACATAAAAATAAAAAACATTCAAGATTTGAAACTTAAGCCAACCTAGTGCAGATTTGAATGTCTCCTTCATGTGGCTCCATTGTCCTTCTTTCTTCTTCAAATAGCTTTTTTGTGGATCTCACGTACTAGTGCATGATCATGATATGAAAGCAAGTAGACAAGATGATTGCTCAAGAATACTTGAAGCGTGATTGATTTGAAAAAGTGGTTATTTCGATAATGTGATTAATCGATAATGTGATTAGTTGGGATTGAAGAAATTCATCCAATTTATAGACAAATTGGAGAGATGATCAAATTAGCATGAAGATATTCAAATGGAAATTGCAAATCAAGAATGTCAATTATGACAAATTTATGACAAATTTGCACTTTCTATGCAAAATTGATTGATTGATAATTTATGACAAAAATTATGACAAATTTCTATGTCAAAATTGATTGATTGTCAATTATGAAAAATTATGACAAATTGAAATGTCATTCCCATGAAATTAGGAGAAAAATAGGAGGAAATTGAATTAGAAATCAGGACAATTAGAAAATTGGAAAATAGGAATTAGGAAATTAGAAAAATGAGGAAATTAGGAATTTAGTGAATTTAATTAATAATTTTTCATTTATTAATTAATTCACAAAGAAAGAATTTAGAAATTAATGAAATAGGAATTTAAGAGAAATTAGGTAAATCAATTAATAATTTGTCATTTATTAATTAATTCACAAAAAGAGGAATAATTAGTTAGCCAATTAAATTAAACATTTCATTGTGACATGAAGACCTAGGATAAATAAATAAATTATTTAACCTAGAGGGAGAAATGACAAACAGGGTTGAATGAATAAAATCATGAAACCCTAAAAGATGAATTAGAAATGCAAGGATGACAATTAGGTCTTGACAAAGGATAATTGACATCAATTTGATTTAATCATGATTCTAACTTGATAAATGACCAATGCTGACAATCGATTTGATTGATAAATGCACCAATTGACGAGGAACAATGACAAATTGATCCAAATTAACACGATTGAGAAGGACGGCAATCGATGACAAATTGATCACAAAATGACAAGATTGACAAGGAGAACAACGATCGATGACAAATTGATTACCAGATTATAAGATTGAAAATGACAACGATCGATAACAAATCGATCGCAAGACGACAAGATTGACAAGAGGACAAAACCCTAATTAGGATTGACGATGTCCAAAATTATGGCAAATGAATACACACATAGATGCGACAGGATAAGATTGATCAAAATCATGACATATATTGCTACCGACAAGACCAAATTCGAAGACGAGATGAATGATGAATGCAGAAGAAGGACTTGATGCTCACAAATGATAAAGACCAAGTGTGAATCATAGGAGAAATGTTAATGCGATGCAAAAACCCTAAAATAAGGCAATGCACAAATGTTAAAGTATGATTCCGCAAGCGTTGACCATTTTTAGGTGTCTACATTTTGCCCCTCTTTGAGACAATGCGATTTTAAGCGTTGTTTCAAAGAACAATAATGAAAATGCCCCAGACAATAAGCGTTGTTTCACGTCGGGTTCACCAATTAATGTAACTAGGAAATCAGAAATCATCAAAGCAAATATCAATATTAGTAATCTACCTCAATCACAAAAGCTCAAATGCAATGATCAATCCTAACACGCTCAATAAAGACATAAAAATAAAAAACATTCAAGATTTGAAACTTAAGCAAACCAAGTGCAGATTTGAATGTCTCCTTCATGTGGCTCCATTGTCCTTCTTTCTTCTTCAAATAGCTTTGTTGTGGATCTCACGTACTAGTGCATGATCATGATATGAAAGCAAGTAGACAAGATGATTGCTCAAGAATACTTGAAGCATGATTGATTTGAAAAAGTGGTTATTTCGATAATGTGATTAATCGATAATGTGATTAGTTGGGATTGAAGAAATTCATCCAATTTATAGACAAATTGGAGAGATGATCAAATTAGCATGAAGATATTCAAATGGAAATTGCAAATCAAGAATGTCAATTATGACAAATTTATGACAAATTTGCACTTTCTATGCAAAATTGATTGATTGATAATTTATGATAAAAATTATGACAAATTTCTATGTCAAAATTGATTGATTGTCAATTATGACAAATTGAAATGTCATTCCCATGAAATTAGGAGAAAAATAGGAGGAAATTGAATTAGAAATTCGGACAATTAGAAAATTGGAAAATAGGAATTAGGAAATTAGAAAAATGAGGAAATTAGGAATTTAGTGAATTTAATTAATAATTTTTCATTTATTAATTAATTCACAAAGAGGGAATTTAGAAATTGATGAAATAGGAATTTAAGAGAAATTAGGTAAATCAATTAATAATTTTTCATTTATTAATTAATTCACAAAAAGAGGAATAATTAGTTAGCCAATTAAATTAAACATTTAATTGTGACATGAAGACCTAGGATAAATAAATAAATTATTTAACCTAGAGGGAGAAATGACAAATAGGGTTGAATGAATAAAATCATGAAACCCTAAAGTATGAATTAGAAATGCAAGGATGACAATTAGGTCTTGACAAAGGATAATTGACGTCGATTCAATTTAATCATGATTCTGACTTGATAAATGACCAATGCTGACAAACGATTTGATTGATAAATGCGCCAATTGATGAGGAACAATGACAAATTGATCCAAATTAACACGATTGAGAAGGACGACGATTGATGACAAATCGATCGCAAAATGACAAGATTGACAAGGAGAACAATGATCGATGACAAATTGATTACCAGATGACAAGATTGAAAATGACAATGATCGATAACAAATCGATCGCAAGATGACAAGATTGACAAGAGGACAAAACCCTAATTAAGATTGACGATGTCCAAAATGATGACAAATGAATACACACATAGATGTGATAGGATAAAATTGACCAAAATCATGACAAATATTGCTACCAACAAGACCAAATTCGAAGACAAGATGAATGATGAATGCAGAAGAAGGACTCAATGCTCGCAAATGATAAAGACCAAGTGCGAATCATAGGAGAAATGTTAATGCGACGCAAAAACCCTAAAATAAGGCAATGGACAAATCTTAAAGTATGATTCCGCAAGCATTGACCATTTTTAGGTGTCTTTCAACATTTGCTTAAGCCATAGTACCTATGTACAGTTAGTTGCTGGTGCAACATATTCTGATTGTGCTATTGATAAAGATGTACAACTCTATTTCTTACTCAACCAAGAAACTAATCTCTTTCCAAGAAAGAATGCTCCTCTAGTGGTGCTTTTTCTATCATCCACATCTCCTGCCCAATTTGCATCTATATATGCACATAGATCAAAATTTTCATCTCTAGGATACCATAATCCAAGATTTGTTGTGTCTTGTAAGTATCAGAAAATCCTTTTTATTGCTGATTCACGATTTTCCCTAGGATTACTTTGAAATCTAGAAACAATACATACTGCATTCATAATATCAGGCCTGGTTTGTGTCAAATACAGTAGACGTCCTATCATAGATTTATATCTAGTTGGATTAACAGGTGTAGATTCATCCCTTTGAAATAATTTGTCATTTGTAGTCATAGTTGTGCTTACCGGTTTAGAGTTCTCCATCCTAAATTTCTTTAGTAATTCTTTAAGGTACTTAGATTGACTAAAAAATATACCTTTATTAGTCCGTGAAATCTTCAATCCTAAAAAGAATTTTATTTCTCCAATCATAGACATTTCAAATTCTTGCTGCATTTTAATAGAAAATTCCTTACATAATCCATCTTCTCCTCCAAAGATTATATCATCAACAAATACTTCTATAATCAAGATGTCATCATTAGTTATTTTGTAATATAAATTGTTGTCTGCATTTCCTTTAGTAAAACCAATCTTTAAAAGATACTTATCTAACCTTGCATACGAAGCTCTTGGGGCTTGTTTCAATCCATACAAAGCTTTTCTTAACCTGCAAACCATATCATTGTCATATGTCAAAGAAAATCCATTAGGTTGTTCAATATAGACTTCCTCTTCAATATCTCCATTCAAGAATGCACCTTAAATATCCATTTGATAAACTTTGTAGTCCTTGTGAGCTGCAAAACCCAAGAATAATCTGACTGCCTCAATTCTAGCTATTGGTGCAAAGGTTTCATTGTAATCAACTCCTTCTTTCTGAGAATATCCCTTACACACTAGTCTTGCTTTGTTTTTGACAACCTTACCATCTTCATTAAGTTTGTTTCTAAATACCCATTTGGTTCCAATTGCATTTTTATCTTTAGGCTGAGGAACTAATGTCCAAGTATTATTTTTCTCAATTTGTCCTAATTCTTCTTCCATAGCTTTAATCCAAAATTTATCTTCACATGCCTCATTGATAGATGATGGTTCAATTTGAGAAATAAGACATACCTCTTCATTTGCCAATCTTCCTCTTGTCATAACTCCCTTAAATTTGTTTCCAATTATCTAATCTTCAGAATGATTCAATCTTACATACCGGGGTGTCTTAGTTTGTTGTTCTTCAATTACTGTGGAATCCTCTGATGGTACCAAGGTAACGGGATCTTCATTCTATACTAGTGGATTTAGTTCATTTGTCACAATTTCTGTTACCGGTTTAGAGTCTATATACCTTGAAGTTCCTCTAAATTGTTCATCAATCTTTACATTTGTACTCTCAACAATTTTTTCCAATATTTTATTAAAACATCTGTATGCCTTGCTCTTAGATGAATAACAAAGAAATATTCCTTCATTACTTCTAGGATCAAATTTTCCAATATATTCATCTCTTCTAATATAACATTTACTTCCAAAAATTCTGAAATACTTAAGAGTAGGAGTATTACCAAACCATAGTTCATGAGGGGTCTTATCGATTTCACCTTTGATGTGAACTTTGTTGAATGTATAGACAACAGTGCTAACTGCTTCTCTAGAATACACATGTGGTAGATTTGCTTCAGATAACATACTTCTTGCTGCATCCAAGATAGTTCTATTTTTCCTTTCAACAACTCCATTCTACTATGGTGTCCGAGGTGTTGATAACTGTCTTCTGATTCCATTCACTTCATAGAATGTATTAAAGTCTTTAGATGTGAATTCTCCTCCTTGATCTGATCTTAAACATTTGATTTTCTTACCGGTTTCATTTTCAACCATTGCTTTGAACAGTTTGAACTTTCCAAGTGCATCTGATTTTTCTCTGAGAAAAGTAACCCAACACATTCTAGAATAGTCATCAATAATTAACATGAAATATCTATCACCTTGTAAGCTTTTAGTTCTAGCTGGACCACATAAATCAGTGTGAATTAAATCAAGAGCATTATTGGATTTTTTTGGAATACTTTTGAAACTAGCTCTAACTTGTTTTCCAAATTGACATTCCTTACAAATTGTATTCTGAGCTTTCACAATTTTAGGTAGATCTCTAATTGCCTTAGAAGTACTGATTTTCACCATGCAATCAATGTTTACATGACATAGTCTCTTATGCCATAAACAACTTTCATCTATATGTGAAATCAAGCATGTCTTTTCACTGTTATTCAAATGAAAGATATTACCTCTAGTCTGATTACCGATTGCAATTTCCAAACCAGTTCTATTCATGATTTTGCATTTTCCATTTTGAAATTGTAACTGAAACCCCTTCTCAACTAATTGACCAACACTTAAAATATTATGCTTCAATCCTTCAACATAGTAGACATTGTCAGTGTTATGCTTACCATCAAGAGATATTGAACCCTTACCTTTGATTGAACAGGATTTGTCATCTCCAAATCTTACTAAACCTCCAGTGTATTCTTGAAAGTTCAAGAATTTACCTTTGTCTCCAATCATGTGATGTGAGCATCCCGAGTCAATGATCAATTCATCCTTTACTTCAACTTTAGCTGCTAGGGCTTGTTCTACCGGTTGAGCAGTAGGTGTCGGTTGATCTTCTATTATAGCAACAAAAACCCATCCCATGTCTACTGGATCCTCATCAGAATCATCAGTCACACCTTCATCAGCAATGTAACAAGATTTGTCTTTGTTCTTATTAAATATGTATTTCTGATATTTAGGATTAGGCTTGTATGTCCTTCTAGCTTCTTCTCTTAGTCTAGCATGTCTATCAGGGCATCTCGAAGCCATATGACCAATCTTATTGCAGTTGAAACATTTAAAGGGTGCTTTACCTTCATACTTACTTCCAATTGGACCTTTTGGCATTTTTCTTGCAAATAGTGCTTCAAGTTCTTCAAGCTCTTCATTCTCCTTCCTGGTTTCTTCAAGTTCTCTTGCATAAAAGGCTTTCCAGTCTGATTTGTCAAACGATGGAGCAGATGATGTTGATGCTTTAAAGGCCAAATCTATCTTTATAGTAGTAACATGACCAAATTCCTCAATTTCAAAGGCTGAAAGTTTTCCAATCAATGTATCCCTAGTTACTGATGTATTAGGCATTGTTCTCAACTCATTTATAGAAGTAACCTTCATTTTATATGCCGGTGGCAATCCTCTTAAAATTTTTGAAATAATTTCATCCTCACTCAAGGTTCCTCCACAACATTTAATACCTAAAACAATTTCATTTACTCTTTCCATAAAAGCAGACATTCTTTCATCTTCTTCCTTTTTCAGATGTTCATACTTGACTCAGAAACTTTCAAGTTTTGCAATCTTGACTATGGAATCTCCTTCATTTAGTGTTTCCAAATGATCCCAAATAGCTTTAGCAATAGACCTATCTGATAATCCCATGATTTGTTGATCTGATAATGTTCTCAAAAGTGCTTCTCTTGCTTTGCAATCATTCTCCTCATCTTTAGCTAAGGTAGTTGGAGCAGTCCGACCAGCTACAACAGCAGTATAACCATTCTTTGTAACTTCCCAAATGTCTTTACCAATGCAATTTAGATGTGTCTCCATCCTGATCTTCCATATCCCATAGTTGGTTCCATCAAGTTTAGGACTGTCCTTCTTGAAGTAATTAGTAGTCATTGAATCTCCTCAAGTTTTTAAACTTCTACAAAAAGAGGACTAAGCTCTAATACCAATTGTTAGGTCCCGGAGACAACTGAGAGGGGGGGGGGGTGAATCAGTTGTCTAATAAATTCAAACCAAAAACCAATTAACCAACTTAATGCTTAATATCGATAAACCAGTTAAGTATGTCGGTAGACAGTGTCAACAGTAAATTGCTATATCGGTAAAGATTAATGCATGAAACATAAACATAAAGTCATCCACAACATATAACACCAATATTTGTATGTGGAAACCCTGTAAGGGGAAAAACCATGGTGGAAAACCTTACCCACAATCAGATGATACTACTGTAGATAGTAAGTGTACATAAATGGGGTCTGCACATGCAGAAAGGCCAACAGCCTAGAGCTCACTGCTCAATCACAAATAGGGGTCACACTGACTATAGTTGGATGGTTAAATCCAATAAGAATGTACTACACAAAATAACATCTTCATATGCTAGACTCAGTACCGGTGTAATACTGATATGCTTCTACAAAAACCTAGCTTCACCTTCAAATGATGTCTTCATGTATACCTCTTCTTAATCTCGCATATACCTTCTCACAATTCTTTTTCGCATTCACACATTCGATCTTACAAATAAGATCTTACATTTATACCATACCCTAAGACCAATTTGAGTAGGTCGGCTCTACAAGATATTACAATAAAAATATTTTACAAACAATATAATATCCAATGCAATAATTGATTGAACATGTCAACTTAATGCATTTACAATAATAATAAATCTTCTCCATAGTGTGCCATGCTGATCTAGAAAAGATAAACCTGCCGGTGTAACCCTATGTAACCCTAGACCTATTTGTCTGTAAAAGAAAATATGCAAATATGAATATACCAATGATCAATTCTTCAAAACAAAGTATCCATATGATGTCTTCGACATTACCAAGTGTCTTTCATATCATTCCAAGTGCTGGTGATCATTATATCCTATCGGTGAACCATATACCAGTAACTGTGCAATAGTTACTTGCTTGCCGGTGAATGTTGCTGGATCTCCAAAGTGCTAGTGTTCCAGTAGGTGTTGACATCAATGGCAAAACCATACCAAAATACCAACACTTTCTTCATCAATACCCTCTTGAATGCTAAAGCTGTGTCATCTTCTGTTCCAAAGTTTGATGGAATAGGCTCAATAAAAACTTTAGGATCTTTCCTCTTCCTTCCTTTTTCCGAAACAACATCCATTAAGGCCTTGATATCCTAGGATACTTGTTCAACAAATTTATTGGCCTTGCTTTGTTGTTTCTCCCGCTTTTTCCGGTTAAATTCAATTTGAACGTCTCGCTTCTTCTGTTTTTCTATACCAAAAGAGTTTTCAGCCTCATCAATAGGAGCATCAATTAACATATTTGCATAAGCATCCATAATCTAATCATCAACCTCATATCCCATCTATTCTATCCATATCTTCTGGGGTTTGCTTGCTTCCATCAAGGTTTCATCCTTTTTAACCATAAAGCAGATATCTATTGAGTATTTCTCAACAATTTGTTTTGGAACCCTTTCTTTAGATTTCATTGCCTTCTGGAATGCCTTGAAGTAACCCCAAACCTTATCATCTCGTTGACTACCCAGAGTAGCAATAGATTGTTTTAGTTGTCTTCCTACCGAGATATAAAATGCCCATTGTCTCTTCCCAAAATTGGGAATTTGATTAATGAAAAATAGCATCAAGCAGACAATAAGATTCCCATACCAGAATGTCCCCTTCTTCTCTCCTTTGATCTTCCCAAGGTTGATTAACAACTCATCTAACATCCATCCATAGAGATCTAACTTCTCATTTTCCCTCATTATCTTATGTGCAGCATAAATGTAGGAGCTAGAAACAGAGTTGAGATGATTGGATTGAGTTACCTTGTACCCAATGATCATGGTGACAAATATGATGTCTCTATCAGTGATGGTGCTAATCCTCATCGATCGTCACCGGTGAGTTTGTTAACCTGATCATTAGAAATATTTTTCTCTAGACGTTGACCAATCTGTGACAAACTGGTGATAGCCCTAATGGCCTCCTTTGAGATCTTATAAGGTCTGTTTGACCAAATGAATTCTCCATGTACTCTGCTCAATACACATCTGATGATCTCATCTTCAAATTTGAGGATATCCAAAATGTCGGTAAACCCTAGATCCTCAATGTGCTTAGACTTGGGATTGATATTTCTGGAGTCTCCCATTAACTCGCTCATATACATGCTCTTGATATCACTGGTACCCAGATCCTCAATGTGGTAGTGTGTATGCTTTGATGTCTTCCACATATAACAACTCCTTCCAGAACACGGGAAAATGTCCCAACTGAATCATCCAAGGTGTAAATATGCGGACATTGCTTGAAAATCGGCCTAGGATGATCCTTAACCTTCACAAAAGTAGGATTTGCAATGAAAGTAGGTGCAAAGGATGATCATGCTTCCATGATGAAAGATAAATACCTAAGAAATGGTTTCCAGTGAAACCCTAAAGAACTCTTCTGATCACTGGTGGAATAGTTGAAGAGGATATTTGATTGCATGGAATCATCTTAGACTTGCTCTGTATCACTCTTAATTGCTCTGAATTCAAGTTGATAAAAAATGAAGTGGATTCAACATTTTAACCTTCAAGAAACCCTAATCCGTCATTGATATGAATGACTTCCAGTGGAACATACCGGATAAACCTTTCCAATTTCTAGAACATCTTCTAGAACCTCTTCCAGGGGCTTAAGTAATATGTTCATGAATTTTGCCTACCCCTAAGGCATCTGCCTCAGTTACCGAATGAGCTTCCTGTTGGTGCAAGAGAAACCTCCTCTGTTGGTTGAGTAACTAGAGCATTCCCATCTACTAATTGATCATCTGACTTCCTGGCCCATTTCTTGATATGATCTTGTTGGATTTCATTGACCTTCTCTTTCCCTTTATCATTTGATCCATCATTGTTAACCGGTGGATTTTTGCTTCTATAGAACTTAGCTAGGTGTCCAATATTGTTGCATGCATAACATGTAACATTGTCCTTTTGAATTGCTTTTCTATAACCGGTATAATTACTTGACTTGCACTGATTAGCCATATGTCCAAAATTTCCACATGCATAACATTTTGCATTCATTCTACAATCTTTTGTCTTATGACCATACTTATTGCATTTAAACATTGACCAAGAGTAGAATTATAGTTCTCATTTGCTCTATTTCTACATTGCTTAGCCATGTGACAAAATTTATTACAAACAAAGCATCTACCATTAAATTTATAAGCATTGAGTTGCCTTACCGGTGTCTTCTGGTTTTGATCTTCATTTGTAGTACCAAAGCATTGACCTTGTTCAAATCCAAGTCCACTAGAATCTCCATTTTGTCTTTAACTTTTCAATAATTCATGAAGTTGTGTTGAACTAACCTTGAATTTGTCCTTGTACTCACTTGCAATAGCCAAATCATCTCTCAAAATTATCATTTGTCTTTCAAATTCTTGTTCATTTCTTTGGGATTGCACTAAATCAGTTCTCAACATATCATTTTCATGAGCCAACCAGATGCATTCTTCAGATCTGTCTTTCAGAGATCTCCCAATGTTTTCTTCATTCATCTTCTAGTCTTAAATCTCCTTTGACATCCTCATAGTCAGGGCTTGAATTTTATTCCTCATGACCCTGTTCTCTTGATTCAGCTTCTGACATCTTTCATTAAGGGCATCTTTCTCTTCATTATCCTAATTTTGCAGAAGTTCCTTCCTCCTAGCTTGAATAGATGACAACCTCTCCTATAGGATAAGAATGAATTCCTTGGAAAAATTCAATTCATCTTGTAACTTCAAGTTCTTCATCCTTTCAGCATCATAATCTTCAAGTGCTACCTCAAGTTGTCTCTCCATACTCATATCCATGGATTCTGGATTCAGGATCTCCCTCAAGCTGTTAGACTTCCTCCGAGGCACAAGCCTCTAATACCATTTGTTGGAATCCAAGAACACTCAGAGGGGGGGTGAATCAATGTTCTACCATAATGTTCAATTTTAACCTTATTATAACATGCATTCACCAACCGGTAAACTGATACATATATAACTTAAATAAGTAAAGCAATCAATAAGCCAATCACACAAATGAATACCATAACACAGAGAATTATATGTGGAAAACCTAAAAGAGGAAAAACCACAGTGGGATTTGTTACCCACAATATCAATCCATTGGCCATATGAAAAGATATAAACCAATCAAATGAGTGTCAATTTCCAACAACAAGATCATCCCAAACAATAATCCAAAGTCTCAGCACAAGATTTGATCACATTGGAATATATCAAAGGAAATACTAGATTCTACAAAACAATGATTAGCACAACCAAACTACAAAACCGGACCAAAAACTCTTCCCAAACTCAATGGAATAACTCACAGGAATATGTTGACATCAATTACAACAACATATCCTAGCAGCAACAATGAACAACCAAATCCAACAATCTCCCCAATAATCCAACTATCTCCCCCTTTGGCATTGGTGGCAACATATGAATGTGAAAAATAGTCAATGCGAAGAAAGAAGATATCACCAACAAACTCCCCCTAAGATAAAGATAGATAAAGCATTTTTTCACATGATCTCTCTCCCCCTTTGACAACAATGCCAAAGATCACCAAAATAGAAAACCAAACAGAAACATGAATCTCTCTCCCCCTGGGATATACAACCAAATCAACAGACTACTCCAGCAGAGGAGCAAGACCAACTCATCAATCCAGATAAAAGAATATGGCTCTGAATTTCACTTGATCGATGCAACTCAATGCATCTAGTCATCATCAAGAGGGGTAGATACCCCTAACTTGCCTCTCAAATAGACAAATGTATCTGCAGGCAACAACTTATTGAAAATATCAGCAATTTGTTCCTTTGTAGATACATATTCCAGCTTCACCTTTTGTTTGCTCACTTGCTCTCTCAAGTAATTATATTTGATTGATATATGCTTAGTTTTTTAATGTTGTACCAAATTCTTAGAAATGTTTATAGCATTGGAATCATCACAGTATATAATAATAGGCTCATCATAAATAACTCTGATACCTTTCAATATTTACTTCATCCAAACTATCTGAGTGCAATTACTAGCAACAACAATGTACTCAACTTCAACAGTAGATAAAGATAATGAATCTTGTTTCTTGCTAGCCCATGAAACCAACTTCTTACCTAAAAAGAATGCTCCACCAGTAGTACTCTTTCGGTCATCAACATCACCTTCCCAATCTTCATTTGTGTAAGCACACAACATGAAATAATCATTCTTTGGATACCATAAACCATAATCTTTAGTTCACTTTAGATATCTGAATATTCTTTTAACAACAGTGACAAGACTCTCCTTCGAATCAACTTGATATCTAGCAACCATACACACAACATGCATAATGTCAGGCCCAGTCTAAGTAAGATATAGCAGTTCACCAATCATAGATCTATACAAACTCTGATTAGCTTTAGGAGATTCATCATTTTTAGACAATTTACAACCAGTCACCATAGGAGGTCCAACTAGTTTGGAATCATCTAGTCCAAACTTCTTCAACAATTCCTTCACATACCTAGTTTGAGATATAAAGATACCTTTTCTTGTCTGTGCAATCTGCAAACCTAACAAAAATTTCATCTCACCAATCATAGACATCTCAAATTATTTTTGCATATCACTGACAAAATTTATACTCATATCATCATCACAACCAAAGATAATGTCATCAACAAAGACTTCAACAATCAAAATATTATCAGTTTCAATCTTAAAGTACAAGTTACTATCAACAACACCTTTGATAAATCCTAATTTTAGCAAGTATTTGTCTAATCTAGCGTACCGGGCTCTAGGAGCTTGTTTCAATCCATAAAGTTCTTTCTTCAACTTACATACCATGTCTCCATCATCTGATAGGGAAAATCCATCAGTCTGTTCAATGTAAACTTCTTCTTCTAGATCACCATTCAAAAATGTAGATTTGACATCCATTTGATATACCTTGAAATCTTTATAAGCACTATAAATAAGCAATAATCTAACGGCTTCAATTCTGGCAACTAGAGCAAAAGTTTCTTTATAATCAATCCCTTCTTGCTGTGAATATCCTTTGCGTACTAGTCTGGCTTTATTTCTAACTACTTCACCAACTTCAATCAATTTGTTCCTAAAAACCCATTTAGTACCAATAACATTTTTATCCTTAGGTCTAGGCACAAGTTCCCAAGTGTTGTTCTATTCAATCTTATCTAACTCTTCTTCCCTGGCTCTAATCCAGTTATCATCTTTATAGGCTTCAACAACATCTTTAGGTTCAACTTTAGAAATTAAACATATTTCTTCTGCAGCTAACCTTCTTCTAGTCATTACACCTTTATTCTTATCACCAATAATATGATTCTCAGAATGATTCAATCTTACATACCTCAAAGTCTTCTAGTTGTTCTAATTTTAAGACTCGAGATCTTGAATATCTCCACTGGTAGCAGCAATAGTTTGTCTCTACCAGATCATTCTTCTTAGGCTCTTCAGGCTGAATAGGAGCTAAAACAACATGTTGACCTTCATCATAAGCTCTGATCTCCTTCCCAAGGTTTTCATCCACCTTCACACTTGCACTCTCAACTATGTTTATCAGTCTCTTGTTATAGCACTGGTAGGATTTTCTATTTGTAGGATATCCCAAAAAGATACCTTCATCACTTCTATCATCAAACTTTCCAATATCATCATCTCTCTTGATATAGCATTTGCTACTAAAAACTTTGAAATATTTCACAGTAGGAACATGACCAAACCAAAGCTCATAAGGATTCTTACCAGTATCACCATTCATATCAACTCTATTGAATGTATAGACTACAATGCTAATAGATTCTCTCTAGTAGACATTTGAAATATTTCCTTCAATCAACATGGTTCTTGCAGTATCTAAAAAAGTATGGTTCTTCATTTCAACAATCCCATTTTGTTGTCGAGTCTTAGGAGTAGATAGTTGTCTTTGTTGGCAAATGCACACTCCAATGAGGAATTGTAGGTGATTGAAGGTATTGTCATTGATGGCAACCTTACAATCATGTGATACCGACAGGAAAGCATAGGCACTAGCAAACTCTACACCGACATACAGATCACCAACACCAAAAAGAAGATTACCGGCACCATGGCTGACAAGAATTTTGTATAAATGTATTTTGTAATTAATTGTAAAATCTTTTGTAAGCCAACATGGTAAATTGTAATATAACTCATATATGTATGAGATCATTATAGATCATTTATATAGCAGACCTAATGTGCGAATTATTAGGATAAGGGTTTATGTATATTGCAGAGCTTAAACCGGTACTAAATCTGGCATTGCAGATTCTAATCTGAAGTAGTATAAGAAATTGGATTTGTATAATCCAATTTTGTAAGTTAGTGTGACTTCTTTTGTAACTGAGCAGTGAGTTCTAGGCACTTGGCCTTCCTGCATGTGCAGGCCCCTATTGTAAACATTAATATTCCCTTATTGGCCAGTAAGTGAATATTGTGGGTCACAAATCCCACCGAGGTTTTTCCCACATTGGATTTCCTGGTTAAAATATTGTGTTATGGTGTGCTTTTCATGTTGTGGTTGTTGTTCTTATTTGTTGCATTATTTCTAGTTTACCGGTACATAGTTTTAATATGTTTTTCATGTTATAAGTTAAGAAAATTATCAAACCGATCAGATACCAATTCACCCCCCCCCCTCTCAGTATCCTTGGAAATCCTAACAATCGGTATCAGAGCCTGGTCCTCTATTTTCAAAAGCCTAATAGCTTGAGGAAGATCTTGTCACCGGTAGAGATGGAAAACTTGAGAAAGCAATTGGAAACAACTCTTTTAGGCTATGATGCAGAAAAAGTAAAAAATATCAAACTTGAAGATGATTTGAAGGCTGCTCGAGATATCATTCAAGGACTTCAAGAGAATTTCAGTATTGCAAGGAACAAGAGAAGAGAACTTTGTGAAAAGATGTAGAATGATGAAGATGAAAAGGAAACTCTTAATAATTTGGTAAACAAGTTGAGACATGAAATCAGTACAACAAAGAATGAGATGCAGGATATGACTATGAGGTTTTGTAAAGAAATTAAAGATATAAAGAAGAATGAAGATGACTTGACTAGAAGAAACAATGATGCTACAAATAAAAATCTAAGACTCAATCATGAGAATGATATGCTAAAGACAGATCTAATTCACTTAGAACATGATAAAACTAAACTCATGAAATAGAAGGACTTCTTGGAAAATGAATTGGCTACTGCAAATCAACACAAGGAGAAATTCAAGAAAAGTTCAGAGGAACTTGATGACATGCTGAAGAATCAAAAACTTAATGGTGATACAAATGGCCTTGGCTTTAAAGTTGGTGAAAGCTCTGGTACTGCAAACAAACATGATCATGGCAAACCGGTAAGACAACCTAATGCTTACAAATTTAATGGGAAATGCTTTAACTATAACAAGTATGGTCATAGAGAAAATTAGTGTAGATCTAGAAATTATTAGAACACTAATACACCCACCGCTCAATGTTCTAAATGCAACAAAGTTGGTCATAATTCAAAAAATTGCAGAATGAATGTAAGATGTTATGTTTGTGGAAGATTTGGAAACTTATCTAATCAATGCAGAACACATACTGGCATAGGATATGGGAAAGCTATTCAGAAAAACAATGTGACTTGTTATGCTTGTAACAAGATTGGACATATTGCTAAATTTTGTAGAGGTAAGGCATCACCGGCAAATAACAAAGGTCCTAGCTTGAAGGGTAAAGACAAGGTTGAAGAGGTAAAGCAAGAATTCTCAAAACAATGGATCAGAAAGTTAGATCAGAATGTTGATGGGAATACTCCTCCATCGACAGAATAGAGTAACACTCCACCGGCAAGAGACTCTTCATCTAACTGAAGGAAAATCCTTAAGGGGTTTAGCAACAAATTGAAAAACGTGCTATTATACCCTCGGTTGATGGTGAGAAGTTGAATTACTTCTTTACCAGCAGATGAGTTAAAGTTGTGACTTAACCAACAAGCATTAAATGTGGTAGTTGGTGAAAATGAAATTATAAAGCAAGTGTTTTGGCTCCTTTTTCATTCACCGAGCATTCAAATCTTTGAGAGCGTGAAAATTCCCGAGCGAAGGCATCCAGAGCAAAGAAGTGAAGTAGTTCATCCAAGCACTCATCCTAAAGGAAAATTGAGGTATTGATAACTATGGCTTCCTTATCCACTCCTAAATTTATAGCAAACCCTACTGTGATTGAAGTTATCAAGCGCCCTATACCCGTATTCAAGCTTATTCCTGAAATAGGAAAGAAATATGATACCCTAGGTGCATTTTCTCAAATTCCTAAAGGAGTAGTATATGCTGAAGATCCTAGAATATACATACATTGTCATATAGAGGAATTAGGAGATGATGAAATCAAGAACATGTATAGAACTATGATTTGTGATGAAAATGACAATATTAAACCGGAACACAAGGTAATAGAAACCCTAGGCTTTATGGATATTCTTAGTATTCCTGATTTTCCTGAAGATGTGATAAGAATAGTCCTTAGCAGAGTCCATGGCAAATTCTTTTGGTTGGATTCAATTCATAAGATCACCAAAGAAGCTGTTAAGGCAGTAAGAGGGTTACCTTCCACCGGTAGTAGACCTAACAGAACTAAAAGGGTCTCAAATGACACAGTGATAGATCTAATTGTCGCAACATTTGACAAAAGGTCTCTAAGGGTAAATGATGTGAAGGACATCAATGTCAGATTTATCAATATGATTTTAGGCTACAAAGCTACGCATGCAAATCGGTTAAACTCAGTATCTAGCTTATGTATTAAAAGTGCATATGACATGGTTAATGATAATGCTAGAATAGATGTGTGTGAATGGCTCAAAGATGAATTGATAGACAATCTGAAAAAGATCAAAGGAGATAAGAAAGGAACCTTTAGATTTGAAAATTTGCTTGTATGTTTACTGTTTTACATTACTAAGCAAGTACCCAGTATTGGTAGAAAATATTTTGGCTTTGATATACCGGTAGGAAAGCAACTATTGGATCTATTAAACAACATGGAAGAAAATAGAGAGAAAAATATAAACGAACATTTTCAAGCACTAAAGGCTCGAATGAAGACAAGAATAAGACTGTCATGGGCAATTGTAGATAAATATCAAAAGGAAATATGCTTTGTAATTAAAAAGGATGAAATCTAGATGGAGGCAGTTGTCCCTAGGACTATCTGGGTAACTAAAATGGGGTATGAAACTGATGATAACATTATTGAAACTTATGCAAAAGCCCTCCTTGAAGCACCAAAAGAACCCTCTGAGAAAATCTTTGGCAGTGCTGAAACAATAGAAAGTGGTATTCAGTCTAGGAAAAGAGTTAAGAAAGTTGAACAAACAGTAAGGAAAGGCACTAGACAAGCAAAAGCACTTAAGGAAGATGTATTGAAGCAAACTGGTATCAAATAAAGTGAGTTGGAAGGACTTCAACCAGAAACTCATCTTTCACCAGTTGCAACTTCCTCTGACAGTGATATACTGGTGGTATTCAGAAGGGTAGAAAGGAAAAGAAAACCCTCACCGGAACCCTCACCCACACCTAGGAGAACAAGACAAAAGCAACGAGCAGTGAGGCCTCCAGTTAAGAAGTTAACTCCTAAGACGAAGAAAAAAGTAAAACAAGATATTTCTCCACTATATAAACTCCTTAGTGAAATACAAGAGGATGGAAAGTTGAAAAACATTAGCAAACTGTACAACACACTTTCCGCTGATGACAAAGAAAGCATAGAAAATAGTGTAATTTTACACTTGGATATTTACAAGAAATTTTTGATGGAAACTGTTGATGAAATACCCAATGATTTGTATAGAAGACTAGAAGCTAGAAGGGTAGCCATTGTTGAGCTGGACAAGAAGATAAAAATTGAAAAATTACTTGCAGTGCATCCAGTAAACTCACCTGATGAGATAGACAAATTAATCAGTGAGGCCGACCGGACAGTATTTTCAACTGGTCACCGACATGTAGCACTAATGGCAGGGAGAGTGAATCAGATAACAGAAGAAACTGTAGACCAATGGGGCATATTCTTTGTTGAAAAAAAGATACAAGAAGAGCTATTAAGACCTAAGACCATCAGGGTATACCAAAAGGACAAGGATAAGGGGAAAGGTAAGGTAGGTGGACCTCCAAGCCTAAAGATAACTGATAACTTACCCCCACCTCCTTCAGATACTCCACCAGTAGAAACTAAAGACAAACAACCAGCTATAGTGAGTACAGAGACTCCTCAAGAGGATACAAATCCTGAGTCTGAAATTTTATACACTATGAATATAGACACACAAGAAGTAAATGTTGTGGTTGACAGAGAAACCACTGAGGATAAAAGGAAAGATGTGGCTACTGAACCACCGGCTATAGATGTTGAGGTTGAGGTCAATGATACTATAAACATAAGCACAGAAAAACCTACTCAAACAAAGCAATTGGCAGAAGACACCACTATTAAAACATTAGAAGAACTAGTAGATAAAACTAAAAAACAATCAGGAGAACCGACAATGGATAGTGCAGAGGTACAAACTGAGAAACCGAAAGTGCATACAAAGACTACATTTGAGAAACTAATAGTTGAGAGCTCAGAGAAACCTTTCAAGACACAGATGGAGAAACCAGAACCAGGAACAGGTTGAGACACAGGTTCAGACCAAGACAGTGCCATAGGCTAAAACTGAAAAGCCTAAACCTTTGCCAATAGAAATGCAAACTGACCTACCAGAGGTTGAAACAAGAAAGTTTATCACTACAACTGGCAGCATGGATATTGTGAAAATAGTTGGGCAGACATCTGTTACTTCAATAGTAGAATTTTGGCCTACAAATGTGACAGAGGTCTTACTGGACTCAATAAAGAAAATCACAAAGTGTAATGCACAAGTCTATAAGGCTATTGATGACACAATTCCTATTCTCAAATTGGTAGCACCCAAGTGTATTGTGGATAATAAAGATTCTTTAGGTCAACTAGACACATTGTCTAAGTTCATCACCGGTAACATTTTGACAGTTGATCAAATAAATGAAGATGCATTCAAAGAGAGGATGAATAAGAAGAAAGAGAAATTCTTTGAGAAAATAGTGAAGAAGAATAAGGAACAAATAGAAACCTTATTACCGGCACTAGGAGAAACAATTTTGGATTTCAAGAAACTGTACAAGGATACTTGCAAAACTGACATCTTGACATAGGACATAGATTCAAAGATCAAGAAAACACAAACTGAGATTAACAATATTGCTGACAATCTAATGTTAGGTCCCAGAGACAACTGAGAGGGGGGGGGCGGGGGGGTGAATCAGTTGTCAAATAAATTCAAACCAAAAACAACTTAACCAGCTTAATGCTTAATACTGGTAAACCAGTTGAGTATGTTGGTAGACAGTGTTAATAATTAATTGCTATACCGGTAAAGATTAATGCATGAAACATAAACATAAAGTCATCCACAACACATAACACCAATATTTGTACGTGGAAACCCTATAAGGGGAAAAACCATGGTGGGAAACCTTACCCACAATCAGATGATACTACTGCAGATCGTAAGTGTACATAAATGGGGTCTGTACATGCAAAAAGGCCAATAGCCTATTGGTATTTTGGTATGTTTTTGTCATTGATGTCAACACCTATTGAAAACAAGCACTTTGGAGATCCAACAACATTCACCAGCAGGATATAATGTTCACCGGTACCTGGAATGATATGAAAGACACTTGGTAATGTCAAAGACATCATATGGACACTTTGTTTTGAAGAGTTAATCATTGGTATATTCATATTTGCATATTTGCTTTTACCGACAAATAGGTCCAGGTTATCTAGGGTTACACCAGTAGGTTTATCTTTTCTAGATCAGCATGGCACACTATGGAGATGATTTATTATTGTTGTAAATGCATTAAGCCGACATGTTCAATTGGTTATTGCATCGGATATTATATTGTATGAAAAATGTTTTTATTGTAATATCTTATAGAGCCGACCTACTAAAATTGGTCTTAGGGTATGGTATAAATGTAAGATCTTATTTGTAAGATCAAGTGTGGAATGCAGAAAAGAGTTGTGTGAAGGTATATGCGAGATTAAGTAGAGGTATACATGAAGACATCATTTGAAGTTGAAGTTAGGTTTTTGTAGAAGCATATCAGCATTACACTGGTACTGAATCAAGCATATGGAGATTCTATTTTGTGCAGTACATTTTTATTGGATTTAACCATCCAGCTGTAGTTAGTGTGACTCCCATTTTGTGATTGAGCAGTGAGCTCTAGGTTGTTGGCCTTTCTACATGTGTAGACCCCATTTATGTACACTTACTATCTGCAATAGTATCATTTGATTGTGGGTAAGGTTTCCCACCATAGTTTTTCCCCTTACAAGGTTTCCACGTACAAATATTGGTGTTATGTGTTGTGGATGACTTTATGTTTATGTTTCATGCATTAATACTTACCGATATAGCAATTTACTATTAGCACTATCTACTGGCACACTTAACTGGTTTACCGGTATTAAGCATTAAGTTGGTTAATTGATTTTTGGTTTGAATTTATTTGACAACTGATTCACCCCCCTCCCCCCTCTTAGTTGTCTTTGGGA
Organism: Cryptomeria japonica; assembly: GCF_030272615.1. Taxonomy (NCBI): domain Eukaryota; kingdom Viridiplantae; phylum Streptophyta; class Pinopsida; order Cupressales; family Cupressaceae; genus Cryptomeria; species Cryptomeria japonica. The sequence continues at coordinate 248,666,278 of NC_081407.1, read as the reverse complement.
CCTAACAATTGGTATCAGAGCCTTAGTCCTCTTTTGCAAAAGTTTAACAACTTGAGGAGATCCAATGTCTACTAATTATTTAAGGAAGGGCAGTCCTAAAATTGATGGAACCAACTATGGGATATGGAAGATCAGGATGGAAACACACTTGAATTGCATTGGTAATGACATCTGGGAAATTACAAAGAATGGTTATACTACTATTGTAGCTGGTCAGACTACTCCAACTACCTTAGCCACAGATGAAGAGAATGATTGCAAAGCAAGAGAAGCACTCTTGAGCGCATTATTAGATCAACAAATCATGGGATTATCAGATAGGTCTACTGCTAAAGCTATTTGGGATCATTTGGAAACACTGAATGAAGGAGATTCCAGAGTCAAAATTGCAAAACTTGAAAGCTTCCGAGTCAGGTATGAACATCTAAAAATGGAAGAAGATGAAAGGATTTCTGCTTTTATGGAAAGAGTAAATGAAATTGTTTTGGGTATTAAATGTTGTGGAGGAACCCTGAGTGAGGATGAAATTTTTTCAAAAATCTTAAGAGGTTTGCCACCGGCATATAAAATGAAGGTTACTGCTATAAATGAGTTGAGAACAATGCCTAATACATCAATAACTAGGGATACATTGATTGGAAAACTTTCAGCCTTTGAAATTGAGGAATTTGGTCTTGTTGCTACTATAAAGATAGATTTAGCCTTTAAAGCATCAACATCATCTACTCCATCATTTGACAAATCAGTCTGGAAAGCCTTTTATGCAAGAGAACTTGAACAAACCAAGAAGGAGAATGAAGAGCTTGAAGAACATGAAGCACTATTTGCAAGGAAAATGCCAAAAGGTCCAATTGGAAGTAAGTATGATGGTAAAGCACCCTTTAAATGTTTGAACTACAATAAGATTGGTCATATGGCTTTGAGATGCCCTGATAGACATGCTAGACTAAAAGAAGAAGCTGGAAGAACATACAAACCTAATCCTGAATATCAAAGATACAGATTTAAGAAGAACAAAGACAAATCTTGTTACATTGCTAATGAAGGTGTGATTGATGATTCTGATGAGGATCCAACAGACAATGGATGGGTTTTTGTTTCTATAATAGAAGATCAATCGGTACCTACTGCTCAACTGGTAGAACAAGCCCTAGCAACTAAAGTTGAAGCAAAGGATGAATGGATCATTGACTCAGGATGCTCACATCACATGATTGGAGACAAAGGTAAGTTCTTGAACTTTCAAGAATACAATGGAGGTTTAGTAAGATTTGGAGATGACAAAGCCTGTTCAATCAAAGGTAAGGGCTCAATATCTCTTGATGGTAAGCATAACACTAACAATGTCTACTATGTTGAAGGATTAAAGCATAATCTTTTAAGTGTTGGTCAGTTAGTTGAGAAAGGATTTCAGTTACAATTTAAAAATGGAAAATGCAAAATCATGAAAAGAACTGGTTTGGAAATTGCAACCAGTAATCAGACTAGAGGTAATATCTTTCATTTGAATAACAGTGAAAAGGCATGCTTGATTGCACGTATAGATGAAAGTTGGTTATGGCATAAGAGACTATGTCATGTAAACTTTGATTGCATGGTAAAAATTAGTACTTCTAAAGCAATTAGAGATCTACCTAAAATTGTGAAACCTCATAATACAATTTGTAAGGAATGTCAATTTGGAAAACAAGTTAGAGCTAGTTTCAAAAGTATTCCAGAAAAATCCAATAATGCTCTGGATTTAATTCACACTGATTTATGTGGTCTAGCTAGAACTAAAAGCTTACAAGTTGATAGATATTTCATGCTAATTATTGATGATTATTCTAGAATGTGTTGGGTTACTTTTCTGAAAGAAAAATCAAAAGCACTTGGGAAGTTCAAACTGTTCACAGCAATGGCTGAGAATGAAACTAGTAAGAAAATCAAATGTTTAAGATCAAATCAAGGAGGAGAATTCACATCTAAGGACTTTAATACATTCTGTGAAGTGAATGGAATCAAAAGACAGTTATCAGCAACTCGGACACCACAGCAGAATGGAGTTGTTGAAAGGAAAAACAAAACTATCTTGGATGCAACAAGAAGTATGTTATCAAAAGCAAATCTACCACATGTGTATTGGACAGAGGCAATTAGCATTGTTGTCTATACATTCAACAAAGTTCACATCAAGGGTGAAACTGGTAAGACCCCTCATGAACTATGGTCTGGTAATACTCCTACTCTTAATTATTTCAAAAATTTTGGAAGTAAATATTATATTAGAAGAGATGAGTATATTGGCAAATTTGATCCTAGAAGTGATGAAGGAATATTTCTTGGTTATTCATCTAAGAGCAAGGCATATAGATGTTTTAATAAGAGATTGCAGAAAATTATTGAGAGTACAAATATAAAGATTGATGAACAATTCAGAGGAACTTCGAGGTATATAGACTCTGAACCGGAAACAGAAATTGTGACAAATGAACCTACACTGAATCCACTGGTACAGAACGAAGATCCACTTACCCCGATATAATCAGAGGATTCCACAGTAATTGAAGAACAACAGCAAACTAAGACACCCCAGTATGTAAGATTGAATCATTCTAAAGATCAGATAATTGGAAACAAATTTAAAGGAGTTATGACAAGAGGAAGATTGGCAAATGAAGAGGTATGTCTTATTTCTCAAATTGAACCATCATCTATCAATGAGGCATGTGATAAATTTTGGATTAAAGCTATGGAAGAAGAATTAGGACAAATTGAGAAAAATAATACTTGGACATTAGTTCCTTGGCCTAAAGATAAAAATGTAATTGGAACCAAATGGGTATTTAGAAACAAACTTGATAAAGATGGTAAGGTTGTTAGAAATAAAGCAAGACTAGTGTGTAAGGGATATTCTCAGAAAGAATGAGTTGATTACAATGAAACCTTTGCATCGGTAGCCAAAATTGAGGCAGTCAGATTATTCTTGGCTTTTGCAGCTCACAAGGACTACAAAGTTTATCAAATGGATATTAAATGTGCATTTTTGAATGGAGATCTTGAAGAGGAAGTATATATTGAACAACCCGATAGATTTTCTTTGATAGATGACAATGATATGATTTACAGGTTAAGAAAAGCTCTGTATGGATTAAAACAAGCCCCAAGAGCTTGGTATGCAAGGTTGGATAAGTATCTTTTAAAGATTGGTTTTACTAAAGGAAATGAAGATAGCAATTTATATTACAAAATAACTAATGATGGCATCTTGATTATTGAAGTATTTGTTGATGATATAATCTTTGGAGGAGAAGATGGATTATGTAAGGAATTTTCTATTAAAATGCAGCAAGAATTTGAAATGTCTATGATTGGAGAAATAAAATTCTTTTTAGGATTACAGATTTCACAGACTGATAAAGGTATATTTTTTAGTCAATCCAAGTACTTGAAAGAATTACTAAAGAAATTTGGGATGGAGAACTCTAAACTGGTAAGCACACCTATGAATACAAATGACAAATTATCTCAAAGGGATGAATCTACACCTGTTAATCCAACTAGATACAAATCTATGATAGGAGGTTTACTGTATTTGACACAAACCAGGCCTGATATTATGAATGCAGTATGTATTGTTCCTAGATTTCAAAGTAATCCTAGGAAAAATCATGAATTTGTAGTAAAAAGGATTTTCCGGTACTTACAAGGCACAACAAATCTTGGATTATGGTATCCTAGAGATGAAAATTTTGATCTATGTGCATACACAGATGCAAATTGGGCAAGAGATGTGGATGATAGAAAAAGCACCACTGGAGGAGAATTCTATCTTGGAAAGAGATTAGTTTCTTGGTTGAGTAAGAAAAAGAGTTGTACATCTTTATCAACAGCAAAATCAGAATAGGTTGCAGCAGCAACTAACTGTACACAGGTACTATGGCTTAAACAAATGTTGAAAGATATAAAGGTAAAATGCAGGGAACCTATTACTATGTATTGTCATAACACTACAGCAATTGATATATCCAAGAATCCGGTATTACATTCTAAAACAAAACATGTTTCTATCAAATTGAATTTTCCAAGGGAAAAAGTTGAAGAAAAGGAGATAAAACTGGTTTATGTGAATACTAAAGAACAACTTGTAGATATTTTCACAAAACCTTTGCCTAAGGAGACTTTTGAATATCTTAGAGATCAGCTTGGAGTCATACCACCACCGATAGAGACTTAGACAGTTGATGATTGTCATCAACCAGCAGAATTGAAAGACAAATCTTTTACTCCGGTCTTTGATGAGGAAGCTACTTCTCAGGGGGAGTAGTTGGTATTTTGTATGAACTTGATTTTTGTAACTTTGGCATTTGATGTCAAAGGGGGAGAGATATCTATGAAAAAGCACATTATCTTTTGAGGAGAGATAGAGATTAATCTTTGAATACACACATGTTGCTCCCAGGGGGAGAAATTGTTGTTTAGGAGATTGTTGGTTTTTGGTATTTGGCATTTCTATTTTGGCACTTTGATGGTTTTTCCATCTTGTGTTGCCATCAATGCCAAAGGGGGAGATTGTTGGTATTTCAGTATGGTTTTTTCATTGATGTCATCACCTACTAAAAACAAGCACTTTGGAGATCCAACAACATTCAATGGCAGGATATAATGTTCACGGGTACTTGGAATGATATGAAAGACACTTGGTAATGTCGAAGACATCGTATGGACACTTTGTTTTGAATAATTAATCATTAGTATATTCATATTTGCATATTTTCTTTTACCTGCAAATAGGTCTAGGTTATCTAGGGTTACACCGATAGGTTTATCTTTTCCAGATCAGCATGGCACGCTATGGAGATGATTTATTATTGTTGTAAATGCATTAAGCTGACATGTTCAATCGGTTATTGCATCGGATATTATACTGTATGAAAAATGTTTTTATTGTAATATCTTGTAGAGCCAACCTACTAAAATTGGTCTTAGGGTATGGTATAAATATAAGATCTTATTTGTAAGATCAAGTGTGGAATGTGGAAAACAGTTGTGTAAGGTATATGCGAGATTAAGCAGAGGTATACACGAAGACATCATTTGAAGGTGAAGTTAGGTTTTTGTAGAAGCATATCAGCATTACACTGGTACTGAATCAAGCATATGGAGATGCTATTTTGTGCAGTACATTCTTATTGGATTTAACCATCCAATTGTAGTCAGTGTGACTCCCATTTTGTGATTGAGCAGTGAGCTCTAGGCTGTTAGCCTTTCTGCATGTGTAGACCCCATTTATGTACACTTACTATCTGCAGTAGTATCATCTGATTGTGGGTAAGGTTTCCCACCATGGTTATTCCCCTTACAGGGTTTCCACGTACAAATATTGGTGTTATGTGTTGTGGATGAATTTATGTTTATGTTTCATGCATTAATACTTACCGGTATAGCAATTTACTGCTAGCACTGTCTGCCGGCACACTTAACTGGTTTACCGGTATTAAGCATTAAGTTGGTTAATTGATTTTTGGTTTGAATTCATTTGACAACTGATTCACCCCCCCCCTTGTCAATTGTCTTTGGGACCTAATACAACCTAGAGCTCACTGCTCAAACACAGAAAAGGAGTCACACTGACTACAGTTGGATGGTTAAATCCAATAAGAATGTACTGCACAAAATAGCATCTTCATATGTTGGATTCAGTACTAGTGTAATGTTGAATGCTGATATGCTTCTACAAAACCTAACTTCACCTTCAAATGATGTCTTCATGTATAGCTCTGCTTAATCTTGCATATAACTTCTCACAATTCTTTTTCGCATTCCACATTCGATCTTACAAATAAGATCTTACATTTATACCATAACCTAAGACCAATTTTAGTAGGTCGCCGCTACAAGATATTACAATAAAAACCTTTTACAAACAATATAATATCCGATGCAATAACCGATTAAACATGTTATCTTAATGCATTTACAACAATAAAAAATCATCTCCATAGCGTGCCATGCTGATCTGGAAAAGATAAACCTGCCAGTGTAACCCTAGGTAACCCTGGACCTATTTGTCGGTAAAAGAAAATATGCAAATATGAATATATCAATGATTAATTCTTCAAAACAAAGTGTCCACATGATGTCTTCGACATTACCAGGTGTCTTCCATATCATTCCAAGTGTCGGTGATCATTATATCCTACCGATGAACTATATACTAGTAACTGTGCAATAGTTACTTGCTTACCGGTGAATGCTATTGGATCTCCAATGTGCTAGTGTTTTAGTAGGTGTTGACATCAATGACAAAACCATACCAAAATACCAACATCTAATAGGCACATCAGATTCATTTTTGGAAATAGAAAAGAAAATTGAAGATCTTGAAAGGGAAAATTGAGAAGTTAGAAAAGGATAAATAGAGAATAAAGGATAAGGCAAAGAGCTTAAAATGTAAACTTGGTCCTAAACTAGATTACCTCATTTCTTTGAGAAAAGAAATATCTAAGGCTCTGGTTCCCAGACTCAAAACACCAGAAGAGCAAATGTACATACTCACTGGTACAGTTCAGAGAACAAAAGAGGCATTATAGGATAGAAACAGATTCAACTGCGGTTTAAGTTTGGTTTCGGCAGATATTTTCCAGATTGTAACCCACCGGTTACAAAAATCTAGGCAGGAACCACACTCCACTAATAGCGAAGGACAACCTTTGTCATTGATGTCAAAGGGGGAGTAGTGAGATGAGAAAAATGATCAGAATAGGACATCATCAGCTCAGGGGGAGCATACATTTTTGGGCACACAGTTTTGGTAAGATAATTTTGGCAGATTCTTTTTGGACATCATTTTGGACACTTTTTGATTTTTCTCATGAGTGTTGCCATCAATGCCAAAGGGGGAGATTGTTGGCAAATGCACACTCCAATGAGGAATTGTAGGTGATTGAAGGTATTGTCATTGATGGCAACCTTACAATCATGTGATACCGGCAAGCAAGCACAGGCACCAGTACCGATAGACTCTACACCGACATTCAAATCACTGACACCAAAAAGAAGATTACCAGCACCATGGCTGACAGGAATTTTGTATAAATGTATTTTGTAATTAATTGTAAAATCTTTTGTAAGCCAACATGGCAGATTGTAATATGAATCATATATGTATGAGATCACTATAGATCATTTATATAGCAAGAATAATAAAAAGGAATATAGCAAACCTAATGTGTGAATTATTAGGATAAGGGTTTAGGTATATTAGAGAGCTTAAACCGGTACTGAATCTGGCATAGAAGATGCTAATCTGAAGCGGTACAAGACATTGGATTTGTATAATCAAATTTTGTAAGTTAGTGTGACTTCTTTTGTAACTGAGCAGTGAGCTCTAGGCCCTTGGCCTTCTTGCATGTGCAGGCCCCTATTGTAAACAAATATTATTCCCTTATTGGCCAGTAAGTGAATATTGTGGGTCACAAATCCCACCGAGGTTTTTCCCACACCGGGTTTCCTCGTTAAAATATTGTGTTATGGTGTATTTTTCATGTTGTGGTTGTTCTTATTTGCTGCATTATTTCTGGTTTACCAGTACATAGTTTTAATATGTTTTTCATGTTATGAGTTAAGAAAATTATCAAACTGGCTAGATACTTATTCACCCCCCCCTCTCAATATCCTTGGGAATCCTAACAGCCTTATGATTCCATGCATCTCACAGAAAGAATTGAACTCATCAGAACAAAATTCTCCACCTCTATCAAATCTCAAACACTTCAACTTCAATCTAGACCCAGTTTCAACTTTATCTTTGAATATCTTGAACTTCTCAAATTCTTCTGATTTGTCCTTCAAAAAGACAACCCACATTATTCTGGAATAATCATCAATTAGCAACATAAAGTATCTATCACCCTATACACTTCTAACATTTGTAGGTCCACATAGATCGGTATGCACAAGATCTAATATTCCATCTGATGTATATCATTTACTCTTGAAATAAATTCTTGTTTTCTTACCTTACATACCAGATTAACAGGTTTAACAATCTTAGGTAGATCTCTAACAACTTGTGAAGAACTAATCTTGATCAATGAATCAAAGTTTACATGACACATCTTTCTATGCCACAACCAATTCTCATCTATCCTAGCAATCAAACAAATTTGCTCACTAGCATTCAAATGAAAAATGTTACCTTCAGTCTTAGTCCCAAATGCAATCTCTATGCCAGAGGAATTCAAGATCTTGCATTTACCATCTTTGAATTGTAGATCATAACCCTTATCAACCATCTATCCAACACTAAAAATATTATGCTTCAATCCTTCAACATACAAAACATCATCAGTGCTATGCTTACCATCAAAAGAAATCGATCCTCTCCCACGGATTACACAAGCTTTGTCATCACCAAATCTACCTATTCCACCATCATACCTTTCCATGCTCACAAATTTGCTTTTGTCACCGGTCATATGATGTGAACAACCATTTTCATTCACCTTTTTCTTCTACCTTTGTAGCTAAAGCTTTCTCCTCAACAGAACAACTAGTGGAATCAATAGGCGTAGGTCTATCTTCTTTAATTGCAATAAACACAACTTCATCTCCTTCTGATTCTTTATATATAACACCCTCATCTGCAACATAATAATAGTTCTTCTTGTTCCTAAAATTCAAGTTAGACTTATAAGGCTTATCATACTGCTCATGTTTCTTATATATATCATTCATATCAAACTTATCATGTTTGTCATACTTAGCCATTCTCCATGGACATCTAGAAGCAAAATGTCATATCTTATTACAAGAAAAAAATTTCAAGGGAAAATTTCCATCACACTTCTTGACACCTTTAAGAAATCTCTAGGCAATCAATGCTTCAAGCTCATCTAGCTCTCTTTCTTGCTCTACTATCTATCTCCTTTCTCTTTCATAGCTAGATATCCTACACTCATCGGGATCATATTTCTGCTTACCTGACATAGATGTTGATGCCTTGAATGTTGTCTCTAAATTTCAATGTGATTCTCCAAATTCGCTCAGCTCAAATGCAGCAAGTTTTCCAACTAATACATCTCTTGTCACTGTAGTTACACTCCGAATTTCATCAATAGCAGCAACCTTATGTTTATAAGCAAGAGGCAAATATCTCAACACTTTAGCAACAATCTCATCTTCTTCAATATTTCCACCAACGGATCTGATACAAGGACAATCTCATTCACCTTTGCCATGTATGAGTGTAAATTCTCATCATCTCCCATCTTTAATGACTCATTCTTTCCTATTAAACTCTACAACTTAGCAAATTTCACTTGACTATCACCTTCATACTGGATCTCAATTTTCTCCCAGATCTCATGTGTGGTCTGAAGCTCCATAATATTTGTCATTTTAGAATCAGTCAAGGCACTGAGTAATGCTTCCTTCACTCTGATATTATATTCAGCTTCCTTAACCTCATCAGGAGTGGATGGTCCATTCTAAGGAACAACATAGGAATTCTTAGTAATCTTCCAATAATCTTCTCCAAGACATTTCAAATGCACCTCCATTCATCTCTTCCATATAGTGTAGTTGATTCCATCAAACCTCAGACTGTCCTTCTTGAATATAATACCTTGAGCTGCCATTCTGGATCTCCTCAAGTGATTAAGCTTCTACTCGAGGATCTAGATCTGATACCAATTGTCAGCAACAATCAAGAAGAAAGATTGAGAGGGGGGGTGAATCGGTCTTCATCGAATCACAACAAATTAAATTCCAAAACACAAACTGATAAACTACAGTAATAGATAGATAAGAAAATTAACAACACAACATATAACACCAAGATTTTGACATAGAAAACTCGGTTAATGGAAAAACCACGATGGGAACCTACCCACAGTAAGATGATACTCTACAGTAGTATGTGAAAATATTACAATGGGGAATGCACATGCATTCAGGAACACTACCTAGAGCTCATTGCTCAAAAGATATGTGCCCAGAAGGCTACAAACCTCAAGGAAGTTTCACTGACTTACAATATGATTCGAACTACAATCTGGAAGGAATGAAATGCAATGATAACATCTACAAATGCCTGATGACAGTTCCAGTTAAGCACAGTTATCTGCTCTGCAACACCAACCTCGCCTCAACACTTCGTTGAATGATATATCTTTGTTCACACATTTACCTCTCTCTGATAATGTAGACACAATACCAACACCTAAATTATATATTTATATCACATATGTATACAAATCATCAACCTTGATAACAAGGTTGGCTAAACCATCAACCCTCAACTCATAATTACAAAAAACATTACACGGTACAAAGTTTTACCACAAAACCAATATTATGATTTACATTGCATAACATGGACCTAACTCAAATTGCCAAATGATTAAATCCATTGAAAATCCCACCAAGATCAACTGCAATACGCTACACCACCAGAAATACTACATAAAACACAAATCATCATCGGTTCATAGAAATCACCAAAAAATTGCAAAATGATCAATGCAGATTGCCAAAACAAAGAGGACACAACTAGGAAACACCAACAAGCACATTAGAATCATCTGAAATAGTTGCACTAGTACCTCTCTTCAAATCTTCATCTGTCAACATCTCAAAGCTCAAGAACATAGCCAATCATCAATTGTCACACGGAAAGATAACTTGCGGAGCATAAAATCACAAACCATCTGAAATGAAGATACATATGATCATTCAAAACACTATGCCAAAGTCTCAACACAAGATCTGATCACACTAGAATATACTAGAGGAAATATCGGATTCTGCAAAACAGTGATTAACACAACTAAACTACAAAGCCAGACCAAAAACTCTTCCCAAACTCACTGGAATAACTCATAGGAATATTTTGACATCAATGACAACAACATATCCTAGTAGAAGAAATTAAAAACCAAATCCAACAATCTTCCCAATAATCCAACAAATAGGGGTTCCTAGCACCCTTGTCCTCTTTAATAGGGGTGCCTAGTGACTATCCAAACCAAAAGAGCACAATTTGGATCCTCCAATGGTCAGAATAATTTAGGCAAGAATATATCTCTCATGTTGACCTTCTTCATAATTTATCACACATTTTATGGGGTGACGCATAACAGAAAGTCTTACTGCCTCATTTGAAACATCTCTCAATTTTGAATTTAATTCCTATCAGAAAATTCAAGTGAGCAAGTAATCAAGTATCATTAAAGAAATGAAGGAGAGGTCAAGTATTTAAATTTCAAGCATTCAAGATCGCATCCATGATCAATTTTTTTATGAATACATCCATAAACTTCTACATGACAACATCAACCTTTTCATGAACGCTTCAAAGCAAGATTCATAAAGGAAAACACCTACCAACCCAACAATATTTTTCCCTATTGTGTTTGCAAGTGACAAGATATAAAGACAACAATTATATATATAAGAGGAAACAAAGACACAAATAACTTGATTTTGAAGAAATAGAAAACTCTAGACAATGGAAATTGGCAAATAGTGTTTGACACTTTTTTGATGAATTTTTAGGGAGATACTTAGAGCGACATCCTAATTTCGAAAATATCTCATTTGTCTACATTTAGCAATCTTGTACAGAGACACCTAACATCATTGTCTTGGATTTATGAACCCATATTTTAGCCATAGGTTCCTCTCTTCTTCCCATTTCTATATTTGTGCTTCATATCTGCATATATGTTGAAACTTCTTGTATATGTTGATCTTTTTCAATTTTTCATAATCAACTCTAGTTCTGGCATTCAATGTATATCATTTTCATAGCTCATTTTCAACTCAATCAAGAAGTATTGAATTCACCTTTTGCTCAATTCTTTTCAACCAGATTTGATATTGATCTATTTGAATCCATTCACTTTCCAAATATAATTTTTGGAAATAATTATAATTCCTAATTTGCATGCATAATCTTATTAATCCTATTTTCACCCTTTACAAAAGGAAAGATATATTATAGGAAAAAACTTAAGTAATTCCATATAGCGTGTCAAGAAGTATCCTACCTTGATGAATATCTTCTAAGATTGTTCCCTAGAAGTTTAGGAGGACAAGTGTTAGAATAGTTTATCCATAATCCTCATGGAACAATCACCACATTTTCTAAACTATCCGTGCCCAAATTTTTCACATTTCTCTTACAGCACTAACATAAAATCATCATAATGGACTCATAAAATATTAAATAAAATAGTGGTGAAATTTTTTCCTATTTCTTATAAAGATCAATACATATTGCTAATTGATTTCTATGACCTATTCCTAAAAATAACTTGTAACCGTATTTGTTAAAAAATTGAATCAAGAAATTAGCTTTCATTTACAAATCTAATGTATCAAATCCTTTTAAAAAATAATAGAAAATGGATTTATCATAGAAAAATCACTTATCACCAAAAGTGATTTCAAGATCTATTAAGAGAGAAAAGACAATAATCAATCTAGTGCTAAACCTAATCTTTGGAACAAGATTAAGGACATAGTTAATGATTATGTGACCAATTCCAAATACATCCATAACATCCAAATAGTAGTGTCACCATCTTCCCAAAATCTTAAAATGACTCCACAAAATGTGACTATCCCCAAAGGATATCCTAAATGATTTACTTGATGTGGAGAACCTATAGAGGTCATCTTTCATAAACTATTCAAAGGAAACTTAACATAACTTCCAACTATAAAACCACTTCTTGAGGATATTCCCAACTCTCGTTGGCATAAAGAGTGTGATTTTTTTTAGTATCATTACGTCCAAGGACATAAAATATATGATTGCTTGAGGATTGAAAATTCAATCTAATATCTCATTGATCAAGGAGAAATCACACTAGTACATTTGGGCCTAATTTCCAACGGCTATTTGTTGGAAGTCCGACGACACCACGTCGGACTTCCGACAAATTTAACCGTCGAAAATATCATTGGTCTTCCTGATGATGCCTTTTACGTCGGATGTCCGATGATGTTATGAACTCTTCCAACGGCGGCTATATTTGCTCCCCCGACCAAAAAATTTGGCGGATTACCGACGTAATTCCGATGGATTCTATGTTTGCTCCTTGACGACTATCCGACATGGAAGTGGCATCAGATATATAGCATCCTTGCCAGATTTTTCTTTAGTTGTCATCGGAATTCTGACGATGTCAAATGATGTGGGTCAAATGACTTTGTTGTCGGTGCATGAAAGCATTAAACGAGTTCTACTTTTAAACATTGCATAAAACATTTATTATTTATTTGATTCAATGTTATTTGCAAAAAAGGATTATCAATGATGTTTCCTTTCTCCAAGAATTGTCTAGGATATTTCCGTCAAATAATATGTAACATCTAATGACTAAATATTTTCTTTACAAATGCTTATTTTATTTAATTATCATATAAGCATGAATTTAAATTTATATCTATATGGAAGAACAACATACAAGCTGAAGACTCATGTGCAAGTAAATTTTGTAAAAGAAAGCAAGTAGGCATTATCTTGAGTGACATGGAAACAAGCTCATCAGTTGTTTAGAAGAGAGCAATTGGAGAAAAGTAGAGGAAAGTGTTAAAGGGTGATAAATACATAGAGAGTATGCAATACAAACAAACAATATCTGGAGTGTGTGATGTGACGTCTCTAATTTATGTCCAAGGGGACTAACTGGTTTTGGAGTTCCCGTGAAACCTATTGGGCCACACTTGGAGGAAATCAATGTGTTCATGAAAGGAGCACCTTTTTTCTATTATGAGAATGATTCTTTTTCACCGAAGGATATTTGGAAGGCAATATCCAAAAATTTCTATAGTGTGGAACTAGAGTTGGCGGACTCGAAGTAATTTTCAGCTTTCAGAAGACCAAGAGGTTATGTACACAATCTCCAAATAGAAGGGTGATTTAAAGAATTACCTCTCCCCCCATGACTATTCAGGAAGCACTTCCTTAGACAAAGGACTATTGGCCTCCATGGGATCAAGGAAAAAAATTGAAGCATAGACTCTAGACGATGTGGTGGTGTCCTTCGTGAAGAACTTTGCACTATAATTGAAAATTCACAAGGGAAACTGCAAGATAGTGAATAGAAATACATTCTTGAAAAGTAGGAAGAATGGATCTTGGTTTGGGTGGGGCCAGGTCAAGTGGCTCCTCTAGAGATTGATGAGATAGAAATCATATTAGGATTTGAAAAATATATACACTTGTGGAACTTCGTGTGCGACTAATTGATTGCGTTGTTTGGGTAATACATTACAAATAGATACAGTTGCATACCATTTATCTATCTTGATTAAATCCTTTTATCTTGATGGCATTAAATTAAAGTTCTTTCTCTATTTTCTGGTGATCTCTGGAGTAGAGGTTGTTTTGCATCGACCTTGGATACATTTAACTTGTGTTGTATCTGCAGAAATATGTATTTTAGGTCGATGCAATGCAACCTCTTCTCCACCAATACCAAATAGAAGACAAAGTACTTTAATTTAATGCCATCAGGATAAAAGGCTTTAATCAAGATAGATAAATGGTATGCAACTTATCTATTTGGAATGCATTACCCAAACAACATAATCGATCGGTCGCACACGAAGTTCCATGAGTGTGATCTTTTTCCAATCCTAATATTATTTCTATCTCGTCAACCTCTAGAGGATCCACTTGACATGGCCCCACCCAAACCAAGTTCCATTCTTTTCACTTTCAAGAATGTATTTATGTTCACTATCTTGCAGTTTCCCTCGTGAATTTTCAATTATAGTGCAGAGTTCTTCACGAAGGACACCACCACATCATCTAGAGTCTATGCTTCAATTTTTTTCTTTGATCCCATGGAGGCCAATAGCCTTTGTCTAAGAAAGTGCTTCCTGAATAGTCATGGGGGGGAGAGCTAATGCTTGAAATTGCCCTTCTATTGGGAGATTGTGTACATAGCCTCCTGGTCTTCTGAAAGCTGAAAATTACTTCGAGTCCGCCAACTATGGTTCCACACTATAGAAATTTTTGGATATTGCCTTCCAAATATCCTTCGGTGCAAAAGCATCATTCTCATAATAGAAAAAAGGTGCTCCTTGCATGAACACATTGATTTCCTCCAATTGTGGCCCAATAGGTTTCAGAGGAACTCCAAAACCAGTTAGTCCCTCTGGACATAAATTAGAGATGTCACATCACACACTCCATACATTGTTTGTTTGTATTGCATACTCTCTATGTATTTATCACCCTTTAACACTTTCCTCTGCTTTTCTCCAATTGCTTTCTTCTAGGCAACTGATGAGCTTGTTTCCATGTCATTCAAGATAATGCATGCTTGCTTTCTTTTACGAAATTTATTTGCACATGAGTCTTTAGCTTGTATGTTCTCCTTCCGTATAGATATAAATTTTGATTCATGCTTAGATGATAATTAAATTAAATAAGCATTTGTAAAGAAAAGATTTAGTCATTAGATGTTACATATTATCTGACAGAAAGATCCTAGACAATTCTTGGAGAAAGGAAACATCATTGATAATCCTTTTTTGCAAATAACACTGAATCAAATAAATAATAAATGTTTTATGCAATTTTTAAAAGTAGAACTCGTTCAATGCTTTCATGCACCGACGGCAAATCCGTCTGACCCACACCATTATCCATAACAGAATAAATCAATATAATAGGATATTATAAAGAATATATACACAAATATGAAAGAACATTAAATTACCATTATAAACCCATAAACCATTAAATAGTGAAAATAGATATAAATTTATAAATTTCTCGCTACAAACACCACAATCATAACCAAAACAAAAAAAATTCTTACCCACAAAAACTAAGTAGCTGGTGAGTTGCAAGTCTACAACATCTCTCAGATGATTGAACCGTTTCTTAATTTTGTTCTTCTGGTTAGTCAATGGATTTAGTTGCATATACAAGTTTTCTATTTGAAGCCTTCCTTTTCCCTATATTTGAGACTTAATAAAATTCTTGTGAGTAGAATGGTGAAGTTTATCAACCAAACAAATCATATGCAAGGGAGACAATCACTTAAGGTCCATCTAATCTTGAGACATTGATGCCCACTTTAGCATGTCACATCCTAAATTGACAAGACTCGTGATTGGGACCCAAAATATGACCCCTCATTTCTTGCCTCATGTGTGAGAAAAAATTCAAACACTTTATGTATGATTAGGTATAAAAGGAAGCCTACCATGTCATTTGAAGGGTCTACCCTACAATTCAAGTGATCTCTTGATTATAAAATCAATTAAATTCCAAGTGAACAAGCAACCAAGCATTCATCAAGCATTGAAGGAGAATTCAAGTTAAAGCACAACATTCATGATCAACGGTCTGCATGACATCCTAAAACCTTGTGTGAGGATTCAAGAAAGATTCATCAAGGTATCATGTTCAATTTTAAGCATTTTTAGATTAGATCTAAAGGGATCATTTTAAAGAGGGAGGAAGAGATCTTTTCCTAAAGATGTCTACCTCCAAAAATAGAGGAGATATTTAATAAAGATATCATCTTTTAAATTAAGAAATGGGCAGGAGATTAAGAATACAAACCTTCCATATTGCACACTTCAAGGTATATTCAAACCTATTTGATCTAGGAAAGTCCCCATCAACAAACCTATTTTCATCATTTTGTGTGTAGGAAATTGATTCAGGAGTTATGTGTGAAGAATTTGGCAAAGTAAATGATGACAATCAAACTCAAATTTTATCTATCTTGAAAGCCTTTTATCCTGATGGCATTAAATTAAAGTTCTTTCTCTATTTTTTGGTGATCTTTGGAGTAGAGGTTTCTTTGCATCGACCTGGGATACATTTAACTTGTGTTGTATCTGCGGAAATATGTATCATAGGTCGATGCAATGCAACCTTTGCTCCACCAATACCAAATAGAAGAGAAAGTACTTTAATTTAATGCCATCAAGATAAAATGCTTTCAAGACATATATTAGGTATAAAAGGAATCCTACCTTGTCATTTGAAGGGGTCTACCTACAATTCAAGTGATCTCTTAATTATAAAATCAATTCAATTCTAAGTGAACAAGCAATCAAGAATTCATCAAGCATTGAAGGAGAATTCAAGCTGGTGTAGGTGCATTTGGAAGACCAAAGGACTCAATGAAGCCATTAAATACTTTTGAAGGTCTTATGAGTAAAGAGCTAATAAATTATGATTTCTTAAGGTCCATTATGGCCTTTAATGACGAAAATTGTAATAAGTTTGTAATTTGTCCTAAAGGGCCTAGTAAGGACCTTAGGACCAACAAAAAGATGTAATAGGAATTTATGGCTTAGGGAGTCTAGAAGAGTTTAGGAAAGTTCAATAAATCATTTCATGACATTGTGTGTCAACAATTAAGATTTTTTTATCAAATGGTTGATGTAATGCTTTGTACGATAGAGAATGCTGGTATACAGACTGGGACAAGCAATAACAACAAATTTTTGTTTTCTTGAATTTTTTTGGTGTTTTGGCTTATGGTAACTTTGTCTTGAGTGTGTATTTGAATTCCTAATGCATTGAAGAGACCTTGAACATATTATTTGCAAGGAAGATGTACTGATAATCCATTTGTCTCATACTTTAGACTAGTTGCATTGACTGTTCTAACAAATTTGTGCAATTTGGCATTTGATTTGGTTGATTTACAATGAGAATGGTCATTCCATGAATGTAAAAGGCCTAATATTCATGGGATGGAACTCCTCTAACATTTACAATAAATTACTAATAGGTTGATGTGCAGATTGGGTGGAGAACCTGGGTGATCACCAAAACAGCTAATGTAAGAGTGGAGAAATTGCTTGCTAAGGACCAACAATAGAAAATCCGCCTTAAGGAGGGGAACATTTTATGATTGAAAATGTTTAGAAATTTAAAATTAAAGGTGAATCCATAATCATTTGGATGGTATAGTGTTTGGAAGAGGGGTATATGAGAAACCCTACTTTTAAGGGTTTGTGAGAGGCTAAATAAGGGATTTTGCATCTAAGAAGGTTAAACCTTGTAAATAATTGAATTTTCCTTAGTTTTGAATCATATTGGATGGATTTTGAGAGTTTGGGAGTCAGGGAGTTAAAATATTATATACTTCCTTTGTAAAATTGTCATTTTTGGAGTCAAAAAATAGTGCATAGTTACATGACAGCATATACTTTCCAAAGAAACCATATGCAATCTTATGGTATGTTGAAGAGAATACAAATGGGTGTCTGAATATCCAAAAAAATTGTTTATTTGTTAGGGAAAGTTGAGAGAAAACAATTCATTTTCCTCGTTGGAGGGCTAATTGGGCAACTACGCCTAGAAGGCTAAAAAGAGGGCTTTGCACTTAAACAAGTTCTTGGAACCACAAAACCAATTAAAACAACCTATTTTGAGGTATTACAAACATTCCATACCTTTGGAATCATTTGAAAAAGTGTTGGTTTGCATTTGACCTATTTGAGCCATTTGGGTGCTAATAGGCCTAGGGGTTTGGACCTTGTATTTCCCTTATAAATATTAAAGGTTCATTTATCACACCCTTCCTATGAATCACAAGTTAAAGCACAAAATTCATGATCAACAGTTTTCATGACATCCTAAAACCTTGTGTGAGGATTCAAGAAATATTCATCAAGGTATCATGTTCAATTTTAAGCATTTTTAGATTAGATCTATCCTTTCCCTCAAAAGGAAAAAATTATACTTCAAGGTTAATTCACAACTCAAGGTTTGAACTAGGAAATCCCCCATCAAAAAACCTATTTTTTCATCATTTTGTGTGTAGGAAATTGATTCAAGAGTTACATGTGAAGAATTTGGCAAAGTAAATGATGACAATCAAACTCAAATTTTGATGGCATGAAAAGCATAAGAGTAGGCCATGTAACACCTCCTAGTCCCAAGAATTTTTGACAACCATTTGATAGTAGATTCTATGTACCATCCTAATCCAAAAAGCATTCATTTTGTCTACATCTGATAGTCATTGCGAAAATAAGTTTAAAGTGTATTCATTTAGGGACCTTTAATAAAATATTCTCAACCTACACATCATAAAAGAATCTTAAAATATTCATTGTTTATAATGATAAGAATTTGGTTGTTCCATACACCTTCCTTTACTATTTTAAAATTATCATCGACCAAAATATTGTGCAGTAGTAGTATGGAGTGCATTTCATCTATTTTATGCCCAAAGATTTCATCATACCACTTTCTTTTCAAAGGCGACTGATTGATTGCATTGTTTGGGTAATGCATTCCAAATAGATACAGTTGCATACCATTTATATGCCTTGAAAGCCTTTTATCCTAAAGGCATTAAATTAAAATTCTTTCTCTATTTTCTGGTGATCTTTGGAGTAGAGGTTGCTTTGCATCGACCTGGGATACATTTAACTTGTGTTGTATCTGCGGAAATATGTATCCTAGGTTGATGCAATGCAACCTATGCTCCACCAATACCAGATAGAAGAGAAAGTACTTTAATTTAATGTCATCAGGATAAAATGCTTTCAATACATATATTAGGTATAAAAGGAAGCCTACCCTGTCATTTGAAGGGGTCTACCTACAATTCAAGTGATCTCTTAATTGTAAAAGAAAGGAAGAGATAGTTGTAAAAGAGATATTATGGAAACATTACATAATTTAAATGAAGGCAACCAAAAGAATGCAGAGAAATAAAAAAAAATCTATAGAGCAACTATTTTACATACCTCAAATACAAAATTGTAGGGTGGAACAATAAAAAATGACAAATCAAGGAAATAATGAAAGATCCACACCAAATTCTTATACAATGCAGTCCAGTTGAAGGATTTTCATTCAACACAAGATAGTGAAGGGGTCATTATGATGATTTATTTGAAGGTTCATAAGTTAAAGGTAGTCACTAACATATAAAGAGTGAATAAATTGAAGAGCCCGATGAATTGCCAGCGTAGCATGAGGATGTATGATGTTAACAATAGAAAAATGATATTATGATGGTGTTGAAACTATAAAAAGTTTTGATCATATTTTTATTGAGCATGAAAGCAACCACCTTGAGCTCATGAATGATAGGCATCATGAATGATAGGCATTGTGTTGAGGCTCGATCAGTGCAAGAAGACATTTTGTGTATATGAAGTGGTTTCAATTAGCCATTTAGTGTATAAGTAGAGAGGATAGGTTGATGTCATTGTTTATTTGCCTACAAAACAATGAAAGAGGTCCTAATCAAGAAACACACACGTCCAAGAAAGGAGAGAATTTGGATTTAGGACAATTCTATGCAAGAAAGGATATCAAGTTATAAAAGATAAAAATCAACAAAGGTAAAGTGGATCCTTAAAAAAGAGGAACAATTGACAACTATTATTCTTGCTCCACAATGTAGAGACAAGAATAACTAGGCTATTACATTGCCTCCAAGTATGATTGCACATGAAATCGTAGTACCATGAATGACAATGAGACCCTAATAGGTAATTAAGCTACCAATGTCATATAGCAAGATAAAAACATAACAGGTTATAAATGTCATTTAGAAGGGATATGATAAGTGTATAACTCATTGTCACCTATTATTTAAATGTTACTAAAACTACAATAAGTTGTTGAATTTTAATCTCCAAATCATGACATTCATTAGTGGAATAGTTGATGATGATTCAAAAAAGGATTGTCCTAATTTTGTTTATGGTTTTTTCTTCAATTTTTCAAGGGGAGAGTAATAAAGTTGGCTTTAAGAAACTCATACAAAATTATCTCTTGTTGTGATATTAAAAGTTGTTGGAAAAGTCATAGATATATTAGACAATGGGGGAGGGGATGTCAACAAAGGAGGAGGATAGAAACCTAAATTGGTGTATATCACTTAAAAAGCCACTTGATACTTACTCAACGTGTCTATCATATGCAAGACAACTGATACTAATCGGCATGTATTAGTTAAGCCCGATAACAATCAATGTTCACAGTTAATATATTAACCGATATTAATTGAAGTGCATTGGTTAAGCCCGATAAAAATTGGTGTTCATAGTTAATATGTTAACCGATATTAATCGGAGTGCATTGGTTTTAATGTAAACCGATACCAATCGGTATTATGTGCTATGAGCTTTACAATCGATGATTATCGGTAGTTAAGCATTGATCGAACTTTGCAAGTATGGTTGAATATATACAAATTTAAGAATGATCATCAAATGAAGGAACAATATCTTGAAGTCTTCATCATAGTTTATCGATAGGATAGATGATTGAATGAGAGACTTCATTTATATCTCATTCAATCATTTATCTTACCATGGCTATCATACATTAACAGGATAGAGGGACCTTATATCAAATTAAGGAAGGCATTAGAGTGATATATGTATTAGTGTAATTATTATACTTTTTGAATATTTATCCTTAGTATCACCTAACAGCCAACCTTCACACAATGGATGAGGAGCAATTTCACACAAGAGAGAGAGAGAGAGAGATCACCAAATGTTGCAGAGCAGATTACATGTGTTGATAGCCTTAAGAATAATTTGCCTTGTATGTTATTGATTCATTATGCAATGCAAATGATTTTCTTATATACTTGACTTGTGGTGTCAATTATCAAATCGGTCTGCCTTGTTAATTTAATAATAATATTATGTATATCATCCAAATAGGTCTTGACCTATTAAGACGTTTTTGTTTGATTGCCTTTATCACACGCTACATGAGTTTGGGCCTAGCCCAATTACATAATTGCTCAAAATACATATTGGACCTACCCTATCTAAAATTTACATTCAATATAGGACCACAAGTTACATCACCCAATTAGGGTCAGACCAAATTACAAGTTCTATTTATAGGGCCTGTCCTATCCACAAGTTAAATTATATATAGGTCTTGCCCAAGAAAGACATAATTACAAGTTACATGTATTTGGGCCCATCCCTAAGTTAGATTTACATAATAGATAATACATGTGTATTTTAATTGTCATTAACAACATTAAAATACAATAGATAGGTATTTTAGCTAGCTACTATTTCAACACATTCTAACACATGTATCTATTTCTATGCAATAATTAGTAGTATCTACATAGACTAGCATGGTACACAAGTTCTTTTCTAATAGTGCCCTTCATATGCAATTCTTTCAAGATTATTTAGTTGTATCTACCTTCTTAGGTTATGCAAATGGAGATTAGATTAGGTTATGTATCTACTTTCTTGCTCTGTAATTCTCTTTGCATTTAATAATTTTGTATCCCTTTGGTGAAAAAAAAGGAGGTTGATGATAAATATCTATGTTGTCTATTAGTTGATTCCCATGCCAAAACTTATCACACAAGCTGAAATATGATAATCTTGGTTAAAAAATCTTATACAGAAGAATAATGAGTTATGTCTTAAGTTTTATTGCATGGTGTAATGTGACATTGGATAAATTTACTACTATTAATCATGAAAGATGATGGACTAATCGTGGATGGCGCTGAAATTGTTATGACAAACCCAATGGAGATGTGGTTTACTCACAAGGTTGATCAATATGAAATTTCAAGTAGCTTCTCAGGTTCCATAACAATTGAATTTGTGGTCTACTTCACTCAAATGTCATGAAAATAAAAAGTGTTAAGATCAGAAAAAAACCTCTCCCCTGCGGGTACGCTTCGAGGCCTGGATGATCGCCTAGAAAAAACCGGTTGTGGCATTACGTACGTAGACACAACCTCGATTGATATAGTTGCTGGGGTTTGTCACTGTATGTATAGATAGTCAACCACACCATGACCACAAAGTGGGGGGCCTTCAATCCTTGTTCAAGTTCCTTCTGTGGCCGAGTGAAAGATTCTGCTTCAAATATCCTGTGCTTTATTCCAGTTCCAGGAAAATTCCACCATAAGAACAAAAACCAATTAACCGCTTGACCAGTGGTTCCCACCTAAATAGCTATGACCAGGAACAAGCAATGAGTAGTGGTGGACGCAAGGCTGGGGGATTATAGAAAACAGAGGTGGAACTATGAATGGGAATACACTGCTGGGGTGGCAACGACAGAATGGGAAGAGGCCGCCAAAATGATTTGAAATATCTTGGTCTTTTTTTTTTTTTAAAGTAATGCCCACTGTTGTCGGAATTCCGACAAACGTGGGCACTTTTTGTGAAAAAAACACAAATGTCGTTGCCAATTCCTTCTTTGCCACAAACATATATTGAATTATCGTTAGAATTTCGATGAATGCGGGCAATTTTTCAAAAAAAAATCAAATTTGTTCACAATATACCTTCTCCATCGGAAACCACTGTCGAAATTTTAGGGAAAATTTATTAGTGTCACTATTGAAGACCTAAAGTCACCTAATAGAGACTTGGATGTTGAACATACCATAGGACTAAGAGGGGGGATGAATCTGTTCGAACCTCAAAAGTACTTAATTTCTAATCTTTAAAATTTAAACCACAACCATACAATCACATCAATAATGAATCATGAAAACATAAAGCATAACAAACATATGCACACCATATTTACATGGAAAACCCAAGTAGGGAAAAACTTGAGTGAGAATCAGACTTACAATATGAATATAATTTATTATATTGCCTTCGGAACTCACTACGCTTGAGAGGACTTATATAACTAAGGTAGACAACCTTAGGACAAGATACAAATGACTTGCAGAGCTAAAACATGTTATCTCAAGGTTAGATACAAAAATTTGCCAAGAGACTCACTATCTTCTGACAAAGAAAGGAATAAATAAATTGAAAGAAACAAGATCTCTTGATCATGAAATTCCTTGAGCCATTGATTCAAATGACCAAGATTATGGCTAACATATTTGACTTCAAAACTCTGTCGTATAGAATATAATATCATCAAAGCTCTTCACAACTGACCTTCACACAATCTCAATATCAAATCTACTTGTAAACTACAAATAATTGCTACTTGTCAATTCACCCTCCTTTTATTCCATCACTCATACATCCACACTCCTTTATATACAAGAGTAATCATTAAAACCCTTAATTAGGTCAACCACAAATAGAGTAAATAATATTACATAGATTTGGCCATTCATGCCAATAACAACCATTATGGTCCACTCCAAGAGATAAAGAGGACCCAAAAATATCATAACACATTCCTTTCAAATGATTCCAATGAACCACACACACTAATATATCTTCCAAAGTCAACATCAAATGAAACGTGTAGATAATCATAAAGCATGTTAGCTAGTTGGCCCAAAAATAAATCTCCAATACAAATTTCACAATGTAGATCTATACATGCCATTCTAATAGAACACATCCTCCAAAGAAAACTTGGACCAAAAGAATATGATCCAAGTAGGATACAACATCAAAGTCAACCAGAAATCATACCAACTAACAATACATAACTCAGAACATCATAACTCCACTTGCCAATCAAATCGTCGCCTTACAATTGAACTAGAACACTGAAAAATCCACATGGACATGTCCTCCAAACCATGACACATGAATCCACATATTTTTCCAAGCCACTATCCATTCTCTAGACTTTTTCTATCAAACAATGTTGTTGTCAGAAACATCAACAACCAACTCTGCCATCTGAGAAATAGAGGACCTACAATTATAATAGAGCAATATACATAGAACATAAATATTATATTCAGAACCACAACACATAATATTCATATACTAGAGGAATGCAAGGCATTCTTCTACTGAGACATTCAGAAATCTTTCCTACATAATATTGTTCCTACATAGTGAAACTTCCATTACACCAAACATCTAGATATACTTCAACATCTCCACAAGACAATTTAACAATGTTAGAACACATAAATACTCTTTCTTGCATATTGAGACTTCCATTATACCATCCCTAATTCAACATTAGTCACAACACAACACATAAATATTATTTTTATTAGGACTTCCACTATACCATCCTTCAACATTAATGAAAACACAAGACAAGTTGACATCAATGACAACAAAGCACAACAACTCAAGTTTCCAGAACTCTCCCCCTTTGTTATTGATGACAACATATGTGTACCAACAATAGAAAAAACAATTTAAATTAACCTATATATCTCTCCCCCTTTGAAATCAAGGAAAAATGACACTATACTAAATTTTCTCCCCCTTTGACATCAACAACAACAGGCACAAATTTGAATAACTCTTCCTCCAATTGAAACTCTTTCTCCCAATCACAACAGAATATAAACTGAAATATCACAAGACACTACAATACTCCCCCTTATAGGGATGTAACAATTTTCAAAAAGCCTCATCCATATCTACTTCCCCAAGGGCAACAAAAACATCAATCCAAGAAGCAAAGATAGAGCCTAGACAACTCCTCTCAATTGATGCACCACTACTTAAACTCTTTCTATCATCAGTTAAACTATCATCTCATTCTTTTTGTTTCTTCTTAAATCTTCTAGGATCATTCTAGAAACATTATCTTTAGTGATTTTTCTCTCTACATTAGTAGAATTAGCTTCTAGACCTGCTCCAACACAACAACTTCTAGGAGCCCAATATTCCTGTAATTTCAACTTCTCCATCTATATGCATGATCAATCCTTTATAAAATTTTGGATCCTTGTCAATGATGAGGTAGACACTAGAATCTTGGTCATGTTGAAAACATCTTTAGCATCAATCTGCATGGGGGGTCGTAAGATCTTCATTTCACTCTCCCCCTCAAGCAATGCATACAGTCTAGTTATTGGAAGAAGAATCAACACTGCTAGAGGGTGCGAAACCACCCTCAATTTTTTCTTCCATCTTTCTTTTTGATATCTTCACCCACATCTTTTGCATCTTATCCTTTTCTACATTGACATTAATCTTCTTTATTGGACAATTCTTCCCATTTCTTCCTTTGCATAATTTGGCAATGTCTCCAAATTTATTATAGTTGTAAAATACCAGACCTTGCTAAGAACTATTTCCATTTTTTCTAACATTTCTACCTCTTTTGATACTTCCACTCCTTTTGATAGCACTTCTATTGGTATTTTGGAATGGTTTTGTCATTGATGACAACACCTACTAAACACTTATCAACTCTGGCACTTTAGAGAATCAGCAACATTCACCGGCAAACAAGTTACTCATGCACAGTCACCGGTATCTGGTAAACCGGCAAGATATAATGATCACCGACACTTGGAACAATATGGAAAACACTTGGTTATGTCGAAGACATCGTGTGGACACTTTGTTTAGGAGTTTTGTTTATTGGTACATTAGCATTTGCATATTTGTTGTTACTAGCAAATAGGTCCAGGTTACACCGGTGGGTTTATCTTTTCCAGATTAGCATGACACGCTAAGGAGATGATTAATTATTGTTGTAAATGCATTAAGTCAGGATGTTGAATTGGTTATTGCATCGAATATTGTATTGTTTGTAAAAAAAATTATTGTAATATCTTGTAGAGCCAACCTACTAAAATTGGTCTTAGGTTATGGTATAAATGTAAGATCTTATTTGTAAGATCAAATGTGGAATGCGAAAAAAAGGATTATGTGAAGGTGTATGTGAGAATAAGTAGAGCTATACATGCAGACATCATTTGAAGATTGAAGGAGGGTTTTGTGAAGACAATCAGAACTACACCAGTACTAAATCTAGCATATGAAGATGCTATTTTGTGCAGTACATTCTTATTGGATTTAACCATCCAACTATAGTCAGTGTGACTCCTATTTTGTGATTTAGCAGTGAGCTCTAGGCGCTTGGCCTTTCTGCATGTGTAGACCCCATTTATGTACACTTACTATCTGTAGTAGTATCATATGATTGTGGGTAAGGTTTCCCACTGTGGTTTTTCCCCTTGCAGGGTTTCCATGTACAAATATTGGTGTTATGTGTTGTGGATGACTTTGTCTTTATGTTTCATGCACTAATCCTTACCGATATAGCAATTAACTGTTAAAACTATTTACCGGCATAT
The DNA here is from genome assembly GCF_030272615.1 of Cryptomeria japonica. NCBI lineage: Eukaryota > Viridiplantae > Streptophyta > Pinopsida > Cupressales > Cupressaceae > Cryptomeria > Cryptomeria japonica. The sequence goes on along the minus strand of NC_081407.1, from coordinate 248,639,294 downwards.
TAAACTGGTTTACCGGTATTAAGCATTAAGTTGGTTAAGTTGTTTTGGTTTGAATTTATTTGACAATTGATTCACCCCCCCCCCCCTCCTCTCATTTGTCTCCGAGACCTAAAAACTTCTACACTCAACAACCTTATGACCAAAATTGTTGCAAGTATAACAACTTCCACTGAAAGACGGAACATTACTATTGTTTAAATTCCACATCATTCTACTTTTTCACTCATTAGTCTTATGACCAACCTTTTTACAAGTGTAACACAAACCATTAAACAATGGAGATCTGATTTGATTTATGCATTCACTAGCTCTATGTCCAAACTTATTGCATGAAAAATAGTTTAACATTGAAAGTTAATGAAAACCCAATTTTAGAAGGAGTGTGAGACATCATGAACACTTTTTTATTTCAAATCTGAGGTAAACCATTTTGGTTAGAGATCCTTACTCCATCCATGACCTCTTCTCTACCAGCTTCATTCAACTTGTTCATGTCTTCTGCCAGATTCTTGTCTATAGGATTAGGTATTGTTTCCATCATCTAACTTCCCTCTATCATATTCAATTCTTATTCTACCATCTTTGCCCAAATTTTTTATTTTGAGGCATTCTTCTCTATACCAGTAGCATGGAAAGCCTCAAACACAAGTACATCCTCAATCTGATTACAAACTTGTGCTAGTAAGCAATTTCTTTCATCATTGTCCTTTACATAGTAAACATTACCATTAGTCCTTGTATCCACTACAACCAATCTTCCAAAGATTCCTTTTATGATTTCACATCTAGATCCCTAAAATATGACCTTATAACCTTTCCTACACATCTAACTCACACTCATTACGTTATGTCTCAAATATTTAACATAATAAGCATCATCAATTTTATGCTTACCAGCAATATAGATGCTTCCTTTTCCACATATAGGTATACATTCTTCTGCAAACTTAATTGATTCACCATCATATTTCTCAAGGTAAATAAACTTGTCTCTATCACCGATCATATTGTTTGAACATTCAGAATCAATGATCAATGCCTTTGGTTGCAATTTTGCGTGTAGTTCAGTCTTCATACTTACATATTTCTCATCTTCTAAACTTTCAGATTGACCATCATTCTTTTCTTCTATAGCCAAGAACAAATATTCTTTATTTGAGTCATTGTCATCTTCTTCTTCAGTTTAGAAGGCCTTTATTGAGCAAAAACACTTCTTCTACTTGTCTCTATCATCTCTTGTGATATTTTTGTTATTTCATCTATAGTTTTCATTTCCGTTGTTATCCTAATTAGTTCTTCCACCATAATCTTATTTATTAATACATCTAGAAGCATAATGACCTATTCTTCCACAATTGAAATGTTTTAGGGGTAACTTACCTTTGTCCTTCCCTATTCCTCCCCTTAATCTACTCACAAAATTTGCTTCAGTCTCATCCAAGTCTTCATTTTCTTCTAGTTCTTCAAGCTTCTCTATGGATTTAAATACAACTTCCTTCCTTTCCTTTTTAATGTCATCCAATTCTGTAATCTCAAAGGTAGCGAGTGAACCAAGGAGCTGATCCATAATGTACTTATTCATGTCATTGATTTCTTCAATAGCGTACTTCTTTGATTTATAGTTTTTAGGAAATGTTGTCATTATCTTTCTTACAACTTCACTTTCTTCTGTCATTCCACCACCACCTCTAAGACAATTTACAATTCCATTCACTGAATGAATATAGCCTTCAATGTTTTCATCATTAGAAATTCTCATATTCTCAAATTTGTGCTTTAGATTTATAATCTTGGTTTGCTTTCACTTTTCATCTCCTTCAACTGCACTCTTCATTTTCTCCTAGATTTCTTTAGCTATCTTTGCCCTTGAAAATTTTCCAAACACAACATCATTCAATCAAGTGCGAATTGCAACTATAGAGTGCAGCCTTTTCATTACTCTCATTTACTTTGATTTCATTTGGAGTTGTCGGACAATTTTGTGGAGCAATATAACCTCTCTTAATGCTTTCCCAAATTTCAGTTGGCATAGTTGCCAAGTGATATTCCATCCTTTATCTCCAATAAGAATGATATCTGTCATCAAACTTTAGAGCCTTAAATGTGTAGTCTTGTTCTATCTCAGACCTTCCTCAAGAAGTTAAGATTCTTAAAAGGAACCTTTCTCTGATACCAATTATTGAACACACCACAGGACTGAGAGGGGGGTGAATCAATCCAGACCTCAAAAGAACTTAATTTCTCATCTTCAAACTTTAAACCACAACCATATGATCACAATAATAATGAATCATGAAAACATAAAGCACAACAAACACATGAACACTAAATTTACATGGAAAACCCAAGTAAGGAAAAACCACAGTGAGAATTAGACTCACAATATGAATGTAATTTATTACTATATACAATGGAATTGGATATTGAATTATTTTATTCAACCACATAAAACCCTAGTTCTACAATGAAATCCACCATACACCAATGAAGAACCTAAAAACATGCAAAGAATAAATATGAAAGATTATACTGTTGACTCTTAATTTTACATTAAACGCTAACAACCTTATGGGAAATTCAATGATGGGGGACCTTTTGCGTGAGATTCACTAAATAACCTTTGGGCTTGAGAAGCCGTCTCTTCATACAATTGGGGGAGAAAGGGGGAAGAGGAAAACTTAAAAGGCTACACTACTTAAGCGATACGCCAAAATATTTTTGGGACACTAGCAACATATAAAACCTAGATAAATGCAGTTATAAAGCTCATTCAACAATCTACATGCTCAACATCGTTAGAGAAGAAGATCAAACTAAACTCCATTCAACATAATCTGACTTCACCATTCATCCAACAGATAACAGGTCCTAACAGGTCCTAAAACATAGTTTAATTTGTAGAGTCTCACAACATATATCATAGAAGTTACTGAATTTGAATACAACACATAAGTCAATTTACTAAGCTTCAAATAAAACAACCATAGAGACCATGGGAATAATTTGATATGTCTATCATTCACCTACTTTAATTAACATAAAGACTTTTCAATGAGCCAAAGTCTAATCAGTCCTCCCGAAAGTCTAAACCCATAAAAAGTAGAAAAGAAGGCCTATATAGAGCCCTTGACCCTCAACAAATAGCACAAAAGCATCAAAAAAATCCTAGCAACCGCTTCCGATTAGGAATCTCCCAGTGTGGCACTCCATGAGACACTACCCAGTGAAAATGTCCTTTAATGTTGTTAATCCAACTACATCATGGCAACCCCTGCAAATGCCAAACATTATGGTGCAAACAACATTCTCGTTCATGAACCATCAAAGAAGACACACAGTGACTCAGGGGAGACCCGAAGTCAAGCGCAAAAAAGAGAACTAGAACATGCAACATAGGGGCACCAAGTGTCGCTGCTAGCACATGGAAGACGGTGGGGCTAGGAAACATACGTTGAAGAAAAGACCTACACCAAGCGGCAACTCTACGTCCTCTCAACACCGGGCGACAAGAGCAAGCTGCTTAGAGCAACACCGAGACACCACTTGGCATACGCGTGAGTGATCAGAAGAGTGGGCCAAAAATTAAAGGAAGGGGCTGAAACTTTACCAAAATGCCAGACACAAACCACTCTGAAAGAATATTAACATTTCTTAGTGGCTTAATGGGGAATTCTTCTTGTAGAATGCTAGGACCCAAAATTGTTGGTTCGGAGACTAGACTTCATGCTTGAACAAGGAAAAGTAGATCAAAGACCTACTGCAATGGAAACCAATCATCTTCCGAGGGTAACACTTGATCTTCTAGATTTCGATAATTCTGGTCCAAACAAATCACTTCATCAAATGGAAAGCTCTCCGGTTCATCATGGACCATCTTCAAGAGTGCGTCGAGCTGGGCCAAGGGGTGTAAGAGATGCTCAACTTCCTCCACTGAAATAGGACTCCTAAGGCACTATAGGAAAGTTTGATCTTGTTGCAATTGCTTGATTTGATTCATGACTTGCTCAATCCCTAGCATAGAACCATTTGCGGGAAAAGGTGAAGGCAAACCCAGGAACACAAACTTCTCTACACACCGCTTGATATCTGGAACCGAAATCTTCAAGGACTCAAGTGTTTTTTATGCTTGCATGGTTGCCCTATGTTGGTTAATGAAAATGTTGGCCTTCCTGATCAATTGTTTACGATCTACAGCCCCTTTTTCTTTTAATTCCTCATCTGAAGCAGCATACAATAGCTGAATCAAACTCTATGCCACGAGGAGTTTAGGACCAATGAAATGCGTAATGTTATTAATAAGAGCATCCACTCTAGCATAGAGAAATTTCACCTCACCCAAGAACCTTATCATGAGTTGCAGTGAAGGGAAATGCTACTTGATCTTCTCCCAATGAGAAACATATAATTTTTCCATGACTAGGGATAGATCTTGAGGAATTTATAGATGGGGTGGAAGATGATATAAGCGCATGATTTCATTATCATTTTCTCTTATCTCATTCTAGAGATTTTTGCATCTATCCTACTCATGGGACACTTGATGTTCCAAAGCGAGGATCTTAGTACCTCCATCTTCAAAAGCCTCCTGAAGCTGCATTGTGTGATCCTGCTCTAGCTATAATAATCTCTTTATATCCTAGAATTTCTTCTCAGTCTATTCCAAGTTACTCTGCATCTCACGTGTTTCTATTTCAAATTTTTCTCTCTTCAGAAAGCGTGACATGTGCTTCACTTGGCTACCAAGTGTATTCTTCCTTCAGGAGGACTTGCTCTCGCAGCTGAGTATGAATTTGGGTAGAATCTTTGGAAGTTGCTTTTAGCTACTGTATCCCTTTCCCCTTCTTCAATAATTCTTTCAGTGCCACATCCCCCATCGCTTCTTTCCCTTTCAATTAAGAGCTCATGTTGTTCAGGGTGGATTGCAACTTCCCTTTTTCAGAATTGGTTTGAGTTAACAAGCCTTGCAAGTGGTTTATCTTAGCACTTCTAGCTTTCTCCTCTTTCCTCTGAGTATTCAAAGATTCTCTGAGGTGGATGAGCTCCAATTGCATCTTGTCTAGGCAACAACTCTTCTTGATGAAATTCAAAGACACCACTTTCAAAATTTCTTCCATCATTTCTACTTTATCCATAATCATGGCGTTTGAGAGATTAACCCTTATAGAATGTAGAGTGTAATCATTGGGCCTCATTTGGGCCTCCGACTTGTTGACCTTTGGGAACATGGTTGCAAAGAGGATATTATTATTTTCCTCACTGAAATGCATCTACACATGTGGTCGGGCTGGCTTAGCACCATCTTTCTCCTTTCTCTTCTGTACCCGGCTAACCCACGTAGTTTTGGAATAGGTAACTTACTGATAAAAAGTATCCAGGACCGGAATGGATTGCCCTCCAAATGTTGCATTAGGAGGGATGGCATAGGGGAAATAAGAAACAAGGTCGGTGATAGTGGTTTGAATGGGTTACGCTAATGTGGTTAGAGAGAACAATGGTATAAAGGGAGAGGCTCCTGAAAGAGCACGATCAGTGGATGTTGCACTGACATTTGGGGGAGGAGTGGACTCTCCAAAACCAAGCCTATGTGAAACAATGGCTGTAACAATAATTTGTGGGAAAAACCTTGCAAGAAATATGACATCGGGGGAAAGGTGCGAAGAAACAACCTATGATGATGCAACTTGAGGCTCAACTGGCGTTCCAACGGGGGCTAATGTAAGAGCAGTAGGGACCTGAGTAGACATCGATGCAACTTGGGGAGCTAAGGAAACCATAGATTGAGAAGAGGAAGGAAAGAGTAGAGCGTACCTGACCCAAAGAAGCCACCAGTGGCTAAGGGGCTGGAGGAACCACAAGGACTTGAGAAGATGAACCCTTCTTTGCTGAACCCTAATATTGTTTCTTCCTGGAAGGGGAATCGGGTGTCTGCTTCTCAGCTGATCTCTTGGGGGATTAGGAATGGGGCCTCCACACTGAGCTAACGAGAGAAACTAAAATGTCACCTCTGGTACCTTTCTCTTCTATATTTATAATCTTGTCCTCTTGAGGTCGGACCTCCTCGAGGGAGGAGTCATTACGTGAGGACTCATCACTTGTCTCTTCTTCTGACTTGTTATTATTATATCATTCTTCCTCAAAATGCTCATCAAAATGGGCATTCCCTAGATTAGCCCTAGTCTAATTAGTCTCTTGGTGGTAGATCCAAAAAGCATTCCTCTTCTTTTTCGGCCAATGATCATTTTCCATGGCTTGCCACATGTTCCAAGGAATAGGCTTAGCTGGATTGTTCCTTTGAAAGATATGGTAAAAATCCAACCATGGGGGGTACTCAAGGAAAGGAAAGTCACTATGACCCACATAAAGTCTTGGATCAATCACCAGCCGACAGATGCATCCCTCCCATGAGTTTCATGACACATGCTTAATAGTATTTTTCATGTGTTTACTAGACAAACAGTCATCTGAGTCATAGCTCCATACATCATCCAATGCTACGAAGCCTAGTTGCACTATCTTGGAGGTCAAGAACCTCTCGATGATGCTTCTTCACTCAAGAATAATAGGGCCAATAAATTTGTGGTCCTCAGTAATAGATGTATCATGCTTTCCCAACCTTATAGCCTTTTCAACTTCCACCAGCTATCGTGATATCTCGAGAGCCAGGGTCCTCTTAGTAACATAAGTAGGAAGGCGGAAGGGCTCTTCAGAGAAGCCATGCACTCAGACAAAAGAGAAATCCTTACCCAAGAACCAGTCACAGTGGGGGCGGTCATTATTCATCAAATTTATTTGGATTCGAGAAAAATGAGTGAGAGGCTCCTTAGGAATGACACCAAAATCAAGAAGGACGAGATCCAGGAAACAGTCTGAAAACTGGTATACATCATAAGTGGCTAATAGTATGGGGGTCCAGGTGAACACAAACATTCTATTTCCTTACTCATCATGAGTATCCAATGGCATGAACTGACTAAAGGAAATGGCATTTTGGTGTACAAACAAATGAACTAGGAATGAGGCAAACCTGAACCGTCGTGATTTCTCAAATTTGACCAACTGCCTCATGATTTCTCTAGCTATCAACACACAGAAGTCAAAATGGAATGGCTCCTTCTACTTTTGGTATTTGAACAAGAAACCCATCATAGGAGTGGTGATCTCTTGGTCATTGTCATGACTGCACAGGAACACAATGGTAGATGAGATATCTTTGAGATCATCATTCCTTAAATCTCTATAGTGGATAGGGAGCTTTGGAGGCTCGACCATCAAACTCAGGTTCAGATTAGCTTGACAAAACGGGACAATATCTCACCTTTGATGCCAATAGTCTTCCATAGTTTCTTTATCAAACACCTTCATGCTATCAATTCTGGGGCAACACAGTATGTCCCAAATAGATTCTAGGGTTATGACGACCCACATGGATGAGCCCTATATCGAAATAGAGTCTGGCATGAATCTTCTTGCGCATGATGCAGCCACAAATTCTGGATAATATGGAACCATAGGGACCATGAACTGAGGAGTGTTGAAATTCCATAATTTGAACATCGTAGACTGTGGCTCATTTCTGTGATTTAGCATTCTTCTGAACGCAGCCTCCCTGAGAGCTCTTGGCTATTTGTGTAGTTTAGGCTCAATGACCTCTTCTAAGGAATCAATCACCGCCATGGAATCATGGTTGACTGTCTTGGATTTGGATTTGGTTCTGGGATATTCTAGCTTGGGGGGCATGGCATGGGACGATTATGAAACTTCCCAGTATATGTCCACCCAAATTTCACCCTGGGAAGGACTTGAGGCTATGGTATCCATCTCCATTTTTTCATGCGAGCTTTTCTAACACTTAACTTTTGGCACTGGGTGTTGGGACTCATAAAATTTGAGTCAATTTAAGAGGCCCATTTCAAAGAAGGGTAAAATGAAGCCATCATCTTCTCCTCACATGCCTGTGAAAAGTAAAGGCATTTCAAATTTTCAACCAAATGCAATGGCAGGTAGAAAGTCTGTTTTCCCCCCAATTTGGCATTTGAGAAGACAATTAAAACTTCCAAGCAAATGCATCTTGGCAAGCATAAAGGTTTTAGAACTTTCCAAGCAGTTTCAGTCGCCAGGCATGAAGAACCATTTATCCCACATTGGTGGTGGGGAGGAGAGTTTTAATATTTAAATACAAAGCCCCACACATATTAAGTGTCAAAGCTTAAAGGATTTTGACAAGGATAGCTCAGCATTGGTGGGCCCCTGCATGCACGTACATCTCAAAGCACCCAAATTTTGCAACAGAAGGGCAAATTAACTAGACAACAAGTCAAGCAGATCAATGGTGATCGCAGATGATCCGATGGTGGTCGCTATACCGCAATAGAAAGATTCCCGCCGAATACTCACCGCGACTTGGTGACAAAGCACGTGCAGAAAAGGGGTGAGTTAAAGATCGAGCAGATCATTGAGATCAAACGACAGATCCAAGGAAGATCAACGGTGGAGTAAAATTTTGGGACTATCAGTGCATGTCATTGTACCATGGTTGTGAGGTGCCCGGAATGAATACCCTCACAATAGGTGGTGCCCAAATGGTAGCTAGTTGGATGCATAGACAAACCAAAGAATGACCTATCGAATAGACCTTGGCCATGATGGATCTCCAAAAGGATTCACTGAAAGCATTAGTTCCATCGACATAAAGTACATCAAAGAAATCAAAACTGGTCCCGCTAATAAAATAAAAAGTATCGATGAAACTACAGTATCGATGGGACATGTGAACAACTCGCCGAGGGAGGAAGTTTGGCCGAAAGAATAAAATTGAACAAGCCAACAAAACCAAAGACACGTGGAGGTTAGAGGATGGCGCCCAGATGGATCCAAAGGTGAACTAGAGGCTGACATGTGGCAGGCCCATGCAGAAAAGGGGTGAGTGGCCTAGGTGAGATAACGGGCGAGCAAGTTTGATGAAGATCAACGACCATCGCTATACCACAAGATGAAGATGCTCGCTAGTTATCCCCCGTGACACAGCGACTAGCGAAGTGGGAGGTCCAGTGGAAAGACAGGTGGATCCGTGAGTGGATCGTAAGCTGGCACGTGGCACAAATGGATGAAGAGGTAAAGGTCAAGCAGGTTGGAGGTGATCAGGCAGTGATCCAAGGAATATCAATGGCTATCGCTAGACCATGGTGGGAAATGGCTTGATGAATATCCATCACGACTAGGTGACAAGGCGAGCCCGACAAAAAGAGTGAGCGGCAAAGACCAATTTGAGACCTCGCAACTTAAACCTAGTCTCCAGCTCGCTAGCATAAAATGCTAACACCCAAAAGACTAGAGACCTCATGAGAGAGAAGATCTAAAGATGATCCAATGGTGGTTGCTAGGTCACGATGAGAAACTGCTAGTTGGCATATTCCTCACGACCCAACGACAAGGAAGAGCTTCATTTTAGCAGTGAGTCTAAGTCATGTTGAGGTGGCAGGATAGGGACCCTGGAGCCAATCAAGGGGTGCCACATGGCGGAGCGTAGAAGGAGGATCAAGGCAAAACTCAAAGTTAAATATAGTTTCAGACTATAGTAAAAATGAAGAGATTTAAATGCTTGGTTGCACCTAGCTGCATGAAAGATTAATGGTTGATGGGTTATTTTTACGTGAATATACAAGTGTGATATATCGTTAGAAATCTCGTGAAATGAGGAGTTCATTTCTGCAATCAGTTTTAAAACTTGTCAAATATTTGGAGAATGGTTTCCATGAGAGTTATGGAAAGAATATTTTCAGAAGGAGTGGGACACTTATCTGTGATAGATGGAGATCTGATCTTTTTCCCTCTTCTATATATTCTGAGTTCTTTTCTTTTGTAAGGGTTCCAATTTTTGAGAAATTCTGGAAGAGAGATTTCCAAGAGGGGTTCCAGTCCTATGCATTTAATTTTCTGGGTTGTAATTGTTGAATTTCCTCATTCTTCTGTCATTGAATAGATGCATTTAGTTGTAAATTCTTAGTTGCAAGTCGCATATATGTAAGGCATATATGCAGTTCCATTGGATTGTCTTCATGCATCTTTTCAAATTCAATAAATCTAGTCTTCAAGGGAGTTTGGGTTTATCCTCCCACGAGAGAGTGTAATTACTGTTCTTAGGTATCCTGTACATAAAGGATTTAAATTTGATGAGCAAAAATTGTGAATTCTGAATTAATATTTGGATATGTATGATCCTTTGTTTGAGTTTAGAATGTATTAATGTCAGGCATTAATACATGGATATTTTTTAGTAGATCTGATTTGCAACTTGGATTTCATTTGTGGCTATTTGTATTGACTCTATGCCCGGATTGAGGCAACATTTTAAAAGAATAAAATCATAATATATTTCTTTTCTGTTTTGTGGAATTGGTTCCACTTATCTCATGTTCAAACCTATCGAGTTGTCAATGTAGATTTAGCCTATCTATAGTACCCTCCTTGTCTTTGAACCTTTAATGAGATTTATCTACTTCTGTTGATGATGTCTTGTGTGTCATTGGTCTAATTTTATGCATCAAAGGTACACCCACCTAGGTTTTGCAAAGCCTGAAGAGTAGAAGGATTTTTATCCTTATTATGTTGTCCCAAACCCTGAAGTATTTCATTGATTGAAATTGGCTACTTCATAGGTAAATTGCAGGTGAACTTGGGTTTTCTCATTTTTCAAAACAACACTGGGAATGCAAACCACAAATATGACATGCACTTTTGAAGCTCTCTTACTTAAATGTATCGCATGCCTAGATTTATGTGTGAAAAGGAAGCATTCATGATAGGCATCTGCCGCCATGTATGCCACTTCATTTTCTGGGAACATTAATGCTAAAAGGGGAAGAAGCACCACCACATGCATTTTTGAAAAGACGTTAGCCCACTACGCTGTCATTCCAATCCAGTAGAGATGATTTTCCTATCTAGATGAATCTACTTATTTAAGAGAAAATACACAGCCAACAATGCTCGCACGAGCCAAAACAAACCTGTGAACTACTGGGTTAAGGCACAACGTACTCAAAAATACGTGTGGCATCTGAGTATACTATTTTTCTTTATGAGGCTCTGGACAAGACATATGCAACATTTAGGCTTGACTCCATTCAATTGTATGAGTAATGAGAAAGGACAACCACATCGGAGATAGAGGGCGTTGGCTCTTAATTTTACTTTATTACTCAGAGCTAGAAATCAGCTATAAATATGTATTTTCAGACATTCCTTCGCACAAAAGTTAGCTCAACGACGGAGTTTCTTGAGTTATAGATACTCGCATTAGGCTTACCAGCAACAAGGCACAAGTCACTTTTCTTGGCAACATTTCAGACCAGAGGTTGCAAGGAATGACGCAGTGGATAAATCCTTTGATCACTGCTGCAATTAAATGGGTGCTTAGGGAAGATTTTATTGATGACGTTGATAGATATTGTGTCAACATCGATATCTGCTCCCGCTTTGTGGATTCATTGCTGGATGTTGGGATAAGTGACTATCTGGTGATGGAGCTAACCAAGATGCTTTTCCCATCAGAATATCTGGGAAGCCTTAAGGATGTCACAGAATACTTCATCCCTTTCAGAGGTTTTCCCTTGGCCTCGAACCTGCAGTGTTTCATCACCCTCGGAGAGGAGGTGACTTGGTATCCGCTTATAGGTGGCTTAAAGAGTATGTCATTGTCCACTCATCACCTACGCGTATAGCGCGCTATGGAGTTCCTCCTCAAAGTCCATCTAATAGTGCCCACTCTGGTCGGTACAACATGGTATACCAAGTTCCGTGACTACATCTTCCCGTGGATCCTGATGCCACATATTCTTCCAAACCTGGTGCTTGTGTCCATATCTCAGGAATCCGATAGTGACTCCAGCCACGAGTGGATGGGAGATGACAATGATGAAGATGATGACTCATAATTTCTCATGGACGAGGATCAAGATGAGGAAGATGAATGAAAGACTTCCACCTTGCTACTAAGATCTGTAGGCTGCAAGCCTATTTATGCATTGTATAAAGATACTGGTATATATAATATAATGAATATTTTTCTTATTTATGGTGTATCTTATGATTTACTTATTTTCCTTACAATGCATGAAGAAACATAATTAAATAAATAAGGCACACCAGAATACATTATTTACATTGGGGGCACTAAGCTTTAATAGAAAGGTTTAAGATGAAACCCGTTAACCAAGATTTTGAGAGATTCCCCTTGCATATTCTCGAGGTCGAATGCATTAAACCCATTACAATTCATGATGCAGAAGGGTCCCTCCCATAAACCATCAAACTTAGCGTGTTGACCTGGCCTGACCGCCCTTTCATTAGATTTTAAGACTAGATCATCCAATTTGAGCTCAGGGTCAGGACTCCTCTTGTTATCAAACCACCTCTTGATGGTTTGTTGGTGGTTCTAAAGAGAATCGAATGCCACTTCCCTTTCTTCTTCTAGCTCCATAATCTTTGCCAAACTTACCCCCATGGGCTCATTTTTGGCCACCTCAATGGACTTTAGGAGCTACAAAGCGAGGATCTCCATAGACATGGAGAATAAGGCATCTTTATTGTAGGCCAGCTTGTATGGAGAGTTCTTTAAAATTTTCTTAGGCATGATCTGGTCCACCCATAGCATGCTTCTCAAGTGGCGATGCCACTCCCTTTTGTGTTTAGACCCCAATCTCTTAATGAGTTTTATAAGGTTCTTATTGGTAGATTCAGCTAGGCCATTTTCTTGAGGGTAATAATTCGTGGAAGTCTTCAGATATATGCCATAGCGGAGAGAAAATTGAGTTACATGAGAGCTCATGAATTCATGTGCATTATCCGATATTATGGTATTCGGCAGACCATACCGGCATACTAGCTCCTCAAAAAATGCTAGTATTTTTGTTTTTGATGAATTCCTTAGGGGTACAACCTTGAACCATATGGTGAAGTAGTCAGTGGCAGTAAGGATCCACTTGTGTCTGAATGAGCTAGGTAGATTAATTATCACTATGAAATCCAGACCCCATTGAGCAAAGGGTTCTTCCACCATTATTGGTCTGAGTGGCATTGCTGCCTTCTTGCGCCTACCACTATAGTATTGACACTCCTTGCATTCTCTTACCAGAGCATGTGTGTCTTTAAACATCGAGGGCCATAAATACCCAACATGGGTAATCTTGATGATGGTGGTTTGTGCTAAATAATGACCCCTTGAAAGGCCATGATGGAATTCATGTAAGATTTTATGAGCTTGGTCTTGGTCTATGTAGCGGAGTAGAATCCCATCAAAATTCCTTTTAAAAAGAACTCTTTCAACAAGGTGGAAATCGCTATTCTGCATCCTATAGAATCTCCCCTTTTTAGGAGAGGTGTTAGCTAGGAGGATTCCAATCTCCTTGAAGTGTCTTTGGCTCTCAATCCAACTTGCTTCTATTCACTTAGAGGCGAACATCCCAACCTCCTCCGAATTAGTCTCAGTTTCTCGAGGTTCAGACTCTTGGGCTATATATTCACAAAGACCTTTTCCATGGATTACCTTAGTGGGATTGACATCAATGTCATATTCCAAAATCTTGGTAATCAAGTTTTCCCTTTTCTCTGTAATGTCACCCTCCATTATATATTCCCTGACTGAAGGATGAGAAACATACACGGTAGTCTTATTGTAGGCAATGAAATGCCTAAATTTTGAGACCTTTGACAATGGCTAGTGCTTGTTTTTTAACAAAGTTGTATTTAGCCTCATACTCCTTTAGATTTTTGCAATGAAAGGCTATGGGATGCTCACCCTTTTTGTCTACATCTTTTTGGGTTAGTACCACGATAATGATATAATCGCTAGAGAAAACATACATTATGAATTCCCTAGACATATCAGAGTTTGAAAGTACTAGAGCGGAAGAGATGGCATCTTTGATTTTCTCAAATGCCTCTTTTTCTTTAAGAGTCCATTTAAAATGTATTTCCCTTTTAAGCATTAGCGTGATAGGCCTCACCATTCCAACAAAGTCTGAGATGAAACGGCTAACAAAGTTGACCTTGCCTAGGAAGGACTGAACGCCCTTCTTGTTGACGGGAAGAGGAAGCTCTTTTATTGCCTTCACTCAATCTAGATCAATTGAGACTCCTTTTTTTGACACTATGTGTCCCAATAATTTCCCTTATGGGACCCCAAAGATGCATTTCTTTGGGTTCAATGAAATGCTGAATTCAAAACACTTCTAGAAAACTAGCTCAAGATGATCAAAATGATCTTCTTTACACTTTGAAAACACCGTCAATTCATCCAAGTAGATGAGGATGATTTTATTAATCAACTCCTTAAAATCTAGATCCATAGCCCTCTAAAAAGTGGCACTAGCATTTGACAATCCAAATGATATTTTATGTTAAGAAAATGTTCCCCTTTTGGTTGTGAAGGTTGTCTTATGTTGGTCTTTCATCTTTACCAACACTTGGTTATAACCTCAAAATCCATCCAGCATCGAAAACATCTCCAATCCCGCCATAGTTCTTAACAACTGTTCCATTGGTGGCAAAGGGTAATGGTCTTTTAGAGAGGCTTGGTTCAAATCATGAAAGTCCACACAGAGTTGGATATCCCCATTCTTCTTTCTGACTAGTACCAAACTTGATACCCATGTACTATTCTTGATGGGGTAGACAATCTTGCACTCTATCAATTTCTTCAGTTCTTGAGCCATGAGAACCTCAATCATCGGATTGACAGGTCTCTGCTTCTGTCGAATTGACTTGGCCCCATCAGCAAGCTCAATGGTGTGTTGAATGATGCTAGAATTATAACCTTTCAAATCCTTATATGTCCATGATAGCACGCCCATGAATTCATCACAGTATTGAGCCAACCTTTCTCGATCTTCTAGGGGAACTTCCTTTCTGACCTTCAGTGTTCTCCCATTCCCTACTGACATTTCAGCATAGTCACCTTTATCGGTCATGAGTTTTTGCTTGTCATTTTTAACATCATCATGGTCAAATAAATTTTCCAAGGTGATCAATCCATTTGGGAGCTTGTTGGATTTCAATTGAATGATTTGATCCCCATAAGCCTCCTTTACTTTAGAATGCATTTGATTAGCAAAATATTTGGGGTTTTGAATGAACAAAGCAATTTTCTCATCATTCTCAAAACATTGCTAGTGGGTGCCATTGTCTGGAATAGCTAGTCGAACAATCACGTGGCCTGCCTGGGGGTTGGCAAGCAAGTCCACAATAGGGTTGAATTTCAACCCAATAGTGGTCATTCAATAAACGGATGCATTTGTCTTTCAAGGAATCCTTTGGATATTGAAGGCATCAAAGCTTTCAATCAAATCCCATGTCCTATGATGGTAGGACCTCATGCAGACGTGCTTGGCACTTGAGATTCCTCATACCTAGTGCACTATCAACTCAGAATCACCAAAAACTTTCAATTATTTTATGCCCATCCTTTCTACTAAACTTAGGCCTTGGAGTATCCCTTCATATTTCACTTCATTGTTGAAGCAAGAAAACTGCAGGTGGAAAGATCTCAGGATTTGTTCACCCAAAGGCGAAGTAAGGCAAATTCCAGCGCCTGAACCTACCTTGCATCTTGCACCATCAAAGTGCAATGTCTAGTGCATAGAAGAAAAATCATCCTTGGTTAGTGGACCCTTAGTTAGTTTTGGCATAATCTGATCCTTATCAAAAATACAGTAGGTACTGAGACCTGTGACATGGTAATTGGAATATGGATCAAAATTTATGAATTCATTGAAAAAAACTTCTTGCTCTGGTGTAATATCCCCAATCACCTCTTCATCCTCTAGAAGTTCTACCATTTTTCTCTCCTCATTAGAGATGGGGGTATGAGTAGGCTCAAATTTGAGCAAAGCTTGATCAGCTACATGCTCGGTGTGTAGGGGTTCTGAACGAATTTTGAGCTTAGCACCAAGCTAGGTCCAGAGGATGAGGTGGAACCAATATAAAGATAGGTAACCTCCTATCATGGCGATAAAGTCTCAGGAGAGGAAGAGGCCAAAAATAGGCGAGATGTTAATAACTACTACTTCTTGGGACATGGCGACACTAGGACATGCGAACAATGTCAATTTAAGGTATTTAATAGGACCCATAGTCTAGACTCTATTTCCATCTAGTTACATAACACCCCTACTTAGAGGCTCGTATTTGATGTTTAAAACCTCAACAATTTTTTTAGGCATGATGGTGTTGGCATTTTGGATATGTTGATATGGTTTTTTTATTGATGTCAACACTTGTCATCGCTTGTCAACACTTATCAGCACTTGGAGATTTTGGTTATGTTCACCGGCAAGTCAGAGGCTTATGCACAGTCACCAGTATTTGGTTTGCTGGCAGATTATACTATTCATCGACACTTGGAATGACTTGAAGACTACTTGGTTATGTTGAAAACATCATTTGGACACTTTGTTTTGGTGATTTTTTCATTGGCTTATTCGAGTTTGCATATTTGTTGTTACCGGCAAATAGGTCCAGGATATGCACCGACAGGTATATCTATTCCAAATTAGCATGACACGTTATGGAGATGATTTGTTATTATTGTAAATGCATTGAGCCGACATCATGCATCGGATATTGATTTATTTGTAATTGATTTTATTGTAATATCTTTAGTGAGCTAACGTACTCAATTGGTCTTAGGTTATGGTATAAATGTAAGATCTCATTTGTGAGATTAATATATATGCAAGAAAAGAGATTGTAATTCAGTATATGCGAAAAGAAGCAGAGCTATACATGCAGACATCATTTGAAGGTTGAAGGAAGGTTTTTGTAAAGGCAATCAGAACTAAACTAGAACTGAATCTAGCATATGGAGATGCTATTTTAAGCAGTACATTATCATTGGATTTAATCATCCAATTGTAGTCAGTGTGACTCTCATTTTGTGATTGAGCAGTGAGCTCTAGGCGCTTGGCCTTTCTGCATGTGCAAACCCCCTATTGTACACACATACTATCTATAGTAGTATCATCTGATTTTGGGTAAGGTTTCCCACCATGGTTTTTCCCCTTATAGGGTTTCCACGTACAAATATTGGTGTTATGTGTTGTGGATGTTATTGTTTTTTTGTTTCATGCATTAATCTTTACCGGTACTGCAATTAACTAATAAAATTGTCTACCGGCATAAAGTTTGGTTTACCGGTATTAAGCATTAAGTTTTGGTTAAATTAATTTTGGTTTGAATTTATTAGACAACTGATTCACCCCCCCTCTTAGTTCTCTCCGGGACCTAACAATTGGTATCAGAGCCTAATCCTCTTTTTGCAGAAGTTTAACAACTTGAGGAGATCCAATGTCTTCTAACTATTTCAAAAAGGACAGTCCTAAACTTGATGGAACCAACTACGGTATGTGGAAGTTTGGGATGGAGACACATCTGAATTGCATTGGAAAAGACATATGGGAGGTTACAAAGAATGGTTACACTGCTTCTACTCCTGGTCAGCCTAATCCACCAACCTTAGGAAGAGATGAGGAAAATGATTGCAAAGCAAGAGAAGCACTTTTGAGCGCATTGTCAGATCAATAAATCATGGGATTATTAGATAGGTCTACTGCTAAGTCTATTTGGGATAGATTGGAAACATTGAATGAAGGTGATACCATAGTCAAAATTGCAAAACTTGAATCCTTACGGGTCAGGTATGAAATGTTGAAATGTGGTGACTGATCAGCAAAGTATTGTACACTCAGCACGTATCCTCGCTGGGGTCCGGGGCAGGGTTGGGCCTCGGGAAGGGGTTTGGGGGTGGCAGCCCCCAAGAAAAGCAGGGGTTTGAGGGCGGCAGCCCCCGAGAAAAAAAAATTTGTTGTTTTTCGTTGATGAAAACTGACATTGTAATAAAACCCTAAAAAGGCCGACTTTGTTTGTTGCCCTAAAAATGCATGTTATAAGCAGCTGGGATGCTTAAGGCATTGAAGGTTGATGTACTATTTTTGCTAGATAATAAGAAAGATTGGACGGCTGTGTATGGTGGATGTAACCCATTCTGGGTGAACCACATTAAATCTTTGTGTTATCTGTGTCTTGTTTTATTTCTTTATCTTTTGTATTTAATTCTGCATATAATTGTTAGTTCATATTTGCTTTGGATCTTCTTGAAACCCTAACAATTGGTATCAGAGCGAGGTTTTCTATAAATTGGCAGGACTTTTAGATTTGAGTGGGAGCAATGGAGGATTCCAAATTCAAGGTCGAAAAGTTTAATGACCAGAATTATCAGTTATGGAAAATGCAGATGGAGGATTACCTGTATCAAAAGGATTTGTGGCGGCCATTAGAAGGAAAGGCAAAGAAACGGACCACAATATCAGATGAAGAGTGGGACATTTTAGATAGAAAGGCACTAGGACCCATTCGATTGTGCCTTGCATCGTCTGTAGCATTCAATATAATAGAAGCAAAAATGACTGTAGATTTGATGGCAACATTGGCTAAGTTGTATGAGAAACCCTCGACTTCGAATAAGGTATTTCTTATGAAACGTTTGTTTAATTTGAAAATGAGTGAGGGAGGATCTGTAGCGGAGCACTTAAATGAATTTAATACAATTACCAGTCAATTGTCTTTGGTAAAAATTACCTTTGCAGAAGAGGTTAGGGCTCTCTTGATTTTATGTTCTTTGCCAAAAAGCTGGAATAGCTTGGTTATGGCTGTAAGTAACTCTGTCTCTGGTAAAAAAGCTTTGGTATTTGATGATATTGTTGGTGTTATCCTAAGCGAGGAAATGCGAAGGAAAGCACAGGTGAGACTTCAACATCATCAGGTAGTGTTTTAAATGTGGAGAACAGAGGAGGATCAAAGGAAAGAGGAAAAGGCTCTAGGAATGAGAAGTCACGAGGGAAGTCAAAGAAAGGACGCTCTCAATCTAGAGGAAATAAAGATTATTGGTACTGCGGAAAGCCTGGTCATCTAAAGAAAGGTTGTTGGTCTCAGAAAAACAAAGAAGGAGACAAAAATGAAAATGACAGTAAGGAAGCTAATATTGTAAGTAATACTTTACAAGATGCTTTAATCTTATGTTTGGATAATGTTAATGATTCCTGGGTAATAGATTCTAGGGCTTCATTTCATGCTACACCCCATAGAAAATATTTTCTAGATTATGTTCAAGGTGATTTTGGACAGGTATATTTGGGTGATGATGAGCCCTATCAAATTGTTGGAAAAGGAAAGATAAAGATCAAGTTGCAGAATGGTAATGACTGGAGGTAAGACATGTTCCTAATTAAAGAAGAAATTTAATTTCTGCAAGGCAACTAGGTAGTGAAGGTTGCATAGCTACCTTCTTAGACAGTATGTGGAAGGTCACTAAAGGATCATTAGTAGTAGCTAAAGGTGCGAAGGTAGGTACATTATATCTGTGTACTGGTAACACTTACTCTACCTTAGCTGCTACAGATAAAGTTACTGCAGGGACAACAACATTAAATATTGCAAGAACAGATTCGATAATGTGGCACCATAGGCTTGGGCACATGAGTGAGAAAAGGATGAAAATCCTTCACTCCAAAAATCTATTGCCAGGACTAAAGAAGATTGATTTAGAGTTATGTGAAAACTGTGTTTATGGTAAACAGAAAAGAGTCAGATTTCTCAAGGTTGGGAAAGAGAAGAAGAGTGAGAAGTTAGAGCTTGTACATTCAGATGTATGGGGACCGGCTCAGGTATCATCTCTTGGTGGCTCTTGTTATTATGTTATTTTTATTGATGACTCAACCAAAAAAACATGGGTATATTTCCTAAAGCAAAAATCAGATGTTTTTGAAACTTTTAAGAAATGGAAAGCTTTGGTTGAGAATGAGACAGGAAAAAAGTTGAAGTGTCTCAGATTGGATAATGGAGGTGAGTATTGCAGCAAAGCATTTGAAGATAATTGTTCCTTAAATGGGATTCGAAAGTAGAAGACAGTTCCAGGAACTCCACAGGAAAATGGTGTGTCAGAGAGAATGAATAGGACTATTATGGATAATGCGAGGAGCATGAGATTGCATGCTGGATTGCCCTTACATTTTTGGGCAGATGTTGTACATACTGCTGTCTATTTGATAAATAGAGGACCTTCAACCCCTTTGGATGGTGGTATTCCAGAGGAGGCATGGACTGGTAAAAAGGTAAATTATTCTTTTCTAAAAACTTTTGGTTGTGAAGCATTTGTCCATGTTGATAAAGAAAATAGAACCAAGCTTGATGCTAAATCTCAGAAATGTACCTTCATTAGATATGGGATAGATGAATATGGCTATCAGTTATGGGATTTTGAAAATAAGAAAATAATTAGAAGTAGAGATGTTATATTCAATGAGAAGGTTATGTATAAAGAACAGATGCAGGAAAAGAAGCATGAACAGGACAAACAAGAATATGTGGTGTTGGATGAGATTCCTGAAAATGAAATGCCACAGGTACCTGATGCTCAGCAACAATAGATTGTCCCACAAACTCCTGCAAGTGTTAGACATTCTACGAGGACAAGTAGACCCCCTAAAAGATTTTCTCCTTCTCTGTATTCTATTTTATTAACGGATTCTGGTGAACCAGAAGAATATGAAGAAGCAATGCAGGTAGATGCCAAACAACAGTGGGAGCTAGGCATGAAAGAGGAGATGGACTCCTTGATGAAAAATAAGACTTGGGACTTAGTCCCTTTACCTAAAGAAAAAAGAGCCTTGCCTAAAAAATGGGTTTATCGGCTGAAGGAGGAGGAAGGAGGTCAGAAAAGATATAAGGCTAGACTTGTGGTAAAAGGTTTTGCAAAGAAAAGGGGTATAGATTATGATGAAATATTTTCTCCAATTGTAGAAGTAACTTCAATTAGAATTGTACTTAGTCTTGTGGCTGCAGATGATTTACATCTTGAACAATTAGATGTCAAAACAGCTTTTCTCCATGGAGATTTGGAGGAGGAAATTTACATGTTGCAACCACAGGGATATGAGGTCAAAGGTAAGGAGAACTTGGTGTGCAAGTTGAAGAAAAGTCTGTATGGCCTAAAGCAAGCACCCCGACAATGGTATTTAAAATTTGATAGTTTCATGGTTGAACGCGGTTATCATAGATGTCATTCTGATCATTGTGTATATTTTAAGAGATTTGATAATGGCAGTTATATTATCCTGTTGCTTTATGTTGATGACATGCTTGTTGTTGGGTCTAACATGCAACATTTAAATGATCTTAAATAGAAATTAGCAAGGTCATTTGCTATGAAGGATTTGGGTGCAGCTAAGCAAATTCTCGGTATGAGGATTACACGAGACAGGAAAAATATAACCTTGAATTTGTCTCAAAGTGAGTATATAAAGAAGGTGTTGAAAAGATTTAACATGCAGGATGCAAAAGTAGTTAGTACACCTTTGGCTAGTCATTTCAAATTGACTAAGGAGATGTGCCCAAAGGCATAGGAAGAGGTTAATAAAATGTCTAACATCCCATATTCATCAGCTGTTGGTAGTTTGATGTATGCAATGGTATGCACAAGGCTAGATATTGCACATGCAGTGGGAGTTGTGAGCAGGTTTATGAGTAATCTGGGTATGGAACATTGGAATGCTGTGAAATGGATTCTTCGATATTTGAAAGGAACTACTATGAAGGAATTATGTTTCAAAGGATCTAATGCTGCTCTAAGTGGATTTGTTGACTCTGATCTGGCAAGTGATATTGATTCATGGAGGAGTACTACAGGGTATGTTTTTACTATAGGGGGAACTACAATCAGTTGGATTTCTAGGCTGCAAAAGGTTGTTGCACTTTCAACCACTGAAGCTGAGTATGTTGCTGCTACAGAAGCCAGCAAAGAGATGATTTGGTTACAATGTTTTCTGAAGGAATTGGGTCAGACACAAGAGGATAGCCCATTCTATACTGATAGCCAGAGTTCCATTCATCTTGCAAAGAACTCTACTTTTCATTCAAGGACAAAGCACATTCAGCTCAGGTACCACTTCATCCGGACTATTTTGGAGGAGGGTCAGTTATGGCTTGAGAAGATTCACACAAGTGAGAATCCTGCCGATATGTTCACAAAGGCAGTTCCACAGGAGAAGCTGATTTCTTCATCAGTTTCTGTTGGTCTTCTTGATTGATAATTGTGGAATTTATACTTGTCAAGTCCTAGTGTTTTATCCAATGAATGTTGCATGTACAGTGGTGTCATGTAGTATCAGTCTCCAAGTGGGAGATTGTTCGGTGTGGAGCATGATCAGTCTCCAAGTGGGAGATTGTTCGGTGTGGAGCCTGATCAGTCTCCAAGTGGGAGATTGTTCGGTGTGGAGCTTGATCAGTCTCCAAGTGGGAGATTGTTAAAATGTGGTGACTGATCAACAAAGTACTGTACACTCAACACATATCCTCGCCAGGGTCCAGGGCTGGGTTGGGCCTCGGGCAGGGGTTCGGGGGCGGCAACCCCTGAGAAATTTTTTTTTGCCATTTTTCGTTGATGAAAACCGGCATTGTAATAAAACCCTAAAAAGGATGACTTTGTTTGTTGCCCTAAAAATGCATGTTATAAGCGGCTAGGATGCTTAAGGCATTGAAGGCTGATGTACTATTTTTGCTGGATAATAAGAAAGATTGGACGGTTGTGTATGGTAGACATAACCCATTCTGGGTGAACCACGTTAAATCTTTGTGTTATCTGTGTCTTGTTTTATTTTTTTATCTTTTGTATTTAAATATGCATATAATTGTTAGTTCATATTTGCTTCGGATCTGCTTGAAACTCTAACATGAAAATCTAAAAATGGAAGAGGATGAAAGAATTTCTAGTTTTATGGAAAGAGTAAATGAAATTGTCTTGGGTATACAATGTTGTGGAGGAACCTTAAGTGAAGATAAGATTGTTTCAAAAGTTTTAAGAGCATTGCCACCAGCATATAAAATGAAAGTAACTGTTATAAATGAATTGAGAACAATGCCTAATACATCAGTAACTAGAGATACTTTGATTGGAAAACTTTCAGATTTTGAAATTGAGGAATTTGGTCCTATTACTGCTATAAAGACAGATTTAGCTTTCAAAGCATCAACATCATCTGCATCATCATCATTTGACAAATTTGATTGGAAAGCCTTTTATGTAAGAGAACTTGAAGAAATCAGGAGAGAAAATGAAGAACTTGAAGAACTTGAAGAACTTGAAGCACTATTAGCAAGGAAAATGACTAAAGGTCCTATTGGAGGTAAGTATGAAGGTAAAGTACCATTTAAATGTTTTAACTGCAATAAGATTGGTCATATGGCATCTAGGTGTCCTGATAGACATGCAAAATTAAAAGAAGAAGCTAGAAGAACATACAAGCCTTATCCTGAATATCAGAGATACAAATTTAAGAAAAATAGAGACAAATCTTTTTATCTTGTTGATGAAGGAGTCACTGATGATTTTCATGAGGATCTGACAGATAATGGATGGGATTTTGTTGCTATAATAGAAGATCAACTGACACCTACTGTTCAACTGGTAGAGAAGGCCCTGGTAGCTAAAGTTGAAGATGAGGATGAATGGATTATTGATTCAGGATGTTCACATCATATGACTGGTGATAAGAGTAAATTCCTAACCTTTCAAGATTACAATGGAGGTCTAGTAAGATTTGGAGATGATAAAGCTTGTTTGATCAAAGGAAAAGGCACTATATCTTTTGATGGTCAGCACAATACTGATAATGTTTACTATGTTGAAGGTTTGAAGCATAATCTTTTGAGTGTTGGTCAATTAGTTGTGAAAGGATTTCAGTTACAATTCAAGAATGGTAAATGCAAAATCTTAAACAGAACTGGTTTGGAAATTGCAACCGGTAATCAGACTAGAGGTAATATCTTTCATTTGAACAACAATGAGAAATCATGTTTGATTGCACATATTCATGAAAGTTGGTTATGGCATAAGAGACTTTGTCATGTAAATTTTGATTGCATTGTGAAAATCAATACTACTAAGGTGGTAAGAGATTTACCTAAGATTGTTAAACCTCACAATCTGGTATGTAAGGAATGTCAATTTGGAAAGCAAGTTAGAGAAACTTTCAAGAGTATTCTAGAGAAGTCTAACAATGTTCTTGATTTAATTCATACTGATTTATGTGGTCCAGCAAGAAATAGAAGTATATAAGGAGATAGGTATTTTATGCTAATCATTGATGACTATTCTAGAATGTGTTGGGTTACTTTTCTCAGAGAAAAATTTGAAGCATTTGGGAAATTAAAACTATTCAAGGTGATGGTAGAAAATGAAACTGGCAAGAAAATCAAATGTTTGAGATCAAATCAAGAAGGAGAATTCACATCTAGGGAATTTAATACATTCTGTGAAGTGAATGGGATCAGAAGACAGTTATCAGCACCCCAGACACCCCAGCAGAATGGAGTTATGGAAAGAAAAAATAGAACTATCTTGGATGCAGCCAGAAGTATGATATCTGAAGCAAATCTACCTCATATATACTGGAGAGAATTTATCAATACAGTTGTTTATACATTCAATAGAGTTTACATCAGAGGTGAAACCGGTAAGACCCCGCATGAACTATGGTTTGGTAATACTCCCACTCTTAAATATTTCAGAATATTTGGAAGTGAATGCTATATTAGAAGAGATGAGTATATTGACAAATTTGATCCTAGAAGTGATGAAGGAATATTTCTTGATTATTCATCTAAAAGAAAGGCATATAGATGTTTTAACAAGAGATTGTAGAAAATTGTTGAGAGTGCAAATGTGAAGATTGATGAATAGTTTAGAGGAAATTCAAGGTACACAGACTCCGAACCGGCAATTGAGATAATCACAAATAAACCTACTATAAGTACACCGATATAGAATGGTGATCCAGTTACACCGGCATCATTTGGAGATTCAACAGTCACTGAAGAACAACAACAAGTAAAAACACCCTGGTATGTAAGATTGAATCATTCTGAAGATCAGATAATTGGAAACAAATTTCAAGGAGTTATGACTAGAGGAAGATTGGTAAATGAGGAGGTATGTCTTATTTCTCAAATTGAACCTACATCAATTAATGAGGCATGTGAAGATAATTATTGGATTAGAGCTATGGAAGGTGAATTGGAACAAATTGAAAGGAATAACACTTGTTCATTAGTTCATCAACCTAAAGACAAAAATGTAATTGGAACTAAATGGGTTTTTAGAAATAAACTTAATGAAGATGGCATGGTAATCAGAAACAAAGCAAGATTAGTGTGTAAGGGATATTCACAGAAAGAAGGAATTGATTACAATGAAACCTTTGCACCGGTATCTAGAATTGAGGTAGTCAGACTTTTATTGGCTTTTGCAGCACACATGAATTATAAAGTATATCAAATGGATGTTAAATGTGCATTTTTGAATGGAGATCTTGAAGAAGAAGTTTATATTGAACAACCTGATGGATTTTCTTTGACAGATGACAAAGATATGGTTTGCAAGTTAAGGAAAGCTTTGTATGGGTTGAAGCAAGCTCCAAGAGCTTGGTATGCTAGATTGGATAAGTATCTTTTGAAGATTGGTTTTTCTAAAGGTAATGCTGATATAACTTATACTACAAAGTGAATAATGATGACATCTTGGTTATAGAAGTTTTTGTTGATGATATAATCTTTGGAGGAGAATATGGATTATGTAAAGACTTTTCTGATGAAATGCAGCAAGAATTTGAAATGTCTATGATTGGAGAGATAAAATTATTTTTAGGATTGCAGATATCATAGACTGATAAAGGTATATTATTGAGTCAATTTAAGTACTTGAAGGAGTTACTAAATAAATTTGGTATGGAGAACTCTAAAACAGTAAGCACACCCATGACTACAACTAATAAATTATCACTAAGGGATGAATCCACACCTATTAATCCAACTAGCTACAAGTCTATGATATGAGGTTTATTGTATTTGACACAAGCAAGACCTAATATTATGAATGTAGTATGTATTGTTTCAATATTTTAGAGTAATCCTAAAGAAAATCATGAATCAGCAGTAAAAAGGATTTTCTGCTACTTACAAGACACTACAAATCTTTCCTTATGGTATCCTAGAGATGAAAACTTTGAATTATGTGCATACACAGATGCAAACTGGGCAGAAGATGTACATGATAGAAAAAGCACCACCGGTGGAGCATTTTTTCTTGGCAGTAGACTAATTTCATGGTTGAGCAAGAAATAGAGTTGTACAAGTCTATCAATAGCAGAATCAAAATATGTTGCAGCAGCAACTAATTGTACATAGGTATTATGGATCAAGCAAATGTTGAAGGACATAAAGGTAAAAAGCAAGGAACCTATAACTATCTACTGTGATAATATGGCAACAATTGATATATCAAAAACCCAGTAATTCACTCTAAGACTAAACATGTTTCTATCAAATTCAATTTTCCAAAGAAGAATGTTGAAGCAAAAGAAGTGAAATTGGTTTATGTGAATACTAAAGAGCAGATTGCAGATATTTTCACTAAGTCTTTTCTTAAGGAGACATTTGAGTATCTCAGAGAGCAACTTGGAGTCCTACCCCCACTGATAGAGACTTAGACAATTTATGTTTGTCATCAACGGGCAGAATTAACAGAGAAATCTTTTATTTCGGCTTTGATGAGGAGAGCTACTTCTCAGGGGAAGTAGTTGGTATAATAAGTTGGTATTTTGTATTTGGTTTTGTATTGCTTTGGCATTTGATGTCAAAGGGGGAGAGATTGATATGGAAAAACACATTATCCCTTGGAGGAGAGATTGTTACTTTGGGGAGAAATTGTTGGAGAGATTGATTACTCTCTGTATCTGTATTTTGGGAGATTGTTGGTTTTTGGTTTTTGGCATTTCTGTTTTGGCACTTTGATGGTTTTTCCATCTTGTGTTGCCAACAATGCCAAAGGGGGATATTGTTGGCATTTTGGATATGTTGATATGGTTTTGTCATTGATGTCAACACTTGTCATTGCTTGTCAACACTTATCAACACTTGGAGATTTTGGTTATGTTCACCAGCAAGTCAGAGGCTTATGCATAGTCACTGGTATTTGGTTCACTAGCAAATTATATTGTTCACCGACACTTGGAATGACTTGAAGACTACTTGGTTATCTTGAAAACATTGTTTGGACACTTTGTTTTGGTGATTTTTTCATTGGCTTATTCAAGTTTGCATATTTGTTGTTACCGACAAATAGGTCCAGGATATGCATCAGCACGTATATCTATTCCAGATTAGCACAACATGTATATCTATTCTAGATCAGCACAACACATTATGGAGAAGATTTTTTATTATTGTAAATGCATTGAGCCAACATCATGCATTGGATATTGATTTATTTGTAATTGATTTTATTGTAATATCTTTTAGTGAGCCGACCTACTCAATTGGTCTTAGGTTATGGTATAAATGTAAGATCTCATTTGTGAGATTAATATATATGCAAGAAAAGAGATTGTAATTCGGTATATGCAAAAAGAAGTAGAGCTATACACGTAGACATCATTTGAGGGTTGAAGGAAGGTTTTTGTAAAGGTAATCAGAACTAAACTGGTACTGAAGCCATCATATGGAGATTTTATTTTAAGCAGTACATTATCATTGGATTTAATCATCCAATTGTAGTCAGTGTGACTGTTATTTTGTGATTGAGCAGTGAGCTCTAGGCACTTGGCCTTTCTGCATGTGCAGAACCCCTATTGTACACACATACTATCTGCAGTAGTATCATCTGATTGTGGGTAAGGTTTCCCACTGTAATTTTTCCCCTTACAGTGTGTCCACATACAAATATTGGTGTTATGTGTTGTGGATGTTATTGTCTTTCTGTTTCATGCTTTAATCTTTATCGGTACTACAATTAACTGATAAAACTATCTACCGGCATAAAATTTGGTTTACCAGTATTAATCATTAAGTTTTGGTTAAATTAATTTTGGTTTGAATTTATTAGACAACTGATTCAACCCCCCCCCTCTCAGTTGTCTCTGGGACCTAACAAATTGTAGTGCTAGCACCAGAATCTATCATAGAATTATGTAATAGCTTATCTCCTACTATGAGGGTCAAATAGAAAGGGTTTGTTTTAGGGTTACCTTCCACTTGGGATCTAGGTGGCCTCATTTGTCAACACCATCGATGAGCATGATTGTGTTGTAGAGGTTACAAATCTTTTTTCATTAGCCTTCAAAGAACTAGCAACATTCCTGACAGCAGGTCTCTCCACCTCCAACAGAGCTTCTTTTAACTGATTCTTCTACTCTGGGATGCTAAGGAGATCCCATAATTAGACATTAGTTGGGGCTTTCTTTAGCTACTCCACCATATCTAATACTGATGGCACTGATGGTTTTTATTCTCTCAACTTATAGGGAATAAAATCCTTTCTCGGATATGTGGTAGCAACTGTGGGTTGTTCAGGAACTTTATCTGAAATGAACCTCCCCTGCGTGCCTATATTCTCTCCCATAAAACATCTTTTTGACTGGAGGTTATAATCTGAATGCACTTGAGGAGCTCCTGAGCTTGATGCAATTGCATCATTTGTGAGTATGACATCCTCATCCTCCATCCAAGAGAATAAAGCATCATTCAAAGCTATCTTTGTTTCTTTCTCTATTGACATACCTTGTATCTGTGCGATGAGAGCTGCATTGTCCATGCCAGAGGAAGCATAAACCGAATCATCCGAGGCAACACCTTGACTTCGCTGATCTACAATTTTTTGTTGCAAATTTCCTTTTGGCTAGTTTCTTGGGGCGTGGGCATTGTTACATGGGAATCACCAAGAATTGGTGTCTTCCACTAGATTATTCTATCCTATGGTCAACTCTTTATTGGTGCTAGGATAGACAGTTTGCAAAGGATTGGGCACTGGGACTATCTGGCCATTCAACTGACTTGAGGAAGCTCAGTTATTCGGGTATTAGTTTTGCTGATATGTGGGTCTATTCCCTTGGAAATTTTGTTGGAAGGGAGATCTAGTAGGGGGGATTTTAGATCTTTTCAAATTAATTATTTCATTTTAGGAAGATCTCAACAAATTTTTCATATCATTGACTTCCGCAACCAGAGATGATGGGGAAGACATACTTGCTTGTTGGGATCTTGGATACACATACATAGATTTGGGTGTAGATGTGCTAGACATGGCTGGCTTAGGAAATTGATTTGATAACACAGGGAAGACTGACATGAGTAGTCATGGTGCAAGTTTTCCAATGTCAATTAAATTATTTTATGCTCGGACCACCAAGTCATGCGCATCCACGAGAGCATTTCCTCCGAGAGATTGGGTCATCACAGATATATCTGAATTGAAGGATTTCAAATAAAAATAAATTTCATATCTATAGGAGGACAAGTGGATAACTATATCCTCTACTAGGTCCTCTAAAACCTCATATTGAATTTTGTCACCGCTTCCCGAGGAGCCCTTTTGATGGTAATAAATTGCTGCATTAAAGATGATCTATTAGCCTTGTCGAAAATCCTCTCAAAGAAGCAGTCACTTAGCTGGTCCCAATCGGTTATAGATTTTGGACCAAGAGATCTATACCAATCTAAAGCTCTTCCTTTGAATGAAGCTACAAGCAATCTCAGAGCTACATTTTTCTCTGTAATGTTATGGACGGTGCAAACATCGGCCACATCTTGTAGGTGTTCCCCCGACATCTTGGAACATTCTCTGATGAATTTAGGGACAACTTTTAGAGAAGAGATAGGAATTGACCCCCATACTATAAGTGGAATGGGAGGAATGAGAGGAATACCACTATTCCAAGTCACAAAGTTTATAGGAGAAACTTGAGCCATTACTACGGGAACAAGTACCACAGGGATAATAGGTGGATTCTGAGAAGAATTAGCTGTGGACGAATGGATGCTTACCAGGGGTTGGAGAAGAAAACTAGGATTTAAAGTTGTTTGACTCCTGGTAACAGGTCTATGGCTCATAAACTTTCTTAGGCTTGTTCAAAAATTTTGTCACACCGGGCATGCCAGAAAATGAACTGTTGACTCTTAATTTTACATTAAACGCTAAAAACTTTATGGTAAATTCAATGATGGGGGACCTTTTGCACAAGATTCACTAAATAAACTCCAAGTTTGAGAATTTGACTCTTCATACAATTGGGAGATAAAAGGGGAAGAGGAAATCTTAAAAAGCTACACTAGTCAGGCGATACGCCAAAATATCTTTGGGACACTAGCAACATATAAAACTCAGATACATGTAGTTTTAAAGCTCATTCAACAATCTGCATGCTCAACATCATTAGAGAAGAAGATCAAACTACACTCCATTCAACATAATATGACATTCACCATTCATCCAACAGATAACAAGTCCTAAAGCATAGTTTAATCTATAGAGTCTCACAGCATATATCATAAATGTTACTGAATCTAAATACAACACATAAGTCAATTTATTAAGCTTCAAATAAAACAACCATAGAGGCCATAGGCACAATCTGATATGTCTATCATTCACCTAATTTAATTAACATAAAGGCTTTTCAATGAGCCAAAGTCTAATCAGTTCTCCCAAAATTTTGAACCCATAAAAAGTAGAAAAGAAGGCCTATATAGAGCCCTCAGCCCTCAGCAAATAGCACAAAAGCATCAGAAAAATCCTAGCAATCGCTTCTGATCAGGAATCTCCCAGCAGGGAACTCCATGAGATGCTACCCAACCAAAAATGAACTTTAATGTTGTTACTCCAACCGCATCATGGTGACCCTTGCAAACGCCAAACAAGAAAATCATAATGAAAACATCATTCTGGTTCACGAACCATCAAAGAAGACACATGGAGAATCGGGGGAGACCAGAAGTTGAGCGCAAAAAAGAGAATTGGAACATGCAATGTGGGGGCACCAAGTGTCTCTACTAGCACATGGAAGACAATGGGGCCAAGAAATATAAGCCGAAGAAAAGACTTGCGCCATGTGGCAACTCTACATCCTCTCAACACCAGGTGAGAAGAGCGAGCCGCTTAGAGAAATGTTGAGACACCACTTGGCACACATGTAGGTGATTAGAAGAGCGGGCCAAAAATTAAATTAAGGGGTCAAAACGTTACCAAAATGTTGCACACGAACCACTCTGAAAGAATATTAACATATACTATTCACATGCTCATTAGGGTTTGATCTCCATTACTTCCTATCTCCTTTGAGCTTTCTTGATATTGAATATGGTTTCTCTCATATTTTGTGTGCACAAGAGCTCAATATAGAATGGATTGTTGTTGTGTAATTCAACAGAGTGTAGAGGCTTGATTCACTGATTCCTATTATATGGAGGGATAGGGAAAGGATCCTCATTTATAGAGAGTACCCTAGAAATGGAGAGCTAGGACTAAGAGGTGAAAGGATAAATGGTCGACTCAAATTAGAGGGTAGGTATAGAAAAAATAGGAAAATATTAGAGACATGGTTAAAGGTATATTGAGAGATGAATGAGGAGTGTCATGGAGGGGAAAAGATAATGAATTAATTAAGTAATTAAATATTAATTTATTTAATAGAATAGGTGGGGTGAATTGAATAAATATTTAATTTATTTAATTTAAGACAAAGGGGAATTTAAATAAATAAAAAATATTTATTTAAATTAGGAAAAGGCTAGAAGAGGCTTGATGAAATAAATAAATAAATAAATAAATATTTAATTAATAGAAGGCTTAGGATAAAATAATTAAATAAATAAATATTTATTTAATTAGGCTAGGACATTTTTAGGTGTCTGCATTTTGCCCCTCTTTCAGACAATGTAGCTTGTCGCATTGTTTCAAAGAAAAATAAAGCACAGATACAATAAGTTTCCCTTTGTAAGGAAGATAGAATGCCCCCTTGAGAGATTGGGTGAAAAAAATTCAAAAAAATTGGAAAATCTCTCGAAAAGAAAATAGCTAAAAATTGGGAACAAGGTGAAAAGGAAGCTGAAAAAGTTTGAAGACAAGAAAAAAAAAGGTCTCAAGAGATCACAATGACCATGTAGAGTCACTACAAGCACCTAGGGTTAGCACCCCTATAAATAGGATCTTGGAAGAGGGACCACCTCATTTGCAGCCATCACTTTCATTGTTCACAGTGCAAAGCAAAGGAGAGGTTAAGAGCACAATAGTGGAGCATAGTAGAGAGATTCCACCTATTCGAGCACATTTGATAGCACAAGAGACCTAAGTATGAAGAGACAACATGTACCCTATTGTAGTTTTGATTTTGTATATTTAATGCATCAAAAATAGGGCTAGTTTTCATTTTGCCAAAAACATGGCAGTTAGGAAAATGCCATAATTGCATCTACACTCATTCTTAGCACATCTAGGTTGCATGATAGCACGTCTATGTGTTTAGTGCGTATAGGGTCTAAGAAATTGTGTCTATTGTCTGAAAAATTGTGTTATGGTAAAAATGTGTTTAGGGTCAATGTTGGTACGTTCATGATAAAAACTAGCACATTTGCGGTCCAAGTGTGTTTGTGGCACTAATAAGTGCATCTATGGTTTCTTTGCACGTCTGTAATAAACATAAGCGTGTATAGGGTAGAAATGTGATTTTCCATAACAAAATTATGTATAGGGATTGCTAGCATGTTTATGGTCCCAATAAAGCCAAAACAAGTTGTCAGTGTGATAAACAGAAATGGCTAGTAGGATAAGTTATTGGATTGATGAAATCTAGCGATTTCCCTTGCTAGATAGGTTACAAAATGATTGATGAAGTTCATGAAGTCGCAAGATAGAGATGATAAAAATCAAGTAAAACTAACCAGATCTTGATGCTAATGTGATTGCAAGTTGATTTAGCTCCTTTGGATTTACTCGAGAGATTCCCATGGACTTAGAGATTGAGACCATAGTTGATGGAGGATGATCATGTGACCCTAGCAGTAATGAGGTTATGGCATGCTACCTTCATGCCTGAGATGAATCTTGGGTTGCTATTTACAATGTTCAAGTGATGGTACAACAAGCATTGCACCTTCCACATGCTTATTGGAGATATATTTGTCACTTTGGAGGATGCCTATTGCATATTGTGCATCCCCATCTATGGAGAGATGGTGGTTTGTGATCGAGAGGGTGGGGACATTGATGCTTTATGTTGCATATTTGATTGCTAGGATTTAGAAGTTTGCAATAGTCATATTAGTTGGGATGAGATGTATGAAGTGGGGCTGGTCAAATTGACTCAAGCTATAATCATCAGCGGGGTCATCGACAACTACATCTATTCGGACTACATTACACATGGGATGTCCATTGGTTGGGGTCAATCCATTGATATGATGCTCTCACATAGGACTCAGTTTGTATGGGGTCCATGCATGTTGGTTCACTTATACCATGATCTCCATTAGTTTGTCTACCTTGGTGGTTGGGGGATATTTGCAAGTTTCATATTGTTTTAGATATGGGAATTTGGAACATTGTAGTGACAAGGCTAGTGTGCTACAAAGGACATGAGGATAGCTAGCCCTATGTTCAAATGTATTGTATGATCATCTCCTAGACTCAGCTTGGGAAGATGGAGTATTGGAGGTGGGTGATAGATGACATTGATACAGTCATCTGGATGTCATACTTAGATTGCAAGCCTTGGGAGGAGAATGATGTAGAGCTCCCATACTATTTTTATACTAGGTGCTAGATCAAGAAGACACTATATATCATAGAGAGACACCTCCCCAACAAGGTACTTAGATAGTTCAATGGGATACAAGGATGGCCCCTAGGATCTATAGATTTTGCATAAAGAAGATAGGAGATATCTGAATGGGGACCATGCTTATCATATGAGCTTTTTGTTGTAGAGCTCTAGGATTTGACTCCTACATCGTTGGATTTGAGACTTGATGTAGTAGATGTAGGGATGATGCCTAATCATGAGGTGTATTTCAGAGCACATCCATTTCCATTCTTGATAGGAGTTGGAGAGTTGATGCCCTAGATGGAGGATGACACATATGGAGAGAGGTTGGTTAGACAACACAGGGGGAGAGGGAGAGGCAATGGGTCTGAGGGGGGTGATGAGAGAGATGAAGAGAGGGGCGGACAACCACCAAGCCATCATGGAGGAGATGAGCGAGGATACAGGTCCCATGTGTACAAGTGCCACTAGAAAAGGTACTAAGACAAGATCTACAAGGATAGGGATAAGTACCAGTTGTACAGGTATAGAATGCACCTCTTCAGGTTGAGGTAGATGGGAGACAGGCTACAGGACAAGGATGGGATTGGGAGGGCCATTACAAGTGGCCTAGGGGAAGAGATGGTTGGGGCTGGGATGACCCTGATAGGATAACTGGTGAACAACTGAGAGGGGGGTGAGTTAGTTGTTAACAGATAATATCAATTAATCCACTTTACAACCTTAAACAAGAGCATATAAATATTAAGTACCGGAATAGCAGAAATAGATACTGGTAAGCAATAAAACTTAGCAATGAAATAGATAATCAACACAATGCAACCATACCAAATAACACCATGATTTGTACATGGAAAACCCAGAAAGGGAAAAACCACGATGGGAAGCCTACCCACAGTCAGATGACACTTCTGCAGAAAGTATGTGATACAATGAGGGACCTGCACATACAGGAAGGCACACTGCCTAGAGCATACTGCTCATTACAAAAGAGTCTCACTGACTATAGAGAGGTAATAACCATCTCAAGATAAATGGACAATAACCATCTCAAGATAAATGGACAACAATCCAATAGAGTGAACTGCCAGAGATAGCATGTACCATGCCTGATTATAGTCTTGGTTAAGCTCAATACCGGAGGCCTTTAACCTCTCACTTAATCCTAATTCGATCACCTACGATCGACCAAATCTCCTTCGCATATGATATTTCATTTCACACCACAAACACATTCCCCATCTAATCTACAATGAGATCTTACATCATTTTATACCAACCCCAAGGCCTAAACCAATTAGGTCAGCCACCTAAAAGATATTATAATAATATCATTACATAAATCTATATTACAATGGTATGCCATGTCGACTTAAGACCAAAACAAAAATAACCAATCCATATAACATCTTGAAACATCTCGATAACATGTAGAGTACACATTAACATGATATCGGTCCATAACCTAGATAGGTACTAGACCTATTCTGGGTCCACCATGCCAAAATGATATCTTCAAGCAGTTGAAGCATGATCAAAGAACATCTTCAGTATCCTGAAATCCATCTAGAAGCCACACCAACACCACTTATGCATCTTGTCAATAGTCCTCAGTGAATGCTCTGTTGGTTAAACCTTAAACCAATACCGGTATGGGTTTACAAGAGTGTATGATAGCATCCAATTACCAAGTCAATACCAATTGACCAAAACATGCTCTAGGAGCATGTAACAAATAAAATCAAACATACTCCATAGATACAAACATGCTGGAAGTGTCCAACAGATAGTCTCTTCTGTCGGTAACACTATATCTTCTAACAGTAACCAAAATCTATAAGCTGGTAACCAACCATAACAGCTAGTGTTGACATCATTGACAAAATATCAATACAACACATAATCAATTCATCCATAATGCCAACAATCTCCCCCTTTGTCATTGATGGCAACACTAGATGTGAAAAACATCTAAGTACCAAAAAATGCCAAATAAGTCCCCCCCTATGGAAGACAACCAGCTATCTCCTGAATAAGTCTCCCCCTGTGAATGATATCTCTGTAAGGTTTTGAATCTATTTTTCACATCACTACCTCTCCCCCTTTGACATCAATGCCAAAAATTTGACAAAAATATCAAAGCAAGAATGTAAACCTTTGAATCTCAAAGCTGACTACCCCCCCTGAGTAGTAGCACCGCTCATCAGTGTCGGAATGAATAATATCTCTGATAATACATGTTGGACTGATGATAAAATGCATCAATCAAGTCTCTAATGGAGGGGTAGAAACCCCTAACCTATCTCTCAAATACTCAAATGATTCCTTAGACAGTGGTTTAGTGAATATAGATGCAATTTGTTTTTTAGTGTTCACATAAACGAATTTGACTTCATTTCCTTCTACCTTGTCCTTCAGAAAGTTATACTTTATTGATATATGCTTAGTCTTAGAGTGAAATACCAGATTCTTAGACATGTCAATAGTTGCAGAGTTATCACAGTAGATATCTATCGATTCACTACAATTTACCTTGATATCCTTCAACATTTGCTTCATCCACAAGACTTGAGTGCAATTAGTTGATGCTGCAACATACTTGGCTTCTACAATAGATAAAGAAATGCATGATTGTTTTTTTCTAATCCATGAAACCGGTTTCTTTCCAAGAAAGAAATCTCTACCAGAAGTGATCTTCCTTTCATCAGTATCTCCTACCCAATCTAAGTCAATATATGCATATAAAGTGAAATCATCATCTCTAGAATACCATAAACCATATTTTGTTGTTCCTTGCAAATATCAGAATATCCTCTTTACCACACATTCATGATTTTCTTTAGGATTACTTTGATATCTTGAAACAATACTTATTGCATTCATAATATCTAGTCTACTCTGAGTTAAATATAACAGACCACCAATCATAGACTTATACCTTGTCGGATTTACTAGTGTAGAAGTATCCTTGATAGATAATTTCTCACTTGTCACCATAGGAGTACTTACCAGTTTGTAATTATCCATACCAAAATTCTTCAACAATTCCCTTAGATACTTAGTTTGACAGATAAAAATGCCTTTGTCAGTTTGAGTAATCTGCAAACCTAAGAAAAATCTCATCTCACCAATCATGGACACTTCAAATTCATTTTTTATATTATTAGAAAATTCCATGTGCAATTTATCTTCTCCTCTAAAAATGATATCCTCAACAAATACTTCAATAATCAGAATATCATCATCAATGATCTTATAATATAAATTACTATCAACATCGCCTTTAGAAAAACCAAGCTTCAAAATATATTTATCCAACCTTGCATACCAAGCTCTAGGAGCTTGTTTCAATCCATATAAAGCTTTCTTCAATTTGCAAAGCATATCTTTTATCATCTGTCAGTGAAAATCCATTAGGTTGCTCAATGTATACTTCTTCCTCAAGTTTACCATTCAAAAATGCACATTTAACATCCATTTGATAAACCTTATAGTTCTTATAAGCTGCATAGGCAAGAAATAGTCTAACAGTTTCAATTCTAGCTACAGATCCAAATGTTTCACCATAATCAATTCCTTCCACTTGATAATATCCTTTACAAACCAATCTAGCCTTGTTTCTTACAACTTGACAATCATCATTCAGTTTATTCCTAAAAACCCATTTAGTTCCAATAACATTCTTATTTTTAGGTTGGGGAACTAAAGTCCAAGTCTCATTTTTCTCTATCCGATCTAATTCATCTTCCATAGCCTTTAACCAATGTTTATCTTTACAAGCTTCAATAACAGATGTCAGTTCAATTTGAGAAATAAGACATACCTCTTCATTTTCTAGTCTTCTTCTTGTCATAACTCCCTTGTTCCTATCTCCAATGATTTGATCTTCAAAATGATTTAGTCTTACATACCTTGGTGTCTTCTGAACTTCAGGTTCACTGCTCTAATCATCAGGCACAGTTGAATTTTCTGATTATACTGGTGTAACTTTCTTATTTTTCTATACCAGTTGAGGAATTACAAGTTCAGTTATGATTATTTCCACTTCCGATTCCCTGTCATATGATATAGATTGATTTATGTATTGGTCATCCACTTTCGCATTAGAGCTCTCCACAATTTTCTGCAATCTTTTGTTATAACATCTATATGCTTTGCTTTGAATTAAATAACCAAGAAATATCCCTGCATCAAATCTAGGATCAAACTTCCCAATTGAATCATATCTTTTGATATAGAATTTACTTCCAAAAATTCTGAAATATTTAACAGTAGGTGTATGTCCAAACCATAATTCATAAGGGGTCTTACCGGTTTCACTTTTGATGTGAACTCTATTGAATGTGTAGACTGTTGTACTCATTGCTTCTCTCCAATAGATGTGAGGCAATTTGGCTTCCATCATCATAGATCTTGTTGCATCCAAAATAGTTATGTTCTTTCATTCCACTACTCGATTTTGCTAGGAGTCTAAGGTGCAAATAATTATCTCCTAATTCCATTTGTCTTACAATAACTATTAAATTCATGAGAAGTGAACTCACCGCCTTGATCTGATCTTAGACATTTGATTTTCAATCCAGTTTTTGTTTCAACCTTTTCTTTAAAGATCTTGAATAGTCATCAATAATCAACATGTAATACCTATCACCTTGAAAGCTTCTAGTCCTTGTAGGACCACATAATTCAGTGTGAATCAAATCAAGTACATCATTAGATTTATCATGTATGCTCTTAAAAGAAGTTCTAACTTGCTTTCCCAATTGACATTCCTTACATACCGGATTATGAGGCTTCATAATCTTAGACATATCTCTAACTACCTTAGTTGAACTGATCTTAACAATACAATCAAAATTAACATGACACAACCTCTTATGCCATAACCAACTCTCATCAATATGAGCAATCAAACATGTCTTATTACCAGTGTTCAAATGAAAGATATTACCTCCAGTCTAAATACCGATTGCTATCTCCAAACAAGTTTGGTTAATGATTTTGCATTTTCTATCTTTAAACTAAAGTTGGAAATCCTTGTCCACCAATTGACCAACACTCACAAGATTATGCTTTAAACCTTCTACATAATAGACACTATCAGTATTATGCTTACCATCCAAAGAAATAATACCTCTACCTTTGATCATACATGCTTTGTCATCTCCAAATCTGACTTGACCGCCATTGTATTCTTGTAGGGACAAAAAAATTCTTTTATCTCCAGTCATATGATGTGAGCATCCACTATCAATTACCCATTCATCCTTGTCTTCAACTTTTATTGCCAGGGCCTTTTCTTCATTCATGATAGCCAGTTCTGGTTCATCTTCCTTTAAAGCATAGAGTACCCATTCCTTTCCATTGCCAGATCCACTAGCAGAGTCTTCTTTCGGTTCATCCCCAGAGTCATCACTTACTCCTTCCTCATCCGCTATGGAGCACTATTTACTTTTCTTGAATCTATATCTATTCTGGTTAGGCTTAAATGATTTCTTAACTCTTTCCTCAAACCTTCCATTCCTTTCAGGACATCTAGATGCAAAATGACCAATCTTATTACATGTCAAACATTTAGAAGGTGCTTTTCCTTCATACTTACTTCCCGTCGGTCCTTTAGGTACTCTTCTAGCAAATAAGGCTTCAAGTTTCTCAAATTCTTCATCTTCTTTCCTCATATCTTCCAATTCTTTTGCATATAATTCTTTCCAATCACTTTTGTCAGTAGATGATGATGCATGAAAAGCAAGTTCAGATTTTGTAGCTCCAGAAGATCCAAATTCTTCAAGCTCAAAAGCAGATAATTTCCCAATCAGAATGTCTCTATTAACTAAAGTGTTTCTCATTGTTCTCAACTCATTAATTGCATTTGCCTTCATCTTGTAAGTCAGTGGAAGGGCTCTCAAGAGTTTGCAAACAGTTTCATCTTCACTCAAAGATCCTCCACAACATTGAATTCCCATAACAATCTCATTTACTCTTTCCATAAACACAACAATTCTTTCATTATCTTCCATCTTCAAGTTTTCATATCTTACCCGATAACCATCAAGTTTAGAAATTTTCACAGTAGGATCACCTTCATTCAAAGTTTGCAATTTATCACACATAACCTTTGCCAATGATTTATCAGTCAATCCCATGATTTCCTGATCAGTAAGTGCACACAAGAGGGCTTCTCTAGCTCTACAATCATTTTCAAAATTCTTGTCCAGGTCTGCAGGAGTAGGATTATTGGATGTCCGATCATAAGGTGTGTATCCTTTCTGAGTGATCTCCCAAATATCCTTGTGAAGACATCTAAGACAAGTCTCCATTCGAATTTTCCATATCCCATAATTTGTTCCATCAAGCTTAGCGATTTCTCTTCTGAATATAGTTGCCAGTGGATTTGAAGTGTTAGCTACCATAGGATCTACCTCAAGCGGTTAAGCTTCTGCAAAAGAGGACCAAAGCTTTGATACCAATTGTTAGGATAACCGGTGAACAACTGAGAGGGGGGGTGAATCAGTTGTTAATAGATTATATCAATTAATCCACTTTACAACCTTAAACTGGAGCATATAAATATTAAGTACCGGAATAGCAGAAATAGATACCGGTAAGAAATGAAACTTAACAATGAAATAGATAATCAACACAATGCAACCATACCACATAACACTATGATTTGTACATGGAAACCCCGAAAAGGGAAAAACCATGGTGGGAAGCCTACCCATAGTCAGATGATACTTCTGCAGAAAGTATGTGATACAATGAGGGGCCTACACATGCAGGAAGGCACACTGCCTAGAGCATACTACTCATTACAAAAGAGTCTCACTGACTATAGAGAGGTAATAACCATCTCAAGATAAATGGACAACAATCCAATAGAGTGAACTGCCAGAGATAGTATCTACCATGCCTTATTACAGTCCCAGTTAAGCTCAATACCGAAGGCCTTTAACCTCTTCCTTAATCCTAATTTGATCACCTATGATCGACCAAATCTCCTTCGAATATGATATTTCATTTTTCACCACGAACATATTCCCCATCTAATCTACAATAAGAACTTACATCATTTTATACCAACCCTAAGGCCTAAACCAATTAGGTCGGCCACCTAAAAGATATTACAATAATATCATTACATAAATCCATATTACAATGATATCTCATGTTGTCTTAAGACCAAAACAACAATAGCCAATCCATAGAACATCCTGAAACATCTCGGTAACATGTAGAGTACACATTAACATGATATCGGTCCATAACCTAGATAGATACCGGACCTATTCTGGGTCCACCATGCCAAAGAAATGTCTTCAAGCAGTTGAAGCATGATCAAAGAACATCTTCAGTATCCTAAAATCCATCTAGAAGCCGTACTAACACCACTGATGCATCCTATCAAGATTCCTCAATGAAAGCTCTATCAGTTAAACCTTAAACCAATGTCGGTATGGGTTTACAAGAGTGTATGATAGCATCCGATTACCAAGTCAATGCCAACTGACTAAAACATGCTCCAGGAACATGTAACACATAAAATCAAACATACTCCATAGATCCAAACATGGAGGATGTGTCCCACAGATAGTCTCTTCTGCCGGTAACACTAGATCTTCTACTGGTAACCAAAACCTATCTGTCGATAACCAACCATATAGTGTTGACATCAATGCAACACATAATCAATTCATCCATAATGCCAATAGACCCTATTACACATATGTCTTTGTCCTATCATTTATGCCAACCCCTTTGATTCAAAAGTAGACCGGAAGGTATGTATTAGGTTTGAAAGCTATGTTTTGGTTTTAAGTGTTCATGGGTTGATCGAGAAGTATTTTTTATTTACATATTATTGATGGTGATTATTGAAAGTCTTTTTCATGTATCAGTTAATGATCTAGTTGTTTCTTTTTGGTTTGGAGCTTTTCAGTTGGTTTTATTTTTGATCTAATTCAAGGACAATATGTTTCACCTTATGGGTTTGGTTGTATATTTTTGGGTCAAGAGCATGGATACACAATACAATTCTTTTTTTTTGTGACGGACTAGGTAGATATGTTTGTTCTAGTTTGGTATATATATACATATGCTAGATAAATAAGAGATATATCTGCATGACTTAATGTAAGGATGGCAATGTGAATGATGCAGAGATATCAGTGGATGTATATGCAATAATCTAGAAGGTCTGGTGGTTTGGATTTTTAGTAAGAATAGAGATTGTTCTTTAACTCTAACTGTAATTAGCATATTGAGATGCTTCATTCTATAAAAATATTTTTCTTAAAGTTGTAATTCTATATCTTGCCCTGAGTGCATTTAGCTTCAGGTTTGCAAGTCTCTTTTTGTATCTTGCGCCATGAGCAACTAGCCTTGGTCTACAAGTCTAGAGCAGTGAGCTACTTTTTGTAATCATTTTTATATAGTGGATTACCTTATGAGTTAACACTCACCGTGGTTTTTCTAGTTTGGGTTTTCCATGGATAAAATTTTGGTGTTCTTGTGTGGATGTTTTATGATGTTCATGTTTAAAGCTCTTTGATGTGCATATCTAAAATTAACATGGTAAATTAAGTTTGCAATCTGAAATTTTAATTTATGATGATTCACCCTCCCTCTCAACATTTGGTGTGTATTCAACAATTGGTATCAAAGCAAAGTTCCTCTTAAGTAAGCATAATCACTTGAGGTAGATCCAGAGTATTGAATAGTATCATTGAAGAAGAAGTAATTGATATGGATGCCATGGAATAAAGTGACTATGAATGTGAAGGTGTAGTCAACATGGAAAGAGAATTATGATCTACTCTGGTAGATCTGTATGAGAGCATATTTAAACTAAAGAAAGTTGAAGACAAGATTTATCACTTGAGGAAGTTGTTGGATGAAGAAAGAAAGCAGATGGATGATCTTGACACAAAGTTGAACAATAAAATAGGGGATTGTACTAAGCTTGAGAAAGAGGTGCGTAAGTTGAGAAAGGATTTGAAGATGGCAAAAGGAACAGATTGATAAAGGTCTAAAGCTAAAAGGTTGAAGTGAAGTTCTTGATGTTGTGCTCAGTGCTCAAAAACAAAGCAAAGAAAAAGAAGGATTGGGATATGAAGTAGAATATTCTAAAGGAAAACAGAAGATTAGCGATCCTCCATTTTAGAATGTTCAAAAGTCTCCTCCAATTTTTACCAAGTACACTTTTAAGGCTAATTGTTTCACTTGCAATAGTTATGGACATAGAGAAAGTGAATGTAGAAGTTAGATAACATGTTATTCATGCAACAAGTTTAGGCATAAAGAAAATGAGTGTAGGACTAGGATGATTTGGAATGGATACATGAATGTGAATGTTGGACAAACATTTCATGGAATATATTATTACTGTGATAAATATGGGCATAAATAATTTGAATGCAGAGCATCTAATAGGTCTGGAAGCATCGAAAGATATGAGAATCATCATCAAAGGAGTCTAATTTGCTACAACTGCAACAAAGTAGGACATTTGGCAAGACATTGTAGAAATAGAGTTAGTATATCTTTTAGACCAACAAAGAAGGTGGACATTAACCTCGATAAGGTAAAGATAAAAAAGATTTGGGTAAAGAAATCTGATGAAAAGACTGAGCAAAATTTAGAAGTTGTGCTAGCATCGGTTGGTGGTGTTGCTTCCTTTGGAAATTGAATTTGAATGTTGAAATAAGGGGGAGAATTGAAATAAAAATCTTATACCTCTTTGCAATGTGGAGAAGAAGGTTTTTTTGGTGGTTTAGAATGTTTTTGGATGTTATCGAAAAAGCAAGTAAAAAGGGAAATTTGTTTCGTGAAGTACGCTTGTAATTAACGCATGTTCGTCTGAAAGAAAATATATTGGGAAGTCATTTAATTAATTTGATCACTTGCAAGCACGAAGCCTAAGAAATATCAATGTGAGGAGGATCTCAGTGTATTGTGCAAAGACACTCTAAGTTGATGGCATGTCAATTCTAGATGTTGTTGATCTTTCATTGAAGCTTTGACCAATATTAAAGCCATATCCATACGTCCCGATATTGACTGATAAAGATGGAGCATTTTCAAGGGTGCCCACTTGCTATCTATACACTAAATATGTGTGTGCCTATATTCATGCTGAAATGGAAGTGGTAAGTCATCTAGGATTAAATGATTTATGGGATATGCTTAACTAAGGATGATAGTGTAACCCTAAAGAAGGAATATAAAAATCTCAGAGCAACTGGGTTGGACATTTGGATATTTCTTCTTGATTTTTCTGATTAGGTTGAGTGGATTAGAATAATCTTGATTCAAATTCATGGAGACATAATGTATCACATGACAAACCCTACCAAATTATGAAGGACGTTCGTTGAACCCTAATTGGTCTTTGTCAAAGTGGAGAAGTTTTGTCTAAGAGATCTATAAAGAATGATATTGTTACCACTCTAATAAGATCTAAAGGTGATAGAAGAATGATGATTGTTGGTGAAACATTTCATTGGATGCATAAAGACCCTATCAGGACTAGGAGGTGGTTGGAAGATATATAGAGACCTATTGGTGGTGATGACCTAGAGCACTAGGTCCCAAATTAGGCCTTTTAGGCCTAACTAGCAAAAGGATAGTCAATTTTTGAAGCATTTTGTACAAAGTAACCAACCTTGATTTTGAGGTATGTTGAATAATCCCTGAATGGGTATCTAAAACAAGTTTCCTTTCCTGTAGATCGGGTCTTCTCCACAAGTTATGTCCAAAAAGTCATGTTTGAAAGGCTACTAGCAAGAATGAGGGTTTGTGAAGGAAAACCCACTATTGGTTGTTTGTGGGATTGAAGTATTGATTATTTGTGAATGTTTTAAATTTTCCTACCCCTGCTTTGCATCAACTATTGATAATATCAATGAAATTGGAGTGAAGGTTGCAACAAAATACTTGTCTTACAAAATTTATTTTTAGAATCGAGAAGGTACAACTACAAAAGTAGCTATTTATACCGCATTCAGAATCATGTTATGTAACGAGTCTTTTGATTTGTGTGAGATTATTTTGAGTAGTTAATGGAGAACCTAAGTAAAACAAGGAAGAACAAATACCCTTTCAAATTTGGATCTTTGATAATTTGTTGATCTTTTATGTTCTTAAATCAACTCCTGGTAGAGATAATGTTGTTTGGGAGAAGGCATCTTTGTTAGGGATACAAATGGGTGATTATGTAAGGAGGTGTATGGTGGATGACAATAATTATCAAAGGGATTTCAATGGTTGGTTT
Source organism: Cryptomeria japonica (assembly GCF_030272615.1). NCBI lineage: Eukaryota > Viridiplantae > Streptophyta > Pinopsida > Cupressales > Cupressaceae > Cryptomeria > Cryptomeria japonica. Next base: position 248,594,330 of record NC_081407.1, on the reverse strand, counting down.
ATGGAATTAAAATCAACTATGCAAGAAAGATATAGGTTTACATCAAATCTTGTGAACTGTTATAGAGACACATTTACATTTGTTGTCAGTAGGGACAATTGTTATATAATTGCAATAGAACCATGAGTTGGGTGGATTCTAGAACTACCTTATGTGGTGTATTATTAAAATTTCAGTAGTGAACATTGAATAGGTGAATAATTTGAATATAGATTTGGAAGAAGAACATTGGAATTGTGGATGAAATTGAAGATAGTATAAGGAAAGACAAGTTTGCAAAGAATTTGAAATAGAGAATGCATGTGATATTCACCAAGATGGGGCTTATAGAATTGACATATAAATATGCACCCCAGATGTCCATGTCCACTCATTTTCTACCTACTTCCAATCCTAGTGTACTAGAGGTATCTGAAAGTGTGTAGAGTGGAGGTGTATCTACAAAAAGGAAAAGGAAGACAAGAGCCTAGAGAAAAGAAAAATAAATGGATGATAGTACTGATGAAGAAACAAAAAAAGAAAGATATGTAATCAGACCTAGGAAGAAGAAGCCTAAAGCTACCCTCGTAAATAAGCCTATGGTTAACAAGAAGAACAGAGGATCATCCTCCATTCAAGAAAAAGGGAAGTCAACAGTGGAACAGGAGAATCCAAAGGTATAAGTTCTAAACTTAGAAAGTTTGATTACTGCAATTGTTGACAGTAAATCTTTGGAATATATTCTAGAAAACTATAATAGATTTTATCAAATAAATAAGGATGTCATGTTGATCAGAAATAAATCCAGGAGTGTCCAAATGATGTGGGCACAAGCAATAATGGAAAATATCAAAAAATATAATTTTTTGGTATTTCTATGTTTTAGTAAATGGCATTTTCAGAGGTCTTCGGAGCATTTTTTGCCTTTGAAACTTTAGATAGTCCTTTATGAGTTTTCCTATGAACTAGAGCTCTTGGAGATCTTTCTAATGGTGAAAACGGTTCACAGTTTTGATCCCTGAGTGAAAAATTATGGCTTTTTGAAGTTGGACAAAAAAATTTATATAGTATTATGACATTTTTGATAGTTTTTGGATTTTATTTTGCAATAAATATTCTAGTCTAATCATTTTCAGTTCCAAGGGGATTCTAGTGACCCTTGGGATCTCATAAACTTTGTATAAACAGATTTTTGAATGAAATGAAATCACTTTTCCCTTGCATCAATTCTTGTCGAATTTTGTTGTTCTTGTAACAGTTTTGTCAATACCGCGGGTTATACACCATATATTGTACTCTAAAACCATATTTCGGATCACATGCAAAAGTTTGTAATTAGATATATGATTTTATTTGACAAAACATTGAATGAGATCAAAGATGATATTCTAGAAAATCATTATGAGTTGTTGATTGAGAAGAGACAAAATGCAATAAATAAAGAATCAAAATTTAGAATTGCTGCAATAGATAGAGTTTGTAGCCCTTTGAGAAAGGAAGCTAGATTGGAGGTTTAGCAAGATATAAACACTTGCTTTCATACTAAAGAAAGAGTAAATATTATAATGGGTGATGATCCGAAAGATATCAAGAGGATAAGGAAACAAACAAATGATATGATTGAGGAAGTTGCAAAATAGGTTTCCATCTCGCTATCTTCCTATCCAGAGAAGATTTCTAAGAAAATTGATGTGGGTGAGCCAAGTGGAAGCAATGTTACTCTAGTATCTGAAGCAGATGTGCCTATGATTGAACCAAAATCAATTCTCATTGTCATTGATGTTTTTGATTTTGAGGTAGAGAAGGTAGAAGTGGAATAAGTTGAATACATGTAAGAGAATGTGTTTTAAATCTAGAAGATTTGCAAGGTTGATAATGCTTTTGATTCTTTGTTACAATCTTATGGAAGTGCTTCTAAAGGTGAGAATGCAAAAGAAAAAGAAGGAAGAGTTGAGGACAAATTGAAAGGAGTTAAGTCTAAAAACAATCCAGCTATTCTACCTACTGCTATTTCTAATATTTCATCTGAGTTGTTGAAAGTTCCTATTTTTCAAGGCAAATTGAACATTGATATGATATCCCCCCAACAAATGTTATTACTCAGAAATTATTAATTTTTTGAAGCAAGGAAAAAGAGTTACGTTTCAAGAAATTTAGTTGAGGATATGTTTAAGTTTCTCCATGAGAAACTTCTAGAAGTTAAGATTGAATCTTGGAATGATGAAGGCCTAATGAGAAATGCTTTTAATAAGCTAAAAGCAGGTGTTATGAACTTTGAAGAAAAAATTGCTAAGTGTAGAAGGTTACAGTCTCTATAGGTTAAGTGTACTGGATCTCATGTCCAGTTGAAAGAAAAGATAACCTCTCTTGATTCTAGTATTTATCGTGCTATAGAACTTTTACAGTTAGTATGTGTTGGCTAAAGGCCACTATAGATGTTCAGATTAAATTTCAGATACTGAACATGCCATTCTAGATATTTCAAAGAAGTTTGACCCCCCATCATATGAAGATGGTTTTGAAAAAATGAAAATTTCCCGTTTGAACAAGGGTTTAGAGCTTTGGAATGTCATGAAGGAAGCAATTAAGAAATATTTTGATAGATTGTATTACACAATTTGAGATTCACATCTCTGGAATATTGAAAGTGATAAGAAATGCAAAGAATTTGTCTGATGTTGTAGTGTCTCCTTCAAGTTGTGAAGAAGCTAAAAAATGTATTTTAGAATTAAAAATTCAAATAAAAGTACTTGATTTGGTTTATTTAGATTGGAATGTTGTTCTACAGTAGTTGTAGTTAATGCATGGTGGAGAAATCTCTCTGGTTCTCTAATGTGCTTAATTTCTTCTGGTTGTACATTCAATTTTGTGTACATGAGCTATTTTTCTTAGGGGGAGTCCTTTGCAACCTTTGTCTTTGATGGAAAAGGGGGAGAGAAATGTGCGAAGAATGAAATTTTGATAATCATTTTTGATAGTCGGTATGGCAAGGCTATTTGGTAGGTGTTACCATCAATGACAAAGGGGGAGATTGTTACACATATGCCTTTATCTTATCATTGTTGCCAACCCATTTGATCTAAAAGTAGTCTAAAATCTGGAAGTAGACCAGTAGTATGTATTTTTTTCGGAAGCCATGTTCTGGTTTTGAGTGTTCGTCTGTTGATTTGGAAGTGTTTTGTGTTTAGATATTGTCAATGGTGATTACTGGAAGTCTTTCTCATGTATCAGTTAATGATCTAGCTATTTCTTTTTGGTCTAGAGATTTTTTATTAGTTTTAGTTTTGGTCCGGTTGTTAATTTTTGGGTCAAGATCATGGATACACATTACAATCATTTTTTTGTGGTTTAGTTGGTGGATATGTTTGTTCTAGTTTGGTATATATGGATAGATGAGAGATATATGTGTGCTACTTAATGTAAGGATGGCGATGTGAATAATGTAGAGATATTAGTGGATGTATACGCATGATCCATAAGGTCTGGTGGTTTGGATATTTCAGTAAGAATAGAGATTGTTCTTTAATTCTAACTATAATTAGCATATTGAGATGCTTTATTCTATACAACTCTTTTTCTTGAAGTTGTAATTTTGTATCTTGCCCTGAGAGCAGTTAGCTTAAAGTTTGCAAGTCTCTTTTTGTATCTTGTGCCATGAGCAGTTAGCCTTGGTCTGTAAGTACGGAGCAGTGAGATGTCTTTTGTAATCATTTCTATATAGTGGATAATCTCATGAATTAACACTCACCATGGTTTTGCCTAGTTTGAGTTTTCCACATATAGAATATTGGTGTTCTTGTATGTCCATATTTTATAATGTTCATGTTTAAATCTCTTTAATGTGCATATCTGAAATCAACTAGGTAAATTATGTTTGTAGTCCAAAATTTTAATTTATGTTGATTTTCCCCCCCTCCAAACATCCAGTGTGTGTTCAACAGGACCAGCCAACTTCGGGGACATGAGAGCCTAGATATAGGTTTTGGACGACTAGATGCAGGTCTAGGCAAGGCAGATCACATCACTCAAAGAATGGACCTAGACAATTATAGATGAGAGGGATGCAGTGATCAAGAGATATGATTGATTGGAGGAAATCATAAGGAGTACCTGGGCTATGAGTTAGGGCAATGTTGCCTTAGGTATGGATTATGTCTACAAGGTCGTGCACCAGATATCATACTAGTGGAACCTATATGAGTCTATTGTGCTAGCCATCTAGAGAGCAGACAGTTTTGCCATGATGTCCAAGGTGAGGAGTCAAGAACGATGACAAATTTTAGATAGTGGAAGAGTTATGGGGCCTCCTAGAGTGGGGACATCGATAGGTTCAGTAGGGGAGGGTCCTTCAGGAGCTTAGGATCCACACAAACCATCAGGGTTAGAGAGAAAGAGTTCATCATAGCTCCATTCAAATCCATTTTTGCATATTAGTGCTTCATTTTTGTATGATGATATAGACACCTACAGGTGATTTTGTAGTCATTTTGAGAATTTGACATCATTATATCATGACACTTATTATTTTTAATATATATAAGATGAGACCTATTCCTAGAAGCTATATGCTTATGTGATGATGCATGATGATTATGATGTGTGCCAATGATGCTTAAGTTATGCCTGTTTATGATTCTACATGATGTTTCTAATGTTTTAACATGATGATGTAGCTTATGCTATGTGTTGTCTTATATGCTCTATATAGTCATGTTTATTCACTTGCTATGATTAGATGATTATTATAATGCAGCTATGATGTATGCTTATATATGTACGATGCCATTATGACCTATGTGATGATGTTTATGTAAATGCTTGTGATGCACTTATTTATGACATGATGATTTATATGCCCCTGGCATGATTATGATATATGTCCTAGATTATTATGATGCTACAATGTCGTTATGCTATGGATGGATGCATTTATGATGATTATGTACTACCCTAATCAATGCAAGATGCATGTGTATGATAATGAGATTATGATGATATGAAAGACTAGCTATGTGTCGATGCAATATGTATGCATGATTTATTTTTGGTGTGGAATTATACTCAATCAGATGATGAATGGCTACATGGGACAAAAGGAGATGACAAGATCAGGCAACGGAAGGTAGAAGATATGGAGGTGAACTGAGCTTCTTGTGCATTTATCATCTTTGAGATTATTACAAAAAATATGTTATGACCATCCAAATATAGGTTTGACATAGACAATCATTGTATCATTTGCATGGAGATCAAACAGTCATAGTCAAGGAATGCCCTTGTTCACCCTAGACTCATAGTGCCTTCATATCCTTGGATGAGCCATAGTGTTACTAAGAGACAATCCATAAGCAGAAAATAGGTGATCATTCCCCATCCTGGCCACTCTAGTCCATAGACATCCTTCAGAGGCATAGGAAACATGACACCTAAAAATATCAAATCAAAACAAAATCAAAGACTTGACACCACAAAAACTGAAATCTTCAAGTCATAAGTGTATCTTGCCATATATGTTAACATGTTTGATCTAATCACAATGTTTTCATCCTGATAAAGGACAGATAGTGCTAAAGAACTTGATGTGATAAAAGTATGCCAAAAAAATTGATTTATTAAAATCTCGATACTACTTGTGCCTCATTTGAAACCGACTTACTCGATGAAACTGATACTTTATTATGTAGAAAAGTGAATAATTTATTACAGATTGGCAATACAAGTGATCTTCTATTGTGAATAGTGCATGAATTAAAGGAAGAAATGAAAAGACGATTCTCCTCATAATATGAGATGCAAAGGATCCACTTCCATCACTAGGCTTAGGATATGCCCCCAAATATAGATAGGACCTGATTTATTATGGATGAAGGGGAAAAACTAGAGAGGATTTATTATGAATGGTGAATCGATCCTATGCAGATTAATAATAAGCCATTATGGAGATGGACAATTTTGTTATGTATTGGAAATTTCGAGGGCTATAAGAGTGTCCAAAGTGAAGGGATGATATTGTGTCCAGAAGGAGGGAGGAGCAAAAGTCCCTACACATGGTGTTGGTAACCCCATTTTCACCATGGTATTTTCCTAGGGCACCATCAAAGTGGTTTTCTCTATTGGACAAATTTATTTCTCTTTACTTTTTTTCAATTTTTCATTTTTTTGTGTCTCAAGGTGCCTATTTTCCATATTTTCACCAAAGTGGTGATTTTTTTTATTATTTTTATTTTACTCTTTTTATATTTTTTTGTATTTTTTAATAGGATCCCTAAGAAGATATGTGTAGAACCTGTGAAGGTGCATGTTGTTGATAGGATCATCCAATGGTTCTCCTTGTAGTGTTGATAATTGATATGCACCTAAGCCATAAACTGTTGTGATGATGTAATGCCCAAGACAATTTGGTTCAAATTTTCTCCTTTTCTCTTTGTCTTATTGATTTTTGGGGTTTTCTCTTAGGACCAAGTCACATACTTTAGGTGTTTGAGGTTTCACCTTGTGATTGTGTAGCGTCGTAAATTGTACACCCTTAATTGGGTAGTACAATTCCACGCTTAGGTTAGCACCTGCCTTAGTGTGTTTGCATATTGCATTTCAATTTCAATTAAACATTTAATTAATTAATTTAATTAAATCTTAGGTCTTCTCTTATCCCTCTATACATCATAAAATTGGGCCCTTTACCCTAAGTGTGCCCCTTTTTATTTTATTCTCCCAATTAATCATTTCATCAAATACCCTAATTTTGTCTTATTTCGACCTTCAAGGCCCGATTTCACATATCTAGACATCTCAAATTCCCATATACTCTTGGAGTTCTCTTTAAAATCACAATATCTTGCTTCCCCAAGAATTATGTTCGGACCATGTTGGTACTGACATGGTCCCAAATTTTTCTCCCTGAATTTTAGGAGCATGTTTTGGTGGTATTTTAATATTCAAATCCAAGAGATTGGAAAAAAATATTATTTCTAAGTCGGCCTATGACTCAAAACAAAGCTAGGGTCTCCTACATTGACCCTTTCTTTCCTCATTTGAAGATCTAAGATCTAGCTATTGAAGAAAATTCTTATGAAGTGAAAGTGTGGGTTTTATGAAGTCTATAGCAGAAAATCAAGCATTCACCAAGTCTACATCAAGTATTTTCAACACCCTTTAGGAGCTTTAAAGATATTGAATAATAATAGGAGATCATCGACTGATGATTGGCTTGTACCTCTCCCTCAGGGTTTGGTATGGTTTTATGTTGTTTTCATGTCTTTGTATGAGTTTCTTTTTCAGATTTACATTCATGTTTTAGATCTTTAGATCATTTATGATTTGAAGCATTTGCATCTACATTGACAAGGATTTAGGGTTTTATCTCCAAAACATAGGGTAGAACTCTAGATTTACTTTCTTGTTCATTTAGGATCTTGCATACACACAAGATTATTGCATACACACTTTCAATACATTATCAGCTATTTGTGGAGGTAGAAACCACCAAAAAAAGGATTTTGACTAAGGAAAAGCCCTATATAGCCACCCGCAACAAAATTTTCCCCTTCTTTTGGTGTGTAAGTTGCAGATTCAAGGACCATATAGGGTTGGAAAGGAAAGAGGAGATCGACACAAGGAGAACTGCCTTTTGCAGATTTTCTGAAACCCTCTCTGGACTGGGGCACTACAGAGGGACCAGGGCACTCCACCTTGGTCCTGAAAAAATTTCCCAAATTTTCAGGTGTAGACTTTGCTCCTCTTTATTAGCTCAAATTATAGCTTGTGTCTCTATTTAATTTTTGTAGCATTGTGTTTTCATCATTTCATTCCAATAGACTTAGTATCCGCAAGTTCCAAACCTAACTTAGAATTACACAATTTCAACTCAAACAAAAGGGGAAATAGGACCTCAATTAGCATTCAACCCTCTTCCTAATAAAATTGAGGTTGGATCTATTGAAGTTTCATCTTTATTTTAATGCTTTGGTTGATTTGGCTAATTGGTGGTCTAACTTACATTTTTGCCATCACATTTTGGATCATATTCTGTACATCTCCTCTTCATTTACAAAAAAGGAATAGAAAACCTAAGAGATATTTCATGGCTCTCTCTTCCTCACAAGAAGTAGCCAAAGTGAACTATCTCCCTAGGCTCTTTCATATTCCACTATGTGTACATAAGAGTGGTCTTGGGTCTTAGTCACCCGATTCCATTTTTATGCTCCACAGATTGTAACTGCGGCTCATACATTGTTTATATGCTTTCAAGTGGTTGAATGCATTCTATTGAAGCTCATCTAGCAATTCTAAATCTTGCAAGTGGGAGACCATATAGTATTCATCATTGCTAATATCGTGTAAGAAAACCCATAAAGATGGTAACTCAGCCTCAATGGGCAAGATGGATTTGGCACCATTGATGAGTGAATAATGGGTAGCTCTAGTAAGGGTGCAAACACTTGCGTAATAGGCCCAAAGTGCAAGATTGAGTTGGATGTGCCAATTGCAAACAACATCATCGACTATCTTTTCAAGGATTTTGATATTAGTTTTGTTTGATGCCTCAGCTTGACCATTACCTTAGGGGTAGTATGGAGCGGAAAAGCGATGGTGGATATGGAATTGGTCACAAAGCTCATGGACATCCTAGTTTTTGAAAGGATGCCAATTGTTTGTGATGATGGATAGGGGAACACTATATCGGCATATGATGTAATTGAGGATGAAAGTTACAATCTGCTTATCAATGACTTAGGTGAGGGGGATGGCCTCAATCCACTTTGTAAAATACTCAGTGACTATGATAATGAATTTATGGTCATTAGAGGATGGAGGGTGAATCTTGCTCATGAGATCGAGTCCCCAATAATAAAAGGGTCATGGTGTGGTGATCGGTTGAAGTTCTTGTGCTAGTGCATGTATTAGGTCTCTACGAATCTAAAATTGCTTGCATTTCTTAACAAACTAATATGCATCTTTTTCCATTATGGGCTAGTAGTAACCAATCCTCATAAGTTTCTTGGCTAAGGTTGGACCACTAGAGTGAGCCCCACATATACCTCCATGGCCTTCATGCGGCAACTTGAGTTCCATCACACTTTAAACATTTGAGAAGAGTACCATCGAGACCCCATCGGTAAAGGGTGTCAACAATGATAACATAGTGGGAGGTTTGGCGGATTAAGGTATGATGTTGGCTGTTGGAAAGGTTGGTTAGAAGGGTGTTATAATGAAGGTAAGTGAAAATGATATCATACCAAGGGAAATCAAGACCAATTATGCATATTAATTTAGATGGAGTGATATCATATGCAAGGACCAAAATATTATCCATCAAAAACTCTATACGAGTTATATTTTGTGGCATATCGATCAAGGAGGAAATGGTAGCCATAGCATTAGTAACTCGATTATTTGCTCTTGGTATGTTCTCAAAGACTATCTATGTGAGGTACTTCTTCAAGTCATCCACCATTTTCTTGTAAGGCATTAGTTTCTCATCTTTGGTTTGATATTCATCATTTTTTTGATGAATCACAAGTTGAGAGTCACCAAAAAAGTGAAGTTCTTAGATCTTCCACTGAACTACAATTTGTAGACCTGTGGTTAATGCCTCATATTATGTAATGCTATTTTTACAAGGGAAGGATACCTGATATGACCTAGGAATAGAATCCTCTTGAGGTGTGATGAAAAGTATGCTTGTTCCTACATGTGAGGATAGGTCTTATACATGGTTTTCCATCCATTCATCTTCCCCCAAGAGGTTTAGACCTTCCTATTTGTTACCAATTTCACTATTTTGCTTCTTTCCTGCAAAATAGGGCTACAAGGAATGAGCCCAATTAGGCCTCCATTCTGGACTTTTAGGGCTCCCTCTTGAAAATGATGACCCAACTTGTGAAACTCCCCAAAAGGACTATTGTTCAATTGTAAAAAGCTCAAATAATTTCTAGGTTCTGGGCCTCCACGTGTCCGTACACTGCCCTAGGTGAATTTTAGGGTTTTTAAGGGTTTTTAAGAGGGTTTTTAAGCCTGCCAGGGTCACAGTGATGGTTTGGTGTTTTTACCACCTTGTCTGGATTTATGGAAGCTCCTCCTTCTCACCAATGGTGATCCACACACCCCTCTACAACTCCTCCAAATGGTGCATCCTCCTCTAACCTTCCTTGCTCTCACAGACCTCTGCAACCTTAACCCTTCCTAGCCAGCCACTGTCCAGTCTCGCCTAGGAGTGGGTCTTTGGATGGCTTCCCTACATCTTCAAGGGCCCTACTTTCTCTAAGGTAATGTAAAAGGTCTGCACTCCTATTCCCCATGTTTTCATGGTGATTCCACAATTGGGATAGGAGTTGTCAACCCATTGACACAAAACAGTCCAAAACTGGATAGTGAAAGAGTGTTTTACAAAATATTTACTAAGGACTCAAAACCTGCACAACACACTAAAAATAATTACTCAAAATGCAAGAGTAAATACAAAATAAATCTCTCAACACAATTTAGTCTGCAAAACAATCCATTATCACTCTTTGATGCTCCATTTGTGCCGACTGGCAACAAAATTATAGTCATAGTCAAGGTCTCTTTTCTTGGGCCGTACAAAAACTAACATCCAACCCATCATTTTAGGGTTTGTAACAATATATAGTATCCTTTCCTTAGTTTGTGTGCCAAAATTAGGGTTCTCCATTCTAAACTAAGGTTTTTGACCTATTAGATGGAAAAGTTGCTTGACAACTTTGAAAAGTTGTCATGCAATTTTTTGCAACTTTTGAGCAACTTTTGCAATGTTTCTTTTCTTGACTCCTAGGCCTACATTGGGCTATCCTATAAACACCACCATGTTAAAAGGACACCAAACTCATCAATGGCACACATACCCTCTCCTCCACAAGAAACCTCAACCAAGACTTGAGAACCTAAGACCCCAACTAGGACCTCAATAGGACCAATGAGCTCATGGCTCTTATTACATTTACAATGGCTTCTTAAAGAAGCAAAACACCAACAAAAACCAAAAGGGGGAAGACCTTAGAAGGGTGCTCTTGCACCATACTCCCCCTCTATACAAAATTAAGGAACTAGGGGAGAAATGAGAGCTAGGTCAATACCAAGTTTCTTGAACCTGCCTTATTCAACCCAAGTGGCTTCAGACTCAGGTTGACCTGCCCATTTCACCAAGTGTTCCATATAGACCTGGTGTCTAGTAGACTTTTTCACCCTTGACTCCAAGATCTCCTCTGCTATGGGCTACTTCATTTGAGGTAAGGCATTCACATCCAAGTCCTGCAGTACCTTGGCTTGATTCTCAGTTTGCCCTGCTATTTCACCCTTGTATAATGTCAGATCAGCAACATTAAAGACTAGTGATATAGCCAAATATGAGGGAAGATCAACCTTGTAGGAATTCTCACCATATTTTGACAGAATTCTACAAGGTCCTACCCTCTTCATTTTTAGTTTAGTAGGCTTTCCGCTTTGCATTCTAGCTTTGCTCAGATGGACCATCACATAGTCACCCACTTTGAAGTGAACCTCTCTCCTTTTCTCATCCACTTTAGCTTTCAATTTTTGAGTTGACTCAAGGATGGCTCTCTTGACCTATTCTTGGACCTCCTTGATGGTTTGTGTGAAGTCCTCTACTTGCCCACTCTTCATCTCCATGGAACCAAGTTCTCTTAGTTCACACACTCCCCTTGGATGTCTACCATAGACAACCTCAAAAGGACTCCTTCCAGTGGTCCTATTTACACTGTCATTGTAGGCATACTCTGCTTGTAGAATGACTAGATCCCATGTCTACCCATAGTCCTTGGTTAGACACCTCAACAAGTTGCCTAACACCCTATTAATGACTTCAGTTTGACCATCAGTTTGTGGATGGTAAGCTGAGCTAAATGATAAATTGGTCCCTAGTCTTTTCCATAAGGTTTGCCAAAAATGGCCAATGAACTTGTTGTCCCTATCTAAAACAATACCTAGTGGGAGTCCATGAATCCTTACAATCTCCTTAAATAAGAGATGTGCAACGTAGCTAGCATCATGAGTAGTTTTACATGGAATGAAATGGCTCATCTTAGAAAACCTGTCTACTACCACATAGATGCTATCCATACCTATCTTTGTCTTGGGGAGTCCTACTACAAAGTCCATGGTCACACACTCCCAAGGCCTATTTGGGACCGGTAATGGCTGATAGAGGCTTGCATTACTTGACCCTCCTTTGGCTCTTTGACACACACCACACTGCTCCACATACCTTCTCACATCCCTTGGAAACCTAGGCCAATAGTAGTACCTCTGTACTAGATCCAAGGTTTTATTGATCCCAAAATGTCCACTTAGACTACCATTGTGTTTCTCTTGTATGAGATTTTCTCTCATGGATCCTCTAGGCACACATAACTGATTACCTTTGAACAAGAGACCACTTTGAAGAGTGTATTCTGCATACTCACCATGAAAATGATTCTCAAACTCCTTGCAAACCTTGTAGGCTGATGAGAAGTCTTCATCTACTTCACAGAGGTCCTTGAAACCTTCTATTCCTATGCTCTGCAATTGTACCTCTTGGACAGTCAACAACTTCCTACTTAAAGCATCTGCCACCTTGTTGAGTTGCCCCTTTTTATGCTTGATGGTAAAGGTAAAGGATTGGAGGTATTCCATCCATTTCAAATGTCTATTACTAAGCTTCTCTTGAGTGTTAATGTAACTCAAAGCCTGGTTATCTATGAACACCACAAATTCCTTCGGGAGTAGGTAATGCCTCCATTTTTTGAGAGACTGAACTAGTACATACAACTCTAGGTCATAGGCTAAGTACTTCTTCTTTGCTTCATTAAGGTTATCACTCAAAAATGCCACAAGCCTTCCCTCTTGACTCAATACACCCCCTACTGCAATGCCACTTGCATCACATTCCAATGGAAATAGCTTGTCAAAAGTAGGTAAGAGTAGGATGGGTTTTATGGCTACTTCTTGCTTCAATAATTGGAATGCTTTATCAGCCTATTCAATCCACTTGAATTTGGTTTTTAGGCCTCCTTTTATGGTCTCAAGTATTGGTGCACATATGCCACTGAAGTTCCTCACAAACTTTCTATAAAATTGGGCTAAACCATGGAAACTCCTAACTTCAGTCCCTGTTTTAGGGGCAGGCCAATTCAAGATTGCCTCCACTTTGCTTGGATCCATCTTCAAGGTTCCCTTGAACACCACAAATCCCAAGTAGACCAACTCTTGCTTCAAAAAGTCACACTTCTCTAATTTGATTGCCAACTTCTCTTCATGCAACCTCTCTAGGACTAACCTCAGATGTTCTAGGTGCTCCTCTTTGGTTCTGCTATAGATGAGTATGTCATCTAAGTACACCACCACAAACCTACCTATCAAGTCCTTTAACACCTCATTCATCAACCTCATGAAGGTGCTTGGGGCATTGGTGAGTCCAAATGGCATCACAAGCCATTCATACAACCCTTTTGTGGTCTTAAAAGTGGTCTTCCACTCATCACCCTCCTTGATCCTAATCTGATGATAACCACTTTTAAGGTCCAACTTAGTAAAATACATGGCACCACCTAAACATTCCATCAAATCCTCTATTCTAGGAATGGGAAATCTGTACCTTATGGTGATCCTATTGATTGCCCTTGAATCAGTACAAAGTCTCCACTTGCCTCCCTTATTTGATGCAAGCACTACGGGGACTGCACATGGGCTGATGCTCTTCTTGATCAGTCCTTGATCCAACAACTCCTGCACTTGCCTTGCCACCTCCTTGTTTTGATTAGGTGTGAGCTTATATGCAGCTTTATTGAGTAGGGATGCACCGGGAACAAAGTCTATTTGATGGCTTATAGACCTTCTTGGTGGAAGTGTTGCAGGTGCTCCATCACTCACTATGTCCTTATACTCTTGCAAAATTTGCTTCACCTCCTTGGGTACCTCTGTCTGCAACTTGTCTTCCTCCTCCTTTGGCTTCACAAAGATGGCACACCTCACTGTCTCCTCCTCATGTAGCAAGTGCAAGAACTCTTTACCAGTATTCAGTAAGACACTAGGTGTTCTTGAGGTTTCCTCGTCATTCTTTGTCAAAGACTAAATCTTAAAGGTTCTATTGTCCTTCTTGAAGGAAATGGAGTTCTCCTCTCCATCATAGATCACCTTCCTATCAAATTGTCAGGGTCTACCTAGCAGTAGATGACAGGTATCCATGGGCAACACATCACAAAGAATCTTATCCTTATATCCTCCAATAGAGAACTCTACCCAAGTCTGTTCATTGACAAGCACACTCTGCTCTTGATTCAACCATGTCACCTTGTAAGGGCTAGTGTGGGGTATCCTTGTGAGTTTCAACTTCTTGGCTGCCTCATCAGATATGATGTTATCAGTTGACCCTGAATCAACTATCACCTTGCAAACTTTACCAAGGACCTTGCATCTCACCCTAAACAATGCTCTCCTATGCTTAGGTTCATCCTTAACCAGTTGTCTTATCAAGACTCATTGAACATCAGACTTTCTCCAATCTCTGATTCAATATGGTCCACCTCAGGTGTCTTGCTTCTTGATGTGTCTTCATGGGCATAAGCAACCCTTTTTCCACTGTTTGATGATGTAGGCTTGTCAGGGCATCTATAGGCCAGGTGTCCCAATTGACCACAATTGTAGCATTTCATGGTTGCAAAGTAGGAACTACTCCTACCGGTACCTCTACCCCTATTTGGGCCCCCTTGTGTACCTCTACCTCAAGAATGACCTCCTCTAAGAGTGGTCTCACTGTTATGCTCAATCAACTTGGACTCTCCTTGATTCCTTTGTTCGCTTGTCTTGCTTTGGTAACCACCTCGGTGATTCATTTCATCTCTACCTCTGCCTCTACCCCTCTTGTTGGAGTCTCCCTTCCTTTTGTTCCTCTCTTCTACCTTAGCAGCAAGTTGATGATGCTTTTGGATAGTGGTAGGAGTCCATAGGCTTATCTCCTCTTGGATGTTCCACTTTAGACCACTTAGGTTCCTAGCCACCTTGATGGATTCTTCTTCTTGGACTTTGGATCTAAGACAAAGCTTTTGAAACTCCTCTGTGTAGGAGGCCACATCAAGATCCTTTTGCTTTAATCCCTATCTCTTCTTATGAAGTTGGACTTCATAGTCCTCTAGCAAGTAGTTCTCCTTGATCTTACTCACCATGGCCTTCCAGTTGGCTATAGGTAGCTTTCCCATGCTAACTCTCCCTTCTTGCAGGTACTTCCACCATGTCAAGGCTGCTCCCCTTAGTCTTGATTTGGAAACCTTAACATTTTGAGCTTCTATCACACCTTCACACTCAAAGTGGTTCTCCATACCCTCAATCCATTCCATGACAGTGTCAATGTCCATCCTTCCACTGAAATGTGGCAATCCTTCAAAAGCTTTAGTATTCAAAGCCTTGATGGCCTTTACAAAAGGTTCTTCATTAATCAAGGGGTCTGGTTTAGGTATAATGTCATCTATATCAATAGTTTTCTTTCCTTCATCCTTGGTATCCTCACCCCAGAGTCCAGGTGCCCTCTGATCAACCACTTCTTGTAGCTTGTCCCTTATCTCACTCATAGCTTCTTCAAGGAGTCTATTTTTCTCCTTATGCTCTTCTACCTCCCTAGCCAACTCTGCATTAGTGACCATTATGTTCTCCCCTACTAATTCACCAGAATATAGAGACATGCACGGTCCACCAAATCTTTAACCTAGCTCTGATACCAATCTGATGGGAATGGGTATGGGTATGGGATAGACTAGCCTAGTCTATGCTCTTTGATCCTTTCCTTGGATCACCAGGTGTTCTAACCACACCCTAGGGTCTCTAGGATTTCCCTTTCTTGTGGAATCCCCTGACCTTTCCCAATCCACCCACCAACAACTTGTAATACTTCTCCTAAGGTCTCACCTACTCATGAGATTCAAAAGAACCCCTATTTAGGCTAATAAGGGTTTGGCTGGTGCTACACCTTCTTAGGTCCTAGAAAGGATAGGACAGGTCTTAGACATGGTTTTGCATCCATTCATGTGCCCCCAAGAGGTTTATACCTTCCTATTTGTTACCGATTTCACTAGTTTGCTTCTTTCCTACAAAATAGGGCTACAAGGAATGAGCCCAATTAGGCCTCCATTCTGGACTTTTAGGGCTGCCCCTTGCAAACGATGACCCAACTTGTGAAACTCCCCAAAAGGATTTCTATTCAATTGGAAAAAGCTCAAATATTTTCTAGGTTTTGGGCCTCCAAGTGTCCGTACACTGCCTTAGGTGAATTTTGGGGTTTTTAAGGGTTTTTAAGAGGGTTTTTAAGCCTGCCAATGTCACAGTGATGGTTTGGTATTTTACCACCTTGTTTGGATTGGTGGAAGCTCCTCCTTCTCACAAATGGTTCTCCACACACCCCTCTACAACTCCTCCAAAGAATGCATCCTTGTCTGACCTTCCTTGCTCTCACGAACCTCTGTAACCTTAACCCTTCCTAGCCAAGCACTGTCTAGTCTCACCTAGGAGTGGGTCTTTGGATGGCTTGCCTACATCTTCAAGGGCCCTACTTGCTCTGAGGTAATGTAGAGGGTCTGCACTCCTATTCCCCATGGTTTCATGGTGATTCCACAATGGGGATAGGAGTTGTCAACCCATTGACACAAACAGTCCAAAACTGGATAGTGAAAGAGTGTTTTACAAAATATTTACTAAGGACTCAAAACCTGCACAACACACTAAAACTAATTGCTCAAAATGGAAGAGTAAACACAACAAAAATATCTCAACACAATTTAGTCTGCAAAACAATCCATTATCACTCTCTGATGCTCCATTTGTGCCGATTGGCAACAAAATTACAATCACAGTCAAGGTCTCTTTTCTTGGGCCATACAAAAACTAACATCCAACCCATCATTTTAGGGTTTGTAACAATATATAGTATCCTTTCCTCAGTCTGTGTGCCAAAATTAGGGTTCTCCATGGTGAACTAAGGTTTTTGACCTATTATGTGGAAAAGTTGCTTGACAACTTTGAAAAGTTGTCATGCAACTTTTTGCAACTTTTGAGCAACTTTTGCAATGTTTCTTTTCTTGACTCCTAGGCCTACATTGGGCTATCCTATGAACACCACCATGCTAAAAGGACCCCAAACTCATCAAGGGCACACATACCCTCTCCTCCACAAGAAACCTCAACCAAGACTTGAGAACCTAGGACCCCAACTAGGACCTCAATAAGACCAATGAGCTCATGGCTCTTATTACATTTACAATGGCTTCTTAAAGAAGAAAAACACCAACAAAAACCAAAAGGGGGAAGACCTTAGAAGGGAGCTTCTGTACCAGTTAGTTAGACCCAGGATTAGACTGAATGGGTTAGGTTATAAGGTGGTTAAGCTAGGTGGTTAGAAGTTAGGAGGCATGTGACATATTTGTTCAAATTTAGAAATTCAAATAATTAGGAAAATGATAATTAATCTCAACAAATTTAGAATTTGTTAATTTTAATTATGGGAGAAGAACTCATTTAAACGAGGGGGGAAATTAATTAATTTATAATTAATTAATCTAAGGGGGGTTGTTGAATGAACTATATAAATAAATCATTTAGATTTATTTACCAGTAGATGAATAGGGAAATTAATCAAATTACTTGTGAATTTAATTAATTGGGAAGGGTTATTAATTAAATAATTGTGTATTTAATCAATTATCTCTAGACCATTTTTAGGTGTATACATTTTGCCCCTCTTTGAAGCGATGTGTGACGACGCATTGGTTCAAAGAAAATTTGTTTTGATGATGTTGATGTGATATGATTCGATGCAGATTTGATTTCGATATGATTCCCCAGACGCTAATTGATATATTGTGATACGAGGATGCCCCCTCGAGAGATGAATCGAATAATTTTTTAGATTTTTTTGAATTTTTCGCAATTTTTTAGTTTTTTTAAATTTTTGAAATTTTATGATGTTTTTTATTTTTTATGATTTTACGATTTTTTTTTTAGACATTTTCCAAGTTGATTTGTTTCATTTCCTAATAAGAAATTGAAAACGTTGTCCTTCTATGTTGATTAGTTGATTAGTTTGATTAAAAAGAAGCGATATAAAAAACACACTTAAATGCCTCTATTTGAGTTTAAAAGGTAAAAGTGACTTTTACCACCCATCATTTGTGCACTCAAGTTTATTGAAAAATTTCTCTCGAGAAAAACATGGTGATCCCCTACCACCAGCATAGGTTCGAGTGAGTTTGGCGATATGAGCGTCCCGTTGCCTACGGTCCACTGGGACGTATCCCGAGAAAACCCTACTTTGCTTGTTTTTAGTTGATTTTTGTAAAATTTAGCTAATTTTAAAAAAATCATTTTTAGTTATTTTTAGCATGTGGGTATGAAAAATATTTCCATTAAAATTCTGGGTTTTTTTCCGTGTTTCAAATCGGTTTTAGCATTTTTTTTAAAATTGATTTTTTATGGCACCAAAGGTGTCACCCACCGGCACCACAACGCCAACCGTGGGCACCGCGATAGGCACCGCCGACACTGAGGTAGACATCGTCGAGGCAAGGGTCACTAACACCAAGGCAAGCACCGTCGACGCCACCATGATGAGCACCATTGAGGAGCCACAGGCCGAAACATGACCACAGTATCCAAAGCACGAATATGACAAAGATGATTTTTGCGAGTGCTCCAATGAGATAAAATTTTCATCAAGCCCACCAAATTGTCATGGTTTTTAATAAAGGTGATTAATGTTGTCGTGTTGATTTTCTCATGATGATGATAAGGTTAAGATAGGTCCCATTGATGCTTGGTATCAAATTGATGAAGATTTTTTATTTTTTAAAACTCCTGATTGATTAAGATTGATGATCAGTTCTGATTATCTTGATTTTTGTGCCTGATAAGATAGGATTGATAATGACCTCATGGTAGATGAGAGTCGCTAATAGGGGCTCAATGAGATTTGATAGAAATATCACTTGAGCAAGATAGATTGATAAATTGAGTTACTAATATGCTGATATGATTGATTGCAGGAGCACTTTAGTGTCCTTCAGTCTTGGGAGCACTTCCTAAAGACCTGGATATTGATACCTCACCTTATCTAGGTGGAGCAAGACCACATTGGTAGGTGTGGATTATCTTCCCTTCTTGACATGCCCCAATATTTGATTAACCGGGGGTTACTGACAGTGCTACTCGAGCGGTGGCACAATGACCATAACACCTTTCACCTATAGACCTGTGAGATGACTATTCCTCTCAAGGATGTGTACAGGATACTCAGGATACTTGTTATTGGAGAGCTTGTCTATTATGACCTCAGTGAGTAGGGTGGCACTGACACACTCAGGCAGGTTTTTGATGATGAGGAGATCGACGAGTATGACATTGCATGGTAGGAAATGCTAGATCTAGGTTATGCCATATTACCCACTATTCTCATTGGATGCATTGGTGGCTTCCTTTTTCTTGATCATAGGTCAAAGGGATTATCTATCCTTGAGTAGTTGGTGACACAAGGGACCCGATTCTCATGGGGGTCTTGCATGTTGGCAGACTTGTATCACAATCTGCACTGAGTGGTATATCAGGGATCAGTAGCATTATCAGCAGGGGTTACAGTGTTGCAGATATGGGCTTGGGAGAATCTTTCCATCACATGACCACTAGTAGATAGAGAGAGACATGTAGGGAGGCCCTACGCACATGGATATCTAGGCATTATTGTCAGCAAAAGCTGGGCAAATTGGAGTATTGGAAGCGAACTCTAGATGACCTAGACACAGTTGTATGGAGAACTTACAAAGATTGTGAGGTTTGGCCAGAGGATGTAGTGGAGATGCCTTATGTATTTCTAACTCGATACCTGATTGGATGTACACCCTACATTATTGAGTAATTCTTTTGTATGAGGGTGTTGAGATAGTATGGTAGGATATAGGGGATTCCTCAGGGTACAGCTCATTATGAACACAAGAGGTATGATGTGCCCACTTGGGGGCCTACTATCTCATATGAGCAAGCATGTGTGGAGTACCTTTCATTGGGGGCACAAGATTGGGACTATTCTCTAGGTATCATAGATAGTGGGATGATTGATGAATAGTAAATACCTAATAGGTACTGAGAGGGGGGTGAATCAGTACAGACAAAAATTTCTCCGACAACTTAAACTGCAAAGACTGCACTAACTGGCAAACAACATCATCAACCTAAATCAAGACAATACCAGTAAAATACAATAAGACTGTAAAAGACATAAACTGGTAACACTTAGAACTTCTCAAAACCTAATATCTCATCTCAACTTCACCCATATGCTTAAGTAGGTAATACATCAAAAAGACAATGACAATTAGATCAACATGCTTTACCACTTAACAGAAAACACTAAATCATCACATGAAAAAGCATCACACATAACACACTGATTTTTCATATGGAAACCCAACTGGGAAAAACCACAGTGGGGATGAATACCCACAAGTTGTTCTTGAACTCTTCTAAAGTCTGCTCTGTTAGGAGCCTAGTCTAGTTAAAGACTTTACAATAGTTTTTGCTAGGAACCAATCCTACTAGGAATCACCCAGTTAAGGAATGGCTAAATACCTGGTTAGAGGTTAAAACCATGTTAAAGGCTACCTTGCAAGAGGATTTGAAGAACTCAATGATTTTTGAGTCACCCTGTTAAAGGATTTATAAAAAACCTATTAAAGCTACCCGGTAAAGGGATTTTCCAATTTCTGAAATTGTTAGAAGTCAATAGGTAATACACTGATCTAATAATAGCACTCAATGCTAAGGTAGATCCACTTCAGTTCCTTTACATCTACAATCACACTCTACAGATCTCTACTCACTTCTCTAGTCTGGCAAGAATCACCTCACATACATTTATTTGCCAACAACTTCAAATGAAAATCATCATCGACCTTATAGACAAAAATTAGGTCGGTGGCAAAAACCTAAAACCCTAAGCATCTAGGTTAACAATACAGTCGTTCCAATCCTGACCATTTAAATACATTACATAGGGTAAAACAATCTTGAAAAAATCTCAAGATGTTCTGCATTGTCCATTCTTCACTGCTTTTCGAAGCTGATAACCCATCATGCGCTCTCCACCGTTTACTAAGACTTTGCACATTCCCAAGGTAGATAGAATCAATCTTCTTATGCAAGATCCTCAAGGAAATTCTTCACACACACAAGGTTGATGTGGCAACGTGATCTAATCTTCATTTCAATGCTAACTCATCACCGGATGTTGTCGGTCAAATCGCACATACTTGGAATGCATTGGTCGGAAACCCTGAAGCTGAGATTACCAACCAGTAGTCATACCAGGTGAAACCCTGATACAAACTTTGTATATACCAGTTCACTTGCCGGTTTACTTACTTCAACATGTCGGTTTACTTACTTCAACATACCGGTTCACACTTCAATATATTGACATCAATGACAACATACATTCTTATCATGTCATCAAACTCTGCACATATGCCAACAATTCTCTAGGTATCATAGATAGTGGGATGACTGGTGAGTATGTTGTGCACTTCATATCACATAGGTTTCCAAGATTGACATGTCCTGATTAGCCAAAGCCATCCTTTGATGAGGATGATGAGAGACCACGATGCAAGTCTTCAAGATGATTGAGGGATGGAGAGGGGAGAGGAGGTGAGGATTTAGGGGGAGATGATGGGGATGGAGGGGATGGGGGAGGTGGAGATGGAGGAGGATATTATGGTAAAGGGGATGGAGATGGAGGATATGATGATAGAGGACATGGAGATGGAGGATCTAACAAAATGGTGGTAGTGACATTGGAAGGAATGCCAGGAGCTAGTAGTTCTAGACTTGTTAGAGTGCTACACATGGTCTGGGTGATTAGGGTGGTCAAATGAAGGAGGTCTAGACTAGTGGACCAGGTGCAGCAGACACCATAGCAAGAGGTCTCCTAGGTTGAGTAGGTACACACCAAGGCACCACAATAGATCCTCATTAGGATGTCATCCCACTAGTAGCAGGCTCAGATCAATGACTTGTAGGGTCAGGTTCAGCAGTTAGAGGGTCGACTGGTAGAGAAAGATTCTCAGATAGCACAACTATAGCTCCAGATGGCATAGTTACAGGCACAATCATAGGCATAGATGGCATAGTTACATGCACATGAATAGGCACATATGTCCCAAGTGCATACATAAGCACAGTCATAGATTTCCCATGAAGAGGTTCAGATTTCCTCTCTCATGACAAAGAGAGATGCAAGCTTGGATAAGTGTCAACTAGCTAAGACAGGTGATCGCGTCCGCAGGGACTAGGTTGGGGGAGGCCATCAAGGCCATCCAACATTCAACCTGGGAGACTGAGTACTACTGGAGTTTATACTATATAGTTGTTCATGTTGATTAGAGGGCTCCTGGCTTTTTAGAGATGAGCAAGAGATCAAGGCGGAGCTAGTCTGAGAGCCAAGGAATGACAAGGCCACTTCGAATAGATCCCCCAGCTGGGGACCCAGGTACAGGGGTATAAGTTGGTGTTACTAGACCTACCACATTAGGACAAAGTTCCACTCTACATCCCAATGGTCACACTGATATGGGACAATGATTATTGATGTATACACCCTTTTGTGATGAGATACTAGTGATTCCTATGATGTATTTTTATGATGTATCTCAGTTATTTTTGTGATATCATTGTATCTTGGACATCGAGTCTTTTTGATGACATGAGATGCAGTCGATTCTATTTTCTCTATATGACCTATGAGATTATGGATGCCTTTTACTTTCTATATGATTATGTTGTGCAACTATTTACATGATGTATGCTTTAGTTTCTATATGGTTATGGATTCTAGATGATGGATGTATGCTTTCTATATGATGATGCAGTATTTACATGATGTATGCCTTATGTTCTATGTGATGCATGTGTGATGAAATGTTTCCTATTTTTATGATGTTTTTTATGATTTTCTTATGCATATTAATGATGACAATGGATGCAATGCAATGATGACACACTATGATACATTCTTTGATGCTATGTGAATGTTTTGTGTAATGAATGATCTAATTGAATGAATGAATGAATGATATCTCTTTGCGCAATGCCTACATGTGATGAAATGAACTAACTTATCATGCAAGATGGATGAATTGATTATTTTTGTTAATGTCCAATGTACTCAATCACTTAATAAGAGAGATAACACCATTTTAAATATTTTGGCCTTGGAAAAAGATGAGCTTTCATGATCCCATGCAAAATGAAATGTGATCTACTTTAAATATGCAAATGTGAATGAAATGCAATGCTACAATTGGACCGGTCATTGCTTTTTATCATCATTGAGCCTTTAAAATATGGGAAGTGAGTGCAAACATCGATGGTATAATTGAGCCATGATGACTTGAGAACTACTTTCCTAGGTTTTGATATTGCAAGTTAGCACAAGAATCGAGGTATAATTGAACCAAGATGGCCTGAGTGTTGCTTGCATAAAATATGCAATATTAACCATTTCTATGTGCAAATCCAAAATGTCCTTGATGGTATTCTGATGATCATGTCCTGAGACAAATTTGCACATATTAACGATTAATTTATAGACAATAGACAAGAAAATATCATGTTCCTTCCTTGTTACTCTAGTCAGAGACATCCCTGAGTCACTCAGGAATCATGATAGCGAAAATCAAGATATAACAGTTGAACCATTATTGTCAAAGTATTAAAATCATTAGTCAAAAGATATCATCCATTGATATGTGTTTGTCATGTTTAGACTGATAGTTGATGGTTGTTGATTTCATCTTGTGTTAAACGTTGGATGTGTCTCAGTTTTCGCTTGACAAGTGTTGCCTAACTATTGTTCTGCCTATTTGATTAAGCTCAAAGTGGAATTTTACTCCTACCTAGGTTCAGGATTTTGCCCCCAGTCTAGAAACAAACTTTATTATCGATATAGAATGATGATCCAAGCCATGGTAGCATAGCACTGCTAGATTATGTACAAGAGGATTTATGATGGATATATACAAATGCAGCAGATGGATGCAGAAAGAAAGCATGAACTCATAGATGGAAGAGCCAGTTGACAGATAACACCTGTTTCCAGGTTTTCACCATATATTTTTATTACATTTTTCCTTATATTTGACTTTTTATTTTTCATTGTTTTTGTATTTTTTGCGTTTTCACTATTTTTGGATTTTCTGCTTTTCCATGATTTTTGGATTTTTTGCTTTTCAGACATTATTTTTTTTCATATGCATTGTGTTCATAGGTTCTTCAAACCAATTGCCTTCAGGTGTTGATAATTTGTAGGCTCCAGATCCATATGCAGAAACCATGACAAAAAGACCTAACCAGTTTGGTTCAAATCTTTCCTTTTTCTTTCGATCTTGCTGGTTTTGTGGATTCTCTCTTAAGACAAGATCTCCCAACTGAAATACTCTTGGCTTGACCCTGTGATTGTACCTTCTTGCCATCCTTTTATGATATGATTTTAAGTGATCAGAAGCATTTTGGAAACACTCTTGTAGCAACTCTAGTTCTTGTAATCTGAATATTCTCTGCTCCTCATCTAGAATGAGTCCCTTCAATGACACCCTTAGAGAAGGTATCTCTACTTCAATTGGTAGTATTGCTTCTGAACCATACACAAGGTAATATGGGTTTTCCCCATTGGGTGTATAAATGCTAGTGTGATAAGCCCATAGAGCAGGATTCAACTTAACATGTCAGTCCTTACCAGCTTCATTGACTCTCTTCTTCAAAAATTTTAGGATCATTTTGTTGGATGCGTCATCTTGACCATTCCCTTGAGGATAGTAGGGTGTTGAGAATCTATGTTGAATTTGGAATTGCTCACATAGTTCTTGCACATCTTCATTCTTAAAGGATCTTTCATTATCAGTGATAATGGAGATGGGAATGTCGTAGCGACAGATGATAGAGTTGAAAATAAAAGAAGCTATTGGTTTCCCTATCATTGTTGTAAAAGGCATTGCTTCAATCCATTTAGTAAAGTATTCAGTAGTTGTCAGGATTAACTTGTGTCCATTTGAAGGTGAAGGGTGAATCTTTCCTACCAAGTTCAGATCCCATTGAGAAAATGACCATGATCTTGCTAAAGGATGCAACTCTTGTGTTGGTGCATGTATCAAATTGTCGTGAATCTGACATTTTTTACATTTCTTGGCATATGTGAAGGAATCTCTTTCCATAGTGGGCTAATAATAATACAAGCATATAAGTTTCTATTCGATTGTCCTTTTATAGTTTTTTGATCAACATACTCAATTTCAAATTCACTCAACACCATGACCCATTTAGCTAGTCGACTTGTCAGTGTTACCTTGCTAAGTGGATACTTTAGAGGATAGATCTTGGCAATCAGCTTAACTAAATGTGTGAGCATATAATACCGCAACTTTTGGGTTGTGAATACTACTTTTAAGTATTTTTTCTCCATTGTTATGTAGTTCAACTCATATCCAACTAGAGTTTTGTTGATATAGTAGATTGCTCGTTCTTTTCCCTCACTGTCATGTTGCGTCAGGAGCGCTCCTAGTGATACTTTTGTAGCTGAGATGTAAAGAAACAATGGTTTTCCTTCAATCAGTGATTCTAGTACTAGTGGAGTTATCAGATATTCTTTGATTTGTGTGAAGGATTCCTCACATTTTCTGTTCCATTGGAATGGAACATTTTTGTGCAATAAGTGAGTGAATGGATGACAATGATCAATCAATTGTGCTATGAACCTTTTTATTGAGTGCAATCTCCCTTGTGAAGAATGTAGTTGATTGATGTTCTTTGGTGATTGTATTTCCATTATATATTTTACCTTTGCTGGATCAACTTCTATTCCTTGTGTAGATATGATATATCCCAAAAGCTTGCCTAATGTGACCCCGAAAGAACACTTCTTTGGATTCAGTCTTAACTTATATTTCTCTAACCTATCAAATATTTTGTCTAGAATTTCTAGGTGTCCTTCTTTGGTTTGTGATTTTGCTAGTATATCATCCACATAATCTTCTATGTAGGTATGCATCATATCATGCAAAATGGTGGTCATAGCTCTCTAATAAGTAGCCCCAACTCTTGAGCCCAAAAGGCATGATGTTCCAACAAAAATTACCCCAAGGGCATGTGAATGTTTCTTGCTCTTCATCTGTAGGAGCTATCTTCATTTAGTTTTACCCTAAGAAACCATCCATTAAAGAGAACATTTCATTTCCCACTATAAGATCTATAATGATATCAATGCTTGGTGGTGGAAAATCATCCTTTGGGCATGCCTTGTTTAGGTCCCTAAAGACTGTGCACACTTTGATACTCTTATCTAGTTTTGACATAGGTACAATATTTGACACCTAGTTTGGATATGCGACTGATCGTATGAAATTATGAGTCCTACATCCAATAGTTTCATCAACTATGCTTTGACCAGAAGAGCAATGTGAGGGTGCATCTTGTTGGACATTGTTGCTACTAGGATATGTTGTTGTCATTGATGTCAACATATTCCTATGTTTTGGTGTTTCAAAGAATTGGTTTCAGTTATCCGAAAGTCTTCTTGATCATATCACTTGATCTGGTGATTGCATTTGAGGTTTCTGTTTTTTTATTCAGTGGTTGGCAGTGTTTGGTTTTGTATCCGATGAGCTTTGGTATGATCATATCTTGTGTTGCAGATTTGGGATAATTTTTTTGACGTTCGTGTGTATCTTTATTTCAAGTGGTTCATGATTTGGTGCTTCGGAAGCTATCTTTCTTATCCGAATTACTATTGTTGAGTGTTCTTGGACATTAACGTGTTTATAGATGAAGATTTTCATAAGTGGTGTTGGTGCAACAATTGTGGATGGTTATAATGTGCTTTTTGGTGTTTCCTAATCATTTTCTATTTGTCTTGGTGGTCTACATCGATTATTGTGTGAGTTTTTGTTGATTTTCATGGTTCAGTGATATTATTTGTATTATGTGGTATTTTGGTAGTGTAACATGTTGCAGCTAGTCTTGGTGTGATTTATGGTGGTGATGAGTGTTTGGAGATTTGATTTAGGTCCATGTTATGCTATATATGTCATTGTATTGGTCTGATGGTTGATTTATGTATCGTGTGATGTAATTTTTTAATTAGGTTTAATGAGTTTGGCTGACCTAGCAATCAAGGTTGATTATCTATATAAATGGGTGTAATATTCATGTAATTAGGTATCATGGTGTTGATTCTACATTATCAGAGAGTGGTGCATATGCGAACAAGTGAAATCATCCTTTGGTGTGGTGTGTTGAGTAGATATTGGTGAAGGTCAGACATTTGAGTTTAACTTGAACTATTATCAGGCATTAGCAGATGTTATTTTTGCAGTTCATTCTTTCTGGACTGAAGTTTGAATCTTTTTGTAAAGTAGTGAACCTTCCCTGAGGGTTGGAGCCTTCTAGGTCATTGTAATTTGAACAGTGAGCTCTAGGCAGTGTGCCTAAATGCATGTGCATTTTGTTGGCCATTTGGTGCAATTGATTATGTGTTGCATTGATGTTTTATCATTCATGTCAACACTAGCTATTTGGATGCTTTACTGACACCCTTCTGGCCTCGATAGGTTGAGTGATTTCTGATTAACTTGGATCTGACATGATATGGTAGGCTTTGATATAGTCTGGTGATGGAATCAACTTGTTCATGATACTTATACTCATATTTGGTCAGTTGGTTTTGGTCTGGTAATTGGATGCTATTTTGCTTGCTTAGAATATTGGTTTCTGGTTCCACCAAGGATTTCACCAGTAGAGCTTCTGACAGAGATCTTTGATGAATTGCATAAGTGGCATTGGTGCAGCTTCTGATGGAGTTTCAGGATGTTTTTGGTGATCATGTTCGAGACTTGGCAGTTGGAGATCATTGCTAAAGCCTGTGGACCTATACTTGGTCTCGGTTGATCTAGGTTATGGACCAACTTTAATGCAATGTGTGGATAGGACCTATGGATGTATTTTCAGGATGTCTTATGTGTTGTTATTATTTCTTTGGTCTAAGGCTGACATGGTTTGTAATTATGTAATCAGTTTATTATCTGGTGGCTGACCTGATTGTTTATGGTTTACAGTTTTGTATAAATAGA
Source organism: Cryptomeria japonica (assembly GCF_030272615.1). Lineage (NCBI taxonomy): Eukaryota > Viridiplantae > Streptophyta > Pinopsida > Cupressales > Cupressaceae > Cryptomeria > Cryptomeria japonica. Next base: position 248,566,188 of record NC_081407.1, on the reverse strand, counting down.
TGAAATATCTCATTGTAGATCATTATGGTTATATGTAAGACATCATGGTCAAGGAATGTAATTGCGAATAATGTAATATCATTCAGACAGAGGAGTTGGTTGATCATTAGAGATCAAATTGGGTTTATGTAAGAGGATTTAGTCCTCCAGTATTAAGCTTAAGCGGAATTGTACTCAGGCATAAGAGATGCTATCTTTTGCAGTTCAACACTTCTCTGGATTGTAGTCTGGATTTATATGTAGTCAGTGACACTCCTTTTGTGATGAGCAGTGTGCTCTAGGTTGTTGTCCTTCCTGCAAGTGCAAGCCCCTCAATTGTAATTCACATACTTACTATAGTAGTATTATCTGACTGTGGGTAGGCTTTCCACCGTGGTTTTTCCCTTTATCGTGTTTTCCACATACAAATCTTGGTGTTGTGTGGATGGCTTTTATTTTGTGATTATTGTTTATGCTTAATTGGATTAACTGCTATTCTGATATTAAATTTTTAATTGATAATGATTCCTATAATTTGTGACAACTGATTCACCCCCCTCCTCTCAGTTGTCTTCCGGTTATTTGAACTATCTGGCAATTGGTATCAGAGCTTTGGTCCTCTTTGCAAAAAATTTAACTGCTTGAGGAAGATCCTATGGTGACTAATAGTTCAAGTTCATCCAATTCTTCTAGATATATCTTTCAAAGTGATATTTTGAGGCTTGATGGAACAAATTACATAGTATGGAAGATTCAAATGGAGATTCATCTAACATGTCTTAGAAAGGAGATTTGGGAGATCACACAGAATGGTGTCATACCCTATAATCTAGGATCTGGCAATCCTCCTCTGGAAAACCTAGACAAGGGGCTTGAGAATGATTGTAGAGCAAGAGAAGCCCTATTGTGTGCACTTTCTAATCAGCAAATAATGAGATTAACAGACAACTCATCTGGAAAGGCTATATGGAATAAGTTGGAGACTCTTAATGAAGGTGACCCCAAAGTGAAGATTGCTAAACTTGATGGTTACCGGGTGAGATATGAAAACCTGAAAATGGAAGAAGATAAAAGGATTATTGCATTCATGGAAAGGGTAAATGAGATTGTTATGGGAATTTAGTGTTGTGGTGGAACTTTGAGCAAAGATGAAATTGTTTCTAAAGTCTTGAGAGCCCTACCACTGGCTTACAAAATGAAGGCTATTGTTATTAATGAGTTGAGAACAATGGCTAATACATCTATCAACCGAGATAATTTGGTTGGGAAACTATCCGCTTATGAGCTTGAGGAATTTGGACCTTCTGGAGATGTGAAGACTGAACCTTCTTTTCATGCATCTACATCTACAACCAATAAGTAAGACTAGAAAGCTTTATATGCAAAGGAATTGGAAGATATGACGAGAGAAGATAATGAGTTTGAGAAACTTGAAGCACTATTTGCTAGAAGAGTGCCTAAAGGACCGGTAGGAAGTAAGTATGAAGGAAAATCAAATTTTAAATGTTTTGCATGTAATAAGATTGGTCATTTTGCATTTAGATGTCCTAAAAGAAATTCAAGATTTGAAAAAAGAGTTAGAAGATCATTTAATCCTAACCCTGGATATCTGAACAAGTATAAATACAAGGAAAACAGAGACAAATCATGCTACATAGTGGATGAGGTAGACATTATTGATTTAGATGGTGAACTGACAAAAGACTTTGCTAGTGGATCCGACAATGGGAAGGAATGGGTACTCATGGCTATCAAGGAAGATGATCCGGCACTAGAAGAGAATGTACTTGAAGAAAAGGCACTTGCTGCTAAAATTGAAGACAAGGATGAATGGGTAATTGATAGTGGTTGTTCACATCATATGATTGGAGATAAAGGGAGGTTTCTATATTTTCAAGAATTTGATGGTGGTTTAGTTAGATTTGGAGATGACAAGGCATATATGATCAAAGAAAAAGGAACTATATCATTTAATGGTAAGAAAAATACTGACAATGTTTATTATGTTTAAGGCTTGAGGCATAATCTTTTGAGTGTAGGAAAATTGGTAGATAAGGGATTTCAATTACAGTTCAAGAATAAGAAATGCAAAATCATTAACAGATCTGGCTTGGAGATTGCAACCGGTACACAAACAAAAGGTAATATATTTCACTTAAACTCTAGTCAAAAGACATGTTTGATTACATAGATTGATGAGAGTTGGCTATGGTATAAACGGATGTGTCATGTGAATTTCGATTGCATTGTGAAGGTCAGTTCAACTAAGGCAGTTAGGGATATACCTAAGATTATGAAGCCCTATAATCTAGTATGTAAAGAATGTCAAAATGGGTAAACAGGTTAGAACCTATTTTAGGAGTATACAAGATATCAAATGATGTTCTTGATCTTATTCATAATAATTTGTGTGGCCCTGATAGAGTTAAAAAATTTCAAGGTGATAGATATTTCATTCTAATCATTGATGATTATTCTAGAATGATGTGGGTTACTTTTCTTTGAGAAAAATCTGAAGCATTTGAAAAGTTTAAAATCTTTAAGGCTAAAGTAGAAACTGAGACATGATTGAAGATTAAAATTTTAAGATCAGATCATAGTGGAGAATTCACATAGGGTGAGCTTAATAACTTTTGTGACAAACATGGTATAAGAAGACAATTTTATGCTCCCCGAACACCTCAGCAAAATGGAGTTGTGTGAAGAAAGAACATAACTATCTTGGATGTTGCTAGAACAATGATGATGGAATCTAGTCTACCTCATATCTACTGGAGAGAAGTGAGTACAGTAGTTTATACATTCAACAGAGTACATATCAAAGGAGAAACCGGTAAGGCACCTTATGAATTATGGTTTGACAATACACCTACAATTAAGTATTTTAGAATTTTTGGTAGTAAATGTTATAACAGGAGAGGTGATATCATTGGGAAATTTGATCCTAGATATGATGAAGGAATATTTCTTGGTTATTCTAATGAAAGTAAAGCATATAGATGTTATAACAAGAGATTGTGGAGAATTATGGAGAGTGGTAATGTCAAAGTAGATGAGCTAAACAAAAGTCAAATAAGAGTTTATGACAAGGAATCAGCAGTGGAAATTGTAGCATAGGAAATCGGAAATCATCATAAGCAAATCAAAATACTAATCTAGCTCAATCACAAAAGCTCAAATGCAATGATAACAATCCTAAACACACTCAATAGAGATATGAGAACAAGATATTCAAGATTAAAAGCTAAGCAAACCAAATCCAGATCTGAATATCTCCTTCATGTGGCTCCATTGTCCTTCTTTCTTCTTCAAATAACTTTGTTGTGGATCTCACCTACTAGTGCATGATCATGATATGAAAGCAACTAGACAAGATGATTGCTCAAGAATACTCAAAGCGTGATTGATTCGACAAAGTGATTAGTTCGATAATTTGATTATTAGTTGGGGATCAGGGGATTTTGATTGAAGAAATTCATCCAATTTATAGATAAATTGGAGAAAAGACAAGATTAGCATGAAAGTGATTTGAATAGAAATTCAAATCAAGAATAGCAAAAATGACAAGTGTATGACAAATTGCTATGCAAGGACTTATGACAATTTATGACAATTTTCTATGCAAGGATTTATGACAAGATTTTGAAAATAGAAATAGACATTTTAGGAATTTAGGAGAATTAGAAAATTAAGTTGGAAATAATGACTTGGAAATTAGGAAATTGATTAAAATTAGGTAAATTAATTAATAATTTCCCATTCATTAATTAATTCACAAAAATAGGAGGAAATCAATTAGCCAATTAAATAAACATTTAATTGTGACAAGAAGACTTAGGATAAATAAATAAATTATTTAACCTAAAGGGGAGAATGACAATCAAGATTAAAGGAATAAATCATAAAACCTTAGAAGATGAATTAGAAATGCAAAGACGACAATTAGGTCTTGATGTAAGATTGATTTGATGTCGATTCGATCATGATTTTGAATTGATAAATGCATCGAGGAACAATGACAAATTGATCCAAATTGACATGATTGAAGAGGACAAGGATCGATGACAAATCGATCATAAAACGACAAGATTGACAAGTTGATAAGAGATTGACAAGATCGACCAAAATCATGATTAAAGATTGTTATCGACAAGACCAAATTCGAAAGCGAGACAAATGAAGAATGCAGAAGGACTCGATGCTCGCAAATGATAAAGACCAAGTGCATGACATAGGAGAAATGTTAATGCGACGCAAAAACCCTAAAATAAGGCAATGCGCAAATGTTAAAGTATGATTCCGCAAGCATTGACCATTTTTAGGTGTCTACATTTTACCCCTCTTTGAGACAATGCGATTCTGAGCATTGTTTCAAAGAACAATAATAAAAATGCCCCAGATACTGACAATGACATATGCATGCCCCCTCCAGGAATTGGCCGGAAACATGCAGAAAAGAGGCCAATTGATCGATAAGAATGATAGAACATGATAGGAACAAACAGACTGACAATCGGGGACCAAATGCACGAAGGACAAGCAATTGAAGACGCAAAAGACCATGACCAACATGAGATGGAGAGAGTGCACATCCATCTATGCACTGACAAAGATCTATAAATGAGACAAAGAGAGTGAAAATTGCTCATTTGCACTAGCCAAATAAGAGGATTTGTTGCTCTGGAAAAGGACACTTGCAGAGAGATGGCGAACATTCCAAGGGCAGATCACCTCGGAGAATGTGTACACACGTATAGACGACCGGACGACGCAGGAGCAGCGGTATGTATCTCAAAAACCCATGTTTTCAATTTCATGAATTTGACTTGCTTGCGGGACATTGCGGGGCCCACATGGGATGCAGAAACTGACTTCTGCGCTTGTGTAGGGTCTTCTGTGCTTGTGTAAGGTCTTCTACACTTCTGTAGGGGGACATAGGCGCAGGTTATGTGACACAGGCATAGGACTCATCACACAAGCGTTGTTGTGCTCTGGGAACTCAATTTAGGTCAAAAATAGCATGCAAATGATCCAGAAAGGGGGGATAAGGGTAGGAGAGGTCAGAATAGATGAAAAACACCCTGATTTAGACATGAAATGAGGAAATGCAACTTGTAGGAGCAAACCCTAAAACTGACAAAATATGCCCCAATTGTGATGCAGAGTCGATAGTATCCATTGATCACGCAGGAGAACCGGCATGATTGCTTCATGTTATGACATAGACTCAGGAGCATGGACAGAGATACATTAGCAGGACTTGGGATAGGAGGGACACCATCCTTGAGACATGGTAGGGATGAGGAGGATAGAGGGAGCACCCAGTGACAGAGGCACGTGCTCCTTATGACAAACAGTGGACATTATGTAGTGTGATATTATATAGTCAGCCTGCAGGCCATACTTAGGACAGACAGTCCAATTTTGTACCCCGATATTATTGTGACATATGATATGCATCGATATGATGGGATGCAATGTGTTATGACTTATGCTATTTTCCATGTATGGATGACTTATGCACTGTTGATGTATTATTGTGGAACATGTATGGATGTATTTTTTATGTGTTTTTGATGCATTGATAATATGAAATGGATAAAATGCTTGATATGATGTTGGATGTGATGTTTGATATAATGCCAATGTACTAACCAAATGGATGCAAGATGCAGCTTATGTTTTTGGAGAAATCAGAGCACTAGACCAAACTGACTATCCGAACTAACAGAATAAATGTTAGTAAATGAAACAGAGGACAGTTAGAGATGAAGAAAAACTTGCTTTCACTAATGCACTTTGTAGGTGAGAACCTTTATTTTAATGTAGCAAAATGGATGCGTAGCATCATGGCATGGAAGGCCAGAGCTGAAATGCAACCCTTTTTGCAAAAGATAGACACATTGCAGACAAACAGCAATCACAACAAAAAAGAAAGGACCATGAACCATCCCGGTCACTCTAAATCACTCGGTGACATCATTGAGCAACATAGGAACATGACCGAAGCCAAAGATAGAACAAGTCAAACAAACATCTTGATCTTCATTGTCAAAAGTTGAAAGTGCTGATAGGACAATCATACTATCTGGTTTCAGGACATGCGGTACCCCGTCTAAGACAGGACATAGTCTGGTTTCGAGTATACCACACCCTATATAAGACCCATGATAGTAGTGACAAGGACAAATGATATTGATGTTGATGTTCGATTGATAAGACAATTATAATCAGTTTGAATGTTTGGTTTGATTGAAAAGGTCATCTGTTAATGCGTGATTTCTTTAAAGCACAGTGTTGGATTGCGTGTTGTTGGAGGTATGCTCAGCGATCTGTCTTATGCACAAAGGGGATATTTTTGTTTTTGTTTTGCTTTTCGAGATTTTACAAAAAAAATTTGTGTTAATTTTTTCAGGACTTTATATGATTTTTTTTTGGATTATTTCAGGACATTATTTGATTTTTTTGGATTTTTTTTAGGACATTTTTCAAATTTTATGAATTATTTCAGGACATTTTTCAATTTTTTTGAATTATTTCAGGACATTTTGCAATTTTTTTAAATTTATTTCAGGACATTTTGCAATTTTTTTTAATTTATTTCAAGACATTTTGCAATTTTATTTGAATTATTTCTGGACATTTTTCAATTTTTTTGAAATTATTTTAGGACATTTTTTGATTTTTTTTATTTTTTTGCCCCCAGTGTCTAGCAAGGCAAGGATTATGACAGGTGAATAAATAGGCTTTTTGAAATGTTGGTGGATAGAGGGAAGACAAAGGCCTTTTATTATGGAGATAATATGGATGCAATTTTCAAGGGCTATTGCGTGATGGGACAAGAGACTGGATATGACAATGTAAAGCAGTGACATAGCATGAGGGACATGTCAAGAGGTTTTTGAAACCATGTTTAAATTTTGCATCCTTATTACAGAACAAGATCAAGGAATGAAAAAGAGTGTAGGGATAGTGATAAGATATGGATATGATAAGCAAGACCAAGAATGGATAAGGGACTTCGACTGAAGGTCGGGATAGGCTAAGGGATAGTGGTAGAAAGTTGCAATAAGACAGGGAATATGGATGAAAGGTTGTAATAAGCAAATGGATAAAGACCAAAAGCTATGATGGACTAAAAGCTGCAAACAAGATGCATGATGCTCATGAAGATCCTCAGCCTTGTCAAGATCAAGGGTGGAAAGAGGAAATGGACATGAGGGACAATAGGATATGAAGGGTAATGACAGGGGTTTGATAGGATAATGAAGGGCAATAGGATATGAAGGAGGAAACCTGCCCCCAAGTGTGGTGTGCAAGAAGTTCATAGATTACGCATCACACCTGTTTGCCAGGTTTTCATCATGGTACTTGCCCAAGGCGCCTGTTTGCCAGGTTTTCACCAGTGGACGAATTATTTTTGCTTTACTTATTTTTTTCTTTTTCTTTTTTTTTTCACTTTTTTTTATTTTTTTTGTATTTTTGAGCATTTTCAATATAAGATGGACACATGATAGGGGATGGAAGAAGGACTCAAGCATCTTTTTGATTGGATAGTAGCCTTGAAAAAAATGGACCATGACCTTTAAAAGTATGCTCAAAGACGTTGGTAGGATAAGGACATGGAAAAAGAGATGAAACTAAGGCAAGGATTTATGCAAAGGATGGGATCAAAGGGATCGAAGGATGGAAAATATGCATTGGATAATGGATAGGGTATTGGAAGAATTGTGCTTGAGTGGATGGAAATGTTGGCAAGATCGACATTGGCACACACCTTGAGGGGTGATGGACTGATGGAGGAAAGACGTATTTTGGATATTGAGATTTGGATGGAGGAATCGCTTGGGATTTTGGGACATAAGAGCCCAAAATGGATGAAGAAGGTGATGAAGGAATAGACTTGGAAGGTTTGGATGGAGGAATAGCAATTTTAGATGCCAAGTTGGATGTTTCTTTAGGCTTTTGTGCTTCAAGGAGCTGCTTGGGGATCCACATAGTTTTTTATTTTTCATGCTTTTGTGGTTCCTTAGAGTGCATTGCTTGCACAAGGGATTTAGGAACCCATATATATTTTGACTTTTTTTTTTTAGCAATGGGCCTTTGTGGCCTTTTGGATATATTTTTTTCTTTATAGATCATATTGTTCTTTTTTTTGACATGTCGATTATATTGGACATGTTGATCCTTGAATACATGTGGATTGCTAGACTTATGATGTTTATACTTGGCATCCAAATTGCTTGGAGGGGGAAAGGAATGCATGGATGGATATCAATGAAATGGACTTCTTTTGGATGGATGAAATTTACTCAAGGATTTGTGCCTTTGCTGACCTTGCATAGAGGACGAAGGGATATAAGGACCTAAGATGGATGGAAAGTATGATGGCGAAGGGATATGTTTTGATTTTGATGGAGGGATACCAACATCTTGAGAGTGAGTTGTGTAGATATGACCCTTAAGATCTTCTTTGATATGGATGGGTTCATTCTCATGAAGGTCTACTCCTTTGCCTTTATGAATATCTTGACTTGTAGGATACTTTTTTCTTTGGGAAGAAGATGCGAGTCCATTATGAGGTGGATATGATATGAGAGAAATAATGACATCTTGAAGTGGATTGGATTTCACCAAAGTGGAAGAACCCATTATGCATGTCGAGGGTTCATGAACATATTGCACTGATACATTAGAATCATGAAGGGGATTAGGATCATGAGGGGAACTAGGATTGTGTAGTGGACATGGTTCAATGGCAGGCTCTTCAAGAGATGGAATGGGATAAATAATGGGATCATCAAAAGAAATGCGATCTTGGAGTATATATGGAGCATTAAGACAAGGAGATGGAGGAACAAAAGGATCTTGTGGAGGATTTAAAGGAATAATTTGATCTTGACAAGGAGGAAGATCATTGGAATCCTCTTTAAAGGTGCTTTTCTCTTGACTTTTAATGGGATCATCGGAAAGGATGGAAGGGATATCTGGAATGTCAATGGGATTTGAAAGGACATTTTTTTTATGAAATGGAATGGGATCATTTGGGATTGGATGGACTAGGATATCTTGATCTTGCTCGACAAATGGAGTGTCAATAGGACTTTGGATAGGATGGACAAGAATAGGGGAATCATCATGAGTTTCTGGGAAGATGAGATCCTATTCAACAATTGGATGGGATGATAAGGTTTTGGGATCTTGATCTTGATCTGTTTCAAGACATGTTTCTTCATGCTCTAAATTATCCTCTTGACATGAGGTTGGATTTTGGATATGCATGGGGGATTCTGACAAGGAATCAATGTTTTGGCATGAAGGAAATGCACTTTGAACATTTGTGATGGATTTTGGCAAGGAATCAATGCTTGAACATTAGGAAGAGGGACTTTGAATGGGGTCCTCTAAAATAGGTAATGGCAATAAAGTGCATGGTTGCATTGGGTCTTGTATTTCTGAAACATAACAAGGATGTGCATCATGAATTGGATTATCTTGGCAATCAATTATGGATAGCCCTTGGATAATTGCATCCTTGGGTGTATTATTGGATGAGGACAATATGGAAGGTTCTTGTGAAACTTCTAAAGGTGTAGGGATAGATGCCACTGGTGAGTCAATTTGTTTGTGGGGGGATGAGGCATTGCTAGACATAAGTGTATTAGTTTGATCTTCTTCAAAGAACTCACTTGGTAGGTTCCTTAAGAGCATTGCAATAAAGCCACCTTTCTTTCGAGGTTTTGACATAGTTGTATCTGCAATTTGAACTTGTTTTTGGTTTGATGTCATGTTTTGATATTGGACTTGGTTCAATTGTTCCGACATGTTTAAAACTTGGCTTGGTGTGTGCTGCAACCTTTGTTTTTGAATGTTTGGTTGTGGTTGTTGACATTGATATGTTGATTGAACTTGTTGATATTCCACCATTGGTTGAACCATTTGTGGACATTGTATAGTTGGTTGGACATATTGTTGAAATTGGACCATTGGTTGTATTGGTTGTATATGTTGAACAATTGGTTGAACCATTGGTTGTATTGGTTGAAAATCTAATTGATAGTAAACACCTTCTTGTTCTTGTTGTGGAGGCACATAATGTTGAAATTGATGTTGTCTCTTTTCTTGAAATTGTTTCATCATCTCTATTTGGGAGAGGAGAGCTGGTATGTTTGATCGTTCAAGAAGAGATCTTACATCAATTGGCTCAATATTTGGATTTCGACCTGGAAATTTTTGAAACATTTTGGACATTTGTGATCTATTCTTCTCAATGTTTTTCACTTTTTGTTCCAATATCTCCATTTCTTGAGCTAGTTTCTCCTCTAGTTTTTGTATTTGGAGACTTGTTTCATCATAAAAAGTTTGATCCAAGTTCTGAGACATGCAGAGATTGGATTGACATGATTGATTTCTCAATTGTGATGACATGGTTTCGTAAGAAGGTTGAGACCTCATTTCAACAAACATGTCACTATGCAATGCAACTAATGCGATTGACAAATGCAACCTAAAGGACAACAATGCAACTTAATGTTTTTGTTGTTTTTCAAGATTTTGACAAACTCATGAATGCAATTCTAAAAAATGAGACCCTTAGGAAATTGAAATGATATCTAGACCTCAAAGGACAAAAGGACCAAGTGACAAAAGGACAAAATGACAATGTCTCCCCTATATGTTGGGATACTAAGCTAGGTTTGACCAAATGATATTGATGACAAAAAGAGAAAAGGTTTGATAAGGTCTAGACCTCCTAACAATGACTTAGGGTTTATCAAAGATTTGGATTACTCAAGTATGACAAAACCTAGTTTTGACACTATATGCAAAGGGACAATTACTATGCAAATGACCCTAATATGATATGATAATGACCTAAGCTTAATGAAGGGACCTAGGGTATGCAAATATGAACGTATGACAATGGTATTACTCTAATGCAAGAGGACACATGCAAAATGGATGACCCTTATTGATATGCAAAGGAGTATGACCTAAGTGAAACCTAACCTTGGTAGTTGACAATGACTTTGCATAATGCAAACCTAGGATGAACCTAAATCTAAGTGAGATGAATGTTGAGACAAGATTTTGAAAAATGTTTGACAACCATGTTTGAAGGTGTTTTGAACTTTGTTGGATGAAATGTTCTTGTGTTTAACCTTGTTTTGAATCAATTTGTCTTGTTTTTGAAATGAGACACAACTCAACTTTTGACAAGTAAAGAAGACAAGATATTTTAACTTAGACTCAAGACAATCATGGTCATTCACACATTTCTTATGGTAGGTAAGGATAGTAGGTACTTGAGAGGTAGACTTGTTATGGGATTCAAGGAGAATACATAGATGCTTGACCCCACGGGCTCCCCTCCATGGCACTCACTTCTCAGGGCAGCCAAGCATCAATCCCCATGGAAATCTCCCCATGGCGAACTTAGTATCTCTTCCAAGTATCCGAACTTGTCCTTCTCAAGAAACTAGAAGGATTTTTGGCCTCTAAATACAAGGTGTTTAGTAAGGATTTCTGTTAAGCATTACTCCTTGGTGTCACACAAGTATGATTGAGACATTAAGCCCACCAAGATACCAAACAAATGTAGTCGCGCAAGCATGATTTAGACCATGAGGTCCTACTTAGATGTTGATATGAGAAAGAGTCCAAGGGTCATCACTTCCCAAGTAACTACAATTCCCACGTAACCCTTCCTTCAAAGCTTTTGCCCATCAGGTATTTGTTTATAGTGAGTTAGAATGCCAAGGTATTCTAGCCGTACTCACTTTGGGTCATTCCCTTCTCATGATTATCACTTGCTTGCAAAGGCAAACGGTCGGGAAGGCAGGCCCTCTAAAGGTGACACACAATTAAAGACATGAGCATGGTATCAAAGATCTGGATTTATGATCACCCTAAGAAGGATGAGAGCACACTCTCCTACTCCAATGTCAAACTCAACAATCAAAGAAAACATACATTCATTCCATCATATTTAGAAATCATACTAGGTGCCTAAACATTAATTACAAACACAAAGTTTAGTTGTAGTTCAAGGCAACCTGCAAAAACCCAAGTCAAAAGTTTGATATGTTTAGTCTTTGACTATCGAACCTGCATAAAACGTGTTAGTAGTTTCATTTGTTGTCTTTGTCATGCGTATGTCAAGGTTCTGCACAAAGAATCAATACCAACAAAACCAAAAAAATAGAAACAGAATGCAAAAGAAAACAATTTGCAAGTGAAAAACACTGTCTTTTACCTTTGTTTCTAGTCCTACACAGGTGCAGAATGTCTGACACAGGTGTAGAATGCTTGACACAGGCGCAGAATGTCCTTGACACAGGCGCAGAATGCTTGACACAGGCACAGAAGTTCCTAGAAAACACTGCACTACCCTGTTTCTTGGGTTTTTGACCTACAAATCATCTCAAAAGCACTCAAAAGCATGGTTAGGGGGTTAGTTCACGTCGGGTTCACCAATTAATGTAGCATAGGAAATCGGAAATCATCATAAGCAAATCAAAATACTAATCTAGCTCAATCACAAAAGCTCAAATGCAATGATAACAATCCTAAACACACTCAATAGAGATATGAAAACAAGATATTCAAGATTAAAAGCTAAGCAAACCAAATGCAGATCTGAATATCTCCTTCATGTGGCTCCATTGTCCTTCTTTCTTCTTCAAATAAATTTTCTGTGGATCTCACCTACTAGTGCATGATCATGATATGAAAGCAACTAGACAAGATGATTGCTCAAGAATACTTGAAGCGTGATTGATTCGACAAAGTGATTAGTTCGATAATGTGATTATTAGTTGGGGATCAGGGCATTTTGATTGAAGAAATTCATCCAATTTATAGATAAATTGGAGAAAAGACAAGATTAGCATGAAAGTGATTCGAATAGAAATTCAAATCAAGAATAGCAAAAATGACAAGTGTATGACAAATTGCTATGCAAGGACTTATGACAATTTATGACAACTTTCTATGCAAGGATTTATGACAAGATTTTGAAAATAGAAATAGACATTTTAGGAATTTAGGAGAATTAGAAAATTAAGTTGGAAATAATGACTTGGAAATTAGGAAATTGATGAAAATTAGGTAAATTAATTAATAATTTCCCATTCATTAATTAATTCACAAAACTAGGAGGAAATTAATTATCCAATTAAATAAACATTTAATTGTGACAAGAAGACTTAGGATAAATAAATAAATTATTTAACCTAAAGGGGAGAATGACAATCAAGATTAAAGGAATAAATCATAAAACCTTAGAAGATGAATTAGAAATGCAAAGACGACAATTAGGTCTTGATGTAAGATTGATTTGATTTCGATTCGATCATGATTTTGAATTGATAAATGATTTGATTGATAAATGCGCTGAGGAACAATGACAAATTGATCCAAATTGACATGAGTGAAGAGGACAAGGATCGATAACAAATCGATCGTAAAACAACAAGATTGACAAGTTGATAAGAGATTGACAAGATCAACCAAAATCATGATTAAAGATTGTTATCGACAAGACCAAATTCGAAAGCGAGACAAATGAAGAATGCAAAAGAAGGACTCGATGCTCGCAAATGATTAAGACCAAGTGCATGACATAGGAGAAATGTTAATGCGACGCAAAAACCCTAAAATAAGGCAATGTGCAAATGTTAAAGTATGATTCCGCAAGCATTGACCATATTTAGGTGTCTACAAAAATGATTATCTCTGAACTAGTAGCACCTTTACCAGAACCGAGAGTTGAACCAGTTACTCCAGCAACATCAAAGAATTCTACAGTAACTGAAGAACAGGGAAGAGGAACAAAAAGTCACAAGACTCCTAGATATGTGAGATTGAATCATTCTGAAGATCAAATCATTGGGGATAAGAGCGGAGTGATGACAAGAAGAAGACTGGAAACTAATGAGGTATGTTTAATTTCACAAGTTGAACCGGTATTAGTAATTGAAGCATGTAAAGATGAATATTGGTTGAAAGCTATGGAAGAAGAATTAGATCAGAATGAGAAAAATAACACATGGACCTTGGTTCCCCGACATAAAAAATAAGAATGTTATTGGAACTAAATGGGTTTTTAGTAATAAATTGAATGAGGATGGTCAATTTATAAGGAATAAGGCTAGATTGGTCTGTAAAGGATATTCTCAGAAGGAAGGAATTGATTATGGAGAAACTTTTGCACCTGTAGCTAGGATTGAAGCTGTAAGATTATTTCTTGCCTATGTTGCTTATAAAAACTACAAGGTTTATCAGATGGATGTTAAATGTGCATTTTTGAATGGGGATCTTGATGAGGAAGTTTATATTGAGCAACCTAATGGTTTCCCACTATCAGATGATACAGATATCATTTGTAGGTTAAGGAAAGCTTTATATGGATTGAAACAAGCACCTAGAGCTTGGTATGCAAGGTTGGATAAATATCTTTTGAAGTTTGGTTTTACTAAAGGCAATGCTAACAGTAATTTATATTATAAAATCACTAATGATGATATACTGATTGTTGAAGTATTTGTTGATGACATTATTTTTGGAGGTGAAGATAAGTTATGCATAGAATTTTCTAAAAATATGGAGAAAAAATTTGAGATGTCTATGATTGGTGGAATGAAATTTTTCATAGGTTTGAAGATTACTTAAACTGACAAAGTTTTTATTATCTGTCAAACTAAATATGCTAAGGAATTATTGAATAAATTTAGTATGGGAGATTCTAGATACAAACTTTTGATTGGAGGTCTACTTTATTTGACTCAGACTAGGCCTAACATTATGAATGTTGTTTGTATTGTTTCAAGATTTCAGAATGATCCTAGAGAAAATCATGAGATGGCGGTGAAAATTATTTTTAGATACTTGCAAGGTACATCAAAATATGGCTTGGGGTACCCTAAGGATGATAACTTTACTTAATGTACATATACAGATGTTGATTGGGTCAGAGATGTTGATGACCGAAAAAGTACTTCCGGTGGAGCTTTCTTTCTTGGAAAGAAGTTGGTTTCATGGATCAGCAAGAACATGTACCTATTTATCTACTACTGAAGCTGATTATGCTGTTGTTGCTACTAACTATACACAAGTTTTATGGATGAAGAAAATGTTGAAGGATATAAAGGTGGATTGTGATGCACCGGTAGTTATTCACTGTGATAACTCTGCTGCTATTGATATATCAAAGAATCTGGTATTTCATTCTAAAACAAAGCACAAATCTATCAAGTATAACTTTTTTAAGGAGAAGGTGGAAGCAAATGAAGTTAGAATGGTTTATGTGAACACTAAAGAGCATATTGCAAATATTTTCACTAAACCTTTGTCCAAGGAATCATTTGAGTACCTGAGAGACAAATTGGGAGTTTCTGCCCCTCTGGTAGAGACTTGATTGATGCATTTTGGCATCAGTCTGGCACACATTATCAAAGATACTATTCATTCCTGCACTGATGTGGGATGCTACTTCTCAGGGGGAGTAGTCAGCTTTGTGATTCAGAGGCTTATGTTTTTGCTTTGATATTTCTGTCTGATTTTTGGCATTGATGTCAAAGGGGGTGATATTCATGTGAAAAAGAAAAATAAAGGGGGAGAGATATTGTTTTTCAGAGCTATATGTGGATATTTGTTGGTTGTCTTCCATAGGGGAAGACTTGTTTGGCATTTCTTGGCACTTAGATGTTATTTCACATCTAGTGTTGTCATCAATGCCAAAGGGGGAGATTGTTGGCCATTTGGTGGAATTGATTATGTGTTGCATTGATGTTTTGTCATTGATGTCAACACTATTTGTTTGGATGCTTTACCGACACCCTTCTGGTCCCAGTAGGTTGAGTGATTTTTGATTAACTTGGATCCGGCATGATCTGGCAAGCTCCGGTATAGTCTGGTGATGGAATACACTTGTTCATGATACTTAAACTCATATTTGGTCGGTTGGTTTTGGTCTAATGATTGGATACTATTCTTCTTGCTTAGAAGATTGGTTTTTGGTTTCAGTGAGGGTTTCGCTTGCAGAGCTTCTGATAGAAATCTTTGATGAATTGCATAAGTGGTGTTGGTGCAGCTTCTGATGGAGTTTTAGGTTGTTGTTGGTAATCATGTTTGAGACTTGGCGGTTGGAGATCATTGTTGAAGCGTGTGGACCTATACTTGGTCTTGCTTGATCTAGGTTATGGATCGACTTTAATGTAACATGTGGATAGGACCTATGGATGTATTTTTAGGATGTCTTATGTTTTTATATTATTTGTTTGGTCTAAGGCTAACATGGTTTATAATTATGTAATCGGTTTATTGTCTTGTGGCTGACCTAATTGTTTATGGTCTACAATTTTGTATAAATAGATGAAAGATCTCATTGTAGATCATCATGATTATATGTAAGAGGTCATGGTCAAGGAATGTAATGTACAAATAATGTAATATCATTCAGGAAGAGGAGTTGGTTGATCATTGGAGATCGAATTGGGTTTATGTAAGAGGATTTAGTCCTCCAGTATTGAGCTTAACCAGAACTGTACTCAGGCATAAGAGATGCTATATTTTGCAGTTCAACACTTCTCTGGATTGTAGTTTGGATTTATATGTAGTCAGTGAGGCTCCTTTTGTGATGAGCAGTGCGCTCTAGGCTATTGGCCTTCATCCAAAGGCATGCCCCTCAATTGTAATTCACATACTTACTGCAGAAGTATTATCTGACTGTGGGTAGGCTTCCCACCGTGGTTTTTCCCTTTACTGGGTTTTCCACATACAAATCTTGGTGTTGTGTGGATGGATTTTTTTTTGTGATTATTGTTTATGCTTAATTGGATTAACTACTATTCTAGTATTACTGTTTTGGGTTTCGGTATTAGAGTTTAAATTTATAATGGTTTTTGTAATCTGTGACAAATAATTCACCCCCCCCCCTCTCAGTTATCTTCTGGTTATTTTAATTGTCTAACACATTCCCTATTGTAATAATTTGACATACTACTATAGAGTATCATCTTATTATGGGTAGGCTCCCACCGTGGTTTTTACCTTAATCGGGTTTTTCACGTCAAAAATATTGGTGTTATGTGTGTTGTTATTGTTGTTATCTTTCTTTTTACTGCAGTTGATCAGATCTGAGATTGAGCTTAATTGTCTTAATCCGGTGAAAATTGATTCACCCCGCCCCTCTTAGTTTTCCCTCTTATTGTTGCCAACAAGTAGTATCAGAGCTATTTCCTCCAGAAGAGTCTTAACCGCTTGAGGAGATCCGGGATGGAAACCTATGTGTTTAAGAAGGAGAGTCCTAGATTTGATGGAAATAATTGTACTGTTTGGAAGGACTGGATAGAAGTGAATTTGAAGTATCAGCTTGGTGAAGATTATTGGAAGATTACAAAGAGTGTTTACAATGTTCCTCTGAATGGGTCGGTTACTATTGATGAGATCAAGGAAGCCAAAAATAACATAAGGGCTAAGGAATCATTGTTGAGTACTTTGACCGATTCGCAGATGACTAATCTAATGGGACTTCAAACTGTACTTGAGATATGGAAGAAGCTTGAGATCTCATATGAAGGAGATGCACAAGTAAAAGTTGATAAGCTACAAAGTTTGAAGGGAAAATATAAAACATTAAAGATGGGAGAAGATGAGAACATAACTACTTTTATGGCTAAGGTGAATGAGCTTATTATAAACATCATATGTGCAAGTGGAACTCTTGAGGAAGATGAGATTGCTGCTAAGGTATTGATATCTTTTCCGCCTTCTTATAAAGCTAAAGTTTTTTATATTGATGAGATCCGGAGTGTGACTACTATGACAAGAGATATGTCGGTTGGTAACCTTGTTGCATTTGAGTTGAGAGAATTTGGAGAATCACATGGTAAAACTGAGACTGCATTTAAAGCCTCTATATCCGGGAAGCAACTGTATGATCCTAGAGAGATTTCATCTAGGGTTTCAAGATATGAAAGAGAGTTAAGAGAGATGGATGAGCTTGAAGCACTAATTGCTCAGAGATTGCCTAAGGTAGCTGGTAAGTATGATGGAAAGTTACCTTTGAAATGTTTCTCTTGTAATAAGATAGGACATTTTTCTTCTAGGTGTCCTGAAATAATGTCTAGTTATGATGAGCATGAAAGACATGATAGGTTTGATAAGCAAGATAGATATGAGAAGCATGATAAGAATGATAAGCCCTACAATCCCTACCGGAAGTACAGAAATCGGAAGAGATGTTATTATGTTGATGATGAAGCTGTGATAGATGAAGAATCAGATAATGATAACTCTGGAGATGAGTTTGTATTTATTGCTATCAAATAAGATGATCTGGTACAAGTGAATCCTACAATCCCCATTGTTGAGGAGAAAGCTTTGGCTACTAAGATTGAGGAGAGAGATGAATGGGTAATTGGTAGTGGTTGTTCACATCATATGATAGGTGATAAAAGTAAATTTGTGAGTATGGAAAAGTACGATGGTGGCATAGTAAGATTTGGAGATGATAAAGATTTTGTGATTTCTGGTAGAGGTTCTATATCTTTTGATGGTAAGAATGACACTAATGATGTTTTATACATTGAACGATTAAAGCATACTCTTTTGAGTGTTGGACAGATGGTTGAAAAGGGATATGATTTGCAATTCAAGAATGGTAAATGCAATACTTTGAATGTCTTCGGTGTAGAGATTGCAACAAGGACTAAAACTAAAGGTAATATCTTTCACTTGAAAGTCGGTGAGAAAAGTTGTTTGAATGCTCAAATAGATGAAATTTGGTTGTGGCATAGGAGGATGTGTCATGTTAACTTTGACTGTATGATAAGGGTAAGTTCTACTCAAGTCATTAGCGATTTGCCTAATATTGTGAAGCCATCTCCGATATGTAAAGAATGTCAGTTGGGAAAGCAAACAAGAACATCATTTAAAATAAAATTGTATACATCTAATGGACTATTAGATCTTGTGCATATTAACTTGTGTGGCCCTACTAGAGTAAGAAGCATATAGGGTGATATTCAAAGAAAAGGTGGAGACTGAGACCAGATTGAAGTTGAAGTGTTTGAGATCTGATAGACGAGAATTCATGTCTAATGAGTTTGATACATTCTGTGAGAGGAATTAAATTAAAAGATAATCATCTTCTTCTAGAACCCCTCGGCAGAATGGAGTTGTTGAAAGGAAGAACAAAACAATTCTGGATGTTGCTAGAATGATGCTAATTGAAGGAAATGTTGCGCAAACCTTTTGGAAGGAAGTTGTTAGCATTTTTTTTCACACATTCAACCAAGTGCATATAAAAGGTGATTACAGTAACTCCTTATGAGCTATGGTTTGGTCATGTTCCTACAGTTAGATATTTTAGACTTTTTAAAAGCAAATGTTATATAAAAAGAGATGAGGATATAGGAAAGTTTGATGCAAGATGTGATGAAGGAATCTTCTTGGGATATTCTACTAAGAGAAAGGTCTACCGGTGTTACAAAAAGGTTGAAAAAGGTAGTGGAAAGTGTAAAGGTAAAATTTAATGAATGTTTTGGCAAGTAGATCAGAGCATGCGAATATGAAATTGATGAATAGGATATTGTCTCTAATCTTGCACAAACTGAGATCCTTAAGCAGATTAATCTAGTAGAGACAGTTGATCAGGATATTCTTGATGTCGGTGAAGGAATTCAAGAGCCCAAGAATCAGAGTAATTTGAAGAATCTAAGGTATGTAAAATTGAATCACTCTAAGAATCAGATTATTGGTGATAAGAACAAAGGTGTGATGACTAGGAGAAGACTTGCTGCTAAAGAGATATATTTAATTTCTAAGATTGAACCTAAAGATGTTGTTGAAGCATGTACTTGGATGAGAATTGGATAAAATATATGGAGGAGGATTTGAATTAGATTGAATAGAATAACACTTGGGAGCTTGTTCTGAAACCTAAGGACAAAAATGTGATTGGCACTAAATGGGTGTTCCGAAATAAACGGAATGAAACTAGTGAAGTGGTAAGAAACAAAACAAGATTAGTATGTAAGGGATGCTCTCAGATGGAAGCTATTGATTATGAAGAAACTTTTACTCCTATAGCAATAATTGAAGTTGTTAGATTGTTGCCTATACAAATTTCAAGGTTTATCAGATGGATGTCAAGTCAGCCTTTTTGAATGGTGATCTTGAGGAGGAAGTCTGCATTGAGAAAGTGAAAGGATTTTCTTTATCAGATGAAGGAGACATGGTATGCAGGTTGAAGAAATCATTGTATGGACTGAAGCAAGCCCCTAGAGCCTGGTATGCAAGTTTAGATAAGTATTTGATGAAGTTGAGATTTTTTAAAGGTACTATTGATAGTAACTTATACTTTAAGGTTGAAAATGATAACATTTTGATTGTTGAAGTATTTGTGGATGATATTATTTTTGGAGGAGATGATGACTTTAGTATGAAGTTTCTTGATGATATGCAAAAGGAATTTGAGATGTCTATGATAGGTGAGATGAAATTCTTCTTAGGATTGCAAATTACTCAAACCAGTAAAGGTCTTTTCATTTCTCAATCTAACTATGTGAAGGAATTGTTGAAGAAAATTGGGTTAGGTAATGAAAATTATCTAAGAATGATGAATCTAAGAAAGTGAATCAGACCTTGCATAGATCTATGGTTGGTGGACTGTTGTACTTAACTCGCACTAGACCAAGCTGTGTGTCTTTGTGCCACATTTCAAGTTGATCCTAAAGAAACTCATGTTACTATTGTTACAAGAATTTTTAGATACTTGAAGGGAACTGTTGACTATGGGTTGTGGTATCCAAAGAATGATGATTTTATGTTGTGTGCCTATACTGATGTTGATTGGGTAAGTGATGTAGATGACCAAAAGAGCACTACCGATGGAGATTTCTTTTGGGGGAAGAAGTTGGTGTCATGGGCGACCAAGAAACAACATGCTATATCTCTATCTACTACTAAAGTTGAATACATTATTGTTGATACAAATTGTACTCAAGTAGTTTGGATAAAACAAATGTTGAAAGAGACATTAGAGTTGTGTATGATGAGCCTACTATTATTTACTATGACAATTCAAGTGCTATTAATTTTTCCAAGAATATGGTATTACATTCTAAAACTAAGCATATATCAATTAAGTATCATTTCTTGAGGGAGAAAGTTAGTGATGAAGAAGTAAAAATGGAGTATGTATCTACAAAAGATCAAATTACAGATATATTCATTAAGCCTTTGCCTACAGATACATTTGTGTATTTGAGGGACAAATTAGGGGTCTCTGCCCCTCCTAATGAGAACTAGGTACATTGAGATGCATCAATATGGTGGAATTCATAGTCTTATCTCTTTATCTAGGTTGATGAGCTGATGCTGCTACTCAGCCAGAGTAGTTAGTGAGTTTTTTAAGAGCCATGATTTTATTCTAAGAGGGAGATATTGTTCTTTCTAGTGGGGAGAGAGCTTGATCATTTTATTTCTTTGGCGTTGTCGTCAAAGGGGGAGAGAATCATGTGAAAAACTGCTTTATCTTTGGAGATTTGTGTGCATGATCTTAGGGGGTGTTAGGCCCAATATGGAAAGCTAATGTACTGAGAGGGGAGGGGTGAATCAGTACTCCAAAACTTTTCTTGAATAATAACTTTACTGTTATGCATAAACAGAATAGTGCAGTAACATAAAATAAAGTTAAAACAAATAGATAACAATCATACATGATTCACTCCATAACACATATGTTTTGGTTACGCAGAAACTCTTGGTTAGAGAGAAAAAATGCGGTGGGGATGGCACCCACAACTTCACTACTACAATAATAAAGAATGCTCGGTTAGAGCTACATTTAGCTATTTCTGATAGCTTACCCTGTTAGGAGTAACAAGATTTGTTAGATCTACCTTGCTAAAGGATTTTACAACATTTATTCTGAATGCTACACCTAGTTAGAGGCTTTACAATTTATAGACTTGATTAGAGTCTTTTACCCTGTTAAAGGTTTCTCTTTCAACTTCACAATATTACAATAAAATCATTACAAATACCTGCAACTTTACATCTGAAATGTTATAGCAGATTTTATGTGCTCAGAATAGATTACCTTTCTTATAGCATACCTCAGTAACCCATATAGTAACTCGGTAAACCCTTTTGTTTACTCTATTCTTCGACTATTCTCTGAAAACCTTCTCGATGACCTTTGTGTCTCTGTAACAGTCTTCCTTCATGCATACATACACTTCACTAATGTTGTATAAATATATCTCTTAAAACGGTGATCCAATTCATTGCTTCAATCTTACAAACAAGATTCCTCGAATGAATAACTAAACAAAATATTTCATTGGTTAGATTGTCCTTGTAATCATACACAATCTTCTGGTGCAATTTCCAATGTAATAATGGTTAGATGTGCCTCGACCTTGTAACACATTTTCATATGCATATCCAAGTTCAATGTATCTGGTAACATGTTTCACTCAGTGAATATCAACTTGGTGTGTCATCTTTGCTGCTTGGTAGTCTCAAAAGGATACTCGGTAGACAGCTCGGTGTATACTGCATTTTGTGACTGCTTTCTTCTGTAACCGACTAGACTATTCATACCGACTTCTCTATGTGTACTGACTACATGATTCAGTAGTGCTAACCGACTAGAATATATAACATGACTTTGAATATAAAAACTAATGGAAATTTGATAAGTAGTAACAATCTCCCCTTTTGACATTAGTTGAGATGTTTGACAAAAACTACTTTCAAAGTCATAACTCAAAAAATCTATATATTTTGCAAAATGACTATACTTGAAAATATATACAATAGTCAATGAAATAGCATATTCAGATATACTCTCCTTATCATTATACTGTACATAACTCTGATTTTTGCATGCTCAGTTCTGTGCTTGTGCTCTGCATACTCTGCTCGGTATACTTCCATGTATACAATACTCAAAATTGTATCAAAACTATATCACTCCCTAAATATAGTATATTCCTCCCCTTTTTTGACAAACATCAAAAACTTAATTTCCATCCGGGGGTGATAACTGATCAAAAATAGATTTATACTTTTTCCAGGTGTCAGTGAGTGCGATTGAGAGTGCATCCTTTACACTTTCCATTAAAGAATTTTGTGCTTGAATATCAGCCAATAGTGATATTAAGCCATCAAGAGTGCTTCCCTCTTGTGTAGTAGAGAGGCGTGTAGCTCTATTAATCTGTTCCTAAACTAATGAGAGATGAGGAAGGAATAATGTCTAGAGGGTCATTATATCCATCCTGATCTTATGTTCTTCATTTTTGACTTCTAACTATTGAGCCATGAGCTGTTGAAGCTTGGTGTAAAAATTTTGAACTGAATTGGGCTCTGTGGTCAACTTATTTGAGAGATTGATGATCTCTTTCTCAATTGCATCAGTTTTATTCTTGATATCTTTAATGAATATGGAAAATGTACAAAGTTTCTGAAATAAATAAAGAATATGCTTGAGTTGAGGGGATAACTCAGCAATGAATTTGACAAGCTTGACTTTCCCTATAGCTAGAGCTTTTTATACCTCTTCTATCATTTTTGCAGTAATCTCTTTATCTTTTAGCTTGTTCAAGTACTCAAATGCATTCACTCTAGATGTTTCTATTTGATTAAGGAATTCATCCAGTTGAATATGGATGGTTGCATCGGTTGACACTGTTGCTGAAGGTAGCATATTTGTTAGCAGTGTCTTTACCTTCTGAAGTACTTTATTCTTCTTTTGAATGGCCATCTATTTTTCTTGTTTGGCCTTTGCTTTGCATAGTTCACCAAAATCAATAAGTGCTTGCCCCTTTAATTTTGTGATATCCACATTGGGCAACACTATCGGTTTAGTCAAATCAACTTTAAAACTATGCTTTTTCACCTTCTTCTCTTTACCTTTGGTTGGTTGGACCAAGACAATAGCTTGTGAGGCTTGCTGACCCTCGGTAGATGCAACACTTTGGTCTATTCCTGTAGCCATTGTGGTGTCCTTGGGTGTCTCGGTACAAGGGTCTCAACTGCAACATTGTCAGTGCTTGACGGTGCTTGAGAGGTCTGTTCTTGAGTTTTACCTTCTACTGCTTCAGAATTGTGACCTTTGGTGCCTTGTGTTGTATCCTTAGGTGCTTCGGTAGAGACAGGTGGCTTGAATGACAGATAAGGCTGAACTTGTTCTAAGACAAATTCACTAGATACAAGTTTTGCATAGGTAGTGCCTTCTATCATTTCCTGCTCTGGTGCTTCTGCATCCATGACATCTTCATCAATTTGAATAGTGTCAGCCAAGTCTTTCTTGGTAGCATCAGGACCTTGCTCGGTGACATCAGGATCTTGCTCAGTGACATCAACAATTTCAACTTGAGATTGTTCACTGACATCCTTTATTTTGAAGATTTCCTGCCATTTTGCTTTTGTCTCATTTTCTACATCGATATATAGCTCATTCATCAATTTTAAGGCTCTCTGTTTGACAAGAAATTTAGAATTGTAGGTTGTCAAATATTCTTTAATTTCTGCTATAGACATATCAGGAAATAGATGGACTAGACTTCTTTCTCTGATTTGTTTTTCTGAGTCCATTGCATATTTCCACCTGTTATCAATATGTAAGTATAGTTCACTCGGAAGTGACTTTACTAGTTCTAATGGAGCTAGGCAAAACTTTAGAAGTGTACAAATGATATCTTCTTCAATTTGTCACTTCTCATCATTATTTCTAGTCTCATACTTGACATATCTAAAGGAACCAAATCCACCATATTCTTTTAGATTGGCAGAAAAGTTTTCAACACTATGAATATTTATCTTTTTGCTTTTTCCAATCTGGAATTTGTTGGCATCTTCTGATTCTGTATCACTAGACTCTTTTGCCAAAATGAGTCTCCGAGTAGATTTCTTGTAGGTCTTGGTTACCTTGGGAATAGTAACACTCTTTTGTTTCTTACTCGGTGATGCAGTTGATGCTCTTGTATTAGGTCTCTTTGTTGGAGGTGGAGTCGGTAGGGCCTTTGAAATGTCCATTTTCTTTCTTTTCAATACTTTACCCTTAGGTAGTTCGGTGCTCAATGTTATTGTTGTCTCTTGAGCTTCTGATTCCTCTTTGGTGATGGCAAGAGTGCCTTTGATAGGTGTGGAGGAAGATTCTTCTCTGAATTTCTCAGATAATGTCTTAATCATCTTTGTAGCCTTTCTTGTAGCTTTAGGTACTACAATGCTCATTTTCACCTTTTCCTTAACTTCTTCCTAAGTCCCATATCTCAGTTCGGTAGCATGCCTTGGCAATGAAAGATATGCATCAATTTTTTGTTGTGTGATATTGTAGTCAATCTCGTAACCCATTGGTGGTAAAGATTGAGTCCTTGGCTCTACAGCATTCACATAACAGTAATCAGTGTCTACCTCAAAGCATATATCATCCTTATATTTCTCTACCAGCTGTGGTGGAATCTTGTACCTGTTGTGCATCTTTTCTTGAAATTTGTTGAAGTAGTCATCCATGATATCATTGAAATTATCTCCCAATCTCTTGATAAAGTCATTAATTTGATGGGTGATTGGTCGATGTAGCTCCCAAACTACTTTACCAACTAATGGAAAGAATTTCTTAAAGTAGAAAAACATGCATACAAGAAGTGAACCAAATTTCAGTGTATTTGCCAAGTTGTTCTTCTTCGGCTTCCTTATTGTGTTCAGGTTCTCAAACAAGTTTTTCAATAATACTTCACATAAATCAACTTTCATACCCTTTTTCACTATTTTATAGGCTAAGTCAACTATTGCACAAGGTACACTGTTTTCCCTTCCTGATTGGAAGAAACAGTAACCAATTAATCTAATTGCAAACTTGAGTTCTGCATCAGTGACATTGTTCAGTTTCAGTCCTCGGTAATCAAATTCTACTCCAGTTAAACTGATTAACTCCTTCTATGATATCATTTATGTGCTCATGTATGATCATAGATAGGATACCCGGTGATCACATGAATGATTTCCTTAGTGATTTTGAATGGTTGCTCCTCTAGCCACATGAAATCGTCATGAACTCTACTCAAAACAAACTTAACCCACTGGGGTTTGAACACATGGGGATAGGCTAGGGCTTCAGTTAATCCCTTGATATTGATATGCTCGTACTTGCTATCCATTTTACCATCGGTACATAGTTTATCATATGTGTCACTAATCTCAACATGACTGAGTTCTTCAACACGGCATTTGGTGAAGAATCTAACATCTTCGACTAACAAGACTCGTTCCAAGATGAGTGAAAAGGTAGTTTTGTCATCCGGTTCAGAGGCGACTTTAGGAGTCAAAGTGTATTTCAGTGAGGGCTTCTCGACATTCTTGACAACTATGGGATCCTGGATATTAGGTGCCATTTGTAAATTTCAGATAAAACTAGCAAACTATCCTTAGGGTTTGACGGTTTACAAATGGCAGATGTTTCACACTTCGTAGATAATAGCAATTTGACAAGATCGGAAAACTAGCTCAACAGTGTGATGAGATTTGATGTAAATACCTTGGATTTTCTTTGAATGAGGTTTGATCACCTTGATTTGCTTTTCTTTTCTCTCTTGAAAACTTGGTGAATGAAAATGACAGCGAAAACACCTTTAAGTACACAAAATACCTTATCGGGCTCCGTGCAGGTTAGGTCAAAACATTAAATGCACTCGGTTCACCTTTAACCAATTTACTCCTTTTTTTTATTTTAATCGAGTAACCAAATTTCCTTCATTTACCGACTTGACAAGCTTCCTGTAAAGTACTTTTGATAGAATTTCAAACTTACTAATGCATCTTAACTATGCAGATTTTGGATTTAGTACATAATAGAATAGGAACTGTTATGATTTTAACCTTCAGAGAATGCAGTCCCTTCATACCTTTTCTGATTAATTTGGAATAGGTGCACCTAACTCGGTCGGTAAGGTGCTTTCTTCATTTGACACAATTTCCTTCTTTTTCCAAATCATCTTTAATTTTTCTTTTACCTCTTCAGTGTCTCTTCTAGGTTGATCTCTGCAGTCTCCAGCCAAGTGTCTAACTTTGTGACAATGAAAACATGCCATACCAGGATTTCTCCATGATCTTCATTTTTTCATTCCAAACCTTATAAAATAGTTGGCACTTATATGTCCATATCTTCCACAACATTCACACCATATCCTTGTATTGTAATCCCATGGTACTGCTACATATTGTCGGTAAGGATCTGTGTGAGTTCAGTGTCCTCTAGTGTTTGCTCGGTGTGCAGACCACATGTAGTTCTTTTGCTTAAACCAGCACTTCTCAGTACTATGTCCATATCTATTGCAGTTTTTACAAAACCCTTTGAATTTTGCCTTCTGATAGTTGTTAACAGACTTTGTCCTACATTGATTAGATGTGTGACCATATTTATTGCAATTGTAACAATAATCATTGGACTTAGTGATATTCGGTTGCTTACCTTTTCTGATCTGGCATATGTTGGTACTATGACCTTAATTTCCACAGTAGTAGCAAATAGGCTTCTTTCTTTTGATGTTATTCCTATTTCCAGCTTGCTTTAATGATTCTCCTCTCTTGGTAGTATGAATTCCTTTCTCGGTAGAGTCTTTTCCTTTGTAACCGAATCCTGCATCTTTGTTGGGTCTTCTTGTATTCAGTTGCTCATCCAACATCTTTGCTACTTCATAACTCTTCTTCAATGTTTCTTTGGATTTCTTCTCTGTTTCAAGTTCATTGATCAATCTTGATACTTCAAGTCTCAATGCTTGATTTTCATCATTCTTCAGAATTGCTTCATAATGTGCATACCCTAGTTGATCTGTCATATTTTGTTGAATCCCAGTTAACGTTATGATTTCATCATTCTTATCAAATACTAAGACTTCAAGTTGTTGTTATCATATACAATCCTCCGACATTGTTTATAGCCTTCCATTGATAAGATCTTTCTCTTTAGCTAGTTAAACCTTTTTCCAAGATTCAAGCTCTGACACCAATTGTTAGGCCCAATATGGAAAGCTAATGTACTGAGAGGGGAGGGGTGAATCAGTACTCCAAAACTTTTCTTGAATAATAACTTTACTATTATGCATAAACAGAATAGTGCAGTAACATAAAATAAAGTTAAAACAAATAGATAACAATCATACATGATTCACTCCATAGCACATATATTTTGGTTACGCAGAAACTCTTGGTTAGAGAGAAAAACTACGGTGGGGATGGCACCCACAACTTCACTACTACAATAATAAAGAATGCTCAGTTAGACCTACATTTAGCTATTTCTGATAGCTTAACCTGTTAGGAGTAATAAGATCTGTTAGATCTACCTTGCTAAAGGATTTTACAACATTTATTCTGAATGTTGCACCTAGTTAGAGGCTTTACAATTTATAGACTTGATTAGAGTCTATTACCCTGTTAAAGGTTTCTCTTTCAACTTCACAATATTACAATAAAATCATTACAAATACCTACAACTTTACATCTGAAATGTTATAGCAGATTCTATGTGCTCAGAATAGATTACCTTGCTTATAGCATACCTCGGTAACCCATATAGTAACTCGGTAAACCCTTCTGTTTACTCTGTTCTTCGACTGTTCACTGAAAACCTTCTCGATGACCTTTGTGTCTCTATAACAGTCTTCCTTCATGCATACATACACTTCACTAATGTTGTATAAATAGATCTCTTAAAATGATGATCCAATTCATTGCTTCGATCTTACAAACAAGATTCCTTGAATGAATAACTAAACAAAATATTTCATTGGTTAGATTGTCCTTGTAATCATACACAATCTTCTAGTGCAATTTCCAATGTAATAATAGTTAGATGTGCCTTGACCTTGTAACACATTTCATATGCATGTTTAGGTTCAATGTATCTGGTAACACGTTTCACTCAGTGAATATCAACTCGGTGTGTCATCTTTGCTGCTCGATAGTCTCAAAAGGATACTCGGTAGACAGCTCAGTGTATACTGCGTTCTATGACTGCTTTCTTCTGTAACCGACTAGACTGTTCATACCAACTTCTCTATGTGTACCGACTGCATGATTCGGTAGTGCTAACTGACTAGAATATATAGCATGACTTTGAATATAAAAACTAATGGCAATTTCATAAGTAGTAACAGGGGGAGCCTATTGGGTTTTGCTGATGTTGATTCATTCCTTTGCATTGATTGTTTTTTACATTCATATGTTGCCATCAATGCCAAAGGGGGAGACTGTTGGACATTGTTGCTGCTAGGATATGTTGTCATTGATGTCAACATATTCTTGTGTTTTAGTGTTTCAGATAATTGGTTTTAGATATCCGAAAGTCTTCTTGATCATATCACTTGATTCGGTGACTGCATGTGAGGTTTCTATTTTTATGTTTAGTGGCTGGCAGAGTCTACTTTTTGATCCGGTGAGCTTCGGTATGATCATATCTTGTGTTGCATATTTGGGAGAATGTTTTCGACATTCATGTGTATCTTCATTTCAAGTGGTTCATAATTTGGTGCTCCATAAGCTATGTTTCTTATCCGATTTATTGTTGTTGAGTGTTCTTGGATGTTAATGTGTTAATCAATGAAGATTTGCATAAGTGGTGTTGGTGCAACTATTATGGATGGTTCTAATGTTCTTTTTGGTGTTTCCTAGTCATGTTCTATTTGTCTTGGTGGTATACATGAATTATTGTGTGATTTTTTGTTGATTTTCATGGTCTGGTGATATTCTTTGTGTTATGAGGTATTTTGGTGGTGTAACATGTTGTGGTTGGTCTTGGTGCGATTTCTAGTCGTGATAAGTGTTTGGATATTTGATTTAGGTCCATTTTATGTTATCTATGTCATTGTATTGGTCTGGTGGTTGATTTATGTACTCTGTGATGTAATTTGTAATTAGGTGTTATGGGTTTGGTCGACCTTGCAGTCAAGGTTGATGATTTGTATAAATGGGTGCAATATTCATGTAATTAGGTATCATGGTGTTTAGTATACATTATCAGAGAATGGTGAATGTGTGAACAAGAGAAATCATCCTTTGGTGTGGTGTGTTGAGCAGAGATTGGTGAAGGGTAGACATTTGAGCTTAACCAAAACTATTATCAAGCATTATCAGATGCTATTTTTGTAGTTCATTCTTTCCGAATTGAAGTTTGAATATTTTTGTAAGGTAGTGGACCTTCCCTCAAGGTTGGAGCCTTTTGGGCCATTGTAATTTGAGCAGTGGGCTCTAGGAAGTGTGCCTTAATGCATGTGCATTCCCCATTGTAATATTTTCACATAACATTGTAGAGTATCATCTTATTGTGGGTAGGTTCCCACCATGGTTTTTCCCTTAACCGGGTTTTCCATGTCAAAAATATTTGTTGGCATTGTGTTGTCATTGATATCAACCGGTATGGGATGACCACCGATAGAAGAGATGTATGTGCAACACTGTTGTGAAGGAGTACAGGATGTGATATCTTGGATATCACCTTGTGTTGCAGAACACCAATACAGGTAAGGAAGATGACCTCAGGAGTCATCAGTACACAAGTTAGTGACCAGTATGGGATGACCACCGGTAGAAGAGATGTATGTGCAACACTATTGTGAAGGAGTACAAGATGTGATATCTTGGATATCACCTTGAGTTGCAAAACACTGGTAAAGGTAAGGAAGATGACCTCATGATTCATTAGTACACAAGTTAGTGTCTGACTTGTGTGATGAGATAGAGAGGTGTTTGAGTGGTTGTTTATGATGAAGAGGCAAAATGTTATATGAATCACATCCACACTGAAAGAGAAGATTGAAAACAGGTCACTGGTATGGTGTGAGGCTACAAAACAATAGGACTCCCACTAGATGAAGATGCAGTCATCTTCAAAAGCAATGACCAATAGTGAGTGTGTCCACACCAGTTCACATGTGCCTGTTTGAAGATATGTTGCACAAACAGGGAACTCACATGAGCAGATGATAAGGTGTTACTCCACCAAGTAAGTGGGGCTTATCTCCTATATGCATTGAGTGCATTATAGTTTGGTGAGATAAAAGTGAAGAGGTAAAGGCAAGGACTTGAAGGATCACACTAGATCCACCGGTGAATTGAGGGAATGCCTTAAGTGCATGAGATCAGGGTTATGCATTGGACCGATAGAGAAGGCATGCTAAAGAAGAGTCATGTCTTTTGTTAGGATTCCCAAAGATACTGAGACGGGGGGTGAATCAGTATCTTGTCGGTTAATGGATTTTCTTAACTTATTAAATGAATTGCATCTCAAAACAGTATACCGATAAACCAGAATTAATGCAGTAAATAAGAACAACAACCACAACATAGAAAGCACACCATAACACAATATTTTTAATGAGGAAATCCGGTGTGGGAAAAACCTTGGTGGGATTTGTGACCCACAATATTCTCTTACTGGCCAATAAGTGAATATTACTGTTACAATAGGGGCCTACACATGCAGGAAGGCCAACTACCTAAAGCTCACTACTTAAATACAAAAGAGAAGTCTCACTGACTTACAAAAGTGGATTATATAAATCCAATGTCATGTACTTCTTTGGATCAGCATCTACTATGCTAGGTTCAATACCGGTTTAAGCTCATGCAACAATCATAAACCTTATTCCACAATCTGCCTTAATATTCACACATATTATCTATCTCGCATATTCCTCTCTTACCAAATGTTCTATAAGATCTCATGCTTATATATGAGCTTTATTACAATTCTCCTTGTCGGATTTCAAAAATATTTTACAATTAAATACAAAATACAATATACAAAATCTTGTCGGCCAGGGTGTCGGTGAACATCTTTTCACTGTTGGTGAATTGTATGTCGATGTAGAGTTTGTCGCTATCGGTGCCTGTCGGTGCCATAGGATTGTAAGGTTGCCATCAATGACAATACCTTCAATCACCTACAATTTCTCATTGGAGTGTGCATTTGCCGACAATCTCCCCCTTTGGCATTGATGGCAACACTCATGAGAAAAAAAGCCAAAATGTGTATCCAAAATTGTCTTACCAAAACTGTCAAAACTATGTGCTCCCCCTGAGCTGGTGATCTCTTATGTCATATCTTTTTTTCTCATCTACTACTCCCCCTTTGGCATCAATGACAAAGGTTGTAATTTAATGGCAATTGAGTGTAGTTCATGTTATGATTCCTATAACCGGTGGGTTACGATCTAATATAACTCTACTAAAGAAACATTTAGACTGCTGTAGAATCTCTCACTATCTTTCAGTGCTGCTTCAATCCTCTGAATTGTACCGGTGAGAAAGTGCATTTGCTCTTTCGGTGTCTTAAGTCCTGGAACAAGAGCCTCAGAAATCTCTTTTCTTGAAGAGATGAGGATATCCAATTTAGGACTTAGTCTGCACTTCAGTTCTTTTTCCTTAAACCTTAATCTTTCCTTATCTTTTTCAAGTTTTTCTATTTTGTCTTCAAATTCGGTAATTTCCTATTCTACTGTCGATATTGAATCCGATGAACCTATCAAGTTGTCAACAATATCATTGATGTCCTTTTGAGCTATGTTGATCTCTTTATCTATATCTTTTGTCAAAATGTTTGTCTTGTAAGTATCTCTATACAGTTTCTTGAAGTCCAAAATTGTCTTGCCTAGTACCGGTAATAAGGTATCTATATGTTCCTTATTTTTCTTGATTGTCTCCTCAAAAAAAAATTCCTTCTCTTTATTCATTTTCTCTTTGAATATCTCCTCATTGATTTGATCAATTTTCAGTAGGTTGTCGGTTATGTATTTAGACAATGTGTCTAATTGGCTCAATGAATATTTATTCTCTATATTACACTTAGGTGCTATCCTCTTCAAAATTGGTAAAGTGTCATCTATAGCCTTATATTCTAGTGCATTACAGTCTGTTATTTTCTTGATAGAATCTAGTAATACCTCTGTCACATTGGTTGGTCTGAAATCAGTCATAGAGTTTTCGGATGACTATCCATCTACCTTCACAATTGTAATCTGTTGGTGGTAGTAATAGCTTTACTTTCCTCTTTCTCTGGAGGGTCAGTTTGTGTTTGCATTTCCACTACCAAGGGTTTAGGTTTATTAGATGTAGCCGGTGGTGTTGTCTATGTATGTACTTGTGAATCTTGTTGCTCTACCTATTTCTCTATGTGTGTGTGTCTTTTGGTTTCTCTGATGGTGCCTCAGTACTATCTACTGCCAGTGACTCAGTAGGTTTTTCAGTCTCATTAGATGTCAGTTGCTTAGTAGATACATCAGTATGTATACCTGTGGTATCTACCTTTCTTGTATTTGTTGTCTGTTCAGTTTGTTGCTCACTCCCAATTTCAATGTCTTCAACTGTATCTTCAACATTTATTTAAACTGTTGTCGCTTCTACCAGTGGCTCAGTTTCCACATCCCTTTTCTCACTAGATTCCTTATCAACCACAATGTTTACTTCATGTGTGTCGATATTCATTGTGTACAACACTTTAGAATCAGTATTTTTATTTTCATGTGTTGTCTCCATACTCTCTGTTGCCGGTGAAGTATCAGCAGTTTGTGTCGATGGAGTATCAGAGGGAGGTGGGGGTAAGTTATCTGTCACCTTTATGCTCGGAGGTCCACCTACCTTTCCTTTCCCCTTATCCTTGTCCTTTTCTTTTTGATAGAAATTAAAAGTCTTTGGTCTCTAAAGCTCTTCTCGTTTCTCTTTTTCAACAAAGAATATATCCCACTTGTCTACAGTTTCTTCTGATATTTCATTTACTCTGTCTGCCATTAGTGCTACATGTCGGTGACCGGTTGAGAATATTGTCTGGTTAGCCTCACTGATTAACTCATCAATCTCTTGAGTTGAGTTTACTGGGTGAAATGCAAGTATTTTTTTCTATTTTGATCTTTTTATCTAATTCCATAATTGCTACCCTTCTATCTTCTAATCTTTTGTACAAGTCATTGGGTATATCATCAACAACTTCCATCAAAAATTTCTTATAAATATCAAGATGTAAAATAACACTATTTTCTATACTTTCTTTTTCATCATCTGATAGTGTGTTATACAACTTGTTGATGTTAGCCAATTTTCCATCTTCAGTTATTTCACTCAGAAGTTTGTCAAGTGGAGGAACAACTTGTTTTTGTTTCCTCTTCTTTGGTGTCAACTTCCTTGCCTGAGGCCTAACTGCCTGTTGTTTCTGTCTTGTTCTTTTTGGTTTAGGAGCAGGTGTCGGTGAGCGTTTTCTTTTTCTTTCTACCCTTTTGAATTATGTTGGTATCTCACTGTCAAAGGAGGTAGCAACTGGTGAAAGATGTGTTTCCGATTGTAGTCCTTCTAAGTCACTCTCCTTAATACTAGTTTTATTTAATACATCCTCTTTGATAGCTTTAGCCTACCTTGTTCCTTTCCTCACTATCTGCTCAATTTTCTTTATTCTTTTTTGAGATTTAATACCGCTTTCAATTGTTTCATCATTGCCAAATACTTTTTCTGTTGGTTCTTTAGGGTCTTCTAAGAGGGATTTTGCATAACTTTCAATTATATTGTCATCTGCCTCATATCCCATTTTAGTAACCCAAATAGTCCTTGGGACCATTGCCTCCATTCAGATTTCATCTTTCTTAATTACAAAGCATATCTCCTTTTGATATTTATCAACAATAGCTTGAGATAGCCTTATCCTAGTTTTCATTCTAGCCTTTAGTGTTTGAAAATATTCATTTATGATCTTTTCTCTGTCATCTCCTATGTTGTTGAGTATGTCCAGAAGTTGTTTTCCTACCGAGATGTCAAAACCAAAGTCCTTTCTTCCAATATCGGGAACTTCCTTGGTAATATATAACATTAAATATACAAGCAGGTTGCCAAATCTGAAGGTACCTTTCTTATCACCTTTTATCTTCCCCAAATTGTCTATCGTTTCATATTTCAACCATTCGCAAATATCAATTTTTGCATTGTTGTTTACCATGTCATAGGCACTTTTGATACATAAGCTAGAAATAGAGTTTAATATGTTGGCATGAGTAACCTTGTATCCAAGAATCATGCTTATGAACCTTACATTGATATCCTTAACATCATTTACTCTTAGGGATCTCTTATCAAAGGTTGCGTCGGTTAGGGTTATTACAGTGTCATTTGGAATCTTTTTAGTCTTGTCAGGCCTGCTACCGATGGAAGGTAAGCCTGTCACTACCCTAACTGCTTCTTTGGTTATCTTATGAATTGAATCTAACCAAAAGAACTTTCCATGTACTTTGCTTAGCACAATCCTTATAACATCCTTCAGAAAATTAGGGATACTAAGAATTTACACAAAACCTAGGATTTCAATTATCTTGTGTTTTGGTTTAACATTTCCATTTTCATCACATATAACCATCCTGTACATGTTTGTAATCTCATCATCTCCTAGTTCATCTATATGACAATGTATGTAGATTCTAGGATCCTCAGCATAAGCAACTCCCTTAGGTATTTTTGAGAATGCTCCTAGAGTATCATCTTTCTTCACAATTTCAGGAATGATTTTAAATACGGGCCTAGGGCATTTAACAACTTCAACTACAGTAGGGTTTGCAATGAATTATGGTGCAGAGGAGGAAGCCATAGTTATAAATACCTTAATCTGCCTTTAGGTATGAGTGCTTGAATGATTTGCTTCACTTCTCGCTATGGATGCCTTCGCTCAGGATTTTCGCACTCTCAGGAAATTTGAATGCTCGATGAATGAAAAAAGAGCCAAAACTCTTGCTTTATAGTGTTATTTCCTTCAACTGTCATATTTAATGTTTGTCGGTTAAGTGAAAACTTAACTCGTCTACCGGTAAAGAAGCATTTCAACTTCTCACCATCAATCGAGGGTAAACTAGCATGTTTTTCAATTTGTTGCCATACCCCCAAAGGATTATTTCTCAGTTAGATGAAGAATCTCCTGCCGGTAGAGTGATACTATGTTCTACCAGTGAAGGAATAGCTTCATTAACATTCATATCTAGTTTTATGATCCATTGTTTTGAAAATTCTTTCTTTACTTCTTCAACCTTTTCTTTACCTTTCAAACTGGGTCCTTTGTTATTTGTCGATGATGCCTTACTTCTACAAAATTTTGCAATATGTCCAATCTTGTTACAAGCATAGCAAGTCACATTGTTTTTCTGAATAGCTTTTCCATATCCTATTCCAGTATGTGTTCTACATTGATTAGATAAGTGTCCAACTCTTCCACAACCATAACATCTTACATTCATTCTGCAATTTTCTGAATTGTGTCCAACTTAATTGCATTTAGAACATTGACCGGTGGGTGCATTGGTGTTCTGATAGTTTCTAGATCTACACTGATTTGCTCTATGACCATACTTGTTACTATTAAAGTATTTTCCATTAAATTTATAAGCACTAGGTTGTCTTACCGATTTGCTATGATCATGTTTGTTTGTAGTGTCGGAGCTTTCACCAACTTCAAAGCCAAGTCCATTAGTGTCTCCATTAGGTTTCTAATTTTTTAGCATGTCATCAAGTTCTTCTAAACTTTTCTTGAATTTATCCTTGTGTTGATTTGCAGTAGCCAACTCATTTTCCACGAAATTATTTTATCTCATGAGTTTAGTTTTATCATGTTCCAAGTGAATCATATCTATTTTTAACATATCATTCTCATGACTGAGTCTTATATTTTCATTTGTAGCATCATTGATTCTTCTAGCCAGATCATCTTCATTCTTCTTTCTATTTTCAGTGTCTATACAAAATCTCATGGTCATGTCTTTCATCTCATTTCTCAAAGACATATTCTCTTGTCTCAGTTTGCTTACCAAATCATTAAGAGTCTCTTTTTCATCATCATCACTCTGTATCTTCTCATGAAGTTCTCTTCTTTTGTTCCTAGCAATAATAAGATTCTCCGGAAATCCTTGAATGATTTCCTGTACAGCCTTCAAATCATCTTCAAGTTTCATATTTTTCAACTTTTCTACATCATAATCTTCAAGAGACGTTTCTAGTTGCTTTCTCAGATTATCCATCTATACCAGTGTCAGAATATTCCTCAAGTTGTTAGGCTTTTTAAAATAGAGGACTAGGCTCTTATACCAATTGTTAGGATTCCCAAAGATACTGAGAGGGGGGGTGAATCAGTATCTTGCCGATTAATGGATTTTCTTAACTTATTAAATGAATTGCATCTCAAAACAGTATACTGGTAAACCAAAATTAATGCAGTAAATAAGAACAACAACCACAACATAGAAAGCACACCATAACACAATATTTTTAACAAGGAAACCTGATGTGGGAAAAACCTCGGTGGGATTTGTGACCCACAATATTCGCTTACTGGCCAATAAGTGAATATTACTATTGCAATAGGGGCCTGGACATGAAGGAAGGCCAACTGCCTAAAGCTCACTGCTTAAATATAAAAGAGAAGTCACACTAAATTACAAAAGTGGATTATATAAATCCAATTTCATGTACTACTCTGGATCAACATCTACTATGTCAGGTTCAGTACCAGTTTAAGCTCATGCAACAATCATAAACCTTATTCCACAATCTGCCTTAATATTCGCACATATTATCTATCTCGCATATTCCTCTCTTACCAAATGTTCTCTAAGATCTCATAATTATATATGAGCCTTATTACAATTCACCTTGTCGGCTTTCAAAAATATTTTACAATTAATACAAATACAATATACAAAATCTTGTCGGCCAGGGTGTCGATGAACATCTTTTCACTATCAGTGAATTGTATACCAATGTAGAGTCTGTCGGTGCCGATGTCGGTGCCTGCCGGTGCCATAGGATTGTAAGGTTGCCATCAATGATAATACCTTCAATCACCTACAATTTCTCATTGGAGTGTGCATTTGCCAACATCTTTGTCATTCAGACAAACCGGCTGAGAAGATACAGTCAGAGGAGAATGGTTTGACTGATGAAGGAGTCTAGTGAAGGTTGATGTCTGGTTTCATCATGAGTGATAACCAGTGTGTAAGCCCACTGGTAATATTAGCAAGGTGTAGATGTAGATGACTCTCCACCTTGGGAAAATGAGCAAATGAGCTTGCGCAAGAAAGACTTGTCTGACGACCGCTCAAGATGTTCCACCCATAGTTTAGGAGAATACAGACATGATGAGGTTACCGGTACAGTGTGTGATACCGGAAGGGTTTGCAAACTGGCAAGAAAGAGGAACTGGTAGAGTGGATGGTCAGTGATCCTATCTAAAAAAACATGAAGTGCCAAGATGGCAGTTGGTCGATATGAATGCCACATGGAGTCAATGTGGAGAACATGCATTTGGATAAAGATGGAATGTACATCGGCAGGGTTTTTGCAGGGTTGGTTGACTTTAATAAAAGGTCACACAAGTCATGGGACATGTTGCAGAGCTATTGTAGGGGTTTGAGTCTAGAGGTCTTGAAGACAGCTACACATCAGCTAAGAGATATTGAGAAGATCGAGGCAATGGAGGAAATATCATGACAAATATTTTTGATTTGACCAAGAGATCGGCTATTTGGGTAAAAAGAAAGTCACCAGAGATGAAAGGCGTGATCTAGGAGATGCGTAAATGGCAGAGTCGTGCAGCTTGATAGTCTGAAAGATCGGATCAGACAAGATCCGATAAGATCTTATTGGATTTGGTTTGCCTCGATGATGGTGAGGAAACCCTTTTTAGGAATCCCACAGATACTGAGATGGGGGATGAATCAGTATCTGACTAGTGTTTAGAATTTTGTGAATTAAAACATGCAGAACATATTATAACAGTGTACCGATATGCAAGAAATAATGCAATAAATAGAATTAAGAACATCCACATGAAAAGCACACCATAACACAAGATTTTAACGAGGAAACCCGGTGTGGGAAAAACCTCGGTGGGATTTGTGACCCACAATATTCACTCACTGGCCAATAAGAGAATATTACTTACAATAGGGGCCTGCACATGCAGGAAGGCCAACTGCCTAGAGCTCACTACTCAATGGTAAGTCTCACTGACTTACAATGAGGATTATACAAATCCAATATCTTGTACTACTTTACAATAGCATCTATAATGCCTGATCCAGTACCGGTTGCTGCTCTGCTTCTTACATAAACCCTTAGCCTATATTTTGCATAATAGGTCTGCCTAATATTTTTCCTTAATGCTTCCTCACTCACCCCCAAATGAATACAATGATCTTTTTTATATATAAGAGTCATTCTACAATATTCCAAGTCGGCTTACAAAGTTTTTACAATAATAAACAAAATATAATATAACAAAATCTTGTCGGCCTCTGTGCTAGTATACTTCTTTTCTTTGTGTCAGTGCTGGTGTCCTGAGTGTCGGTATACTTGTTTTCTATGTGCTCCCCCTAAGCATATGATTCATGTGATATTGAATTTTCTCATCCCACTACTCCCCCTTTGGCATCAATGACAAAGGTTGTCAAGATGTCAGTAGAGTTTGTAGTTTCAACCTTTTAACTGGGTGGTTACAATTTGAAAAAGATCTCCCAAAATCAAGTTTATACTATCCATAAACTTCTTGCTATCCTTTATTGTTGTCTCTGTTCTCTTCATTGTACCAATGAGATGCTGCAAATGCTCTACTGGTGTTTTTTGTCCCTGTATTAGTGCCTTAGATACTTCCTTCCGTAGTGATGCTAGATAGTCCAATCTTGGACTTAGTTTTAGTCTCAAATGTTTTGCATTATTCACTATTCTCTCTCTCTCTCTTTCCAATTTAAGTAAATCTTCTTCAAAATTTGTTATCTTCTCCTCAAAAACTGATAGTGTATCAGGTGAGTTAACAAAATTATCTGCAAGTTTATTGATCTCATCCTGTACCTTGCTCATCTTTTTGTCTATATCTACAGTCAAAAAGTTTGTCTTACAGGTGTCTTTGTACAAAGTTTTGTACTCTTTCAATAAATTACACAATTTTGGTAGAAGTGTGTCAAAATCTCTGTTACACTTCTTTATTTGCTCATCAAAGAATTTCTATTTTTCAATTTCTACTTTATTCTTCAATGACTCTTCCTTTATTTTCTCAATGTTTTATGTGATATATTTACACAGTGTATCAAGTTGTCCTAAAGAATCTTTATTGTCTATATTATAGTTAGGAGCAATTACCTTCAAAATCGGTATGGTATCATCAATTGCCTTGTAAGCTTGTGAGCTACAGTTTGTTATCTTTTTTATTGAATCTAATAGTACCTCAGTCACATTAGTTGATTTGTATGCTGATGATGAACCAACATTCTGAGTACCATCAATGGAAGTAACCAAGCTTGTATTGACCTCTAGTAGGTCTATTTGTGTCTGCATTTCTTTAAGCAATGGTTTTTCTATTTCTCCTATTGCCAGTGGCACTATTTCCTTATGTTCCTATTCCTATTGTTGTTGTTCCTGTTTCGGTGCCTTTTGCTCTGTTTGTTGCATTGTCTCAATCAGAGTCTCTGCCTTTTGCTCTTTGTCTTCTATCAATTTCTCCTGTGTGTTTTCAATTTGCTCAGCTACCGGAGGCTCACTAGCCATGTCAGTCTTATCAGTTGTATCTTTGTCTACCACTATGTTGATCTTTTGAGTATCCACATCCACAGTATATAAGACTTCAGGATTAGGATTACCATCCTCTACATCCATACTCTCAGCTACTGGTTGATCTTCTATAGCTGTTGTTTTTACCGATGGAGTAATCAAAGGAGGTGGGGGTAAGTTGTCTCTAACCTTGATACTAGGTGGTCAACCAACTTTACCTTTACCCTTGTCTCTATCTTTCTGATAAACTTTTATGGGTTTGGGGTTCTTGTATTCTTCTTGTTTTTCTTTTTCAACTAGGAATATATCCCATCCATTTTTTGTTTCATCAGTCACCTCATTAACTCTTCCAACCATTAAAGCAATGTGCTAGTGTACAGTAGAAAATACTGACCGGTTGGCTTGAGCAATTAGGTCATCAATTTCTTTGGGTGAATTTACCGGATAAACATCAAGTAGCTTTTCAATCTTTACCTTCTTGTCCAGTTCTACTACTGCTTGTCTTCTTGCTTCCAGTCTATTAAATAGTTCATCTGGAATTTCATTTACTACTTCCATCAAAAACTTCTTATACATATCCATATGCAATATAACACTATTTTCAACTTGTTCTTTTTCATCAGTTGTTAAAGTGTCATATATTTTCTCTATATTTTTCAATTTACCTTCCTCTGTAATTTCATTCAGCAGTATATCAAGAGGGGCCAAGTCTTTGTTTGTCCTCTTCTTCTTTTTGGGTGTCAGTTTCTTCTTCTTTGGTGTAGCCTTTCTTACCGGAGATCTCACTGCTTGTTGTTTTTGTCTTGTCCTCCTGGGTGAGGTTGTGGTTGCCGGTGAGGGATTTCTTTTCCTTACAACTCTTTTGAAAGTTGCAGGCATGTCACTCCCCAAAGAAGTACCTACCAATGATAGGTGAGTTTCAGGTTGTGGAGCTGCTAACTCATCCTCTGTAATACCGGTTTTCTTCAACACATCTTCTTTGATGGCCTTTGCTTGTCTAGAACCTTTCCTTACAACTACCTCAACCTTTTTCACTCTTTTCTTTGATTGTATTTGGCTTTCAATAGTTTCTGCACTACCAAATATTTCTTCCTTAGGTTCTCTGGGGGCTTCTAGAAGTGCTTTAGCATATGTTTCAACTATATGATCATCTGTTTCATAGCCCATCTCGGTTACCCAAACTATCCTAGGGATGACTGCTTCCATCCAGATTTCATCCTTCTTGATGACAAAGCATATTTCATCTTTGTATTTATCGACAATCTTTTGTGATAACCTGATTCTTTTCTTCATTTTGGCCTTTATGGCTTGAAAGAAGTCATGAATATTTTTTTCCTTGTTTTCTCCCATGTTATTTAATAGTTCTATTAACTGTTTGCCTACCAGTATATCATATCCAAGTTCTTTGTAGCCTATACCAGGAACCTGTTTTGTTATATGTAGCATCAGACTAACAGATTTCCAAACCTGAAAGCTCATTTCTTGTCCTTCTTAATCTTTCCAAGGTTGTCAATTAATTCATCTTTTAACCACTCACATAT
The DNA here is from genome assembly GCF_030272615.1 of Cryptomeria japonica. NCBI lineage: Eukaryota > Viridiplantae > Streptophyta > Pinopsida > Cupressales > Cupressaceae > Cryptomeria > Cryptomeria japonica. The sequence continues at coordinate 248,524,096 of NC_081407.1, read as the reverse complement.
ATCAATCTTAGCATTATATATGACCATATCATAAGCACTCTTAATGCATAAACTTGAAACTAAATTGAGTCTATTTGCATGAGTAGCTTTATATCCTAATATCATGCTGATAAATCTCACATTAATGTCTGTTACATCATTAACTCTTAGGGACCTTTTGTCGAATGTTGCACCAGTTAGCTTTGTAACTAGGTCATTGGATACCTTCTTGGTTTTATCTAGCCTTTTACCGGTGGTCGGTAACCCTATGACAGCTTTCACGGCTTCCTTAGTGATTTTGTGGACTGCATCTAACCAGAAAAATTCACCATGTACCCTACTTAAGATTATCCTAATCACATCCTTGGGGAATTCAGAAATGTTAAGGATCTCTATAAATCCTAGGGTTTCAATGATCTTGTGTTCATCTTTTACATTGCCGATTTTATCACATATCACAATTTTAAACATGGTTTTAATCTCTTCATCTCCTAGTTCCTCAATGTTGTAGTGGATGTAAATTTTGGGGTCTTCAGCATAAACAAATCCCTTGGGAATTTGAGAAAAAGCACCTAAGGTATCATCTTTCTTAGCTACCTTAGGAACTAACTGAAATACGGGCCTAGGTCTTTTTATTACTTCGATATATGTAGGGTTTGCTATATATTCAATTGCAGAGGTGGATGCCATGATTAAATACCTTTTACTACCTTTAGGATGGATGATTGCTTGGAGTGTTCTTGCCTCTTGCTCGAAATGCCTTAGCTCGAAATCTTTGCGCTCTTCATAGGTTTGAAATCTCCGTGAAATGAAATGGAGCCAAAACCTCAATTTTATAGTGTTTTTTTGCCATCTACCACATTAAATGCATGCTGGTTAAGTATTCTCCTAACATTGTTTGTCGGTAAGAAGTAATTTTCAACTTCTTATCTCTAACCGAGGGAATAATAGCACATGTATCATTAGATTTCCAAACCCTCAAGGAAACTTTCTTCAATTAGATGAAGAACTTCCTATCAATGGAGCACTGCTCTGTCCTATCAGTGAAGCATCACTTTGTCCTGCCGGTGGAGCATTGATTTGTTCTACCGGTGGAGGAGTATTCCCAATATTTAGATCAGCTTTTCTAATCCCTTGTTTTGAGAATTCTTGCTTAACCTCTTCAACTTTTTCTTTACCTTTCAAGCTAGAACTTTTGTTGTCTACTGGTGTTCCTTTACTTCTACAGAATTTTTCAATATGCCCAATCTTGTTACATGCATAACAAGTTACATTATTCTTCTGAATAGCTTTCCCATAACCTATGACGGTTTGTGTTCTGCATTGATTGGATAAATGTCCAAATCTTCCACAAACATAACATCTCACATTCATTCTGCAATTTTTAGAGTTGTGACCAACTTTGTTGCATTTAGAACATTGACCGGTGGGTGTGTTGATATTCTGATTAGATCTACATTCATTTGCTTTATGACCATACTTATTATAATTAAAGCATTTTCCATTGAATTTATAAACATTAGGTTGTCTTACCAGTTTGTTGTGATCCTGAGTATTTGCAGTACTGGAGCTTTCACCAACTTCAAAGCCAATTCCAGAAGTGTCACCTTTAGGTTTTTGATTCTTCAGCAAGATGCCAAGTTCCTCTAAGCTTTTCTTGAATTTTTCTTTATGTTAATTTACAGTTTCTAGTTCTCTTTCTAAGACTTCTTTTTGTCTCATTAGTTCATTTGAGTCATTCTGAGTATGCATCAGATCTGTCTTCAACATGTCATTTTCATAGCTAAGTCTTATGTTCTCATTTGCTGCATCACTTAGTCTTCTGGTCAATTCTTCTTCATTCTTCTTCTTATCCTCAATCTCTTTGCAAAATCTCATAGTCATATCCTGCATCTCATTTTTTGTTGTCATGTTCTCTTGTTTCAACTTGCTTATCATATCATTAAGTGATTCCTTTTCATCATTCTCATTTTGCAATTTTTCACAAAGTTATCTTCTCTTATTTCTTGCAACAGTAAAATTTTCTTGAAGTGCCTGAATTATATCCTAAGCTACCCTTAAATCATCTTCTAGTTTGATATTTTTCAATTTCTCTGCATCATAGTCTATAAGAGCTCCTTCAAGTTACTTCATCAGATTCTCCATCTTTACCAGTGTGAAGATCTTCCTCAAGCTATTAGGCTTCTGAAAATAGAGGACCAAGCTCTGATACCAATTGTTAGGAATCCCACAGATACTGAGAGGGGGGGTGAATTAGTATCTGACCGGTGTTTAGAATTTCTTGAATTAAAACATGCAGAACGTATTATAACAGTGTGCCGGTATGAAAGAAATAATGCAATAAATAGAATTAAGAACATCCACATGAAAAGCACACCATAACACAAGATTTTAATGAGGAAACCCGGTGTGGGAAAAACCTCGGTGGGATTTGTGACCCACAATATTCACTCACTGGCCAATAAGAGAATATTACTTACAATAGGGGCCTGCACATGTAGGAAGGCCAACTGCCTAGAGCTCACTGCTCAATGAGAAGTCTCACTGACTTACAATGAGGATTATACAAATCCAATATCTTGTACTGCTTTACAATAGCATCTATAATGCCTGATCCAGTACCCGTTGTTGCTCTGCTTCTTACATAAACCCTTAGCCTATATTTCGCATAATAGGTCTGCCTAATATTTTTCCTTAATGCTTCCTCACTCACTCCCAAATGACTACAATGATCTTTTTTATATATAAGAGTCATTCTACAATATTCCAAGTCGGCTTACAAAGTTTTTACAATAATAAACAAAATATAATATAACAAAATCCTATCGGCCTCTGTGTCGATATACTTCTTTTCTTTGTGCCGGTGTAGAGTGTGATCTACTGATGCCGGTATAATGCTTTTGTCGGTACCATAGGATTGCAAGGTTTCCATCAATGACAAAACCTTCAATCACATACAATGTCTCATTAGAGTGTACATATGCCAACAACCCTAATCGCCCAGGTTTTGAATTGAGTTTTGGCGGGAAGTCTGGGGTATAAGTGTGAAGGCCAAAGATTATTTGTTGTTGTTGAATAGAAGAATATTGTGTGATTGCGAAGTGAAAGACTTCTGCAAGTAAGATAAAATCAGCCAAGTCCTCAATGAGCATCTGTGAAGAGAGTGGGAGTGAGGGACAACCTGGTTGAAGCATTCAACCAATTAGAGAGAAGAACTGGTGGTATTCATACCGGCAGAACAGAAGTGAAGGAGGTTGTAGAGAAGATAAACAGGCAATCGACAAAGAGTAGAATTGGTGAAGAGCAGAGTTGTAAGGAGAAGATTCAGTGAGAGTAGTATAGAAGAGAGATAAACTAGTAGGGCTTACCAACAGTGAAGCAGTAGGTGAAGAGAAGCAGAGAAGTGAGTTGGTGAAGCAGAGAAAGTATCTCACCGACAGAGTAAGATATATATAATGGTTGCAAGATACACTTGTAACAAGATAACTATTTATGTATTTGATGCTTACATTGTGAACACTGAGTTGTAGCTTGGTGCAGGAGTTGTAGCTCCTTGGGTTGGTGCCCTAAACTTATAACTGTTTTTTATTGTGAGGTTGGATTGGAGCAGTAGACTCGAGCAACATTGCTCACCGAGGTTTTTCCCATCTTGGGTTTTCCTAGTATATGTTGGTGTTATGTGATGTCCCCTTTTGAGTGTGTTTGCATTTAAGTTAGTCTCCTCCTTAACCGATAAGTCTGCATTGAGTTAAATCTATCAACCGGTATGCTCACATAGGATTGCAAAAGGGAAAGAGATTTGAGAACCATTGATTCACCCCCTCCCTCTCTCAGTGGTGCATTGTGTCTAACAATATTTGTGTTATGTGTGTTGTTGTTATTGTTGTTATCTTTCTTTTTGTTGTATTTGATCAGATCTCAAATTGAGTTTAATTGTCTTAATCCAATGAAAACTTATTCACCCCCCCCCTCTTAGTTTTCTCTCTTTCTATTGTTGATGCATAATGAAGTCTAGATCTATTCCTGGCATATCTACGTATGACTAGGCGAAGTTGATTTGCCTTCACTTGAAGAAGTCATTGTAGTCATTTCTCTCTTGTTCTGATAAAGATGTTGCAGAGTGGAGAATCTTAGGATTCTCTAGAGTACAAATGTTGACTTCTTCTATAGGTTCAATCAGGATAATTGATCTCTCTTGAAAATGTTACATTATGGTGTCAAATCTTCCATCTTTGGGTGCCTCCAAGAGGTTTTCACCCTTAGATACGCCCTTTATTTTATCTTTTGATTGGTCTAATGTTGCCATAAAATGGTTTTCACCATTAGACCTTCTTTTTAATTCTTTAATTTCACTTTTGCGACTGGAAGATTTGGCACCCCCTGACTAGAAGATGTGTTATTAGATTCACTTGTGGAATCTCTTTTAGGTGTTATGGGTTCAATGACATTGAGATACACGGCTATAGCATGGTTGTTTAGGAAGGTATCGATTTTACTGATTGCAATGGTTTCCCAGTCAATAAGTTCTAGATGTATTTAAGGTAAAGGATCATCTAATTGGCTAATTTCAAAGACTTCAATGATCATGACGGAGTTGTCAAAGTTTGTGGTTATTTTGGTTAAGTTAAGGACATTACTCTTCTCAGGATACGTTCTCTTGATCACCCTCCAATTGGTCTCAGTGAATTTAGAATCGATCGTTTGTGGTTCCCATTCAAGTGGCCTATAATCTGATGTTTGGCCCCCAAATGATGTGTAATGGGGTGGAAAGTGAATGATGGAGAGATCAAGAGGAAATATTTTTTTCCCTCCGAGGAGATATGAAAGTTTCACTATGGATTTCCCTTCAAACACTTTATCCACATTACATTTAAAAGAGGGAGGGAATTCACTAGATCCAATCTTTGAGGAAAGGGATTGAATACTAAATGAATTGATAATGAGGTAGAAATGACAAACTAACCCCTCTTTTAGAATGGAAAATGGTTGAATTATGTATTTTGAGACTAAGTGTAAAAGTAGCAAAGAACTTATTATAACTTGAAATGGAAGCGTGGGATGAAGTTGTGCACCTGGATCTGGCTATAATATGTCGAGACAAAGCTGCCCTACGAATTTGAGGAAAAGTTGTCAAAACCATGTTGAAAGTGCACATGGTCCTCCAAACAATCTATGAAACAAAGGGTTTTTCCGCCTCTGTGAATAGAGTCCAAATCTACAAATACAGTTGCACACCTACAACCTACATACAGAAAAGAGAGGAAAAGGGGTTGGGATTGGGGGTTTGTCGTCAAGTCAAACTCCAATTTTGGAATAACCAAATGATGAAAGAAAGTACTTGCAAGTAAATGTAAATGAAACACTGAAATCTAATTCACCTCAAGGGAGGTTTTAGATACAATTGCTTGTGTGAAATTGAATGTTGAAAGGGATATCCTCTTCAATGGTTAAATCCTTGACTTGAAGGGAGACTTGAGAATGCTCAATGCTTGAAAGGGATGCTTGAATGCTTGATTGCTTGAACTTGTGATCTATGAAACTTCCAACTTATACAAATGGGAAGGTAAATGCTAATGAATACTAAGAGGGAGTTGAATTAGTATACCCAAAAACTTAAACAAACTCTTAAGTAGTTTAACTGTAGATCGGTGTAGCAGATTAAACAATAAACCAGTTAAAATAAAAATAAGCCAAGTATCAAATAAAGCATTCACCCACAGAAGCACAATCACCATAACACAAGAATTTTTTACATGGAAACCCAAATGGAAAAAACCACGGTGAGTAAAACTCACAAGTCAACTATCTGCAGAATAGTAACTAGACCGGTTAAGGTCTTACAACGTTCTTCACCAGAACAAATCCTATTAGGAATTCAGATCTCTGTTAGGAGATAAGTCCTGTTAAAGACTACCCTGTTAGAGGATTTTAGATCCACAACTGTGAACCACCTTGTTAGAGGATTTACAATAGGCTTGGCTGGGCCTACCCGGTTAAGGGTTTTAGACTTGTCGAAGATATTATTAATGAACAAGTGAATGATCTAGACAGTAGCACAGAATGCTTGATTAGATCCTTGACAACTCCCTGTTAATGCATTCCAGCATTACTTCAGTCTTCTATATTTTGCACTCTCAATCTCTATCGTGAGATACCTTTTCTTGCACAGACCTAATCTTCTCTCTAACACACATCAACAACTTTAAAACCCTAGACATGATGTCCTCATATAGGAACTTGATTTCATGTCGGTCCAATAAGATTAAACTACAATTTCCTAGGTACATTGCATCTAGACACATTTGGTAACACGGCACAGAAACACCGCCAAGGTGTCGGTGGACAATAACTCATCACACATTACAATTATACTGGTTAACAAATTATACCAATTACTGGTTAGCAAATGAAGAATGTAAAACTGGAACACAGTGTTTCGATCAAAAGATTAACTACTGCTCGGGGTCTTCGTTTCGCTTGAGGTCTTCATACCGCTTGGGGTCTTTGGTCATGTTTTGTCCGGTAAGAATCTTCTGGAAAAACATCGACAGTCTTCAACAAAAAAAGACTATACATTTAATGACATACAATACCGGTTGGAACAACTATCAGTTGAGAATAACTCATACATCAAATAAGTGTGTGTCCATCAATGACAATTACAAGTAAACATCATCAAAATACCAACAATCTCCCCCTTTGGCATTCATGGCAAGACTTAGGAAAATTTCAACATCTAAGTGCTTACAAAACAAAAATAGATGTCATAATGAAAATTACTCCCCCTAAGCATATACACTACTCCCTTTGCAAAAAATTACAAGTATGTCCATGAAGTTTTAGTACTCACCAAAATTTTAATATACACTACTCCCCCTTTGCCAACAATGACAAAGTAATGCAAAATTTTCCCTATTTGCATAATATTAAAACAGAGTATATGTTCATGACAATAAAAAGTAAAACCTCTCAAAAAGAGATTAAAAGTTTTGCATAAAATTCTTCATGTCTGAAGACCATGACTCAAGAATTGAGGCAGAAATTTCACTCTCGGTCTTCATCTGGAAGGCTAATTCTTCCATTGCATCGATGGTGCTCATCTCCTGTGTCATAGTAATAGCCTCCAAGTTCAGGAAGCACTTCTGAAGAACCTGCAATTTTGGTAGTAGAAGCAACTGGAGCTCCTGTAGATCTCAAGTCCGATTGCAGATCTCTGAGTCAAGCTTTGCAATATGTTGCTGGTGAGTATGAACAGTTTGTCCATATACTATGAACAGATCATAGGGCAGTTTGAATTTGTTGATATACTTCTGTAATTCTGATTGGAGTTGAGTCTTCTGTTTCAGAGCATCTTCACAAAATACGTGAGGTTGGCAGATTTTACTCAAGAGCAGGTTACCTTCACCCATAGTTGAACTTATATCATCTTCTTGCTTAATCAGTTTTTCCCTGTCTTCATCCATTTTCTTTACTAAGGCAACTTCGAGTGCCTTTTCATGGTTTTTCTTTGTAGTGGCCTAGGCAACATATTCTAAACATTGTACCTGATCATCCACTATTGTGCAAAAAAGTTTGAGCTTGGCCAGCGAGGAATCGGTACTAGGGAGGTTAGTACCGAGGATTAGATTGGAAAGAGTGTCAACATCAAACTGAATGACATCTTGTTCTTTCTTTTTCCTTAGTTCTTCCAATCTCTCCTATGCTAGTTGAATGCTCCGCAGTAGCTCAGTCTCATCAACTAATTGAGTCAGATAGGCAAGAGTCAAATCAGTGGGACCAGTGGGATCAACCTACTTGGCTTGATCTCTCATTTCCTTAGGAATCTATCCTCCTTCCTTTGCCTTGATCTCCGCTTGTATTTTCTTCTCCTCTTCTTCTTTTTCTTGGGCTACCTTGGCAGCCTTCTCTTTCTCCTCTTCCACTCTCCTCTTCTCTTCTTCTTTCTTCCATTCTTCTTCCCTCTTTTTCTCCTCTTCCTTTTTCTTCTTTGTTTCCTCCTTCTTCTATTCTTCCTTCCTCTTCTTCTCTTCATCCTTCTTCTTCTTCTCTTATTCCTTCCTCTTCTCCTCTTGTCTTGCTTTCTCTGTTTGCTCTTTCTCTTGTTTTTCTTTTTCCTGTTTCTCTTTCTCTACTTTCTCTTTTTCCTATTTCTCTTTCTTCGCTTTCACATCCTTTTCTTTCTCCATTCTCTCCTTTTCATCTTTTTCCTTACTTGGAGTGATATCCTCAATATCCAGTGCATCAATATCAATGGGGTCATTTTGTTCTGCTATTCTTTCACCCAGACTGTCAAAGACTTCATCCAGTTTGGTTGTGGATAGGTCTAGCTCTTGTTGAGCTTTTCGATTAGCTTTGGATACTTGTTGCACTTGGACAGCAGCTTTAACCTGCAGATGGGTGTCTTTTTCCACTTCAGAAGTTTTGCCTCCGAGTAGCTGAAGTCTTCTTCTCCGCATGAAGAAAATGCCTTTGTACTTGTCAATAATCTCAAACAATTCTGAATTTGAGGCATCTAGAAAATATTGAGCAAAAATTATCTCCCTGATGTCTTGTTCCTTTTCAATGGAAATGCGCCATTTGTTGTCCAAAGAATCATACAAAGATTTAGAAGTAAATGATTTAATTTTGGTAGGTGACCGATCATTAATACAAAAATATTTAATAAGTTCTTGTTCAACATCCTCCTTTTCACTGTCATTGAAATCATCAAAATATTCTTTTAAATCATCAAGAACTTTCCTTCTAATATTCTTTATGGTCCTTTAACAATGTGTCATAGGTTTGTAAGATGAAATATCTATATTTATCGGTGCAGAGATTGCTAGTACATTACCTGTTGACTTCGTCTTCTTGCTTGATTGTCTTGTCTTCTTCATTTCTACCTCCAGTTCAGTGCCTTATGAATCCAATGAGTTATTCCTAGTTTTCCTCTTCCTTTCGAATACTTTTGGTGGAATAGCCTACAGTTTCTTTTTAGCTAGTGACCTCTTGGTCACTTTAGGACTGGCAGCAGATGTAACCGGTGTCAATGTCGATAGCACTACTTTACTCTTTTTTTGCTTCGATACCAAAATAGGCTTGATCCTTTCTAAGTAAGTATCAGTCCTCTTCTTCTTGGGATCTAGTGGTGAAGCAAGTAGGGTAGAGGCATACCCTGTCAGTATATCATTTACCAATTCATAGCCCATAGGCTCAACTACATCTTCTCTAGGTTCGACCGCTTCCATTATGCAGTGATCTATTTTGATTGTGAAACAGAAGTCATCTTCATATTTCTTAACTAGATCACTAGATATTCTTATTCTCTGGTTCAACTTTAGTTTGAACTCATCAAAATACATGTTGAGAGTCTTCGGATATGTAGTTCCCACTACTTGCAGACTCTCCTTTATTTGTCTAGAAACCGATATGTCACTTGACCATTGAACATTACCGACTCCAGAAAAATATCCTTGAAAGTAGAAAATAAACCGACAAGCAGTTGACCAAAGTTAAACCTCAGACTTTTGTCCAATTTGATTGACTTCAGGTTCTACATGAGTTGTTTCCGCATGCAGGTACATAAGTCACATTCTGCATTATCCTTGAACATCCTATAAGCGGCGTGCACTATAGCTGTAGGAACAGAGTTCATTCTGCTAGCATAGAATACTCTATACCCAATTATCATGCATGCATATTTCACCAAGTCATCTTTAATGGTGTTAATAGTCATTTCCCATTGGTCTCTCACAGAACCGATGAGCTCTGTCACTTTGGTTTTGGTGATCTTGCGAAGAACGGGGACTTCTCCAATATTGCAGAAACTGGTCACAACATGAATTGCCTCTGGTGTAATATCATGGGTTTTCTCAAGGTACATCTTATCACCATGAACCCTACTAAGGATAATCTTGATGTGTTCTTCTATAAATTCTTTGAGAAATTATACTGCATTATGTAATTTCTTCTTCTCTATTATGTTGTATTCAGGTTTAATCTTCTTATCATCTCCACAGAACAGACTCAGCTGGGAGTGAATCACTAGGGACCCTAGGTCTTCTAGTTTGTAATCAATATATCCTGAAACATCACCTTTGACAATGACTCTGATGGGAATTTGAGATAGAGCATTATATTTCATCTTCTTTTTAAGAAACTCAGGTGATTCCTCGGGTTCATTAGAACTAGAAGGGATTGTAGATGCAGAAGCCATAACTAGAAGATTCCAAATGATAAGAATGTTTCAACGAGAAATACCTTAACACTCTGAACTAGGGTTTGTCGATATCGAGCACAACACACTTCTTTAGAAGCTTGTTTACCACTTTGTCTTCCACACTGATAGCTTGAGGTGGTTGCAAAATCTTGTGCAAGATTCCTTTCTGAATTCTTTCGAATGCAAGATGAATCGCTCTGGTTGTGTTGCTCAAGCTAGAAAAAATTCTTCTTTGAAAATAGGTAAGTAACAATGATGACAAAAGTCACTTTTAAACATGCTCCCACCTACCATAATAAATGCATCACCATTAGGGCTCAAACCTTAATTTTACCTTTTACCGCTTCATTTCTTTTGTCGGTTGATAGGTAACAAATACCGATAAAAAGAACTTTATCGATATGTTCCCCCTAAGCTTTTCGAAGCTCAGTTTGTCAATTCAAGGATCTCCACATTGGGTGCAGACACTGGTACATCCTGTGGCTTTTCTTCAAATTTCTTTTTCCAAGTTTTATCCATATCCACTTGAATGGTTTCAACATCAATCTTCCCTTCTGGGTTGATTGGTATGTCTCCCAATGGATTCTTTCTCAATCTGCATGCTCTGGAAGTGTGTCCCAATTTGTTGCAATGATAGAATACCATTCCTAATAGTTTTGATACTTAATGTAAGTACAGATCCAATAGCCAAAAAGATGAGAGGGGGGGTGAATCATACAAACTTAATCTTCCATAAAAACATCAGATTCAACCTCGGTAACATATACTTTAGTAATATAACCAAAACTGCTAAACATGCAAACTCAAAAGCATATAAACATCATAAACCTCATAACACCAGATTTAACGTGGAAACCCAAATAGGGAAAAACCACTATGGGATTTCGGACCCACTAAGAAATATACTCTTCTAGAGTATGCTCGGTTAAAAGCAAATCTTGTTAAAGATTACAAACCACATTGCTAAATGTGACCCAATCAAGGGATTTCCCTCAGATCTGTTAGGATCTTCACCTTGTTAGAAGTGACCTTGTTAAAGGATTTCAAACACTCAATCTGAATGTCACCTTGCTAGAGGGTTTTACAAATAAGACTGTTAAGTCCACTCGGTTAAGAGATTTCTATTAGTTTCACAAAATAACAGTTGGGCTTCTATACTCTATTAATCAAATAGGTCTTCAAGCTTATGTGCTCGGTAATCACTATGTAGCATCCCTGTGCATACATTTGCCTACATGCCTTGTTTATCAATAGTTCCCTATTTATAAACAATTAGCTAACCACTTAATATCCTTGATCACATTTCCCATGATCAATCATGGCCATCAAATCTTCAAACTTTGACCAGGTTCAATGTATCCTTCGATCTGAAAATGTTTTACCCTGCCTAGGAACTTGCATACATTTCTTGGAACTTGTGCTAGGGTATTGCAGTTCAATTTGAGCTATAGATCTTCATGCCAATTTTCCTTTGTAATAGATTCATTAACAAACTTCATGCACGGCATACCAATCATTTAATTAGTTCCAGCTCATCAGCTTCCTTCATTAAATAATGCACATAACCATTTAATGTATTCTGTTACAGCTCGGTTACAACTCAGTAACTACTAAACTTCACTCGATAGACATTCGGCCTTCATTAACCGATAGCGATAACCTTAGGGTTTACCGACTAGGTTCTTTGCTCGGTAACATAGTATAGTATTAACCTTACAATTTACAACATATGTATGATGTTAAAACAATCTAAACATCATGATCTAATCATTGTCTGACTTGGTAATAGTTGCCCATTGAATACCTTATTCATCCCCTTATTCATCATATTCTTTTTATGTCTTTTATCGACATCTTTATACTCTTTAAATCATACTTCTCAAGATATGGCAACATCATACTGAATTAGAAAATCAATTTCTTGACATCAATGACAAAATAATAATATCAAGATAGTAAACATCCTTAATTAGTTATATCCATAATCATCAACAACCTTCTCAATATCCTTATTGAAATGCCAACAATCTCCCATTGTCTGTTATAATGCCAAATGCCAACAATCTCCCCCTTTGGCATTGATGGAAAAACCAATTGATTTGACCTTAAAAAGATTTGGATTGTTGTGATTCTGAAATGCTAAAATGCTCCTTTAGTCTTCTCCCTCCTTTTTTTTTAATCAGCAGTTTCAGTCTTTTCAATCAGTCTTCTCCCCCTTATATTAGTCTTCTCCCCCTTTGACAACAATTCCAAAAAGTAAAGAACTAAAACATAATTTCTTCCTGTATGAAGTGATTTCATGTTGTTATGTGTCAACTTAGTCTCGGTCAGAGCATTTATGTCTTCAATTCATGTTCCCTATATTATTTCCTGTACACCTTTAGAAAACATCCTAAAGTGTGTAAATCAGCATCAACTCCTAAAAAGATATCTTGTAGAGTCATCGAATTGATGCTTTCACTGAACTCGGTCAGTGAGTAGAAGATAGGGGTAGGACCCCTAACTTACTTCTGAGATATTCAAAAGTGTCCCTTGGTAGTGGCTTGGTAAAGATATCTGCTATTTGTTCCTTTGTGCTAACATATTCCAACACCACTTTCTTCTCTTGAGCTTCTTCTCTAAGATAATGATATTTGATAGAGATGTGCTTTGTCATAGAGTGCATAACAGGATTCTTTGAAATGTTAATGGCACTAGTATTCTCATAGAATATAGCTACTAGCTTGGTAACTTTCTCATTTATACCTTCCAACAATTGTTTGATCCATGCAATGTTGGTACAATTCAATGTTGCAGCAACGTATTCAGCTTCTATTGTTGACTGTGAAACACATCATTGTTTCTTGCTGAGCCAACTCACTAGTCTTTCTCCTAAAAAGAAAGCTCCTCCACTTGTTCTTTTCCTGTCATCAATGTTGCCTACCCAATCAGCATCAGTATAAACTTTTAAATCAAAATCATTTCCTTTCTGATATACTAAGCCATAATCCTCTGTGCCATTCAAGTATCTAAAAATTCTTTTGATTGTTGTCATGTGTGTTTCCTTAGGATCTGCAGAGAATCTTGCAACTATACCTACTACATGTGCTATGTCTAGTCTGTTGTGAACAACATATTGTAGCTTTCCAATCATGGATCGGTAAAGTGTCTCATCAACAGATGCAGATTCATCATTCTTTGATATTTTACAATTGGTAGTCATAGGAGTACTTACTGGTTTTGAATCCTCTATTCCAAATTTCTTCAAGATTTCCTTTATGTACTTGGATTGAGTAATAAAAATCTCATTTTTCTTTTGCAGTATCTGTAAACCTATAAAATACTTTATCTCACTGATTAATGACATCTCAAATTCTTTTCTCATTTCATTTCCAAAGTTCTTGCATAAAGAGTCATTTCCACAAAATATAATATCATCAACAAATATGGCTGAGATCAGTATTCCATTTTCATCATTCTTCATGTACATATTGCTATTCTCACTTGTCCTTATAAAACCAGTCTTAATCAAATAAGAGTGCAATATTTCATACCATGCTCTAGGTGCTTGTTTCAAACCATATAATGCTTTGTTCAATTTACATACCTGATCTTTATTATTGTCTTCAACAAATCCTTTACGTTGTTCAATAAAAACTTCTTCTTCTAATATTCCATTCAGAAATGCAGATTTGACATCCATTTGATATACCTTGAAGTTTTTGAAAGCAGCATATGCCAACAATGTTCTTACTCCTTCAAGTCTAGCCACAAGTGCAAAAGTTTCACCATAATCAATTCCTTCTTCTTGAGCATAACCTTTGCAAACTAGTCTTGCTTTATTTCGAATGACCTCACCTTTTTCATTTATCTTGTTTCTAAAAATCCACTTTGTACCGATTACATTTTTGTCCTTCAGTCTTGGGACCAGTGTCCATGTGTCATTCTTCTTGATTTGATCAATCTCTTCTGTCATAGCATTTATCCAATCTTCACTGTTAAATGCCTCTTACACTATTCTCGGTTCAAATTCAGATATCAGACATGTGTTCTGTCTCAGTTTGTTCCTTGTCATTATTGGATCATCCTTATCTCCTATAATCTAACTTAGTGCATGATGTCTTCTGACATACTTGGCTAATACAGGCTCGGTAGGCTCTGTATGATTTTCTTCATCACTCGGTAACTGGATATTCTCTTCATTTTCTTCAACAGTTTTCTTGGTAGGACTTGTCGGTTGAACATAGACAAATTCATCATAATCTTCTAGTTCTTTGGAATTTCCTTCATCATTTCTTTTTGCAAATTCATCAATCTTCACATTTGCACTTTCTACTATTTTGTTAGATGATTTGATCAGACATTTAAATGCTTTGCTTCTAGAAGAATAACCTAGAAATGTTCCTTCTTCATTTTTCTGATTAAACTTGCCATTTCTATCATCTTTGTGTACATAACATCTACTTCCAAAGATTTTAAAATAACTTACAATAGGTTTCTTATCATACCAGATTTCATATGGTGTCTTCAAAGTACCTTTCTTCAGTTGTACTCAGTTCAGGGTGTAAACTATTGTGCTTATTGCTTCTCTCCAAAATGTTTGTGGCACTTTCTTTTCAATCATCAGGATTCTAGCACAATCCACAATAGATATGTTTCTTCTCTCAGCTATTCCATTCTGTTGTGGAGTTCTCAGTGCAGAGACTTGTCTTTTAATACCATGATCATTGCAGAATAAGTTGAACTCATCAGATGTGAACTCTCCTCCTCTATCTAATCTAAGACATTTCAGTTGTCTTCCTGTTTCATTTTCAACTCTTGCCTTGTACCATTTAAACATTTGAAAAGCTTCTAATTTTTCTTTTCAAAACATAACTGACATCATCCTTGAATAGTCATCCATAAATAATATGAAATATTTATCATCATAATAACTTTGAACTTTCATAGGACCACAAAGATCAGTGTGCACAGGATCTAAAATTCCCTTAGAAGTGTAAGAATTACTTGTAAATATTGATCTTGTCATCTTACCCATTTGGCATCCTCGGCACATAGCATTCTCAGGTTTTTCAAGACTCAGTAGACCTCTTACTTGGTGCTTCTTACTTATTTTGATCAGATTATCAAAATTTACATGACAAAACCTTTTATGTCATAACCAGGTATCATCTATCTTTGCATACAGACACTTGTTCCGAGTTGAGTCAAGGTGAAATGTGTTACCTTTTGTTTGTGTCCCGGTAGCAACTAACTTTCCATTCTTGTCATGAAATTTGACAATTCCCTTCTGAAATTCTATTCGGTAACCTATATTGTTTAGATGTGCTACACTCAACAAATTGTATTTCAAACCTTCAACCCAATAAACATCATTGCATCTTGCATTGTCAATAAGTGTTATAGATCCTTTACCTTTCACCAGACATGGTGCATCATTACCAAATCTTACATAGCCTCCATCATAGTCTTCTAACATAACAAACTTGTGTTTATCTCCTGTCATATGATGTGAGAATCCACTATCTATGATCCAAGAATCATTAGTATTTATGTGAGATATTAGGGATTTTTCTTCATACCTTTCTTCATCTGATCCATCTTTGATAGCCACATAAACTACTTCCTTTGTATCAGTTTCATCTGATTTATCATCATTGGATTCCTCGTCAGCTATTAAGCATGTCTTTCTATCTCTTCTTCTGAAGTCTCAGTGTCTTGTATAATGATTGTCTTTCTGTCTATCATCTCGGTAATCTCTCTTTTCAGTAGAATCTTTGTCAGGACAGTTAGAAGCCATATGTCCTATTTTATCACAATTGAAACATTTCAAAGGTAGTTTTCCTTTATACTTACCTTTGCCTCTTGTTAACCTTCTGGCTAATAGTGCTTCAAACTCTTCCTACTTTCTGATTTCCTCATACAGTTTGTGTACTTCTTCCATGTTCTTACAAAATCTTTCACTTGCTCCACTATGATCTCCTTCAGAGTACTTGTACTTTCTTTCATTGTAATCATTAGATTCATCAAGATGAAAAGAACTAAATGCAGATTCAACTTTATTTACCAAAGATCCACTATTATCAAAGTTACTTAACTCAAATGAATGTAGCTTACCAATAGTAGCATCTAAAGAAACTGGCATATTAGGTACAGACCTCAATTCATTGATTGTAGAGACTCGGATTGCATAAGCCGGTAGAAGGGTTCTTAACAACTTACTTGTTATATCCTTTTCTTCAATAGTTCCACCTGTTCCTTTGATTTGATTGAAAATCTCCTTTAGTCTTGTACTGTACTGAGTTATGTTCTCACCTTCATTCATCCTCATAGATTCAAGTTGTCCTCTTAGTCTATCTACTTTTGCTCTTTGAACATGTTCATCTCCTCCATATACTAATATGAGCTTATCCCACATAGCCTTTGCATCATTGTAGCCTTCTAGATCATTAAACTCTGAGTCGGTCAATGTAGATGTTATTTCAATCATTGCTTGGATATGTTCTTGCTTTGCCTTTATCTCTTCCATTGTCAATGGATAGGTGCTTGATGTGATCAAATCATTCTCCAAATAATATATAGCACATTCTCCAACTCTTGATAGGTGCAGCTTCATCCTTTTCTGCCATGTAGAGAAACTTGACTTGTTCAGCTTCGGTGCATCCCTCTTATACATCTTCGGATCTTTGCCTCAAGTACCTTTAAACTTTTATTTCGGAGTCCAAAGCTGTGATACCAATTGATAGTTTTGATACTTAATGTAAGTATAGATCCAATAGCCAACAAGATGAGAGGGGGGGTGAATCATACAAACTTAATCTTCCATAAAAATATCAGATTCAACCTCGGTAACATATATTTCAGTAATATAACCAAAACTGCTAAACATGCAAACTCAAAAGCATATAAACATCATAAAACTCATAACACCATATTTAACGTGGAAACCCAAATAGGGAAAAACCACTGTGGGATTTCAGACCCACTAAGAAATATACTCTTCTAGAGTATGCTCAGTTAAAAGCAAATCCTGTTAAAGATTACAAACCACATTGCTAGATGTGACCCGGTCAAGGGATTTCCCTCAGATCTGTTAGGATCTTCACCTTGTTAGAAGTGACATTGTTAAAGGATTTCAAACACTCAATCTGAATGTCACCTTGCTAGAGGGTTTTACAAATAAGACTGTTAAGTCCACTTGGTTAAGATATTTTCTATCAGTTTCACAAAATAACAGTAATAAAAATCTATCTGCAACTTCACATCTAAAATGCTAAAGCAGATTCTTATTTTCTCAATACAATCTAGATATAGAACTAATCTTGTCCATCTGTTGGGCTTCTATACTCTATTATTCAAATAGGTCTTCAAGCTTTTTTGCTCGGTAATCACTATGTAGCATCCCTGTGCATACATTTGCTCGCATGCCTTGTTTATCAATAGTTCCCTATTTATAAACAATTAGCTAACCGCTTAATCTCCTTGATCACATTTCCCATGATCAATCATAGCCATCAGATCTTCAAACTTTGACCAGGTTCAATGTATCCTTCGATCTGAAAATGTTTTACCCTGCCTAGGAACTTGCATACATTTCTTGGAACTTGTGCTAGGGTATTGTGGTTCAATCTGAGCTATAGATCTTCATGTCAATTTTCCTTTGCCATAGATTCATTAACAAACTTCATGCACGAAATACCAATCATTTAATCAGTTCCAGATCATCAACTTCCTTCATTAAATAACGCATGTAACCATTTAATGTATTATGTTACAGCTTGGTTACAACTCAGTAACAACTCAGTAAATACTAAACTTCACTTGGTAGACATTCTGCCTTCATTAACCGATAGCGATAACCTTAGGGTTTACCGACTAGGTTCTTTGCTCAGTAACATAGTATAGTATTAACCTTACAATTTACAACATATGTATAATGTTAAAACAATCTAAACATCATGATCTCATCATTGTCTGACTCGGTAATAGTTGCCCATTGAATACCTTATTCATCTCCTTATTCATCATATTCTTTCTGTGTCTTTTACCGACATCTTTGTACTCTTTAAATCATACTTCTCAAGATATGGCAACATCATACTAAATTAGAAAATCAATTTCTTGACATCAATGACAAAATAATAATATGAAGACAGTAAACATCCTTAATCAGTTATATCCATAATCATCAATAACCTTCTCAATATCCTTATTGAAATGCCAACAATCTCCCATTGTTTGTTATAATGCCAAATGCCAACAATTCCAGGTATTCTCCATAGTTCGGTGTTCACATTTCCATTCTTCCTTCTGCATGTTGCAGCAGTGTGACAGCTACCACGACAAATAAAATAGGTTGCTCTCCCACTAGTTTCCACTCCATAACCATTTGACCGGTGTTCATAGGTTCTGTACCAGTTTGGGTTCTAGTTCATAGGAAGTTTCAGGACAACTCCTTTAGATCTTGGTGCATTACTTCCAGAGTTGTTCATAACCAACCTACACTCAAAATATATATGCCCAAACTTGTTGCATGCATAACAGTGACCATTAAATCTACCAGATCTAGTCACATTGTTTTGTATGCAAGGAAATTTATTATGGGCCTTGCTTCTACATACATTGGCAGTATGTCCTTCCTTAAGATAGTTAAAGAAAACAAGTTTAAACTTTTTCTCACCTTTACTCTTGTTGTTGTTTTTAGGTGTCGATTGCTCCTTTAGTGCATCACTCTTGGTTCTAGAGGTCTCACCTTCCTCGTTTCCAGAGAAACCAAGTCCAGTGGTATTCTTTGATGGCTTCATTGATTCCATCTTTTGCTCCAACTTAGCAGCACTCTGGTTGAACTTTGAAAGTATCTCCTTTGATTCAGCAAGTTCCTTGGAAAGCGCATCATTGGTTTTCATCAAGGTTTCATTTTGAGAGATAGCAGCATTTAGGTCTTCTTGGATTTCTTCTTTCTCTTCATTACCCTCTTGCAGATGAGAGGTGATGGTTCCAATCTCTTGCTTCAACTTAGAGATCTCACGCTCCTTGTCCTTCACTAAATCTTCATCTTTTCTTTTGTTTTCTATCTCTTGACTCATCCTAATAGTCAGTCCTTCTAACTCCCTCCTTAGGTTAGTTTTGGATTCATTTAGTTTCTCCACTTCTCTAACTGGGGCCTCCATGTCTTCTTCATCAAAAGAGCTATTTTCAATAAATTCCATCAATTGCTTAGCAAGTTCTCTTCTCTTGGCTAAAGAGGCTTTATACTTGATTTTGAGTTCATCATGGGCTCTCTCAGACTCGATAAGAGGGTGAGTGAGTTACCTCATGTTGTATTCCCCCATATCTCCTTCCAAGTGGTTAGACTTATAGAAAGGTAGGCTTTGATACCAATTGGTGAATACTAAGAGGGGGGGTGAATTAGTATACCCAAAAACTTAAACAAACTCTTAAGCAGTTTAACTGCAAACCGATGTAGCAGATTAAACAATAAACTGGTTAAAACACAAACAAACCAAGTAGCAAATAAAGCATTCACCCATAGAAGCACAATCACCATAACACAAGAATTTTTAACGTGGAAAACCAAATGGGAAAAACCATGGTGAGTAAAACTCACAAGTCAACTATCTACAGAATAGTAACCAGACCGGTTAAGGTCAGAACGGTTAAGGCCTTACAACATTCTTCACTAGAATAGATCCTATTAGGAATCCAGATCTCTGTTAGGAGATAAGTCCTATTAAAGACTACCTGGTTAGAGGATTTCAAATCCACAACTATGGACCACCTTGTTAGAGGATTTACAATAGGCTTGGCTAGGCCTACCCAGTTAAGGGTTTCAGACTTGTCGAAGATATTAGTAATCAACAAGTGAATGACCTAGACAGTAGCACAGAATGCTTGATTAGATCCTTGATAGCTCCCTGTTAATGCATTCCAGCACTACTTCAGTCTTCTATATTTTGCGCTCTCAATATCTGTCGTGAGATACCTTTTCTCACACAGACCTAATCTTCTCTCTAACACACATCAACAACTTTAAAACCCTAGACATGATGTCCTCATATAGGAACCTGATTTCATGTCGGTCCAATAAGATTAGACTACAATTTCCTAGGTACATTGCATCTAGACACATTTGGTAACACGGCACAGAAACACCGCCAAAGTGTCGGTGGACGATAACTCATCACACGTTACACTTATAATGGTTAACAAAGTATACCGATTATCAGTTAACAAATGAAGACTGGAAAACTGGAACATAGTGTTCCAATCAAAAGATTAACTGTCGATCGGCATCTTCATTCTGCTTGAGGTCTTCATACCGCTTGGGGTCTTTGGTCATGTTTTGACTAGTAAGCATCTTCTGGAAAAACATCGATAGTCTTCAACAAACAAAGACTATACATTTAATGACATACAATACCGGTTGAAACAACTACCAATTGAGAATAACTCATACATCAAAAAAGTGTGTGTCCATCAATGCCAATCACAACTAAACATCATCAAAATCCTAATAATGCAACTTATATATTCATTAATTAGGGTTATTGGACTGATTTTTTGTCATAGGCCAACACAAGGAAAGTTTTCCCATTGAAAATGCAAAGACCAATGCAAAGTTTGAATGAAGGGGCCCGAAAATAGGGCAGGGACAAGGGCACCACACCCTTGTCTTTCCCTTATCTTAGGACAGGAAGGAGGTTCAAGTAGTGTAGGGGGCAGAAAAAGTGAAGTTTTTGGGGATTGAGCAAGTCTCAGGTCTCCGATCAGGATTGGGGATTCGATTCGCCAATGTGAAGACTCTAATGTGGTCAAAAATTGCAAGGGTCACAATTTTATGACACTACATTTAGCCCCCACTTTAGCGGGTGTATAAGCATATGCCAATATTATTGGTAAAGTACAAGGAAACAAGATTAAAAGAATTCTACCATTTCAAGGAGGCAAGATACACCAAGCCCCCAGTGGACTAAGGATCTTACGACTTCGATTGACAAAGTAAAAGGGAAGATCGAGAAGAGAAAACCATGATTATAATTAGAAAGGCTCCCCTCACTATGAGTCATGAAAAGCAAGGATACCAAAATCACAAAGCGAAGCCAAGTTCACCAAGTAACTTTAAGTATCAAGAAGTAAAATATGAGCAGAGTGTATGCCCCCATGTTAAAGTGATTGTGTATGCCTTTGCAAGAGCGATTTCTTTAAGGTAGGATACACTCAAGAGAGAGAAAAGAGAGGGAGCACGTTATCGCAAGGATTTAGCCCCCAAACAAGCAATAAACCCGAGGATAATGAACACAAAACACGAGGTAGTTTCTCTTTCCTTGAGGTCAGTATGATGTATGATAACTCATGTATATAATATATATAGATACATATAAGAATTGTTATTCCCCAAAGAAAGGAAACTTCCTTGGAAGAAAGGGAACAGAAGGGTGTCTTTTGAGTCAACATGAAAGAGACCAAAAGAGATCTCAATGATTTGCATCATCCTCAAGTAGACATTAAGGGAAAAATAGAAGAACATGGATACACATAGAATAATAGTCACAATAGAGCAAGACATGAGAGAAGGAGAAGATCTATGATGCTAATGTTGCTAATCTAGCATGACATCCACCTCTCAATCTTTCTGATCACTATTTCAGGAAGGTGGGCAACACGCCAGAGGAGTGACATAGAGCACAACAGATGGAGCTATCACAAGATCCAAACAAGGACTATGCTCATGTGGTAAGTCACTTTGTTTGACCTTAGGAGCTAGGATTAGGGTTTTTGAAAATTCAGCTGATAAATGCTTGTCCACATCAACATATTCATAATCACTATCAGAAGCATTAGGATTTGTATTGCCATCATGAATAACATTTTCACTCATTTCTTGATCTAGATTTATAGAGAGAGGAGTACAAAAATGAATAGGAGTAAATCCATCACATGTTTTTTTGTAATTTATGATTTGGAGATGTAGGTTCAACATATTTCTTAGGAGAAAAGGGAATCATATCAACTATTGGAGTCTTGGGAGATTGAATGTTTTGAGGAATAACTTAAAGAGCTCGAGCACGATGTCTTCGTCAGTGATGTCTCGCACAATGATTTTGTCGAGTCTTAGTAGAAGGCTGGGAAGAAGGAGGAACATTTGTTGAAGGAGGAATAGTCTCCTCTTTAATATTTGAAGGTTTAGGTTGGGATCTTTTAGGTTGGACAAGAGGAGAGGCAAGCCACTTCTCTCTATAAGAGGAAGGAGGCTAAACTGCACCATATAAAGTAGGAATATTAGGTGTAGGAAGGATACCAAGTCCATCATGAGGAGGAGGTACAGGTCTAACCTTAGGAGGAATATTGTTGTTCTTATTAGGAGAAGTCATAGTCACATCCATAGGAATAGGTAGAGGATCTTCCTTAGGAGGAAGATTAGTTCTATCCATTAGGGGAAGAACTTCAGCTTCAAGAATGATAGGAATGTCAATTATTGGGGATCTAGGTTGACTTAAGGATAAGATCATATCTTTCTTCCATTTTTTATAACACTGGAAAAGAGCACCGCTCCTTCGTGGAAGAGATTGAAATTTATTAGGCCAAAAGAAATCAATAGGAACACCTAGGCTTCTTTTGGATGGTCAAAATAAGATATGGTTAATGGTCATTATTTCTCCATTGTGGGAAAATTTTAAACACTTATGAATAGGAGAATAAATAGCCTTCATGCAAGACAACCAAGAGTAGCCCAACTTCACACGGAATTGCTCAGAAGAAGGAATGATAACAAAGTTGACATCCATAGATTTAGTGTGAACTTAAACATGAAGGGTGATAGAACCAATGGTAGGACAAGAGAATTAATCAAATAACTTCACAACCATATTAGAGTCTTCATAAATCGGTTTATGCAATCGTAAAGTGAAAAGATACTCCTTAGTGATGACATTAACCATGCAAGAGGGATCAATAAGAGCACCATGGCAAGGTATGTTCTTAACCTTTGCAACTATGTATAAAGGGCCATCAGGTGCTTTAATGGTCTCACTAGGGTCAAATGTAATACAAGGGTCTTTAGGTATCTCTTGTTTCTCTACCATATTCACTAAATTTGGAGTTGTGGTAGTAATATCCATAGGAGAGAAAGAGGTATGTTCAGTCTCAATCACGTTAGAGGTATGAGAAGGCAATAGATCAGTAAAAATCTTAAGATTTTTATTAGGAGGAGCTACTGATTTGTGTCCCTTATCATTCACACCTACCAAAGATATAGTATTATTATCAATCAAATCTTGAATCTTAGTTTTAAATGCAAAACATTTCTCAGTATCATGACCAGGCTGACGATGAAATTGACAAAAGGAATTGTTATCAAAATAAGGGGATCCTAGCTTAGATGGGTCAATGGATTTTATAGGAGGAAGTATGATAAGATTTCTTTATAACAACTAAGACATAATACTATGTAAAGATTCATTCAAAGGAGTAAATTGTCTTTCTCTTTTGAAAATTTTAGAAATAGGAGGCACACCTTTTGTAGAATTCACATTGTTGTTGTTAATTATATCATTGAACTTGATGAATCCTTTTGTTGGTTTGAACTTTGCAAATGGTTGTTGAACGCTCTCCCCCTTATCACTCAGAGCCATAGGAGTAGATTTCCCCATTTGACTCACAGCCAGTTGATAATTGTGGAGTGTTGCACACAACTGCGGAAAGGAAGTAAACTCAGACAAAAGAACTTTTTCCCTAATATCTTTTTACAAATTAAAAATTAAAATTATTTGAATATCCTTATCAGTTACAGGAGAACAAATTTGAGCACACAAATGCTTATATCTACCAATGAAATCGGTGACTTTTTCTTTAACACCTTGTTTACAATGCATTAAATCAGTCAAAGTGATTTTAGAACCAATGTTGTTTTGAAATTGTTGAATGAAAGCATTTGCTAATTGTTGAAAAGAAATGATAGAATAAGAAGGCAAAGAACAATACCATTGTAAAGCCTTATCTCTTAGTGTTCTTGTAAACATTTTTGCAAGTAATCTTTGATCATAAGAAAAATCAGTACACAAGGTTTGAAATGTTTTGACATGTGTTAGAGGATCACCTTTTCTATTATAGAGTTCCAATTGAGAGACCTCAACATGCTTAGGTGGGATGACTTTAACAATATCAAGAGAAAGTGGGCTCGTAACATCAAATATGGGCACCCTAAACTTGTATTGACTCATGGAAGCAATTTGGTGTTGTAAGGAAGACACAATTTGAGAAATATTGTTAATGGTCACTTCGATAGAAGAATTGATGTTAGACATGGTTGATTGAGAAAGTGGTGTGATGTTATTGAAGGAAGGAATTGAATAAGGTGGTGGGACATTATGATGAGTAGGCATAGGTGATAATTGAGTAGGAAGAGGGACACTCAAAGGAGGAATAAAATTATTGAATGAATTTCCTCCTTGTGTCACATTGATTGGTTGAGGGATAATAGGAATGTGTATTGAAGACATAGGTTAAGATGGAGGATTAAATGAAGAAGAGGGATTTCCCCCATGACTAATTGTTTTAGGAATGACATTTTCAATTGAAGTAGCCATGATGTTTGAGGTAAAAGTAGGAACACTAGTCATAGGAGTAGTCAAAGGAATAGAAGAATTGATTTGTGTTGAAGGTTGTGAATAACCTAGGGTTTTGGCACAACTCTTTATAGGCATGAAATTGGAATCAAAAATATGACCAATTGCATGCAATATATCAATTCCATTCTTATCACTTTGAATCATTCATTTCAGACCTTCAATGAATGGAAGAGCTTCGCTATTAGGGTACTCTTGGGACCTCCATTGTTGAAAGTTGATCTATGGAAACTGTAGTCAAAGCTTCTTCTTCTTGTTCATCATGGGATTCATCAATTGGATAGATAGGGACATGATTAAGATGGGAAGAATTAACATGATCCTCATTAAAGAAGTCACCCAAATTATGCTCCATCTCCTCAATAATTAAACCTTGAAAAGCCTTAATTCTAATGCTTCGTCTAACAGGGATAGTATAGGTAGGCCTAATAGTGGTAAAACTCATGCACTAGAGGGAAAACTTGAAATTTTAAATTTGAATTTTGAATTATAGGAACAAACTACACAAAAATTGAATAATGCAAAATTTGGGAAAATAATGATTAAACAATTTGAACTTTGTTGAAAGAAGAAAATGACACAATTTCCAACAATAATTTTATGATAAATAAAAGGAAATTGAAATTTTTAATTAGGGACAATGGGATACCACCTAATTTTAAATTTGACAAAATCAAAATTTTTAAAATCAGGGTTGATTATAATGAACCCCTTAATTTTAAAAATTTGCTTGAAATTTGAGATGTTGAATTTTGAAGGTATTTTTGTTTTTAGAGGAATCAAAAATTGATAAAATCAACCAATCTTTTGGATTTAAGCTATTAAGTACAGTCATAACAGTCTCTCAAAATTTTGGGAAAAAATCTGGGGACCATATTGAAAGTGCACACGGTCCGACCAACTTTTTTCAAAATTTTCAAGGATGAAAGTTACAATGATTTTAAAGCTAACCCCAAAAAACTGGTGGATTTTACAATCTCTAGATAGACAAAATTAAGGTTTGAATGTGAAAATAGGACCTTGTTAGGGTTTTGAGAATAATAAGAAATTGAATTGCAAACATGAAAAGGGTCAAACCTAATGGATAGGGACACCTTGAAAAATGTTTAGAAAATTGAAATTGATTAAAATTTGTACAAAATCCAATTAAATTTGAAAATTAGGGTTTTAGGACCTAACCACTTAATTTTTGAAATTTTGAATTTTAAAAAAGGAGAAAAATTGAAAAATTGAAATTTACGAAAGAGGATAAGTCTGAAAATAGTCACAAAACTGAAAATTAAATGGAGATTCAATTTTTGCACAATTTCAAGATGACATTTGAAGACTAGGGTTTTGACAATTAACCTCTTAATTTTGTGAATTTGATTTGCAAATTGAACAACATAATGAAGAAATTGAATTTG
Organism: Cryptomeria japonica; assembly: GCF_030272615.1. Lineage (NCBI taxonomy): Eukaryota > Viridiplantae > Streptophyta > Pinopsida > Cupressales > Cupressaceae > Cryptomeria > Cryptomeria japonica. The sequence goes on along the minus strand of NC_081407.1, from coordinate 248,497,910 downwards.
ACCAACAAAGCAATTCTTAGATCTAAGACAATAGCAAGCAATTTTTACAAAACACAAGTTCAATTTCAATTTTAAAAACTAGGGTTTTGAATGAATTAACCACTAATTTTGCAAAAAATTGAAAAATATGAAATGATTTGAAATGTCAACCATGTACGATGTTGGGTTCACCAAAATGTAATGGGGTGGAAAGTGAATGAAGGAGAGATCACGAGGAAAGCTTTTCTTCCCTCTGGGGAGAGGTGAAAGTTTTACTGTGGATTTCCCTTCATACACTTTATCCACATTACATTTAAAAGAGGGGGGGAATTCACAAGATCCAATCTTTGAGGAAAGGGATTGAATACTAAATGAATTAATAATGAGGTAGAAATAAAAAAAGATAACCCCTCTTTTTGAATGAAAAATGGAATTATGTGTTTTGAGACTAAGTGTAAAAGTAGCAAAGAACTTATTATAACTTGAAATGGAAGTCTGGGATGAAGCTGTGCACCTAGATCTGGCTATAATATGTCGAGACGAAGCTACCCTGTGAATTTGAGGAAAAGTTGTTGGGACTGTGTTAAAAGTGCACACGGTCCTCCTGTGTAGGGGAAAAAGCGAGACTAGGTTAACATGCCCTAATCCTACCTTTTGACACACATTACGGAATATGAAAGAGCCTAGAGGTATCACACAATTGGCTACTTCTTCTTGTGGAAGAGAGAGCCACGGGCTACCTATTAGGATTTCTATTCCTTTGTTGCAATTGAAAGATGAAATGATGCAAGTTCAATCCCTAACCCCAAAGTGCAAGTATGAACTAATAACAAGATTACAGAATTGAACTTAAATGATGGAAAGCTATAAACACAAGGACAAGACAAGAATGCAAATGCGTACCCGGAGTTAAAATCTGACTGAAAATGTTCAGGACGGGGGCGCGGGCGCCACTGTCCTGATTCTGCCCCTGAAACTGCTCCGAAAACTGCTGTTTTGCAAAGCTGTCAAAAATGCTGAAAACTGCTGTCAAAAGGACCAGGGCGCCCAGCGCCCCTATCCTGGCAGGACCAGGGCACCCCACGCCCCTGTCCTGGTCTTTTGTTCTGAGATTTTGTGTAAAGTTCGATCTCCGTCTGCTTCTTCCGGATCTGTAACTTGCGGCGTTGTCCGGATTTCGAAACCTGCACTTATATCTGAAAAGGTGTGGTGGGCGGCTATATAGGGTTTTGCCTTAGTCAAACCCCCGCTTTGGTGATTTCCACCTCCACGAGTAGCCAAGGTGTATTGTAAAATGTATTGTGTGTGTAGACCTAGTGTGTGTGCAAGGTCCTTAAATGCAAGAAAGCAAACTAGAGCAACCTAGAAAGTAAACCCTAATTGCTTGTAAATGATAATGTAAATGCTCTAAATCAAGATGCAAAGTGATCTAAAGCATGAATAAAGGATATATTGAAGCGTATGCAAAGACATGAAAACAACATGAAATCATACCCAACCCTCAAGGGAGGAGTACAAGCCAATCTTCAGTCGGTAATCTCCTATTGTTCTTTAATGTCTCCCAAGCCCTAAATGGATGAATGAAATTGATAAATGCTTGATAGAAGGATGTTGAATGTTATTGAAGTCTTCAAAGATCTGCTCTTTCGCTGCATAGAACATCCTCGAAAGCCAAAATTCGGATCCTTTCAAATGAAGAAAGAGAGCTCTTATGTATGAAACCCTAGGTCTTAATTTCAACTTTAGGCCGACTTAGAGATTGAATCTCCTGCCAATTTCTTGGGGTTAAGCTTTATTTTATGATTGGATCGCGCTCCTAAAATTTCGGGAAAAATGTCCAGGACCATGTTGCACTCCGAGCGCCATGGTCCCGACAACTTTTCACCAAATTTTCAGGACCGTCGGATATGATGATTTTAGAGCGAATCCCGAAGTTACAGCTGATTTCGAGATGTTTTGACCCCCGAAATCAAGCCCCCAAGTTCAAAATAGGACCTAATTAGGGTTTTAGATTAAATAATGTATTGGAAGAATAAAATGAAAGGGGCACACTTTAATGAAAAGGGCCCAACTTAATGATGATGAAATGATAAAATAGAACCCTAGACCTAATTAATTTAATTAATTAAGTGCTAAAGGGAAATGCAATGCAAAATGCAAAATGCGCCAAGGCGGGTGCTAAACTAGGTGTGAAATTGTACCACCCTAGCAAGTGCGTACAATTTACGACGCTACACCTCCAAAAAAATCAGCGAAACAAAAAGGGTTTTTCCGCCTTTGTGAATGGAGTCCAAATCTGCAAATACAGTTGTGCACCTGCAACCTACACACAGAAAAGAGAGGAAAAGGGGTTGGGATTAGGGGTTTGCCTTCAAGTCAAACCCTCATTTTGGAATTAACCAAATGATGAAAGAAAGTACCTGCAAGTAATTGTAAATGAAATACTGATATGTAATTCACCTCAAGGGAGGTTGTAGATAGAATTGCTTGTGTGAAATTGAATGTTGAAAGGAGTCTCCTCTTCAATGGTTGAATCATTGACTTGAATGCAACACCTAGCCTTTAAGGGAGACTTGAGAATGCTCAATACTTGAAAGGGATGCTTGAATGCTTGAATTCTTGATTGCTTGAACTTGTGATCCATGAAACTTCCAACTTATGCAAATGGGAAGGCAAATGCAACTTATATATTCGTCAATTAGGGTTATTGGACTAATTTTTCATCATAGGCCGACACAGGGAAAGTTTTCCCACTGAAAATGCAAAGACCAATGCATAGTTTGAATGAAGGGTCCCAGAAATAGGACAGGGACAAGGGCGCCATGCCCCTATCCTTCCCTTATCTCAGGATAGGAAGCAGGTTCAAGTAGTGTGAGGGGCAAAAAAAGTGCAGTTTTTGGGGATTGAGTAAGTCTTGGGTCTCCGATCGGGATTAGGGATTCGATTATCCAATGTGAAGACCCTGATGTGGTCAGAAATTGTAAGGGTTGCAATTTCATGACACTAAAAAATGGACAATATAAATATATACATCTTTTATATCATAAGATTCTCCAGAAGATGCCTTAGAATATGTGTCAAATTCCCACCCATGTGAGTCAGTTTTAGCTTCACTGCTAGCTTGTAATCTACAAATTTGTTCATATAGATTGTAGGTTGCTTCTTTTGTTTTCCTTGCCATCTCTTTTCTTCTCTCATATTTCGCATCTTTTGGATTGATGGTTACTTCTGCTCATCTTGCTAACAGATCTTCTTGCCTTACATCAATTTCTTGTCTTTGCTAATTGGAAGTTGATTCTTCTTGGGATTTTATATCATTTTGTTCTTCTTGTTAATTAGAGATTATTTCCTCTTGTCCTTGTTGTTGATTAGAGACTGATTCCGCTCTTTGGATTGCCAACTCTTCTTGTTTTCTCTTGTTCTCTTCTTCTTGTTTTCTAGTAGATGCTTCCTCTCTTTGGATTGCAAGTTCCTCTTGTCTTTTGTCATGTTCCTCTTTTTGTTGTCTAGAATGTTTTTCTTCTTTTGGAGTAACTTGTCCATACCCTAATCCTGGTTTCCATATTTTTTTGTGGGTATACTAACATTGTTTTTTTTTTTAACTTCTTCCTCCTTATATAGCCATTGTACCACATATTTGTCTTTAGTTTCTTCAGATAATATTCCAATTCTAACAAATTCTTCCTCTATTAGATAGTTCAAATAACCGGAGGACAACTGAGACGAGGGGTGAATCAGTTGTCACCAGATTACCGGAACCTTAAGCGTTTAAAAATTTATTACCAGAACACATAAGACCAATACTGGAATGCATAAACCAATTACCAAAATAGCAGATAAACCAATTAAGCACAACCAACAATTAGAGAATAGTTACCATCCACTTGACACCAAGATTTGTACGTGGAAAACCCAGTAAAGGGAAAAAACATGGTGGGAAACCTACCCATGGTCGGATAATACTTCTACAGTAAGTATGTGATTACAAATTGAGGGGCCTACACTTGCAAGAAGGCCAACAGCCTAGAGCACACTGCTCATTACAAAAGGAGTCTCGTTGACTACATAAGAAATCTAAACTACAATCCGGAAGGAAGAATGAACTGCAATAATAGCATTTACTATGCCTGAATACAGTTCCGGTTAAGCTCAATACCAAAGGTCCTAAACCTCTGGCATAAACCCAACTCGGTCACCTATGATCAACCAAATCCTCTACATGAATGATTATTACATTATTTTCTTCCATACCATGATCTACAATGAGATCATACACATATATATACAAACCCTAGACCTTAAACAATTAGGTCGGCCAACCAGTCAATAAAACCTATTACATAATTATAAAGCATATCAACCTGAGACCAAACAAATATCATCCAACCCATAAGTCATCCCAGAAACAGATTGACAAGTCCCAACAATATGTTACATTAAGTCGGTCCACAACCTAGATAGCACCAGACCCAATTTAGGTCCACACACGCTAAAGAAATGATCCCAATTAGTCAAGGCTCTAACATTATCACCACTAGCATCCTGAATCCCTGCTAGAAGCAACACCAACACCACTTATGCATAATATCAAAAGATCTTCAACAAATCTCTATCGATGAAACCCTCACCGGATCAAAAAACCAGGCTTACCAACATATAAGATAGCATCCGATCACCAAATCAATACCAAATGACTGGACATAAATTTGAGTAGCATGAATAGCAGATCCAAGCTAATTCCATAAGCCAAAGCATACCAAAGTATACTGGATCAACATGATCTAACCAACCAAAAACCAATCATCCTATCAGGACCAATTGAATACCGGTAAACAATCAAAGCAGCTAGTATTGACATCAATGACAAAACATCAATGCAACACATAATCAATTCCTTCAAATTGCAAACAATCTCCCCCTTTGGCATTGATGGCAACACTAGATGTGAAAAAAATCCAAGTGCCAAGAAATGTCAAACAATTCTCCCATACAAGAATATAGCAATGAAGTTTTGATCCGTACTCTCCCTATAGATGATATCACAGTTAATTTCTACAAATTTCTCTCCCTAATGTATATAACTCCTTAATTTTTTCACATGAATATCTCTCCCCTTTGACATCAATGCCAAAGATCTGATATAAATATCAAAGCAAAATTATAAACCATTGAATCACAAGACTAACTACTCCCCCTAAGTAGTAGCATCACCACATCAAACCAAAATTAATAATAGCTATGATAATGCATATCGGACTGATGCCAAATAGCATCAATCAGTTTTCTTTCGGAATGGCAGAAACCCCTAATCTGTCTCTGAGGTACTCAAATGATTCTCTAGGCAAAGGTTTAGTAAAGATGTCTGCAATCTGCTCTTTAGTGTTCACATAAACCAATCTAACTTTATTTTCTTCCACCTTCTCCTTCAAAAGTTATACTTTATAGATATGTGCTTTTTCTTAGAGTGGAATATCGGATTCTTTGATGTCTATAGTAGCAGAGGTATCACAGTGAATAACTATTGGTTCATTGTAATGCACTTTTTTGTCCTTCAACATTTGCTTCATCCATAGAACTTGTATATAGTTAGTAGCAGCAACAACATACTCAGCTTCAACAACAGAAAAGGAAGTACATGACTGTTTCTTGTTGATCCATGAAATAAGTTTCTTTCCAAGAATGAAGCTCCACCGAAAGTACTCTTTCAGTCATCAACATCACCTGCCCAACCTGCATCTATATATGCACATAAAGTAAAGTCATCATCTTTAGGATACCACAAACCATATGCAGATGTTCCTTGTAAGTATCTAAAAATCCTTTTCACTGCACTCTCATGATTTTCTCTAGGATCACTTTGATATCTTGATGCAATGCAAACTGCATTCATTATATCTGGTCTAGTCTGAGTCAAATATAGAAAACCTTCAATCATAGACTTGTATCTTGTAGGATTTACCAGTGTTGATTTATCTTTCTTTGCCAATTTCTCACTTGTAACCATAGGAGTACTAACTGGTTTAGAATTTTCCGTACTAAATTTCTTCAACAACTCTCTAGCATACTTAGTTTGACAGATGGAAATACCTTTATCAATCTGAGTAATTAATCTACAAACCTAAGAAAAAATTCATTTCCCCAATCATAGACATCTCAAATTCATTCTCCATATTGTTAGAAAATTTCATGCACAACTTATCTTCACCTCCAAAAATGATGTCATCAACAAAGACCTCAATAATCAGTATATCATCATCAGTGAATTTATAATATAGATTATTGTCAGCATTACCTTTAGTCAAACCAAGTTTTATAAGATGTTTGTCCAACCTTGCATACCAAGCTCTAGGTGTCTGTTTCAATCCATATAAGGATTTCTTTAACCTCTAAACCATGTTTTTTATCATCTGAAAGTGAAAATCCATCTGGTTGCTCAATATAAACTTCCTCATCAAGATCCCCATTTAGAAAAGCACACTTAACATCCATCTGACAAACCTTGTAGTTTTTATGTGCAACATAGGAAAGAAATAATCTTACAGCTTCAATCCTAGCTACAGGTGCAAAGGTTTCACCATAATAAATTCCTTCCTTCTGAGAATATCCTTTACAAACTAATCTAGCTTTATTCCTCACAACTTGTCCAACTTCATTTAATTTATTCTTAAAAACCCATTTAGTTCCAATAACATTCTTATATTTAGGTCGGGGAACTAAAATCCATGTGTTATTATTTTCTATTTGATATAATTCTTCTTCCATAGCTTTAATTCAACATTCATCTTTACATGCTTTAGTTATTGATACCAGTTAAACTTGAGAAATTAAACATACCTCATCAGCTGTCAATCCTCTTCTTGTCATCACTCCTTTGTTCTTATCCCCAATGATCTGAACTTCTAAATGATTCAACCTTACATACTTAGGAGTCTTCTGACTCTCTGTTTCTCTTTCCTGATCTTCAGTTACTGTAGAATTTTCTGATAATGCTAGAGTAACTGGTTCAACATTCTATTCTAGTAAAGGTGTTACCGGTTTAGTTATGATCATTTCCATTGTCGGTTTTTGCTCATAAATTTTTATTTTACTTCTATTTTGCTCATCCACCTTGACATTAGTGCTCTCCACAATTCTCTGCAATCTTTTGTTATAACATCTATATGCTTTTATTTCATTAGAATAACCAAGAAATATACCTTTGTCACATCTAGGATGAAAATTGCCAATGAAATCATCTCTCTTGATATAACATTTACTATCAAAGATTTTGAAGTACTTAACTATAGGTGTATTGCCAAACCATAACTCATAAGGTATCCTACCGGTTTCTCCTCAGATATTAACTATGTTGAATGATGTGCTCACTACTTCTCTCTAGTAGATATGAGGTAGATTAGCTTCCATCATCATGTTTCTAGTAGCATCCAAGATAGTTTTGTTCTTTCTTTCCACAACTCCATTATGTTGACGTGTCCGAGGAGCAAAAAATTGTCTCCTTATGCCATGCTTCTCACAAAAGTTATTAAACTCACGGGATGTGAATTCTGCACCATGATATGACCTTAAGCACTTAATCTTCAATCTTGTCTCAGTTTCAACCTTATCTTTAAATATTTTAAACTTTTCAAAAGCCTCAGATTTCTCCCTTAGAAAAGTAACCCACATCATTCTAGAATAGTCATCAATGATTAGCATAAAATATCTATCACCTTGAAAACTTTTGATTCTAGTAGGACCACACAAATCAATATCAATAATATCAAGATCATTAGATTTGTCTTGTATATTCTTAAAATAGGTTCTGACCTGTTTTCCCATTTGACATTCCCTACATACTAGATTATAGGGCTTCACAATCTTAGGTATATCTCTAACTATCTTAGTTGACTTGATCTTAACCATGCAATCAAAATTCACATGACATAGCCTTTTATGCCAAATCCAACTCTCATCAATTTGTGCAATCAAACATGTCTTCTCATCGGAACTCAAAGAAAAAATATTACCTTTTGTCTGAGTATCGGTAACAATCTCCAATCCAGATCTATTAATGATCTTGCATTTTCCATCCTTGAATTGTAATTGAAATCCCTTATCCACCAACTATCCTACACTCAAAATATTATGCCTTAAACCTTCAACATAATAAAAATTTTCAGTATTGTGCTTACCATCTAATGATATGGTTCCTCTTCCTTTGATCATGCACGCTTTGTCATCTCCAAATCTAACCAGACCACCATCAAATTCTTGCAAAGATAGAAAATTCATTGTACCTCTAGTCATATGATGTGAACATCCACTTGTTAGATAGTTTAAATAACCAGAAGACAACTGAGAGGGGTGTGTTAGGCACAATGCACCACTGAGAGCGGGGCGAATTAGTGGTTCTCAATTTTTTCCCTTTAACTAACTTATGTGTGTATACTGGTTATGGGATCTAACACAATGCAGACTTACCAGTTAGTGGGGAGACTAATCAAAAATGCAATCACACACAAGGGGACATCACATAACACTAGCATGTATGAGGAAAACCCAAGATGGGAAAAACCTCGGTGAGAAATGTTGTTGGAGTCTACTGCTCCAATCCAGCCTCACAAAGAAATCTTCTTATTACAATGTTTAGGGTACCAACCCAAGGAGCACCAACCCTTGATAGTTTAGGGCACAAACCCAAGGAGCATCAACCCCTAACTAATTTATGGGCTACAACCCAAAGGAGCACCAGCTCCTGCTAGTTTATGGGCATCAACCTAAAGCAGCTACAACATAGTGATCACAATACATTATATTTAAATACAAAGGTAGTAATCTAGTTACAAGTGAATCTTGTAACCCCTCAATAAAATTCTCCTTGTCGGTAAGGTACCTCATCTGCCTTACCATTTCTCTGCTTACTCTAATTGAATCTTCAGAAACTCAGCCACTATCTTGTTGGATCTCCTTTATCACTCTCTGATCTCTTGTTCTCACTGTTGTTACTTAACGGTTCCTTCTTCACTCCGCACATTGCCTCTTCTCTTCTGGTTTACCTCTATCTTGTCCACAACTATATGTCACTATCGAGTCTCTACCATTCCTTTTCATTTGACCGGGTTCCATTGGTTATTCATTCAACTTGCATTCACTCTCTACCACCTTCTCACCGGTAGCCTTGACCTTACCGGTTAAACCCTCTTACTAGTTCTCCTTCTAATACTCAGACACTTAAGATCTTTGCCAAATAGACAGTCTGATTTCATTACTCATAGAGGTATACCAACACTCTATCCAGCATAGCCTTCTCATGCAACATGATTCAACTAGCACTCCTTATTGATTTTGGCTTGCGTATATATAAACAAGTTTTCCCACCAAAAACCAATTCAAACTTTAGTCGGTTAGGGTTTCTTCCATCGATCAAATCTTCATCAGATCCGATCCAATCTGCCTTGGATCAATCACCTGCATTAGGGGAATGCATCTATACATGTTTTTCATCATCCAATGCATATTTTCTAAAAATAGCAAATCTAACCCTTTTCTTCAGCCTTGAAATTAGTCATCACATTTATGATCCAGTTGTTTCCTTCTTGAGGTCATCCTACAAACTGATTTTGTACCTTGAACATGATGCCAGCAAATCTTTGACCTTCCTCTATCATTCATCCTTCATCAAGCTGCAAACCCTGCAACTCCCTTGTGATTGTCGCAGTCAACATTTAATGCAACCACGAGTACCTCTCTGGCACTAGACATTATCGACCTTTGCATGTTCGCCACCTCAATTCTGTGTGGCATCACATTCTCACTGACATAGAGTTGGTTCATGCTTGCACATCTGGTAAACCCTTAACAGAACTAATCCATATTAGTTTGCTTATACTGGAACAAACCTTGCCGGTAAACTTTCATGCTAACACCAACTTAATCTTGCTGGTGTAACACATCAACTAAGCATCGAGCGTGTCGGTCCTCAGCCATCAGGAGTAACTCATCATGTGTAACTTCATCTGATGAAGGTCTTTCACTTCTTTACATTCAGCTCACTCATCTGCATACTGATATCCTTGTTTACTGGTAACTACCTAGATGACTCAATTTCATCATCCTCCATTAGATCTACACCGGTGGCAACACAACACACCTTCTTCATTTTAGTAACTCTATTTTGTGTGTAGCTGCAGACATAGCATCATTTGTTCAGTTCATCTCACAGCAGGTTTTCCATAGTGGCAAAACCATTCACTTCAAATCTTCCTTCACCATCCTGGTGACACACCTTGTCTTCAAATGTTTATTTGGTGTGTATCTCTGATCACACTCTCTGGAGGCTTAATTGATCTTAGACTCTAGAAGCATTCTCATCTTTCGCTTGATCATTTGGTCTGTCCATTCACTCACCTGCCTTCTGCTTCTGATATTGCACTGATATGACATAGTTGTCATTATGCAGATGTATCTCCAACTTGACATATGTCCCAGTGGTTTTCCATAAGTCAACCTGCACATAGAGGCAATACACTCTATCAACCTATCACCTAGCCTGTGATAGATTCTTCATCCAATGGGAGTCCTGCTAGTTAACCTTACACTATCAATTTGGTGGCCTGCTCATACTTCACCTTCGGTGTTGATGTGATTCAAATAACATTCCACCTTTTCATCACATACAACATCCAAGCATCCTACTCAATGTCAACACTTCACTTACCAGCTGACATGCTCTCCTTACCAATGATACACTATATTGGTAACCTTACCATATCATCCACACAAGTCAAGCACTAACTTGTGTACCAGTGACTCCACTGATGTTCCTTACCTTACCGGTGTTATGTAATACAAGTTGATATCAAAGATATCTCATCATGTTCTCCTACATGACAGTATTGCACATACATCTCTCATACTAGTTGATATCAATGACAACACAATGCCAATAGGGGTGAATTAGTTGACACAGATCATAGGAACAATTATCAATTTAAACTTTAATACCGAAACCCAAAACAGTAATACCGAAATAGCAGTTAATCCAAATTAAGAATAAACAATAATCACAGAATAAAAGCCATCCACACAACACCTAGAACTGTACGTGGAAAACCCAGTAAAGGGAAAAACCACGTTGCGAATCCTACCCACAGTCAGATAATACTTCTGCAGTAAGTATGTGAATTACAATTGAGGGGCCTGCACTTGTAGGAAGACCAACATCCTAGAGCGTATTGCTCATCACAAAAGGAGCCTCACTGACTACATATAAATTCATACTATAATCTGGAGAAGTGTTGAGCTGCAAAAGATAGCATCTCCTATGCCTGAGTATAGTTCTAGTTCAGCTCAATACCAGAGGACTAAATCCCAATTTGATCTCCAATGATCAACCAACTCCTTTTCCTAAATGATATTACATTATTCACACATTGCATTCCTTGACCATGACCTCTTACATATAACCATGATGATCTATAATGAGATCTTACATCTATTTATACAAAACCCTCGACCATAAACAAATGGGTCGGCCACCAAAAAATAAACTAATTACATAATTACAAACCATGTCATCTTTAGACAAAACAAATAATATCAACATATAAGACATCCTGAAATACATCCATAGGTCTTCTCCACACATTACATTAAAGTCGATCCATAACCTAGATCAATCGGGACCAAGTATAGGTCCACACACTTCAGCAATGAGCTCCAACCACCAAATCTTGAACATGATCACCAACAACATCCTAAAACTCCATCAGAAGCTGCACCAACACCACTTATGCAAATCATCAAAGATCTCTATCAGAAGCTATGTCCGTGAAACCCTCGCCAGAACCAGAAACTAATCTTCTAAGCAAGCAAAATAGCATCCAATCACAAGACCAAAACCAGCTAACCAAATATGAGTATAAGTATCATGAACAAGCTAATTCCATCACCAGACTATACTAGAGCCTACCAGATCATCCTGGATCCAAGTTAATAAGAAATTATTCAACCTACCGGGACTAGAAGGGTGCCAGTAAAGCATCCAAACAACTAGTGTTGACATCAATGATAAAACATCAATGCAACACATAATCAATTATACCAAATGGCCAACACCACTATCTATGACCCATTCATTCTTATCTTCAATTTTAGCAGCAAGGGCCTTTTCTTTGGGTAGATTCTCTTCCAGTACCAGATCATTTTCCTTGATATCCAAGAATACCCATTCCTTTCCACTACCGGAACCACTTGCAGAGTCGTGTGTTGGTTCATCATCATAATCAGTCACACCTTCCTCATCAACAAAGTAACATGATTTATCTTTGTTTCTCCTGTACTTATGCTTGTTCTGATATTCAGGCTTAGGCTTAAAATATCTTCTAGCTCTTTCTTAAAATCTTGAATTCCTTTCAGGATATCTAGATGCAAAATGACCTATCTTATTACATGCAAAATATTTAAAGGATGATTTTCCTTCATACTTACTTCCTACCAGTCCTTTAGGTACTCTTCTAGCAAATAGGACTTCAAGTTGCTCGAATTCTTCATCTATCTTCCAATTACTTTGCATACAAATCTTTCCAATCTTGCTTGATGGTTGATGATGTAAATGCATGAAAAGTAGATTCAGACTTCATAGCTCCAAAAAGGTCCAAATTATTCAAGCTCAAAAGCAAATAATTTCCCAACCAAGGTATCACTGTTGACAGAAGTATTATCCATTGTTCTCAATTCATTAATTATAGTAGCCTTCATCTTATAAGCCAGTGGTAAAGCTCTTAGAACTTTAGAAACTATTTCATCTTCACTCAAAGATCCACCACAACATTAAATTCCAATGACAATTTCATTTACCCTTTCCATAAATGTAGTAATCCTTTCATCTTCTTCCATCTTCAAATTTTAATATCTCACCCGGTAACCATCAAGTTTAGCAATCTTAACAGTAGGGTCACCTTCATTTAGAGTCTCCAACTTGTCCCATATAGTTTTTGATGTTTATTTGTCAGTCAATCCCATTATTTGTTGATTAGAAAGTGCACACAAGAGGGCTTCTCTAGCTCTACAATCATTCTCAAGCTCCTTATCCATGTTTTCCAGATGCTGCATTAAAAAGGGTTACACCATTCTCAGTGATCTCCCATATTTCCTTACCAAGACATCTCAAATGATTCTTCATCTGAATCTTCCATACTCTATAATTTGTTCCATTAAGCCTAGGAATTTCTCTCTGAAAGACAGCTGTAGATGAACTAGATGAACTTGAACTGTTAGATGCCATAGGATCTTCCTCAAGTGGTTAAGCTTCTACAGAGAGGACCAGTGCTCTGATACCAATTGTTGGACAATTCAAATAACCGGAGGACAACTAAGAGAGGAGCAGGTGAATCAGTTATCACTAGATTACTAGAACCTTAAGTATTTAAAACTATTATCGAAACACATAAGATCAATACCAGAATACATTAACCAATTACTGAAATAGAAAATATACCAAATAAGCACGATCAACAATTAGAGAATAGTTACCATCCACATGACACCAAGATTTGTATGTGGAAAACCTAGTAAAGGGAAAAACCATGGTGGGAAGCCTACCCACAGTCAAATAATACTTCTGCAGTAAGTATGTGATTACAAATTGAGGGGCCTGCACTTGTAGGAAGGCCACCATCCTAGAGCACACTACTCATTACAAAAGGAGTCTCACTAAATATATAAGAAATCCATAATACAGTCCAGAAGGAAGAATAAACTACAATAATAACATCTACTATGCCTTAATACAGTTCCGGTTAAGCTCAATACTGTAGGTCTTAAATCTCTTGCATAAACCCAACTTGATAACCTATGATCGACCAAATCCTCTGCATGAAAGATTATTACATTATGGGCTTTCGTACCATGATCTACAATGAGATCATACACATATATATACAAACCCTAGACCTTAAACAATTAGGCTGGCCACCCAGACAATAAAACATATTACATAATTATAAAACATGGTTGCATGAGGCCAAACAAATATCATCCAACCCATAAGTCATCTCAAAAACACATCGAGAAGTCCCAACAACATGTTACATTAAGCCAGTCCATAACCTACATAGCATCGGACCCAATTTAGGTCCACACATGCTAAAGCAATTATCCCAATCAGTCAAGGATCAAACATGATCACCATCAGCATCCTGAATCCCTACTAGAAGTCGCACCAACACCACTTATGCATAATATCAAAAGATCTTCAACAAAGCTATGTCGGTGAAACCCTCACTGGATCAATAAACTAGGCTTACTAACATATAAGATAGAATCCGATTACCAAATCAATACCAAGTGACTAAACATAAATCTGAGTAGCATGAATAGCAAATCTAAGCTAAAGCATATCGGAGTATACCGGATCAACATGATCTAACCAACTAGAAACCAATCATCCTACTAGGACCAACTGAATACCGGTAAACAACCAAAGCAAGTAGTGTTGACATCAATGACAAAACATCAATGCAACACATAATCAATTCCTCCAAATTTCCAACACCATCATATATTTGAAGAGGTTTTGTGGGAGCTGTGGTTGTGAATTTGTTGTTTTTCCAACACCATCATATATTAGACTATAGAGAATACTCTCCCATTCCCTTTTCATTCAATCTCAGTTTCTTATCAAAACTTTCTAAGGTTGATGTCAACAATTTCTCCTAGGGTGCTTCTCTATTATGAGGAAATGTGGCATCTTGACTTGGCCTCAGATTGCTGCAATACTGAGTTGAATCTGCTGAAATTGTTACCTCTTGTCCGTTATAAGGGAAGTTAACACATTGGTGATATGTCAAAGGTACTACCTAAATTGTTGGCATTGTGTTGTCATTGATGTCAACTGGTATAGAAGGACGATAGGTATGGGAGTATTGATGACATGAAATCATTGATGTTAACTAGTTTTGTAGGTCACCGGTAAAGAAGAAGATGTCATTCAGTACAATGACCATTAGAGTCACAATTGAATCACTGGTACATAAGTTAGTGTCTTACTTGTGTGGAAGATATGGACAGGAGACCGATGTGATACAATAACTGGTACATGATGACATCTGTGAGTGGGCAAGATATTGAGTTGTTGTTTGTGATGAAGAGGCAGAATATTACCTATATCACATCAACAGAGGAGGAGAAGAATGTACAATTCATTAGTATATTGTGTGGATGTAGGACTCCCACCTAATAGAGATATAGTCACCATGTGAAGAGATGACCCACACCTGATCATGAGTGCATTGCAGGATGCAGATGAAAAGGACTCACTCCCACTAGTAAGTGGAGCTTATATCCTATTATGCAAAGTGTGCATCTTAGCTCTGTGAGATAAGACAGAAGTAGAAGATAGGTGAGTGGAGGCTCACACTAGATCTACTGGTGAATCAAAGGGATACCTCAAGTGCATGACATCAAGGATATGCACTAGACCGACATAGAAGGCATGATAAGCCACCGGGATGGAAAAGGAAGAGTACAGAAGTGATGAGTTTGTCACCTTGACAAACTGGAAAAGATGATGTTCAGACTAATGATGGTGAAAGGCATAACAATGGCTGCAAAGAGAGAGTGCAACTGGTATGAAGATGCCTTAGATGGAATCACTCGAAGGCTAATGACATGGTGTCATCCGGATGGGTACTAGTGAGCATGAGAACCAGTAAGGAAGAAAAGAGTCTAAGTGATGTGCTCCTATCTGATGAGAATGAGCATTCTATGGATAGATATGTCTGGTGACCACTTAAGGTGTTCTCCCGGTAGATTAGAAATGTACAGACATGAAGGGTAATCGGTAAAGTGTGAGATACTGGCAGGGTTTGTGAATCGGAAGGAAACAAGGACCGGTTGTGTGTTGATTGTCAGTGACCAAGTCTAGCCGACACAAAGATCTTTGATGAAGTGGATACCAACAAAGGATGCCACATGGAGTTGAAGTGGTAAGATCGTAGAGGTTGGTGAAGTGTCATGTCGATAAGGTAGCTGGTGGTTGGTCGACATTAAATGTTGACTGTGAGGATCGAGGAAGAAAAGCAGAAGATTGTGGCTTGAGATGAAGAAAATAATAGAAATCCAAAAAGGACCGATCTTATAGATCAAAGCATATTGAAGAAGTAGTTTGGTGAGTGTATCAAGGAAGGACGATCTGATCTTTGTGCTCACTTGTCAAAGGAAACAACTGAGATATTTATGAAATTTTAAAAAATGCAGGTCAACATACAGGGTCCTATTTGCTAAGTTTAGCAAACGTGTATTGGGAGGTACATTAATGGAAGTGATGTGCATATAGTTGTCTCGTAGCTCAGATCAAATGAGATCCGATTGGATTTGTTGTGCCTCGTGATCAGCAGAAGAAACCCTAACCGCCTGAAGTTTGAATTGTCTTTTAGCGAGAAAACAAGTTGACAAATAAGCAAGCCCAAATCGATGAAACAAGTTGCAAAAGGAGAGAGTGTTGTTGTTGCAAAAGAGAGAAAATTAGTCAAGTGCTCATCAAGAGTTAGAGGAGAGACTGAGTGTGAGAGAGAATCAGGTTGAAGAGTTCAACCGATAAGAATGAGGCAAGCGGTAGTCAACCATTGAGTCTGATAGAGGAGCAAATCGATGGTGACCAAATCAGCAGAGAAGAGCCATAGCAGATTGCAGAGAAGGGAAGTTGAGGACCGATAGGTTTCAGATGGTAGATATATAACTAATTTATCAAGACCGATGGAGGAGAGAAGCAGAGAAGTTGAGAGAAGAGGCAACCAAAAGAGAGAACCGATAAAGAAAGAACTTGCAGTGAACTGGATAGAAGATCCAGTAGAGAGATTTGAAGAAGAGTTACAAAATCCATTTATAACAAGGCTATTAACTTATAAATGATTATTCTTTGTATTCACTAATTTGGAGCTCGGTGCAGGGGTTGTAGCTCCTTGGGTTGGTGCCCTAAACATTGTAATCAGAGATTCATTGTGAGGCTGGATTGGAGCAATAGTCTCCAGCAGCATTTCTCACCAAGGTTTTTCCCATCTTGGGTTTTCCTCATATATGTTGGTGTTATGTGATGCCCCTTTGTGTGTGAATGCATTTGTGATTAGTTTCCCCACTAACTGGTAAGTCTGTATTGAGTTAGATCTGATAACTGGTTTACACACAGGATAGTTAAAGAGGAAAATATTGAGAACCCCTGATTCACCCCCCTCTCAGTGGTGCATTGAGTCTAACATGCATATCATGGATCCATGGTCTACCTAGAAGAATGTTATAGGATATATTCAAGTTTAGAACTTGACAAACTGTATCTCTTTGAACTAGTCCTATTCTGAGTGGTATTACCATTGTTCCTTTAGAGGATCGCTCTTCTTCATCATATGCTTTGATCATTATTTTGTTTCTCAGATCCACTACTTCTTCTGAAATACCTAGGGCATGCACTAAACTCAATGCACAAATAGTCAAGCCTACTCCTCCATCTATGAGAACATGTTTGATGCGTGTTTTCTGAATAATCACTTCAATGTATAGTGGAGCATTGTGGGGATGTTGCAATGACACGTCATCACATTCTGTGAATGATAGGTTATGAGGAGCTATAACATATCCCACCATGGTTTGGAACTAATCAATATCTAAGTATTTAGAGACTATGGTTTCAACTAGAGCCTTTTCTAATATTTCCTTATGCATTGGTGAGAGTTTTAGGATCTCTAGGATTGATATCTGCGCATGGGTTTTATGCAACTAATCCACTATGTTATACTACCTTGAGTTAGATGTTACATTATTTGTCACTCCTGGGAAGGTTACCTTAGCCTTACTTCGAGTAATGGCCTGTGTTGGTTCTACTGGTGTTTTCTCTTTGACAATAATGACATTTACTACATTGTCATAGGTGTGAGCATAGTTAACTTTTGCTTTCCCTTTGTCATTTTGAGTATTTGATGGTTCACATTTTTCATAATTCAGTAGTGGATTTTTGAAGGCCATATGCAATTCATTATCTTTGTGCCCATTCACTATGATGACCTCATTAAATCTTGAATAACATGTTTGAGTCTTTGACAATCATTGGTTTGATGCCCTTTGTTTCGATGAAACTCACAAAGATGGTTATCATTCCACCAACTTGGTTTACGCTCAAAATCTCTTGCTTCTAGTAATGTGATTAATTTGTTCACAAGAAGAGTTTTAAAAGTTGATTGCAATGGTTCACCAATGCTGGTAAACTTTCTACAAGCATTGGGAAAGAATGATTTTGATTTAGCGTTATTGCCTTGATTATTTATTGGTCCCTACTTAATGGATTGAAAATAGGTTGTTGTGGTTTAACATTATTGGTATCAACTACTCCATCATTCACAACATTTATGTTTCTTGTCCAAAATTTTGGTTTATAATCATTGTGATTGTTGTTGTTGTTGTTATTGTTGAAGGCATTTGAGGAATTATTTCCTTCTTTATAGAGTTTCAATTCTCCTTTCTTAACCATAGCATCCTCTATTTTGAGGCCATTTTCAATCATCTTTTCAAAAATAGGAGGACATTGTAATTTGAGCCTATAACTCATTTAACTTGTGATATTATCAATGAATATGTCCATCTTTTCATGATCTGGCACTGGTCTAGGATATTTGTTGAATAAACGTCTCCATCTCTATAAGAATGTCATGAAAGACTCCCCACTCTTTTGTTTAATATTGCACAAATCCAACATAGTTATCTCATGTTGTATGTTATAAGAGTATTGTGAAATGAATTTATTTACCAACTCTTCAAATGATCTAAACCTAGGTGGTAATTTAGAAAACCACTCCATTGATTGTCCACTCAAACTTCTGGGGAATAATCGCATGAGATATATTTCATTATGACAAAATTCCATGCTCATTGTACAGAAATCTCTAATGTGATCTTGTGGATCAGTTTTTCCATCATATTTGTCATATTTTGGGATCTCACTGTTAGATACTTGATCAGTCCCAAATACACTGAGAGGGGGGGGGGGTGAATCAGTGTCTAACCGGTAAAGAAGAAATTTAAACTTGTTTGCAACTTTATAGCCCAAATTAATATATCGGTAAGCAATAATAATGCAGTAAAGAAAAACAAAATTATAACCATCAATGCACACTATAACACAGATATTTTTGGTGAGGAAACCCGATAGGGGAAAAACCTCAGTGGGATTTGTGACCCACAATATTTACTCACTGGCCAATATGAAAAAATATTACTTATACAATAGGGGCCTGCACATGTAGGAAGGCCAACAACCTAGAGCTCACTACTCAATCACAAAAGGAGTCCCACTGACTACAATTGGATGGTTAAATCCAATGACAATGTACTGCTCAAAATAGCATCTGCAATGCTGGATTCGATACTGATTTAAGCTCTGTCAGATACCTCTTCCATAAACCTTGCTTCGCTTTGCTCTACTCTTATTTTCTCATAAAATAATTACATCAATATGCATATACGGTTATTCACTCTCATATACCTCTTACATTCATTACCTAATTACCTTTCAAAATGACCTACAAGATCTCATACATATATGAGTCTTTACAATACATCATGTCAGCTATATAGATAATATTACAAAACAAAACAATATTATTTCCATGTCAGCTTAGAGTGTCGGTGTAACTTGTGAACCATGTTACTAGTTCATTGCCATCAATGAAAACATCAACCATTCTCCTCTGAGTGTATAATGCCAACAATCTCCCCCTTTTGCATTGATGACAGCACTCATGAGAAAAATCCAAAAATTGATATCCAAAATTGAAGTCCCAAAACTGAGTGTGCTCCCCCTAAAAAAATGATCTCCTTCTGTACATTTTTCTCATACACCACTACTCTCCCTTTGACATCAATGACAAACTTATGTCAAAAGAATCAAAGGAATTCAATATTTATCTAGAAACCTGTAACCGGTTATGTACAATCTAGAAAAATGTCTGCCAAAACTAAGTTAAGACCTTGCAAAAACTTAGTATTGTCAGAAATTATGGTCTCTGTCTGTCGGATCATGCCGATCAAAAAATGCATTTGTTGCTCCAGTGATCCATTGCCTTGAATATATGTCTTGGTTAGCTCATTCTGGTGTGTTAATAAGTTGTCCAATCTGGGGCCAAGTTTGTTCTTCAACTCTCGGGTTTTCATTCTCAACCTTGCCTTCTCCCTTTCCAATTTCTCAATCTTCTCTTTATAGATTGCCATTTCCTGATCCAAAACTGAAGTAAGTTCTGAAGAACCAATCATATTATCAGCTATATCATCAATTTCCTTCTATTTTTTCCTTATTTCCTTATCAATATCCTTGGTTAGATGGTGAGGCTTACATGCTTCTCTGTATAACTCTTTGTATTCCAGAATGGTGAAATTTAGTGCTCGTAACAAAGAATCAATCTGCCTAGTACAATCTTTAATTATTCTGTCAAAGAATTCATCTTTCTCCTTATTCACTCTTTCCTTAACAGTCTCTTCATTTATTTTATCCACGGTTTGAATATTAGAAGAAATGAATTTGGACAATGTGTCCAATTTACTCACAAACCCAACAATGTGATCAACTTTACATGTCGGTGCAATCATCTACAAAATTGGTAAAGTATCTGTTATCACTGATTAAAAATGGGCTTTTCTTTTCCCATGATTGGCTATGGTTTGTTGAAATTTTTGAATAAGGTGCAGTTTCAAATGCTTCAGCTTTGTTCTAGACCTCAAGGGTTTAAGGGTTTTTGATTTTAGAATCTCTTGTGTTTGTTTTAAACCCTCTGGTTTCTAATCTTTCGTTACTTTATTCACTTAAGTAATGGGTCATGGGGTCGTGGGAAGTGTCCCCCCTTGTTGTTTGTCTAGGCGGTTATGTTAATTAATCAAAAAATTTATGCCTTATATGTTTTTCTCCTAAAGTTGTCAGGCCCAGTAACTAGTGCACATCTCGCGGATGGATCCATCGCTCGCGTTATTTCGCTAGGCAAAGTTGTGCGTAATTTAAAACCAGTGAAGCTGTGAAAATGACATGGCATGCCACATAGACGGTCTAGCTGGTTGATGATAGCGAGTAAAATGGTGGCACACGGCACAAGTCACAACAGTCAGCGGGTCAGGATTAAAGGCTAAAAGGCGGGCCCCAGAGGTGAGTCAGGTCGCAGTTAGGAGATGACCTGGCGGGTACAGTTGTCAATAACTTACTGGAGCCCCATGGTTTTCTTTCGACGTATAAAAAAGTGACAAGTCAGCTCTGAAAGTGACTGGACGCCAGGTGTTCACAGTGAGTCAGCGGGCCCACCCCTCCCGAAAGCCTTTTCAAACGGTTAAATACCGATCAACTTAAGAGATGATCCGATGGCCCGCGTTATTTCGCAAGGGTAAGATGCTCATTCTTTATACCCCATGAAATAGCGAGAGTGAATGAGAGTCGTCCGCGTGTCATGATGGTGGCCCTGGAGGATACAGTTGTTAAGAGTTTGTTGGGGCCCCGTGGTTTTCTCTTGGCAAATGAAAAAGTGACAAGTCAGCTTCGACAGTGACTGGACGCCAAGTGTTCACAGTGACTCAGCGGGCCCACCCCTCCTGAAAGCCTTTTTAGATGATTAAAAGCCGATCAACTTAAGAAATGATCCGATGACCCACGCTATTTCGCAAGGGTAAGATGCTCGTTCTTTATACCCCACGAAATAGCAAGAGTGCATGAGAGCCGTCCACATGTCATGATGACACGTGGTCTAAGAAGAAAGTGTGGGCCCGCCAAGGTGGAACCGGCGGTATAAAGGAAAGACACGTGGCCAGCGTTAAGTCAAATGCGAAGGAAATTTCAAGGCCAATGGTTGGGTGCCACGTGGTATCATGTAGCCAATAGAAAAGCGGGACCCAGCGCGAAGCCAAAGCTGTTAGTTAATCTAACGCTCGATCAAGTTTCTTTTGATCGGACGGTCGGCGCTATTTCGCAGGACTAAGCTGCCCGATAGTTATGCTTCGCAAAGTTGCGAAAGAGCAAAATGAAACACTTGCAGGAACGTTGTGACCCGTTGGAGCGAAAAATATGAATTCTCGTATGAATTCAATTTTGAAGGGACAGCCGAAGCATGCGGAATCAATGTTGTAGTTAAGGCCCTGAGTACAATATTTGATTTCCTATCAACCGGGTGAAGATATCTTCTAAAGGATTTTGTAGAAGAGCAGCAGATGTAGAGTTATTTTCTTCAGGTACAGAGCAAGTCAGTTCAGTTGCAGAGCAAATTCCTTCAAGCGAAGAACAAGTTCTCTCGTATTCTTGTGTAGAAATTCCTGTGTAGTGTTTTAGATAAGATAATTGATTCATCATAGAATTGTTTAGGAGTGGTATTCATTTCTTACGTTTTCAAAATGGCTCCTAAAAAAGAGTTTTCTTGCAAAGTTAACTATTTAGAAAGGAGTGTCTGTGATGATTTTTTAGAACAGTTGACGTTGTCAACTAATCAGGCTTCAAAGGCAAAAGAGTTAGTGCCCAAGGCTTCCCGTTTAAAGATAGGAGAAGGATTATATGACAAGGGTAACTGGTTGAGAGACCCACAGGTTGGATTGTCTGGGTTGGGGTTGTTTAAAGTTGGATTCGGAATGAGAAATTCTCCTGCCCCGCAAAACAGTATTTGGGACTTAGATGTCGGGAAATTAGTTGTCCCAACGGTATTTATGGACACAGATTTGCTGACCCAAATTGCACTCAACTATGATCCAGTCACAAGAAGCATTCGGGATGTAAATGGGAAAACCCTTGTTGAGATTAATGTTGAAGAGTTCAGGACAGCTTTTGGGCTTAATGAGTTCACCAATTTTCTAGAACCTATAAATTTCACATCATTAGCCCAAATTTATGGTGCACGGAGGAGTCATCTCAGGAATGGGCCTCTCAAGGAGTTTTTTGTGAAGATAGGAGGGTTAACAATTGTAGGACCCAACACACAAGAGCCCTTTTCATTAAGTATGTTCACCTTGAGGGCTAAAGGAATGTATTGGGCACTTTGCCAAGTTTTGGGAGAAGATGCTGAAGCAAATATGCCAAATCATTACTTGTTAATGATTGCTCAGATTTTGAATCCTTCTCTCGCAATTACATTTGATTATGCCTCTTTCATTGTTGATGCTATTCATGGAGGGTTAATAGGAATCAAGAATGGAAAGGTGGATAGGCCTTTCGGATGGTACTCACTCCTAATGCATCTTTTTCTCTTCAAAGGTGGTGATTACTTTGCCAGTGGATTGGACCTTGTTAAGGAGAAGGAAGGAGAAAAAATGTCGATACAAATATGGAGTACTGTGTTGTCATGGGATAGAGAGGATGCTAGTTTTTTGAAGTTTGATAAATATTTTGCATCTAAGATAAGGACTCTCCTCTGCTCTGAGAACCCAAGAATCCCCAAAGTTCTTCTGGAATTCATAAGACCAAAAGAATTCGTAGAGAACATAAAAATTGTTCATAACTGGGGTGACATTTACTTGTATCCAGTCTCCATAGTTTTTAGAGTGTTTGGTTTCAGAGGCACCTCATTTTTGCTACCTTACCAGGTCCCTCTCAAAGTAGGAATCGCAGAGATCCTTAGACAAATTGGTGGCTTACAAGAGGCAGAGTTGACAGGCAGGGGTAAAGGGACTATTTTCCCTGCAGCTACCATAGCTCACCAATTTGTAATAACAAAAGGAGGCTGGAATTGCTTTGAGGATTTCCTCAAGCCTTATCATTTGTCCACTGCAGTGTCCAAGTGTGCTGATCCAGAAGACTTCTTCAACGGTATGTTTAGGAAGAAGGTAGCATGCAGAGGTAGGCCCCATCAATTCCAGTTTCCTGAAGACCTCATCAGAAATGAGTTTGATCTAGATGAGCAGGAGCTAAGGAAAGAGAAGTGGGTGGCTTATAAGAAAGCCTTGGATTTTGTGCATCAGTTTGATGCCAGCTATGACCCATTGTCTAGCTTTTTCCCACTGCAGGAGAAAATAAAGTTTTTGATTGTTTGTTTTGAAGATGTGATGTAGACACTGAAGGAGAAGAGGGAAGCTGTAATCAAGAGCAACCCTAAGAAGGCAAGAATGATCCTAAGTAGGTCAGCTTCCAGCAAAGCAATCCCTCCTGGTGATTATACACTGCATAAGAAATCCAGTTATAGTGTGTTGATGCCTACAACAGGGGAGCCGCCTCTACCTCCAAAGGAAAGAGGAAGATACAAGATGTCATTGACATCCAAGAAAGCCCAAAGAAGCAAAGGGTGGGGAAAGAAGTACAATCAGATACACCTTTGTATTCCCCATCCCAATCCCCTATCCATATAGGAAATGAGCAAGCAGCAGCTGAGCAACTCCTACAGTTAGGTAGTCTAGGGGAAATTGCATACACTTATGATAATGTGGATAGGAAGGTTAATTTGTGCAAGAAGTACACTGATCAAGTTTTTGAGTTGCTCCCAGGAGTTTTTGCTAGCCCGGATCAATTAAAGGACAAACAAATGTGGCTTAAGGAGATAGAAGCTAAATTGTCGGCAAGAGTTAAAGGAATTATTGATCTTGATGATGCTTCTTTCTTTGTTGTGACAATACAAGAGATAGAGAAAATTAAGTCACATTATGGTTTTCTCAATTCAGAAGTCAACAAAATGAGAAATTCTTGGAAAAGGTTGACTAAGACCAAGGATAAAGTGATTAATTTCTCATGGCCGATAGAAGAGGTGTATGGTGAGTGGACAACTAAATATGCCACCATGATCCGGAATAGTTGGAGAGCGCCCCTGAAAAAGTAGAAGAGGTTGCAACTGAACAGCTTGTTGAAGAAACTGCAGTGGCTGAAAAGAGCTTGTAACTGCTTTTGCGAAAAGCTTGTAACCTCTTTATTTTGAAAGGAATGATTGTAACAAACTCTCCTCGAGAAGTCCGAAGCTTTGTGCATCCATGTTGTTATAAATGGATACCAGGACTAGAGGAAAGGAGATCGCAAAAAATTGTAAGAAAACGCTGCAAAAATTTATCTGAGCTTTTCTAAGTCTAATGGAGAATACTCAAAATTTCTTGTAATATTTCTTGAACTAAATATCAATATACAGACCATCGGTTTTGAGTAAAGCTTTGTGTTGTCTTCAAGTGTGTTTACAAATTTGTTTACTATTTTCATTCTGAATAATCCAGGGTTATTCTGTTTGAATGGGATTGCAAAGCAATTTTAGTAGAAGTGTTCGTTAGCTTTTCTCTTTAGGAGGGAAATTAAAGATGCAGGGATCACTCATACCAGTAAACTCTTTGGAAGAGACTTTGAATTTTGATGATCATAGCTTAATTTGGAACGCGTAAATTCTTGTAGGTGTCAGGCATATACAAGGATTAATAGAAACCAAGCCAATGGGAAGCATAAAGATGTTTTGTTTGAGGAGTCTTATTTGAGTTTAGATGACTCTGTGACCTTGGATAAGGCACTGGTATTAATTGAAGTTGTTTATTGCATGTTTTGTTGATCGAAATGCTGAATTTAAGTATAGTTTCCATTCTTTATTTTCAGTTGATTTCAAGGTGAATAGATCCACTGGTTTTCTGGACTGGTTTGTTGTGGGTTTATATTCGAAAGTGTGAATTCAATTCACAAAGGTATACCCACCTGGGCTCTGAGTAATTCCGAAGTGTAGGAGTTTCAATCAAACCTTGTCATATGTTGTCTTGAGAATTTCCTTATCTTTGATGTCTATTCTACACTGAGTTTAATCATACTATTTTAAGGATGTTGAAGGAAATCAGATTTTGAAGACAACAGTATCATCAATGACCTTAAATGCTAAGGCATTGCATTCTGTGATCTTCTTTATTGAATCTAAAAGTACATCTGTAACATTTGTTGGTCTATAATCCATGGTGGAAGTGCTAGTGCGGAGTGCTAGGTTTTGCAGTTGGTTTCTTATCTTCTCTGGATGTCTACATATTAACCTTAACCACTTCTTCCATATTGCTTCCATCATTAACCTCTTCTTTATTCACTGTTTCTTCCTTATTCTCACTTTTGTTTTCAACCTTATTTTCATCCTTATTGTCTGCCTTGCTGACTATCGGTTTACATATACTCTATGCATGCCCTATTCTAGTTCTGGTTCCTATTTCTGCTACTTCTTATGCCAATATTTCAGTGTTAAGCTGAGTATTATCAGGGATCAATTCTGATCTCTTAACTTCAGCTGGTATCTCAATATTCTGTTAAGAGTCAATAGTGTTGACCGGTGACTCAGAGATCTCAATATTTGTAGTTTTAGCTTTCTTTACCTCTCTAGTTTCCTTATCCAACACTCCCAATATTGTGGAAACAACACCGTGTTCAAAGTCCTATTAAAAAGATATGGACAAATGTCTTCTAAAGAATATCTTTTGGCACTTGTTCCATTCTGCATATCTTGAATCTGTTGTTGTAGAGTTTGTATTTGATGAGTGAGATTTAAGAGAGGATCACAAAGATGATTTCTTCTTGTATCTTCATGAGTTCTTGTGTTATCATGATTCCTTCTTGTTTCATCATGAGTTCTTCTTGTGTCATCATGAGTTCTTATGTCTTCCTGAGTTCTTGTTGTGTCATCATGAGTTCTTCTTATGTCCTCATGAGTTCTTGTTGTGTTATCATAAGTTCTTGTGTCATCATTCATGTAACTAAGAGTTTCATTATTTTTCTCATTGTTATTGTATCATTTGATCCTTCATTTTGTCTTAAGTTGTTTATGTCAAAATCTTGGGGTAGTTTAGCGCCAGATTTTGCTAACATTAGGAAGTATTTCTCTTTTTCACCCATTTATCAAATTTAGGGTCTTGTTGGATTTCTCTAATGTTTTCTTTAGTTATCTCTTCCTCTATTTCATGTCCTTTTACCATTCTCTCAAAATCTTCCGCCATTTCAGGTGTTTTTATTCCCCTTTCTTCAATTTTTCATCTCTAAGCCCTGGTTAAAACAGGCGTACATGTGACCTGAATGCTTTGCGAGGTTTTGATTTTCTAAAATGTGTCTCAATATGTGATCAATTGTTGAGGTAAATATGATAAATTGATGCGACCACTTCTATTGAGAGATTGAGATAATCCTGATCTTTGTTTAAGGCCTGCATTCTCATAGGTTCGTTGTCAAACTCGTTTCCGACCGCACAGATAATTACGATAGCGATGTAAGAATACGCGATTTTTCAATAAGAGTTTGCGGTTTATATAGAGAATCTTCTCTTTCTCAAGATTGCTTTTTGACTAAGCTTCCTCTTTTTTAGACGACATGAAATGGTCATTCAAGTGTTTATAAGTTTGCAAGTTTTTTGATCCTAGTTGGAGTGCAAAATTTTGTGATTTTAATATGATCAAGTTCAATAGGAATGATATATCCTATGTAGATACTAAGGTTAGGTTGATCAAGTGTTATAGTTTTGTGATAAAGGATGATATATCCTAATGAGAAACTATGTTTGAGAGATCAGTTTATCAAACACAATGTGATTATGCAATTTGAGATGTTGAATCTTAAACTTGTAATTGGAGATGAATACTTGAAAACCTTGGCGTGTCTTTGACAAAAGATGACCTAGTCACCAATTTTAACTATTTGAGAAATGGGTTGTTTTTGTTTTATGATTTTGACGCAGTTTACCAAAAACATTAACAAAAGGACCAAAAATGTTGCTATATTGACCAGAAACACTGTGAAACTCACTAGGAACTCTACTCTGCAAACTGAAAATGCTTTGGTATTGACCAGAAGCGCTATGCAATAGACCAGAAATGCAATGAAACTGACTAGAAACATTGTTGAACTAACCAAAAACGTTGTGAGACTAACCAGAGATGCTACAAGTCAGATCAAAAAAATTGTGAAACAAACCTAAAGAGCTAAAATTTGGACTAGAAGAGCTGCTATTTGGACTACATGAGTCGTTGATTAGCTTGAAAGTGTTGTTCCATTATTTGGACCAAGAACTCTAGAGTTTGGACTAGGAACTCTAATGTTTAAACCAGGAACTCTGAAGTTTGGACCAAGAACTCTAATGTTTAAACTAGGAACTCTGAAGTTTGGACCAAGAACTCTGAAGTTTTGACCAAGAACTCTAAATTTTGGACCAAGAACTCTGAAGTTTAAAATACTGATGTTGGAACTTAGACAATGGTTGTTTTGACTCCAAGAGTTGATGTGCTATTTTTTGGACTGAAAGAGCTATTGTTTGGACCGGGAGAACTACTATTTGGATCAAGAGAGCTACTATTTGTACCAAAAGAGCTACTATTTGGACCGAAAGAACTACTATTTGGACCAAGAGAGCTATTGTTTGGACCAAGAAAGCTATTGTTTGGACTGAAAGTGTGACTGTTTGGATTGAACGTGTGATTGTTTGGACTGAAAGCTATTGTTTGGACTGAGAAAACTAATCTATTGTGAAATGTGTAAATCTGACAGTTTGAAGTTTGAGTTTGAAATTTTTACTAAGTTTCAATGGATGATATCTTGACGTGATTTAAAAATACAGAAGCTAAATTGTCTTTGTCTCAAAGAACAACATAATTTGTATGTTCAAGGCTTTGAAGAATGCCCAAGTTTTTACAGGTTTTGAACAATTGAAAACACACCAATCAGTCTATCCTAAGGATTTTGGCTTCATTATTATTTCTCAGCCCATGGCTTGGTACCCTATCAGCTCACATAGCCTTCTCACCTCGTAAAGGGAACTTGTGTTTTTGCCTTTGCAAGAGCTAGTGGAGTCTTGTTATGCGCCTAGCAATAAGGTCTCAAAAATAGAGTTCGTACATACCCTCAAGAGGGACATATGGTGAGTGTCTTCGAGAGAGATTATTCCCCCTCTCTGCACTGAGAGAATAATAATGTTTAGAGGTGAACTAGATAGCTTCTAATTTTAAGTGGTACTAGTAAGGGATTCATTCGGTGCATCGGGGTATAAACTTAATTAAGAGGTCTCTCAGCCTTGAAAACCAAGGTTTGATATACTCGAAGGTATGGAAGGAGAGCTATTCTAGAGCACTACTGTTGACTTGATTTTCTTCAAATCACATTTATTTTAATGTGGGTTGGAGTACTTGGCGTTAGTCATTCCCACTTGGTGCATTCCCCTCTCACCAGCCTTATGGGCTTCTCAAGAGGGCAGGCCCGCTAAAGATATGCACTAATAAAAATAAAAGATGAGTCTATCTTTCTTGTCACCTAAGAAAGATGAGAGCATACTCACCTATCATCAAATACACATAAGAAATGTTTGTTAATTTCCATTTGTAATTAGTCTATGTGCCTAATTTATCAAAAATAAGGGCAAAATCCCATGACTGCACACAAAGTTAGTAGTTTATCATGCAATATTTGATGGTGAAAAGGTTTATAACTTTGGTCTTTGGCAATGAAATAAGTACCTGGAAATCAACAAGCTACAAATCAGATTCGGGAAAATGATAGTTTAGATGCAAAAATGAGAAATGTGGAACATAACATTAAATTGATGAATGAAAAACCCAGAACGTTGCAAGAATAATTGAAACTGCTTTCATATTAACCAAAAATGCTACTCTATGGTCCAAACATACTGCAAAACAGACCATAAATACTGCTAGATGGACTAGAAACATTGCCAAGAAAACCATAAATGTTGCAAGATAGACGAGAAACCCTCTCAAACAGACCAAAAATGCTAAAGTAGGGAAAAAGACATAAACAAAGTTGAAAAATCCTTTATGAACACCATTCAAGGTGATGGGATGCTAAAACGTAGACCAAGATCACAAATCTGGAACTTGAAAGAGCTAATTTGTGCATCCAAAGAGCTATTCAACCTATCAATGAAATTTCCTACAAGAAAAATTGTTAAAGATCGAAGGGGCTAGGCCCCATGGTGGGCGCCAATAAATGTGCTAATAAAAATTAGTGTCAATTGTAATAAACAAGCACATAGATGAAATAATAATAAGAACTGGGAAGCAAATTGAAAACTCAATGAAAGATGCAAACCAATGGCCTCCTTTGAAATGTCCCATCTTCCTCTATTTTTGAGGACCTTGAAGGTGTTAGATTGTTGGCTCTCAGCAAAGTAATGACCTCCAAAGTGACAACTCAAAAGTTGAGTAGCTACTTGATCATGATTATGCAAATGATTTGATGTATGATAAGCTAAAATGATTGATTAAGCTACATGATTGATATTGAAACTAGATTAGCATCATTATTGCTATACTAAACATGCTATGATTTGATCTAATTGTCAATTATGCTAAAATATTGAAATTTTAAATGCCTATAGTAACTATGCAAAAAGCTATGATGCAAGGGATCCTTATTGCTCCCAAATGAGGGGTATTTATAGGAATTCCTAAGCCAAAGTTGAGGTGGCAGGAATCGACGGTCTAGATTTGATTTGAAGATATCAAAGGCTAGGATTGAGGAAGTTGGAGAAGAAGTTGGAGGGAGGGACACACGTCATCCCTATGGTGACAAGTGTCTAAGAATCTTTAACAAATTTCCCACAAGAAGGCAAGTGTCAAAAGGGAGAAGACATGTGGCATAAGTGCCATGTGTCTCAAGGAGGGAATATCCAACCCACAGGAGGTTAGGATAAGGAAGTTAGGATGTGCAAGATAGGATAGAGTTAGTTATACCGAGGATTAGATTGAATGGGTTAGGTTAGAAGGTGGTTAGGCTAGGTGGTGCAAGAGCACCTAGTTTTGCTTATACTCTCCATTTTTGGTATTTTTCATGCTTAAGTGTCTTGTTAGTTTTGAAATGTTGTCATAGGTTTCTTTGAGTCTTTTCATAGGTGTTTGATCTCATTTTTTTCTTGAGAGATCAAGTTTTGTTTTCCTAAGGTTTGAGTTGTCAGTTTTGTGCTCCTAGGCCAAATAATGGTATTTTTCATGCTTAAGTGTCTTGTTAGTTTTGAAATGTTGTCATAGGTTTTTTTGAGTCTTTTCATAGGTGTTTTATCTCATTTTGTGCTTGAGAGATCAAGTTTTGTTTTCCTAAGGTTTGAGTTGTCAGTTTTGTGCTCCTAGGCCAAATAAGGCTAAAAAGTGGAAAAATACCTTATAGGCTTAGCCATGCTTTGGAAAGCATTTAAAAATGTTTCTAAAGTGTTTTTAATCATTCGTAGGTGATTTTGGAAGGTTGGTTGTGTAAGGTTGCTCAAATTGCCACTTGGAGCAACAAAAGTTGTCATTCTTGCTTGTAAAAGTTGTCATTTTGGACACTTTGTGTAAAAAGAAGACAAAAATGCCTTATGTCCATATAGGAATTGATAACCACCTTAAAATTCTATTTATATGACTCCCTCTTCTTGTTATAGGGTTGGATTTTGTACTTTCTAACATAATCAATTTAAAGAGCAAGCTTTTTTCTGATTTTTCTCATGTTTTACACTTCATTTGTATAGCAGTTCATACTGGGGCTTCTCCTTTCTATACTGTACCTTTTAGAAAGTGGATTTATTGTATATTAAATTCTCTACATGTAATTAGTTTGTAGGTTTTGAATTTGGAAGTTGGTTGTACAAAATAGTTTCATTTTTGCTCCTTGACTGTCCTGTCAAGGGTTTTGGACTCCAAGATGCATCAACTTGTCTAAATCCAGGTTTGGGCTCCCATGGATGGACTTAGAAAATTTTTATTGCACATTTAAAATGTAAATATTTCATATTTTGGCTAGGGTTGTGAAAAAGAAGTGCTTTTGAGTTCATGCTAGGCAAGTTGGAGATGGACTTGGCTAGTAAATTTAAACAAAGACTCAAACAAGTTTATGCTCAAAGGTCAATTGAGTGAAAAAAATAAAGGCAAAGGTCTGCACTAGTCTCCTTGGAGTTTTAGATGTATTTGGAGCTCCAAACAGTGTGTATTTCACCTTGCAAAAGTGTTGAGTTGTGGCTGGCAACGAGTACCCAGTTTTGGGAATTTAATGTCTTTTGAATCCAAAAATTGCTTTATGGATGTGTTCATGCTTTGGAATCTTGTGAAAAGTGTTAAAAATTTGTTTGGAGGTTTCTACATTCTTGGTTTAAGGTCTCTATGAAGTTCTAACCCTTCAAAGTGCAGGAAAACCAGTGAATTAGCAGTGACAGTGCTCATAACAGTCATTTTACTACCTTTTTCAGTTTGCATAGCAAGTGTTTGATGTAATGTCATGCAGGGAAAAGTTGGAGAATTGTTCAAAATTATGTGGCATAGGTTCCATGATAGTTTGGAATCTTGACTTGAGGTTTAGGAGAGAATTCCTATGTTTCATGTGCTAAACCCTCTCAAAACCCTATTTCCTTGCCTAAAAATGTGGACAGTCACTATACTACCTTCAGAAGGGCTAAGACCATAAAAATATTTGATCTTGGACCTTGTAGACACCTTCCAAATCATGTTCTAATTTTTTCTTGATCATCGTTGCACTACACAAGTAAAAATCACTCCAATTAGGCCTCCACGGGCTAGTAGCCTTTTAGCCCTGTTTTAACTAAAAAGTGAACCCGATTGCCCCAAGGGAGTTAGAACCTTCCAAACTTGTGTAAAATAGTTGAAAGACACTCAAGGAGCCTAATTCAATCAAAATTAACCATTTAGATACCATTTTGAAATGTGGACCTATGGTGGAGGGTTTGAGTAACATTGAGGAAGCAAGCTAGAACAAGGGAGTGTAACACATAATGGGGTGGTTGTTTGAGAAGAGGTGTGGATGTTGAATTTTGTTATTGAAAACACTAATTGAACACAAAGAAAAGCATATCCTTTGGGTCCTTTTCATTGATTAACCCAATTTAGACTTATTGAGCAACTTCTCACTCAATCTCCCTATCATAGTGGTATCAGAGCCTGAGAAATATTCAGGTGAAAAGAGAAAACAAATTGACTTAGGATCAATAGAATCCTTAGAAGAAAACATGGTGACTAATTCTGAGTTAGCCAAGAATTTTGAAGACCAAGAAGAAGAAAATAGAGCACTCGGGGAGAGGTTGG
Source organism: Cryptomeria japonica (assembly GCF_030272615.1). Classification (NCBI taxonomy): domain Eukaryota; kingdom Viridiplantae; phylum Streptophyta; class Pinopsida; order Cupressales; family Cupressaceae; genus Cryptomeria; species Cryptomeria japonica. The sequence goes on along the minus strand of NC_081407.1, from coordinate 248,464,961 downwards.
AGCAACTAGCAACAAAACTAGTTGAAGTTGAAGTTAAGACTGAAGAAGTCCATGATAAGGTTGGAGATAAGGGTAAAATGGTGGCAATAGAAGATGAGGTTCCCATACCTGACCCTATTCTTGAGCAAGAACCATTCTTGAAGGCTTTGAGAGCCATGAGTTATAGAACCTTAGAAGGAGTGGCTCTTTTCAGTGGAAAGATGGATCCTGATGCTCTTATAGAATGGATTGAAGGCCTGGAAAACCATATTGAATATGATGGAATAACTAAAGCACAAAAGGTTAAAGTAGCAAAATCAAGGTTGAGAGGGGCAACCTTAACTTGGTGGAAGTTCATCCAAGAGGAAAGGGTGAAAGAAGGTAAGCAACCAATAGCCACCTGGAAAGCAATGGTAACCAAAATTAGAGAAACCTATCTTCCTGGAGACTATGAAATCCAACTACATAGGAAAAGACAAAACTTGAGACAAAAAGACTTAGATGTCAGTAGCTACACTAAGGAGTTTCAAAAACTATGCATGAAATCCAAGGTAGTAGAGGATGAGAGTATAAGAGTAGCAAGGTATTTGAATGGATTGAGATGGAACATACAAGAAGAGATGAGTTTGTTATGTCCACAAACAGTTCACAAGTGTTATCAACTAACACTCAAAGTGGAAGAGAAGAATAAGAGAAAGCAAGAACAAAGCAACAGAGGAAGAGGTAGGGGAAGAGATGGTAGAGGCCACAGAGGAAGTTTTGGTGGAAGAGGAGTTCAAAGGTCCCAAGGAGAATCCAAACTTATTGAGCAAACTGAGGATTCATATAGCAAGAGCAGCTATAGAGGAAGGGGATCTAGCAACCCAGGTAGAGGTAGATCTAGTGGACCAGGAAGAGGGTCCTGCTTCTCCACCATGAAATGCTACAACTGTCAAAATTTGGGGCACCCTACCTACAGATGTCCAGAGAAACCCACTTCATCGCAAGGAGGTGAAAGAAAAGTGAATTATGTGCAAGAAAATGCAATAAGTAGCAAAGCTCATGAAGTGAGATTAACATCAGAAGATGGTGAGAGTTTGATGATTAGAAGAGTCTTGATAAAGGAGCCAATCAAGGAGGAACCTACTCAAAGAGGTCATTGTTTAGAATTAAGTACAAGATTATGGGAAAGGTATGCAAGGTGGTCATTGATTCAGGATCCACAGATAACATAGTTTCAGAAGAAGCAATGAGTAAACTCAAGCTAGAAAGAATCCCTCACACACATCCCTATAGAGTCACATGGTTGAATAGGGAGTAGCATGTTCTTGTCAATAAACAAACATGGGTAGAATTCACTATAGGAGGGTATCAAGATAAGTTCTTATGTGATATTATTCCAATGGATTCTTACCATCTACTTCTTGGTAGACCTTGGCAATTTGATAGGAAAGCCATACACAATGGTGAAAAGAACTCCTACTCATTTCAGAATGATGGTGTTACATACAAAATATAGTCTATAAATGAAGAGAAAGAGGGCAGCAGGTCAAAGAATCAGAATGTTTTAATAGTGAATGAGAAAGAGTTTATTAACACACTTGAAGAGGATAAAGGAGTGGGATTTGCACTCATAGTGACACCCAATGAAGAAAAGAAGGAGAAGAAGGTTGAAATACCACAAGAAGTGCAGCAAATACTTGATAACTTTAAAGAAATTATAAGGGATGGAACACCTGCAACCTTACCACCTCCTAGAGCCATTAGCCATTAGATAGACTTCATACTAGGAGCCTCTTTACCAAACAAAGAAGCCTATAAGATGACACCTAAGCAGAACAAAGAATTGCCAAGACAAGTGCAAGAACTCTTAGATCAAAATCTGATAAGAAAAAGTATGTCCTTGTGCAATACCTGTAGTTTTAGCACCCAAGAAAGGAGGTACATGGAGATTATGCATAGATTCAAGAGCCATTAATAGAATCACTACCAGGTATAGATTTCCAATTCCAAGGATTAAGGATTTGATGGATTGTTTGGGAGGTGCAAAGTATTTCACAAAAATTGACCTCAAAAGTGGTTATCACCAGATCAGGATAAAAGAAGGCGATGAATGGAAAATGACCTTCAAAACAAATGAGGGTCTTTATGAGTGGCTAGTTATGCCATTTAGTCTTTCTAATGCCCCAAGTACATTCATGACACTCACGAATGAAGTTTTGTATGATTTCATTGGTAAATTTGTAGTGGTGTACTTAGATGACATTCTAATTTTTAGTAAAACTCAAGAAGAGCATTTGAAGCATCTTGAAATTGTTTTGAACAAATTATATGATGAACAGCGGACAATCAATTTGGAAAAGTGTGATTTTATGAAATAGGAATTTGTTTCTCTTGGCGCTGTGATCTCAGGTGGAGATTTGAAAATGGATAAAACCAAGGTGGAAGCCATCACAAATTGGCCTACACCCAAATCAACAAGTGATGTCCAAATTTTTCATGGCTTAGCATAGTTCTACAGGAAGTTCATCAGAGGGTTTAGTGAAATTTGTGCACTGATGCTTGATACTATAAAAGGTGGAGCTAAGGTAAAGTTTCAATGGACAGATGCAGCAAATAAGGGGTTTGAACTTTTGAAAACCAAGGTTGTTTCTCAACCAGTGCTTATACTTCCTAGTTTTGACAAGTTATTTACTATTGAATGTGATGCTAGTAATATTGTAGTAGGTGCAGTGTTGAGTCAGGAAAATAGACATGTAGCTTTCTTTAGTGAAAAGTTGAATGATGCTAAAAAGAAGTACTCTTCCTATGATTTGGAACTCTATGCTTTAGTTCAAGCACTTAGAAAGTGGAGACATTATTTGCCTCCAAAGGAGTTTGTTGTTTATACAAATAATCAGGCTTTGAGTTTCTTGAATTCACAAGATAAGTTAAATCATAGGCATGTCAAATGGGTTGAGTACTTACAATCATACACTTTTACTCTTAAGCACAAGAAAGGACAATGCAATAAAGTAGCAGATGCTTTGAGTAGAAGGCTTCTAACAGTGCAGGAAGTACAGGTTCAGAGTATTGGCATAGAATGCTTCAAGGGAATGTATCCTGATGATGAAGATTTTGCAGCCATCTATAAGGTTTGCCAAGCATTTGATAATTCTTTTCATAGTGAATATGTTGATTATACTTTGCAAAATGGTTTGTTGTTTAAGGGTGGGCAGCTCTATGTTCCTAAAAGCTCAATAAGGGAGAATCTGATTCAAGAAAAGCACAATGGGTGTTTGAGTGGACATTTTGGTCTCAACAAAACATTGGAGTTGGTGCAACGTTTCTATTATTGGCCTAAAATGAAGCGAGATGTCAGAAGGTATGTGGAGCAATGCATGGTTTGTCAGAGGGAAAAAGGTACTACTTCTAATGTTAGTCTTTATCAGCCTCTTCCAGCTCCTACAAGGCCTTGGGAATGTGTTAGCATGGATTTTGTGGTAGGCTTACCTAAGACTCAAGATAGTTTTGATAGCATTTTTGTGATTGTGGATAGATTTAGTAAAATGGCACACTTTATTCCTTGCAAAAATACACATGATGCTAGTCATATAGCCTATTTGTTTTTCAAGGAAGTGATTAGAATCCATGGTTTACCTTCTAGCATTGTTTCTAATAGAGATGTTAAGTTTCTTGGCCATTTTTGGAAGACATTGTGGAAAAGATTGGGTACTAAGATTTCTTTTGGTTCAGCTTATCACCCACAGACTGATGGCCAAACTGAGGTGGTCAATGGGACTCTTGGAAACCTCTTAAGGTGTTTGACAAAGGAATATGGCCAAAGTTGGGATTAGCTCATCCATTAGGCAGAATTTGCATACAATGATAGTGTTAACAGGTCAACTGGTAAAAGTCCCTTTGAGATTGTTTATGGTATGCACCCAAGGGGTGTCATGGATTTAAGGGATACTGGTAACTTGCAAAAAAAGAGTGGTACAACAGATGACATGGCTCAATCAATGAAGGAATTTCATGAGCAAGTGAGAAAAACTCTTCAGGATACCTCACAGAAAGTGAAAGCTAGAGTGGATGCATCAAAGAGGGATGTTCAATTTTCAGTTGGGGACTTTGTGATGGTGCATTTGAACAAGTCTATATTGCAAAAGGGAGTTCCCAGGAAGATCCAAATGAGGCACATAGGTCCTTGCAATATATTGGCTAAGTATGGTTCTAATGCATATAAAATTGATTTGCCTATTGATATTTCTTTGTCTCCTATTTTTAATGTTTCTGATTTGGTGGAATTAAAAGGTCAGCTTCCTAAGGAGGATGATATATTTTCAGATGTTCACAAGTCACTTTCAGACCTATCTTTGCCTCCTCCATCCATTCCTCAAGTTGAACAAGTGTTGGACTCAAGAGTTTACAAGAGGACTCGCCATCAAGTGTACATGGAGCATCTCATCAAGTGGAAAGATAAACCAATTTTAGAAGCCACTTGGGTGCATGAGTCTGAGTTCTCTAAGTCTATAATTCCTTCTTCTTTGCTACCTCACAGAGTCACATGACTTCTTTGTCTTTGGGGGAATATGGTGCAGGAGCACCTAGTTTTGCTTATACTCTCCATTTTTGGTATTTTTCATGCTTAAGTGTCTTGTTAGTTTTTCAATGTTGTCATAGGCTGTTTTGAGTCTTTTCATAGGTTTTTGATCTCATTTTTTTCTTGAGAGATCAAGTATTGTTTTCCTAAGGTTTGAGTTGTCAGTTTTGTGCTCCTAGGCCAAATAAGGCCAAAAAGTGGAAAATTGCCTTATAGGCTTAGCCATGCTTTGGAAAGAATTGAAACATATTTATAAAATGTTTTTAATCATTACTAGGTGATTTTGGAAGGTTGGTTGTGTTAGGTTGCTCAAATTGCCACTTGGAGCAACAAAAGTTGTCATTCTTGCTTGTAAAAGTTGTCATTTTGGACACTTTTTGTAAAAAGAAGACAAAATTGCCTTATGTCCATACAGGACTTGATAACCCCCTTCAAATGTTATTTATATGCCTCCCTCTTCTTTGTATAGGGTTGGCTTTTGTACTTTAACCTTTTGTCTCAAGGAGGGAATATCCAACCCACAGGAGGTTAGGATAAGGAAGTTAGGATGTGCAAGATAGGATTAGGTTAGTTAGACCCAAGATTAGACTGAATAGGTTAGGTTGTAAGGTGGTTAGGCTAGGTGGTTAGAATTTAGGAGGCATGTAACATATTTGTTCAAATTTAGAAATTCAAATAATTAGGAAAATGATAATTAATCTCAACAAATTAAGAATTTGTTAATTTTAATTATCGGATTAGAAGAATTGATTTAAATGGAGGGGGAAATTAATTAATCAAAGGGGGATTGTTGAATGAACTATATAAATAAATCATTTAGATTTATTTACCAGTAGATGAATAGGGAAATTAATCAAATTACTTGTGAATTCAATTAATTGGGAAGGGTTATTAATTAAATAACTATGTATTTAATCAATTATCTCCGGGCCATTTTTAGGTGTATACAGGTGGCATGAGCACTAGTGCATTCATGAGGTAGTCTTTAAGTAGTTGAAAACCCTGTTGGCACTTGTCTTCCCACTTAAACTTGATATTCTTATGAAGCAAATGTTGAAATGGATGACACTTATCTATGAGATGTTCTATGAAGCTGTGAATTAATTGGAGCTTTCCTTGCAATGACCTTAATTGACTGATGTTCGTAGCAGGTGGCATTTCTAAAATTTCTTTGACTTTGGTCGAATCAAATTATATGCTTTGTTGTGATACTATCTAACCTAGGAGTTTCCTGGAGGTCACTCCAAACACATTTCTTAGGATTCAATGTGACTTTATACTTCTCCAGGAAATCAAACACCACTGCTAGAGCATCCAAATGTCCTTCCCTTGTAACTAATTTTCCTAATAGGTCATCACCATAGTCCTCCATGGTGACATGCATGATGTCATGTGTGGGACATGTATTCTTCAATCTAAACAACATGACATTCCAACAAAAGGTGCCCCATGGACATGTGAATTCTATCTTGTTTTGATCTTCGGTTGTTATTTTAATTTGATTATATCCAGAGAATCCATCCGTAAGTGACAACATAGCATAGTCTGTTGTGAGATCGATGATAAAATCAATATTTGGTAATAGAAATTCATCTTTAGGACAAGCCATATTTATGTCTTTGAAATTAGTATATATCCTAATGTTGCCATCTGGTTTTCGAACAGGTATAAGATTAGAAATCCATTCGGGTAGTCAATCGTTCTAATGAAGCCAATGCCCAATAACTTTTTGAGCATAACTTTTACTAATAATGATACTTGTGGATGTGTTTTTTGTAGCTTCCATTTTACTAGTTTAGCACTTGGATTTACTGTTAAATGATGCATAACCAAATCAAGATCTAATCTAGGCATATTCACATACAACCATGCAAAATTTATCTCTCTTTTAAGAACTTTGTGAGCTTAGGTCACTCTATTTCTATCAATGATTGAGAAAGGAACATGTTACATGATACTTCTTCAGTCCCCATGTTTTTTAATAGTCTCTTCAATAAACATAAATGATTTCTCCTAATATGTTGCTATGGGGAGGGTGTCAAACCTTCCATCCTCTGGTGCCCCAGAAAGTTTTTCACCATCAGATTTGTCCTTTCTTTTTACTTTTTGGGGGTCAAAAAGCATTGTGGTGAGGTTTTCACTAGAAGACCCATCATTTGTTTTTATTTTTATTTTTGTGACTAGAAGGTTTGGCACCCTCTACAAAGTATGCCACGGTGTTGATTTCAATGTTGTATCCTACTTTATGGTCCCCAAGAGGGAGATCATCTCTTATACCAAGGTAATCAATGAAGGCCCCATCATTTTGGAAGGTGTCAAATTGTGGAGGTCCTTGTTGGTCCTATTCAATGAATTGAGGGTGAATGAGGGGAAGGTCATTGGTATATTCAAAGTTGACAAGTGTGAGGGTAAAGACACAAGAGTCTTCAAGTATGTCAATGAATTCATCAGGGTCATCGTTGCTATTCTCCCCATCAGTCTCAATCATAAGATAATCTAATTAGACATCACTATAAGGACACTCAGTAATGGGAGTTCTCATGTTTCGTAGTTTTCTCCTAGATCCTCAAGACATAGAGGGTTCGAGATCCCAAAAATTCTTTATCCTCACATCACTACTATCTTTATTTTCTTGGGGTGTATAATCTAATGATGCTTGACCAAATTAGAATAATTCTCTAAAATTTTCTTCCTTTGTGGGTTCTCCAAGTTCTCTAAAGGTTTTTGCAAGCTCATACTCACTAGATAATTTATCCAAATCCCATTCCCATTCATTGAATATGTTGAACACGGTATTTCTCAAGTGTTTATCATTGGTGGAATTAGGATAAGTAATCTACAATGTTTCTTGGAAATAAATACCATGTAGCCTTAATGGTGCAAACCAAGTCCCTTAGTTCTTTGTTTCTTTGGCACTAGTTCAAGTTGTAATGGTTCCATAATTCCTTTCTTTTGTAGTCCGAGGGGACCTTTTCCATCATATCTCATCTTTTGCAAGAACTTAAAACCATTTCCATAATATTGAACTAGTATTTTGATGTGGTCTTAATTAGGTTGTTCTTTTGTTTCTTTGTAGAGCATCTTGTAAATATATTCTTCTTCCATTTCACCCCATCATTTGAAAGTAGTGGAATCCTATTTTATGATTATTATTGATATCTACTTTGAAGGATGTGGTTTACCATTTTTATTAGGGAAGCACATTAATTTCCTTAGGTACATGGTTTGATTGAGATTGTACTCTCTCATTCCTTTGTCCTTGAACCTTCCTCTGAGATCTACTTGCTTTGGAGTGGAAGCTTTTAATGATTCGACATCAACATATGCTAAAGATGGATTAGCTTCCCAATTTATAGGGCTATTGTTATTGTGGGGGAAATTGATATATTGATGATATGTTGAAGGCATTTCTTTCATTGCATGTATTCATGATCGTCCCAAAAGTATGTTGTACGTGAGATCAAGATCAAGGACTTGATATACCACATCCCTCTTTACTAGCCCAGTTTAGAGAGGTAGAGTGATTGTTTCTTTTGAGAAATGTTCTTCATCATCATATGCTTTTATAGTGATCTACTTTCTAGAGTCCATAGTGTTTTCAGAGAATCCCAATGCTAAGACAACTTTCAAAGTACAAATATTGAGACCTACTCCTCCATCTATCAAGACTTGTTTGATGTGGTGTTTATGGAGGAAAGATCCAATGTGGTGTGGTGCATTGTGTGGTTATCGTGTAGATGCATCATCTGCTTCAGTGAATATAAGGCAATGAGTGGTAGGATGGTGTCCCACCATGGCCTGAAACTAGTCCACATTTAGATCGATGGGGATGGATGTCTCCTTTAAAATTTTGTCTAAAATGGCTTTGTGAGAAGGTGAAATGCGCAAGAGTTTAAGGATAGAAATGAGAGAAGGTGTCTTTCCCAATTGATCTATAAGGTCATATTGGTTGTTGGATAATGAAGTTGTTTTATATGTATCACCTTGTAAAATAATTTTACCCTGCTGAGTAGTGACATTGCATTCGGAGGCTTTACCTTTTATGGTTATGGTACACACATGGTTGTCCAATTCAGTGATATGGTTGATAGTGTAATCATAGGTTACAATAGTGTAATTATCTTTATTATCGATTTTAGGAGATTTTCACTTATCATGTTTTGGAAATGGGTCCTTAAACATCACTTGTTCTGCATTGGAAGAGTGACCCTCAACTTCAATTGTGCCATTGCCAATAAGATCTTGGAAGAGATTCTTCAATTTATGGCAATTCCTAGTCTTATGGCCCTTGCTCTTGTGATATTCATAAAATTCATTGTCATTCCACCATGAAGGTTTTACCCTTGGCTCAAATGGTCTATTTTCTAGTATTATAATGAGCTTATTGGAAACCAACTTCTTCAATGCACTTTCAATTGGCTCCCCCAAAGCTGTGTACTTTCTTGGAGGCATTGGTGCTCTTTCGGTATTTACTTGGTTATTAGATGAACTAGCACCAAGAAAACTTATCATCGGTTTAACCATATTAGCATCCACAACCTCATCATTGATGGTATTCTTGTTTTTGTTCAAAAATCGGGGCTTGTCTTTCTCATTTCCTTTGTCTTTGTTTTCTTTGAAAATCTTGATAGTGTCTTGCTCAATGAGGACCTTCTCAATAGAGTGACATTTTTCAATAACTTCTTCGAATGTAGACAAATATGCTTTATGAAGGTCTTATCAAATGTATTTATTCACATTTTGGGTAAAAATCCAACCATTTTCTCTTGTAAAATGTGACAAGGGTGTCGACTAGCCAACCCTCTCCATCTTTGTAAGAATGATGAGAAAGATTCACCGTTTCATTTTTTAGTGTTGCATAATGTTCTCACTGAAACTTCAAACTCAATGTTGTATGAAAAATGTTGTATAAAGGCCTCTGCTAATTCACCCCATGATTTGATTGTAGGTGGTAGGTGTGAAAACCATGCTATTACTTGTCCACATAAAGTTTTTGGAAAAAGTCTCATCAAATAATAATCCTCTCTAGCAACTTCTATGTAAGTTGTAAAAAAATCTTTGATATGGGCCTTTGGATCTCCTTCTTCTATGTTTATCAAAATTAGGTACCGCAAAGTAAAGAGGAAAAGGTGGAATAGGTATGTTTTTTTCATAAGGATAATGACAAATGTTCTCAATTATATAATTCTTTACGGGCACTCACTTACTTTCCATTGGTTGTCGCAAATTCTTAATTTATTGTTGCAAGTCATTACTAGATGGTGCTTTGTATCTTTGAGCTATCCCTATGCCTGAGCTACCAAGAGGAGGAGGAGGGACATATTGCATGTAAGAATGATATTGATCATATACGTGTTCAGGTGGTAGAGGGATGCAATTTCTATACGAGCCACCTGGTATGTTATTGTGATGAGGTGCACTAGGTCTTGGGTAATTGCATGTTTCATGACCATGTGTATAATTGGTACTATACGCATGATCTTGGGTATGCTCATCAAATCGGACATGTGGTCTTCTATTATAAGCATTATCATGATTATGATCTTCAGTATTATAGGCATTGGTATTCCTTCAGCCTTGAAAATCACGTGCATGGGGTTGTTCATAAGTTCATCTAGCATAATTGGTACGAGTATAAGCATTGGGCACTTTGGGTTTTTGAAAGAGGGATAAGGGTGACTCGAGCATGGTATGCTCACATCTATATCCACCATGATTACCATTAGCTTGATTTGGATATTCTTCCAACATTTCTGTCACATCAAAATCATGAGGTAATCTTGCACTATCTTGAATTAACATGTGAAAAAAACTTTGATGGTCTCTTCTTAAAATTGTCTCAAGCAACTTATTGAATCTTGCATCAGACATATGATCTTGAATTTTTGTGGTTGTCAAGGACTTATTCAAATTCTTATGCAATACTGTGATTTTCAAAGGATCGTTTATTGTAAAATTCTTCTTCATCAAACTCATATGTATCCATGTTTAGAGATATTTGATATTTTTTGGCTTGTCTTCTAGACCTTTGGGATTGGATTTCAACCAAGAAAAACCTTGGCTAAAATGAGATTTGGACAAATGAATGGAAAAATGAGATTATGAAAGATAGGATAGTTATGGAAATAGATAAATAATCTAAAGTTGTCATGCAATGTCCTAAAATTTTGTTCCAAATTTGATAAGATAATCTAAGAAAAGTGTGGTTTCCTAGGAGATGATAAATTACTATAGGTAAGTTGACCTTAACTCAAGCTGTCAAAATGGCACCCAGGATGATAAATCTGATGTGGGAACCACTAAAGGATGTCTAAAATATGTTTGCAAGATAAGATAAAGACTATTAAACGAGATTTTGACTCTAGTTGGAAAATGTGAATGGAAGTTTTAAAGGGGTGTCAAAAAATATCTGAAAGTAGATGTAAAGTCGTGAAAAGATGATGGTTGACTAAATAGAATCCTATGGAATCATCCTTAAAACTCTTTGAATATCATAATCATAGATGCAGTATGAATCCATAGATGTATCAAAATATCTCAAATATGCAGTTTCATAATCCAAAGATGTAGTTTCACAGGTGCATTGCAACTCTCAATTTTGTCCAAATACGCAATATTAGTTCTCAAAAAATGCACCAAACAGTTGCATAAATGCAATACATTGTCTGAAAAATGTGTTTTCTTAGTCTTAGTAATGTCTCAAAATGTTGTCTATATACATGCCAAAAAATCTCAGAAACATGGCAAAAATATCCAAAAACGTGCTAGAAATGAACATAGACGTGACCAAAATGATCAAATATGCGTTGGGAAGTGCCATAGACATGTTTCTGGTAAAAAAAAATTATTTTCTCAAGTCTATCCAAAATTTTAAGTTGTGAAACTATGACCAGATCTTAATGTTGATATTTTATGGCAAGAAGACATAATGTTTGAAAGTATTTTTATTCAAATATGAGCACAATGTGTATGTTCTATAGGTCAAAATAGCCCAATTTCCATGGGTTTTTAACACAAATGTATACACTTCTTACCCCTAAGGCCAAGGTCTCATGGTTATAACTCTAACCCACATCCTAGAATCTCTATCGACTCAAATGTAGGGAAATCTTATTGGGTGTGTACATTATTTGGTCTTTTCAAGAGAGGATAGGTAGGGGCCTCCAAGACTGGAAGGATTACCCAATAACCCTCTCCTCATAAAGCTACAAGTATCTTATTCTAATTTGGGGATTTCCATCTCATCTCAAGGGAGGCTTATGGTGAGTATCTTGGGGGCAAAACCAGTTATGCCCTTACACTGAAGCTATCACGATGTTCGGTCAAAAATAGGGCGGGCCACTACTAAATTTTCTAGTCACAATTTGGGGTCACTAGCACCCTAAGTGCATCCACATCAACCTTACTTGGAGTATGAAACCACATTTCGATTGAAGATTATGACAAAATCTAATACCAATTGGTCTATGACTTTTGTTGCACCTTTTTTATATAGCATGTTGGGATAATGTGCAAATATGTGTTTGAGTGATGTGTGTTTATGGTGAAAATGGAAACAACAATATTGAAAGACTAAATAGATTCAACCACAAAACCCTAGCCTAACAATCAACAAAGATCCACCATAACATATGAAGACTACCTAAGACAATGCCAACCAAATGAAATCACAAAGATTATACCATCACATGTCCAATAGGATTTGGATCTCCATTCTTCCTATCTCCATTGATCTTGCTTGATATGTTTGCTCTCAGATTTTATGTGTGCACAAGAGCTCAACAAAGAACGGAAATGTGGTTGCAAGTAGGCTTGATCGCATATGAAAGTTTGAATGCTAGAGTGCTTTATTAGCTGATTAGAATGGTTGAATAGGGTTGATAATGAAATAAGAATCTCCTTATATAGAAGACACTATAAGAAATGGAGGGATAAGATTGAGAGGTGTAAAAGATAAACGGTCAGCTATGATTAGAGGGTAGGTAGAGAAAATAAGAGAATAATGAGAGAGTAGGTAGTGTAGGAATTAAGAGATGAATGACATGTGTCATAGGCAGAAAAGGGTAATGAATTAATTAAATAAATAAAGATTTATTTAATTAATAGAGGAAGTGGGATCAATTAAATAAATAAGATATTTATTTAATTGAGGGAAATGATAATTTAAATAAATAAATGTATTTATTTAAATGAGAAATAAGGCTACAAGAGGATAAATGAATTAATTAAAAAAATAAAGATTTATTCAATTAATAGAAGAATTAGGCTTAAATAATTAAATAAATAAAGATATTTATTTAATTAGACAAGACAATTTTAGGTGTCTACATTTTGCCCGTCTTTGAGACAATGCAACTTGTCGCATTGTTTCAAAGAAGATAATATGAACTGATACAAAGTTGCCCCAAGACGGGAATGATATGCCCCCTCAAGAGATTGGATGAAAATGTATGAAAAGATCGCAGACAATATCTCAATAAGAAAGAAAGGATAGAAAGACTTGACAAGATAGGATAGAGTGACAGAGTCACAGGATAAAGAAGACTGACTCGGGAGACTAGGGCTAGGGTAGTCTATAAGATAGACCACAAGGGGAAAACATCCTCATTGTCATCCACACACCTAAGAGATTAGAGTGCAAAGAGAGTAAAGAGCAGTCACCAGTGATGGCATTGGTGCATAGATTCGATTGTGTTCGTCGATATCAGAGGCCAGCAGATGCAGGAGAGCCGGTAAGTACCGCAAAACCTCCTTGTACCTCATTGCATTAATTGTTGGCATAAATGCATGTTCGATATTGCAATAAATGCGTTCTAGGTAGGTCTAGAAAAATGTCAAGCGGGGGGGAAAACGCTAAGGTGTGTCTGTGTTGGTGTCAAGCGCATCTGGGAAGGCTAGGCGCGTTGGTGTCATGAATGCGCGTTTATGTCTTCAAGGTCGAATCAGCAGTTTTGTGATAAACATATGTTGCCTATTGGATAAGTTGTTGAGAGGATACACTCAAGAAGGTCCTCTAAGGAAGACCAGAATAGCAGATAGGGCTAGGATTGACAATTTTGTGATAGAACATACGTTGTCAATCAAGAAACTACTCAAGAGGATACACTCAAGCAGAGGCCCTAGGATAGGATAGATCGAGGCACTTAGTGATGAACAAGGAGTACCAAAACATAGTACTTTGTGATGAACAGGGAGTACTAAAAAAAGAAGCACTTTGTGATGAACAGGGAATGCTACTAGGATAAAGAGCAGTACTTTGTGATGAACAAGGAGTACCACTAGGATAAAAAGCAATACTTTGTGATAAACAGGGAGTGCCACTAAGATTGACACAATTGATTTTCTTGACTGCAGGAAGACCTACCTATGTTGGAGTCACGGGAGAGATTCCCTGTGACTCAGAGTTTGCGAGAAGAGTTGACATTCAAGGATAGAGTAGTAGTTGAGGTCATGGATCTATGATATATTTTGTATGTGCCTGAGTTTCAGGTGAACATGGGATTGTTAACTGCATTAGCTGAGAGATGGCACTCAGAGACTTGCATGTTCATTTGCCGATGGGTGAGATGACAGTCACCTTGGAGGATGTGTATAGGATACTGAGGATACCGATTGATGGGGAGTTAGTTCCTTACAATTGAGACAAAGATAGGGATGCACTGAGATGAGTGTTCCAAGATCCAGGATTAGAGATGAGGGCTAGACATGTGGCTTGGGATACTATGACACAAACAGGATTGGCACTACCAGCGGTGCTAGTAGGAGTGATCAGTGGGTTCCTATGTCCGGATAGGGTGACACGAGGGTTGGTTGTGGGATGGGGGAGGAGGATGAGCTACTATCCTTGAGGGATATCTGCCAGGGACAGACAGATAAGATCAAGGATCTAGAGAGGGAGACAGCTAGGCTCCGGAGACAGTTGAGGGACACTGAGCAGGAGAGGGATGAGGCTATTCAGCGCTATACAGAGGCTGAGACAACATTGAGGGCAGGGAGATAGGTAGCAGAGGACATAGGGGCCGGATATGCCTATGTTCTGCGAGCAAGGGAGGAGATAGGCTACTAGAGAGACCTATACTATGGAGCGGTGCCACCAGATCAGCGGGCTAGGACCTTCCGGAGACCATCACGGATTGCGACGACCACTGGAGGGAGAGATAGGAGATAGGCATCTAGCGGTGGGGTCATGGGTCCTCCACCACCACTAGATAGAGGGAACAAGAGAGATGATCCTGGGGCGGGTCCTTCCAGGGCTTAGACTCCATCGAGGCCAGCCGGCTCCGAGGGAGGGAGTTCATCATAGACTTAGAGGGCTCCCTATGTATCAGTTTTGTACCATTTTGTATGATGGCACCTTTGGGTGATTGTAGCATATGTATTTTGACATCATTGTATCATGACACTTATGATTTTTGATATATATATGAGATGATTCATCCTTGCGGCAACTATATGCATGTGTACCTATGTGATGTTTCTATGTGATGCATGTGTCTATATGATGCTTATGATATGGATGCAAATAAGTACATGATGGAATGCAATATATTTTGTTCTTTTATGTTTTATATGTTATGAAAATGCAATTGTGAATGTATGAAATGCAAATTAATATGATAAGGCAAATAACTATTTACATGATGAGAATGTAAAATGTGCTAGCATGTTTTGTGTGCAGGATGTGATGCAATTGTGATATCTATATGTATGTATGAAATGCTAATATGTGGTAATGCAGGTGCAAACTAAATGAAATGCAAATGTTTTTGGTGTGTCATTATACTCAGTCATGTGATAACAGGCTATGCAGACTCAAGAAGGACAACGAAAGTCAATCAAGAAAGGGGGGTGGAAGATAGAAGATTTGGAAGTGAATGAGCTTCTTGTGCTTTATCATCATTGAGCTTTATTATGGCAAATAGGTTATGACAATCTAGATATATGTTTGACCCAGAAAGTCATTGTACATGTTTGCATGGAAATCAGATAGTCACAAACAAGGAATGCCCCAGTTTATACTAGACTCACAGTGTCTTCATATCCTTGGACAAGTCAAAGCACTACTAAGAGACAATCCACAGACAACAAAGAAAAAAAGGTGACGATACCCCATCCTTTCCTTTCTAGTCAAAGACATCCTGGAGATAAAATCTCTAGTCAGAGACATACTAGAAAAGCTAAAAGACACGTCACCAAAAGATAAAATCAAAAGAAAACCAAGACTTGACACCAACATCCACTACAGTCCTCAAGTTTAGTGTCTCTTGTCACTTGTATAAGTCTTATTTGATTGTGGTCACAATGTTTACTTTCACAAAAGGATAGATAGCACTGAACCATAATGTAGTCTGAGTCTGTTGAAAGATTTGATTTGTTGAAGCCCATTGTTGTTGCGTCTCATCTGAAACTGATACTTTATTGTGCATAAGACAGAACTTTATTGCGGATTGTGATGCAAATGTTGTTTTATTGTGGATTGTGTTAGAGTATTTGGGTATTTACTTGTTCAATTAAACAATATTTGTTTAATTATTTAAGTTCCATTTATCTCTTTTACACTTAGGCTAACTTTAGGTGCATAATAATTAATTCTTTTATTAATTATTATGTGCAAGCCTAGGGTTTTCCCTTTTAGATTTTATTGACCTATTAATGGTTGAGTTCTTTCTTTTCATTGTATGAAGAAGGATTATTATTTTTTTGGAGATTATTGAGCTCTCATCTTTTGGAGCATATTTTTCCTGTGTTTTTGTTCCTTCTGTGATTTGCTTCCTTACTTCTCCTTGTAACAAGTTTTTCAGCTTGCAAAGATCATTTGGGCTCCTATGGTGTTGTATTTTCTCAACTCCTATATGGTATCAGAGCTTCAGATCTGCAGCTACCTGTTCTTGTTTTGAGAATTTTTGCATTGGAAGCAGATCTGGGGTTTGAGGAATTTTTTTATGTACCTAGGGTTTGACCTTTTTTCTGAGCACTTTAGGCCTAAACGGACCTCACCATCATGCTCAGAAGGCCCGAAAACCCTTATGGTCATATAAAATTTGACCTATTTTGGTTCCTGAGCCTCTGGGAGTATTTTTTCTCAGATCCAGGTCATACAGCCCTAGCACGCAGTTCGAGAAAAAATAATTTTTTTGCCTTTTTACGGCATGCAGGCCGAAATTTTCTTTTAAAAAAAAAAAGAAAATCAAAAAGCAAAAGGGCGAGAGAAAAAAAAAGAAACAAGGGTTTACAAAAAAAAAATTGTTTTTTGGCAAAATTTATGGGGGGGGGGGGGTCCCACGGTACACAGGGTACCGTGGGGCCCCTGCCATGTTGCAGGCCCCATACAGCGTCACCGGCAATTTTCCCCAGCCACCACCAGTCCTCCGGCCCCCCATCCAGCCCTCTCCCCGGCCCTCTTTCTGGCCCCCACCGGCGCCAGCCTCCGGCTCCCCAGCCCGCCGCCAATGCCAGCCACCGGAGAACCACCCGGCCGCCACCGGAGCATCGCTCCCTGGCCACCTCCGCCCGCAAGAGCCACCAAACTCCCTTTTTTTTGCCTCTTTCAGGGGGGGTTTGGTTTTTTGGCCATATCTTGGGCATACAGAGTCATTTTTTCAAAAATGAATAGGCGTCAGAAAGATGGTTCCGAGCCGGACCTCATCATATTGGTAATTTTTTTCCAATTTTGTTGTTTGACTGTGTTTTTTTCTAGTCAAAGTGGGGTCTCTTTTTTGCACTTCAGGAGCCATAGAATGAGCATCCGAACTTCATTTTTCTAAAACTTTATATCGTTGGAAAGCTTGTTCGGTGCACTTTCCAGCCATATGAGTTTTATTTCTAGATTCTGCTCCATGCATATTTTATTTAGTTTTTTGCTTTTCAGCACTCTGGTGGATATCTTGATTGTTTCAGGTCCTGGGATCTCTTCTCTGAGTGGGATGTCTCTATTTTGGTTCACGTTTCTATTTCCAGTCTTCTTATCATTGTAGCTTGTATTTATGTAAACACATTGAGATAAAGTGTCATCATGCATTGTTTACTTGGGATCTTGCACATCGTGTGCCTTGTTGTACATGCACTATTGATAAAATGTCATGAGGGGGTTGATGTTTGCCTGTTGTTTGCCATCTTCCTTTGTCAAGTGAGTGTTCCTTCCATGACATTCACCTCATGATGTGTGTCAAGTGAGTGTTCCTTCCACGACACCATGTACTTTTCTCAGCACCTTTGATGTTCATGGTTCTTCATCTTGCAGTTCTTCTTGGTTGTTCTTTTCAGTGTTCCTGTCCCTCTCCCTCTTCAACATTATGGGGAGGTTTATCCCATTGGTTCTAATGCTTCCGTGGTTCGATTGATCAACTCTTCAGGCTTTGGTTTCTCATGCCATCTGTATCTTTGACTTCAGTGTTTGCCTTCTTTGCCATCTGATTCGAGTAGTGTCATTTGAGGGCACTCATGCAAATTATAGTCTTCTCTACCTGGTCATGTTCTATTTCAGTGGAGTTTCTTTAGATCAGCAGTTATTCTTCGACAGAGTTTGCAGGTTCTTCATGCTTCATTGATGTTCTTTTCCATCTTTTTTTGGAGTAGAGTTTTGTTCCAACGTGGTTTTCTCTATTTCTCTAGTTCATGGAGATTTCATTATATTTGGGTACCTGATCAGGCCTTGTTGTCAGGACCCATCCTTATTGCTTTCAGTAGTTGTTCTAGGTTTTAGCTTCTCCCTAAGTCTAGCTTAAGGTGGGGTGTTAGAGTATTCGGGTATTTACTTGATTAATTAAACAATATTTGTTTAATTATTTAAGTTCCCTTTATCTCTTTTACACTTAAGCTAACTTTAGGTGCATAATAATTAATTCTTTTATCAATTATTATGTGCAAGCCTAGGGTTTTCCCTTTTAGGGTTTCTTGACCTATTAAAGGTTGAGTTCTTTCTTTTCATTGTATGAAGAAGGATTTTTATTTTTTTTTGGAAATTATTGAGCTCTCATCTTTTGGAGCATATTTTTCCTGTGTTTTTGTTCCTTCTGTGATTTGCTTCCTTGCTTCTCCTTGTAACAGGTTTTTCAGCTTGCAGAGATCATTTGGGCTCCTGTGATGTTGTATTTTCTCAACTCCTATAGATTGTGCATGGATAGACTGAAGAAAACTGGAAGAAATTGTACTCCTCAAAACGTGTGATGCTCTTAGTTCCACACCCATCACTAGACGTAGGATTTGCCTTAGCCACATATAGGAGTTGATTTATTATGGATGGAAAGGGGTGAAAATAAAGGTTTATTATGAATGGCTAACCAATCTTAGGTATATCAATAACAAGCCATGATGGGAATGGGTAAGTTTATTATGGATGGATAGGTTATGAGTGTGTGCAAAGTGAAGGAGGGAGGAGCAATGTCTCTACACATGGTGCCAGTGACCCAGTTTTCACCATGGTACTTGCCCAGGGCGCCACCAAAGTGGTTTTCATTATTGGACAAAAAAAATTTCTTTACTTTTTTTTTCTTTTTTTGTGTCACAAGGTGCCTGTTTGCTAGGTTTTCACCAAGTAACGATTTTTTTTTGTATTTTTGAATTTTTTGATATTAGGATATTCTAAAGAGCTATGTGTAAAACCTGCGAAGATGCATGTTGTTGATAGGATCCTCCAAAGGTTCGCCATCTAGAGTTGAAAGTTGATATGCACCGGATCCATAGGCTGCTATAATGATGTAAAGACCAAGCCAATTTGGTTTGAACTTGCCCTTCTCTTCTCTGTCTTGCTGATTTTTAGGATTTTCTCTGAGAACTAAGTCACCTACCTCAAATGTGCGAGGCTTTATCTTATGATTGTAGCTACATTGTTCCTTGATTGAATGATGTGTAGCTCAAGTGACTGTCTTCCTTGATGAAGGAACTGAGATATAATTACTAGCGTGTGGACTATACAAGCCCGTATGCATGTAACCTAAAGATGTTTGGGCATCCCTAACAACAAAGTCCCTCAAGGAAGCTCCATTAAAAGTCCATGATGTATCGCCAGAAGGGAAAGGATGTATGGAACACATGGATGAGGAATGAAGGCTTATGATTGCGAAAAGAAGTGAAAGTAGGATAGCATGATGGAAACTTAGGATCAACAAGTATTCTTTTCTACTTGAAATTTTAGAACTTTTGCCCCAAGTTATTTTGATATTAGGGGAGATCATCTCTTGTTTTTTTTTCTTCATAGGATTTTTATCCTTGACTTTGATCTTTGTAGAGTCCAATAGCTTTTGATTTTGATTTGGACTAAAGGACTTTTCTTTATTTTTTACTTTTAGATTTCTCTTTTCAAAGCTTGATTTTTCATCCCTGATGAGTAATTGCTTTTGTAATTCTTATTGATCCAAGTCTAGGAGCGGAGTGAAAATGGAATGAACAGATGAAATGGTAAAGCTATGTGAGTTCTCAAGAGGGTTGGTGATACACTCAATAGATTCTTTGCTAGAACCACTCTTAGGACTATTGATATCAAGAGTTGCTTGCATCACTAGAGGAGATTTGCATTCAGACTTAGTAGCCACAACACTAGGTGGTTCACACCCAATTCCTTGATATTGTAAATTGTTTATAGATTTTTCCTGTTGACTGAATACCTTAGGAGATAGTGGGAGTTGATCAACATGAAAGATATACTCACCACATCCCATGTCTTTAAACTTGAAATTTTCTTTTAGCTCTATTTGCTTTGATGTAGAAGCTTTCAATGATTCTAGATCCACATATGTTGATGAAGGAATAGCTTCTCAATTGACTAGGATTGTTATTTCTGATCTAGGTCACAAATTGTTGCAATATATGAATGGATTTGGGTCAGCTTTGACAGTCACTTCAACTCCATTGTGTGGAAACTTGATACATCGATGATATGTAGATGGTATTGCGCTCATCTCATGAATCCATGGGCATCCTAGCAATATGTTGTATGTGAGATGAAGGTCTAGGACCTGACAAACCACATCCTTTGTAATTGGCCCAACTTTGAGAGGTAAGGTGACTGCACCTTTAGATGAACGCTCTTTGTCATCATATGCTTTGTCAAGTCCTAGACCTTGAGACTAGATCCTCCATCTTTGTCTGAATATCCCAATTGTATTATTGTGTTCAAAGTACATATATTGAGACCAGATCCTCCATCTATCAGGACTCGTTTTATTTGATGTTTGTGTAGAAAGGCTTCAATGTGTAAAGGTGCATTATGTGGATGGATTACAAAGGCTTCGTCAGCTTCTGTGAATGTAAGGGAGTGTCTCTCGAAGTTTTATCAAGAATGGATTTATGTGCGAGGGATATGCGTAAGAGCTCGAGGATGGAGATAAGTGTGGGTGTCTTCCCTAACTATTCTACAAGGTCACACTTAGGTTTGGTTGATGAGAAAGCGGTGTTTTTAGCTGGAGCACCTTGAAAGGTGAATTTACCTCGACGAGTTGTGACATTACATTCAGAGGTAGGTTCAGAAGAAGATCCAATGCCTTTTAGGACAATCTTGGGTCTTTGGGTAGAATTCTCAGGCGTTTTGTCCTTGATGATAATGGCAAAGACATAATTATCCATTGAAATGTGATTGATAGTTGAATCATAGTTATAGGATGCTCTTGTATAGTTGGTCTGCTTGTCTATGGCTTTAGCTTTTCCCTTGTCATGTTTTGGGAATGGTTCTTTAAACATTTCATGTTCTTGATTGGATGAGTGTCCTTCAATCTCAATGTCACCTCTATCAATGAGATGTTGTATGATGCTCTTCATTCGATGACAGTTTCCTGTTTTATGTCCCTTGCTTTTTTGAAATTCACAATATTCATCATCATTCCACCAATTTGGTTTGACCTTTGGCTCATATGGAGGCAAATCTGGAATTGTTATTATTTTGTTTGCCACTAGCTTCTTGAAAGTTGACTCAAGTGGTTCTCCCAATGGGGTGTACTTCCTTCGTGATTTGGAAGTTATTTGAGTACTCACTTGATTTTGGGTCGTACTTGTAGAGCTTGATACCAAAAACAATTTAACCAACTTAATGCTTAACACCGGTAAACCAGTTAAGTATGTCGCTAGACAGTGTTAACAGTTAATTGCTATACTAGTAAAGATTAATGCATGAAACATAAACACTAAGTCATCCACAACACATAACGCCAATAATTGTATGTGGAAACCCTGTAAGGGGAAAAACCACGGTGGGAAACCTTACCCACAATCAGATGATACTACTGCAGATAGTAAGTGTACATAAATGGGGTCTGCACATGCAGAAAGGCCAACATCTTAGAGCTCACTACTCAATCACAAAAAGGGAGTCACACTGACTACAGTTGGATGGTTAGATCCAATAAGAATGTACTGCACAAAATAGCATCTTCATATGCTAGATTTAGTAGCGGTGTAATGCTGATATGCTTTCACAAAAACCTAGCTTCACCTTCAAATGATGTCTTCGTGTAAAGCTCTGCTTAATCTCGCATATACCTTCTCACAATTCTTTTTCGCATTCCACATTCGATCTTACAAATAAGATCTTACATTTATACCATAACCTAAGACCAATTTTAGTAGGTCCTCTCTACAAGATATTACAATAAAAACATTTTACAAACAATATAATATCCAATGCAATAACCGATTAAACATGTCGGCTTAATGCATTTACAACAATAATTAATCATCTCCATAGCGTGTCATGCTGATCTGGAAAAGATAAACCTGCCGGTGTAACCCTAGGTAACCCTGGACCTATTTGTCAGTAAAAGCAAATATGCAAATATGAATATAACAATGATTAATTCTTCAAAACAAAGTGTCCACATGATGTCTTCGATATTACCAGGTGTCTTCCATATCATTCCAAGTGCCGGTGATCATTATATCCTACCGGTGAACCATATACCAGTAACTGTGCAATAATTACTTGTTTGTCGGTGAATGATGTTGGATCTCCAGAGTGCTAGTGTTTTAGTAGGTGTTGACATCAATGACAAAACCATACCAAAATACCAACAATCTCCCCCTTTGGCATTGATGGCAACACAAGATGGAAAAACCATCAAAGTGCCAAAACAGAATTGCCAAATACCAAAAACCAACAATCTCTCCCCCTGGGAGCAACATGTGTTATCCAAAGTTTTTCAATACCAATCTCTTATTAAAAGATAATGTGTTTTTCCATAGATATCTCTCCCCCTTTGACATCAAATGCCAAAGTTATAATAATAAAACCAAGTTCAGTATTGGCATCAACAACACCATCATTGACTATGTTCTTGTTTTTATTCCAAAATCTTGGCTTGTCTTTTCCTTTATAGTCCTCTTTGTTTTCTTTGGATATTTTGATGATGCCTTTCTCAATTAGGACCTTCTCTATTTCTAAGCCTTTTTCAATGACATCCTTGAAAGTGGACAAGCAATATTTTCTCAGGTCATAACCAATTTCTCTGTGGACATTCTAGGTGAACGTCTCTACCATTTGTTTTTTTGGAATTTCACAAGAGCATCTGCTGGCTAGATATCTCCATCTTTTTAAAAATGATGAAAAATATTCTCCATCCTTTTGTTTGGTGTTGTATAAAGTGGTGATTGATATGTTTGTCTCTATGTTGTATGAGAAATGTTGGATAAATGCCTCTGCTAAGTCACCTCGTGACTTAATTCCAAGTGGGAGTTGGGAGAACCATTCCATAGCTTGATCACCTAAGCTTTGTGGGAATAATCTCATCAAATACGTCTCTTCTGATGCTACCTCAATGAAAGCTGTGAAAAATTGTCTTATATGTGCCTTAGGATCTCCTTTTCCTTTGTACTTATCGAACTTAGATGTCACGAAATGTGTAGGAAAAGGAGGCATTGGAATGCTTTTGTCAAATGGATAAGGACATATGTCTCTCATTGTGTAAGTTGGCTTCATTGTATTTATGTCCTCCATTTTATTTTGTAAGTCCTTTATTTCCTATTCCAAATTGTTCTTAGGTGGAGATCAACTTCTTAAACCATATCCCATGCCTGAGGCACCAGGTGGAGGAGGAGCATGTTTCATATATGGATGGTATTGATCATACACGTGTTCATATGGAGGAGGTCTATAGTGATGTTGCGTATAAGGACCACTTGGTATAGAGTCATGATAAGGAATGGAATATTTGTTTTGTCCATGTATACCATACTCTACAGGCATGTCATGATTTTGTTCTAATGTGTTACCCCCAAATTTGACACGGGGTTTCCTTGTGTCCAAATTTTGATCATGCCTTTGGATATCCAATTGCTTTGGTAGTTGGTCCTTAGCATTGGTATGTGATTGAGTATATTTTTGTGCATAAGACTTCCATAATGGTCTACGAAGGTGAGTATCATATGCTTGACCATGTGTGTATGGGACCTCAGGTTTTTGAAACAAAGATGATGGTGATTTAGGAACAAGATGTGGTCCTCTATTGCCTCCACTATTAGGCCTCCTTTGATCCATTTTGAGTTGAGGTTGTTGCAAAGGTTGATTTTCCATTATTTGAGACATGTCAAAATCATGAGGGATCTTGGCTCCACTTTGTGCCATCACTTGTAAGTAATATTGTCTATCTCTCCTCATTATTTCCTCAACCAATCAATTAAAACGAGGATCCATAATGGAGTCTTCCACTTCTACTGAATGTACTAAAATGTTGTCCATATTGTCATTGTGTGTATCATTGTTGTTTATATTATCCATGTTCTCAGCATTTGGAATGTTTCTATAGGCATCCATGTCAGGTAATGTAGTATGATCAAAATTGAAAAAAACATCATTGTCATACTTATAGGCACTCATTTTTGCGGACTCTTGAGCCTCTTTAGCTTCTCTCCTAGATTTTTGCGAACGGGTTTCAACCATGAACCAGGTCTTTACCAAGATGTGGGAGACTAGATAAAAATAGAAAGAGTACGGAAGACCGAGAGTTGGATGGAATGTAAATGAATCTGAGGTTTACTTGCAATCTCCAAAGTGTAAGACCAAGTATGTATGTAGTAGAGTAGGTGTGGCTTCCAAAGAGATGATAGTTTCTCTTGATGAGTTAAGTTGACCTTGACTCTAAGTAAGACCAAATGAGACCCAAAGGTGATAGACCTTGATGAGGGACCACTTAGAAAAATGTTGTTGTATGTAGTATGTTGACAAAGCAAGATGAGAACAAGCAAGAGACCTTGTGACTCAAGTTTAGACAAATGTGAATGTAATGCAAGATGTAAAGCAATGATAGACTTTGTGAGACCCAAAGATAGGTTGAATGCTAGATGAAAACCCAAAGAGATAACCTAGGAAGCTCAATAAGTCTGAAACTGACTGTTCTTGTTTGTTGGACTATAAATTTTTCCAATTTGTGAAGTTGTTTGTTGTGACCAAATCTGAATTTTTGACTATTTTTCGTGACAATAGGACACAATGTTGATGAGGACTCAATGTTTGCAAGTGTTTAGAATCAAAATGACTCAAAGAAAGTGTGTTGTTTGATGTAAAAATGTTTTGCATACACTTGAAGACACAAAAGACACAATGTTATGATGTTTGGTCTTGAATGTTTGAATATTCAAAAGAAGACAAGCACAATCCTTATGGCTAGCCAGGACAATAGTTGTTGATCCCACATGGGGTTTCCCCTGAGGGTATGCTATTCAGAGCGGATACTTAGATGCTTGACCCCGCTGGCTCCACCCTCGGCACTTACTTCTCCGGGGCAGCCAAGCATTAGCCCCCACGAAAACTCCCTGTGGTGAACTTTGTATCTCTACTAAGAACCATATGTGTGTGGGTCGCTCCAGAGGTCTAACCTCCTAACCCAACAACTAGAAGGATTTTGGCTTTCTAAAACAAAAAGGTGCTAGTAAGGGCATCCGCTCATGTGGCCATACATGCGGCACTTTTAGCTCTGTAAATATAGAAGGCTCCCAGCCGGTAGAGGTTATGCCCTACAAATGATCAAATAAATTTGATCAAACGGGTTTATGGGGAGACATAGTGTCGGTATGAACTAATCAACACACGATACCCATGGTTTTCACCATGGATATAGTTGTTTATAGTGGTTCGGAAGAGGATGGATTTTCCTTGCTACCACTTGGTTCATTCTCTCCTCACTAGTAGTCCTAATGACCACACGAGGAGACAAGCCCTCTAGAGATTAAACAAAAAGAGCCTATTGTTCAAGACACAAAAGACACTGGTTCAATTTTAGTGCACCAATTGAAGTGTTTGCTAGTCTATGAAAACAAGGCATACAAATGAAGATAAAAAAAAACCCTTGCCAAGGTCCTACAACAAAGATTTGTTAGTAGTTTGGGTTGTTTCAAATGATTACCCCTTCCTGCAAGCACACAAGTTAGGTAAATTTTAGATTGGTGGTTTTCCCAAAATTGGGTTTCCACGTTATATCTAGTGTTACTTGTGTTCATGTTACTTGTTTTATGCATGTTAATGTTTAATAAACACTGATAAGTTAATTTACCGAGTTTCAGTAGTTTATATTTAAGACATCTAAGGGACTTGTGGATTTATTTTTGTGGTAACTGATTCACCCCTCCCCTCTCAGTTACTCCATCCATATTTCCAACAGATAAAAAAAAACCCTTGCCAAGGTCCTACAACAAAGATTTGTTAGTAGTTTGGGTTGTTTCAAATGATTACCCCTTCCTGCAAGCACACAAGTTAGGTAAATTTTAGATCCAAAAAAGACTTTGTGAAATAGGGGCCTTCAACAATGCATTTTTTTGACCAATTCAAAGATCTGATTCATCATTAAAAAAAAAACCACCTGTAAAATTTCAAGAAATTTCTAGAAATGTAAGAAATTGTAGACATCTTCACTAAACCTTTGCCTAAAGAATCATTTGAGTACCTCAGAGACAAATTAGGGGTTTCTGCCCCTCCGGTAGAAAACTGATTGATTCTATTTGGCATAAGTCTGGTATGGAGTCTCTTCACTTCTCTGTCGATGACTCTTCATGTCTTTTGGCTTTCGATGACTCTTCATGTTCATATGGGTGTCGGTGAAGATGTGGTAGTTGGTGTCTTTTCCTCTTCCTTCATGGTGTCTCTTCACTTGCAATTATGATTCTTTATATTCATTGCTCTTCCATTTTCGTTCTTCTTCTTCTTCGACAGATGGATAGTTATATATTGTTGACTTCTCTCATTTGTCTGGTATCAAGTTGAGAACATTGTTTGTATTCATTTTCAAAGATATAATAAAGATCATATTTGTGTGGGTTGGGTTTTTCACCCTCAGGTAGAGGGTTTTCCCAGGATAAGTCTTTTATGTCCTTGTTATTCATAAATTCTATGTATCTCATTTTTTGTGATGCTAAAACATTAACATGGTATCAAAGCCAGGTTCCTTCTATATAGCCTAACCACCTGAAGATAGATCATGTGCTTTTGAGGGAGTTCGGTCAACAGGTTGCAGATGTCCAATCAACTACTTGTCAGAACTTTTGCATGCGATTTGAGTCTTTCTAAATGGAAAGAGTTGCTACAATCCTCTAAAGACATTTCATCATTTGTTGAGTGGTTGCTTCAAAAGCTGAGTGTTCCTTCTATTCATGTATTCTTTGTTCTTCAAGGATTTTGAAATCAGAACAACTTCGGTGAAGGAATTGTTTTTTTTGTGATTTTCCTTAAAGGATGGACTGGGGAGCATAAAGATGATGAGAGATTGCATTCAAGGAAGGAAGACCTTGATGATGGTTGCTATGAGATTGAGTTGGTGACTATAAAAAGTAAATTAAAGTGTCTTTTATAGTCCACGATGCTAGCCATCCATGTATGGGTCTACAGATGGGTTAGAGCCCTATGGCACTACCTCATACTCCTTACGGGAGGTGCCTAACTGCACTACAAACAAGGCGTACATACCTTACCCCCTTGTGGGATTTGAACTTGTGACATCTCTTTCAATAGCACAAGTTCTCCACCACTAGGCCAACTCAGGTTGTACAGGCCAACTTAGGTTGTGCAGGCTAACTCAGGTTGTACAGGCCAACTCGAGCTGTAGACACTTTCTTGAAGAGGAGGAATTACCATTCAAAGGGAACTTGACACTTCAGCTTCAGAGGGAGCTTGACTTTCAGCTTCAGAGGGAGCCTGATTCTTTCAGCTTCAAAGGAAGCCACATCTTTTGGTTAATGAGTTTTTCTCTGTGAGGGAGAAGTTCGAGGTGCAATCCCTTGTTAATGAGTTATTTTCTATGAGAGAAGTTCGAGGTGAAATCCCTTGTTAATAAGTTCTTCTCTATGAGAGAAGTTCAAGGTGAAATCCCTTGTTAATGAAGTCTTCTCTGTGAGAGAAGTTCGAGGTGAAATCCCTTGTTCCACCCTCTAGGAGTAGCTATGGTGGATTCACCCTCTGGGAGTAGCCATGGTGGAAGTCATGCGTGTGACTCTATGACTTTATTTTATGTTTTATGATTCACCCTCTAGAAGTAGATATGGTGAATATTGTTATACTGAGATAACCTTTTTTATTTGAGAAAATTTGTGATGAGTTTTTGTTGGCATCTTCTAAATTGCAGCTATGTGTACTTGTCATGTGATGAGAAACTGAAGATCTCTCTCTAGCTAAGAGGGAGTGTTGAAGTATGTAGCATCGACAAAGATCTTCTTCCTGTTCGTATGCTTAGAATGTGTGTGTCCGTGTTGGCATGTATCTGTGGATGTCGGTGGAATATTTATGTGGTTGTCAATGACTCTTCCTCTCCACCATTGAGTCTCTTCACTTCTCTGTCGGTGACTCTTCATGTCTTTGTGGCTAACGGTGTAGTGGGGGTTGTCGATGATTCTTCATGTTCATATGGTTGTCGGTGAAGATGTGGCAATTGGTGTCTTTTCCTCTTCCTTCGTGGTGTCTCTTCACTTGCAATTTTGATTCTTTATATTCATTGCTCTTCCATTTTTGTTCTTCTTCTTCTTCGACAGATGGATAGTTATATATTGTTGACTTCTCTCGTTTGTCTGGTAGCAAGTTGAGAACATTGTTTGTATTCATTTTCAAAGATATAATAAAGATCATATTTGTGTGGGCTGGGTTTTTCACCCTCGGGTGGAGGGTTTTCCCAGGATAAGTCTTTTGTGTCCTTGTTATTCATAAATTCTGTGTATCTCATTTTTTGTGATGCTAAAACATTAACACATGTATATTTATGTATATGTGTATATGTGTGTGTATGTACATGTATATATGTATTTATGTATCTATATGTATACATGTATACATACATATGCATACATGTGTGCATGCATACATACATACATACATAATATATACACGTGTGTGTATGTGTATGTGTATGTGTATGTGTATGTGTATGTGTATGTGTATGTGTATGTGTATGTGTATGTGTATGTGTTTCTAACAATTCAAAATTTGTACCTCTAAAATGTTCTTCACCCAAACCCATATCTGATTTTCTACTTTCCTTGACATCAAGGCTTACCATTCAATTGACAAGTTTCTCTATCACAAGGAACATCATTCCTACATTCTCTACTAAATCATCATCCTCAACTAGTGTTAAGTCTATTATTACACATCTTGGTATTACCATGCTTTACATTACTGTGTTCTACAATATTGAAAATTCTTTCTTTTGATTTAGATCATTTCTTAGTTACCCGAAACTAGTTATTAAATCTACATGCTACATCTTTCATCGTCAGCCTTAATTTTTGTAAATTGTTTTTAGGGGTGATTCCTTTATATTAGTGGTCCTAACTCTTGGAGTCACATATATTAATTTAATCTTCAAATTAAATCAGATATGGATTTGGGTGAAGAACATTTTAGAGGTACAAATTTTGAATTGTTAGAAACACACACACACACATGTATGTATGTATGTATGTATGTATGCATGTGCATATATATATATATATATATATATATGTACACACACACACATATATATACATATATATGCGTGTATATATGTGTGTGTGTGTACATGTATATATATATATATATATATATATATATATATATATATATATATATATATATATATATATATATCAATGTATATATATATATATATATATCAATGTATATATGTGCATACATCCATATACATACATACATGCATACTGATGCAGGAGCACTGGAGTAGTTCAAACCAGCATTTGGATTTGATTCTGGTGAGATATTGATCTCGGTATTGGTCTGGTATTGGTATGTTCTTATCGGTTGGTCTTGCAGTATATGGAGCGAAGATGAATCGGGTTGCAAGTGGTTTCTGTAACTTGTGGATCATTGAGCGATGTTGTTTTGGGCCTTGACTGATGTTTTCGAAGGACCGTGTGAAGTTTTATGCATTTTGGGATGTTCTTGGTGATTTGGGCCAACATGTCATTGTTTACACTTTTCATCATGAACCGGTTGGTCTTTGGCCGACTTGATCGAGTTGTTATTTCTTGCGGATGGTATAAAGGGAAGTTTTGAGAATCATTTTCGGGGACAGAGGTCAGAGAAAGAAGAGATCGAGTGAAGATGTAGTTTCCAGAGAGATTCTGGTCCGGGGGGATTGAAGTCCAAATGGACTAAGGTTTGGATTAGTGTAGAATAGTGCAAATTGTTACCGGAGGCCTATTTGTCGAGCAAAAGATCTGCGGATCTTAGATTTGTGTTGTATGGATTGTTTTGTAATCATGGGTTGCGGTCCAGCATGTGTAGTCGCTGAAGGCATGTGTAATTCATTAAATGGTTGTAATGATTGATTTATCTGGTTACCGGTTATATCATGTGTTACTTCTACCAGTTATGGTTGCTCTTTATCTATTTATCGGTTCTATCTTGTGTTGTGTTACTGGTTGTCAGTATCTTGCATGGTGTTTTATGTTATAGGCTGCAAGGCGGGGATGTCCTTCATTGGATATCCCTACCTTGACTGTGTCACATACATGCATATATATATGCATGCATGTATGTATGTATATGTATATGTATATGTATATGTATATGTATATGTGTATGTGTATGTGTATGTGTATGTGTATGTGTATGTGTATGTATATGTATATGTATATGTATGTATGTATATGTAGATGTATATGTATATGTATATGTATATGTATATGTATATGTATGTATGTATATGTAGATATACATATATACATATATATATGTGTGTGTGTGTGTGTGTGTACATACATACATACATACATACATACATATGTGTGTGTGTGTGTACATATGTGTGTGTGTGTGTGTGTGTGTGTGTGTGTGTGTGTGTGTGTGTGTGTGTGTGTGTGTGTGTGTGTGTGTGTGTGTGTGTGTGTGTGTGTGTGTGTGTGTGTGTTCTAACGATTCAAAATTTGTACCTCTAAAATGTTCTTCACCCAGACCCATATCTGATACTTTCCTTGATATCAAGGCTTACCATTCAATTTACAATTTTGTCTATCACAAGGAACATCATTCCTACCTTCTCACTGTGAGGAAAGAATGGACAAGGAATCAACACTAACAGAGGACAAATGTAATTATGCATGGTGAAGTGTAATTGGTAATAATTGTTCAACTCAGAATAAAATTTCTATAACAACAAACTATTATCACAAACAACCACCTCGGTAACAACTATCTTTCATAAAAAAGCACAGTAATGAAAAACAATTTTAATTATGCATGATGTTGAGTGTTTGGTAATAGTTGTTATCACCAAACAAAATATGCATACATACATACATATGTTTGTGTGTGTGCACATATATGTATATATTTGTATACATAGATATATGAACATACTTATATCCGTCACGTATCTTTTCCCTCACTTGTGTATACATATACACATCTACGGAAAGTATGTCAAGCATAAAAGTATGCAAATTGCAACCTTCCTTTTTGTACTTTATGTATGTAACAGCACTCACTGCGAGAAAGTAGTGAACAAGGATGGATACCGAGCAGTAAATTTCATTCAATGCATAATAATCAATCAACTTGTCCTCCACAATACCAGTTTGCAAATACAACACACACACACACACACACACACACACACACACACACACACACACACACACACACACACACACACACACACACACACACACACACACATGTATGTATGTATATATATGTATGTGTGTGTGTGTACACATGTATATATATAGAAAGTATGTCAAGCATAAAAGTATATAAATTGCAATCTTTCTTTCCATACTTTATGTGTGTAAGGGCACTCACTATATATATACATTTACAGAAAGAATGTCAAGCATAAAAGTATATAAATTGCAACCTTCCTTTCCATACTTTATGTAAGGGTACTCACGTGGTACTCACTGCGAGGAAACAATGAACAAAGCAGGACACCGAGCAATAAATTTCATTCAATGCATAATAATCAATCAACTTGCCCTCCATAAAACTAGTTTGCAAACACAACAAATAAATATCGAACACCAAGAATCTACTTGCCATCGCAACCCAACACAAAGTACTGAGTAGTAAATTCTACACGTGTCGCCCATTCTAGACAAGCCACGTTCACCGGATAACCCCACCAAAAAGGAACTATTCCCAGTGGATGTGTGTGTGTGTGCGCGCGCATGTATATGTATATATATTTCTATGCATGGCTACAAAAACATACATATGTCTAATGCGTATGTTTTCCCTCACTTATGTAGTTCAAAGATAAAAAATGACACTGAAGAAGTATCTTGAACCAAAAATAACAAATTTATTTGTAACTTAAATAGAAACTTCAACAGTAAGTTGTCATGTATTGGTTTTAAATTGCCCACTTTTTTGCCTTGAGGAACTCCAATCTCCTGATGCCACCTTATACATCTCTTGGTCCATGTTATTCTTAAACAAAACTAATATTTTATATGAGTCAATCAGTAATAAATTAATTCAGGTTAAATTATGTTTCAAGTTTTAACTGGTAACATCCTTTGAGAGGTTTTTTTTTGCCTTCTGCAATAATGCTTTCTATGTTGGCTAAAAATGTTCCTTATGCACTTTGCAATTTTTTTTAGGAAATATATTATTCAAATAGAGAATTTAAGTGCTAGTCCCCCGACATTATTGTCGTAGTCAAATCTCTATGATAAATAACCTTCTATTTTTCTATTCTTAGCACACTTGGTCTAGGATTATCTGTTGAAGAATATTTGTAGGGCTAATGTTCAACATTGTAAATAGTAGATAGTTGAAGATAACTGTTGATTGTTGGCAATATGAAGGAATTGATTATGTGTTGCATTGATGTTTTGTCATTGATGTCAACACTAGCTGTTATGGTTGGGAACATTGTAAATAGTAGATAGTTGAAGATAACTGTTGATTGTTGGCAATATGAAGGAATTGATTATGTGTTGCATTGATGTTTTGTCATTGATGTCAACACTAGCTATTATGGTTGGTTACCGGCAGACAGGTTTTGGTTACCGGTAGAAAAACTTGTGTTACCGGTAGAAGGGACTATCAGTTGGATACTATCAACATGATTGGATCAATGGAATATGTTCGGTTTAATGTTTCTGGAGTATGTTTTGGTCAGTTGGTACTGACTTGGTGATCGGATGTTGTCATACACTCTAGCAAGCCTATACTGGTAAGGGTTTAAGGTTTTACCAGTAGAGCTTTTACTAAGAATCATTGACAGGATGAATAAGTGGTGTTGGTGCAGCTTCTACATGAAATTTAGGATGTTGAAGGTGATCTTTGTTCGTGGCTCGACTGATTGGAAACATCACTTTGGCATGGTGGACCCAGATTAGGTCTGGTACCTATCTAGGTTATGGACCGATATCATGTTAACGTGTTCTCTACACGTTATCGGGATGTTTTATGGATTGGTTAATGTTGTTTTGGTCTAAAGACGACATGGCATATCATTGTAATGTGGATGTATGTAATGATCTTATTTTAATATATTTTAGGTGGCCGACCTAATTGGTTTAGGCCTTAGGGTTTGTATAAATTGATGTAAGATCTCATTGTAGATCATGGGAATGGAAATGTAATGTTTGTGGTCGTGGAATGAAATATCATATGTGAAGGAGATTTGGTCAATCATAGGTGATCGAATTGGGTTTAAGTAAGAGGTCAAAGGCCTCCGATATTGAGCTTAATCAGGACTGTAATCAGGCATGGTAGATGTTATCTCTGGCAGTTCATTCTTTTGTATAGTTATCCAATTATATTGAGGTGGTTATAACCTCACTATAGTCATTGAGACTCCTTTGTAATGAGCAGTGTGCCTTCCTGCATGTGCAGGCCCCTTATTGTATCACATACTTTCTGCAGAAGTATCATCTGACTGTGGGTAGGCTTCCCACCATGGTTTTTCCCTTTATCGGGTTTTCCACATACAAATCATGGTGTTATGTGGTATGGTTGCATTGTGTTAATTCTCTGTTTCGCTCTGAAGTTTTATTGCTTACTGGTATCTATTTTTGCTATTCTGGTATTCAATGTTTATGTGCTTTGATTAAAGGTTATAAAGTGGTTTGATTAATATAATTTGTTGTCAACTGATTCACCCCCCACCCCCCCCCTCTCTCATTTGTCCACCGGTTATCCAGACACTGATGTTATGATGTACTTAATTAATTTGGTGCCTAAATCTATTGCTTTCCACTTGGATCAAAGGTCAACTTAATAGTTCTTGACATTGTCCCAAAGCTTTGTTGTATAACTCAATGTTATCATCATTAAAAACTAATATTATTTTCACAAACAAACAATATCCTTTTGTAAACCCTAATCACCGCAAAATGAAACTCTTTGCAAATACAACAAATGAATACCAAATACCAAAAAAAAACTTACCATCCCAACCCAAGATGAAGTATCGAGCATTAAATTTCATTCAATGCATAATAATCAATCAACTTGTCCTCCATAATACCAGTTTGCAAACATCATTAAAAACATACTATTTTCACAAACAAACAATATCTTCTATAAACCCTAACCACTGCAAAATGAAACTCTTTGCAAATACAGCAATACCAAATACCAAAAAAAGGCTTACCATCCCAACCCAAGACGAAGTATCGAGAAATAAATTTCATTCAATGCATAATAATCAATCAACTTGCCCTCCATAATACCAGTTTGCAAACACAACTTTGATGAAAATACACCGACACAATTTTGCCCGGCTTACCTTCGCAACCCAACACAAAGCACTAATAAATTTTGCGTAACAACAAACTATTTTCAGATACAACAACCTCTACAAGAGCTATGTTTCATAAAATACACCAACACAATTTTCATTTCAAAACCCTTTATGACCCAATTATCAAAATCGTGAAACCTCTATACATACATTTTCCAAGGTCTATACAAGGCCTTAAACACAAACAAACAGCGACAGAGAAAGCTTCAACTATCTTTTCATAAAAAACAGAGACAAACACACACAGTGGAGCAACAAATAGCAAAAATAAATTCAAACCAAACCATAATAATACGTGCGATATTTACCACAACACCACCTTTTTACCAAATTCTACAAGCCCTTTCATACCCATTTTCCAAAGCTTCAATTATCTTTCATAACAAACATAGACAAATTCACACAGAGAAGGAACAAATAGCAAGAGTAAGAAATATCCAACCTAGACAACCTCCCCTTTGCTCTCCTTCTCTCGCTAACCAACTAACAAACAACGGCCTCTATAACAGAATCGCTCAAAAAGCTTATTCTGTTTGACTCCTTAAGTAAGTCACAAAAAACGGCCTCCGCAACAAAATCACCCGAAAACAATATGCTTTGTAAACCCTAGTCACCGCAAAATGAAAATCTTTGCAAATACAACAAATGAATACCGAATACCAAAAAAAGACTTACCATCCCAACCCAAGACGAAATGTCGAGCAGTAAATTCCATTCAATGCATAATAATCAATCAACTTGCCCTCCATAATACCAGTTTGAACACAATAAATGAATATCGAATACCAAGAATCACATTGCCATTACAACCCAACACAAAGTACCGAGCACTAAATTCCATGTGTGCGTCACCTGTCAGACAAGCCACGTTCACCGAAAAACCCCGTCAGAAACGACCTATTCCCGGTGACTGGCAATTTACCGACGCGTCGCAAGTCAAACAGCCACATTCACCGGAAAACCCCGTCAGAAACGACCTATTCCCGGTGACTAGCAATTTACTGACATGTCGCAAGTCAAACAACCACGTTCGCCGAAAAACCCCGCCGGGAAGCAACTTTTCCAGATGGCTGACAATTTGCCGACGGAAAAACCCCACACTAAAATAAATGAATAAAAACTATGGCAGGAAGACTGCCATTAATAAATTCAGTTCTATTAGTTTGGTTAGGTAATAGAATAAAACTTTTTTATGCATTAGTGCAATGAATATACTTCCATTTCTTAGTGGGTGGACCGTCAATAGGTCAATTGTTGGTCTCAATATTCATTCTTCTTTAATATCCCTTTACCCCACAGTTGCCAAGCAATAAATCTACATTTGCTTGAAGTTGAGATGCATTAAGACAGCTGATCTTAAGAGTATATGCTTCATATCTTCACAATATATCGCAATAAACCAGTACCAACAAGGCAGATGACATGTATCAAAGGAATCCCATGATCAAAAGCTCAAACGTTTTGAACCACAATTTGTTTGACACCCGAATTCATCTGCTCACTTGAGAACAACGAACATGCTTATGCTTACCATAACCACAAAATTTTGGTAATGGAGCTTTCCAACTCAATTCAATAGGTGTGAAGTGAAATCAAGCGTATCTGTTGATAGATTTTTCTAATGGAAACCTTTCAATTCAAATCAATAAAATAAATAAAAATAAAAATCAGTTGTGGTCCTACAGATGTAATGAAGCCAGTGATCTCAACTGAGTTGAAGAACTGTCAGGTTTCTTTCAAAGAGGATTTTATAATGGAAAACAGTAAAAGTTAAGAGTTAGTTTTGCCTAGATTTAAATATTATATTGATCAGTATCTGATACTTGTACAGACACGGGATTTGTACTGGACTTATGTAGTGTCTGCACAATGAGGTGTTTTTGGCACTTCTTCTGAGAGCAAAAAGTACATCCACTTGGTTATGTGGGACATAGAGTTTGAACAAATGACATGAAGAATAGAGAAAAGGCCATTCACAACCACATCTAAATCCACATTACATAAATGAAAGACTGGGAGTAATTTGGATGTCTTCATCATACAGAAATTGAAGTTTGAGGATAAAATCTATCCTCAAATTACATAAAGAAAGATTAGGATAGATCAGAATTTTAGTTAGAGAGAAGAAGAACTCTATTAAAGTTGATAATTTTAAATTATCTTTATACAGATGACTGAATTATGTTGATATTGGCATCTCTACCAACCTAGCCTTAAAAATCATTCCTAAATGAGGAAAACAATAAAAGAGAGTGACTTTATGAAAAACTTTTGGACTTTAGTGAAAGAGATTCCCCTGGCCTCAAATTTTCTCTATAAAGCATGATCAGAATCAATAATAAGATAGTCTTGTGTAAGCAGTTATCTATTCCATTCTTCCTGATTATTCTTGAATTTCTTAGGTAGTTACTTCGTTCAGGGCTACCTCTAGTTGCTCATTCACATCTCTTTGTTTCTTCAATATCAGATAAGCGAGATAACATATATAGTTGCCATACAAGCTGTGTTGTATTGTATTGTGTAGTGTTTTGTCCTGTTTTACCTTTTCTAAGAGCAGGGATCCTTCATTTTCCTGCCGCTGTTGTTTTGTGATTCTATGAGATGGAAATTGCAGAGTTGGAAGCAGCTGGCAGGAAGATGGAGACACATCAGACAGATAAAGAATATACCATGGATGGGTCTGTTGATCTGTGGGGAAAGGGAGTGGAGAGGGCCAAGACTGGAAGATGGAGAGCTTGCTCCTTCCTCATTGGTAAGACAAAACAATTCATGGATTTCTCTTTCTCATCAACTTGATGATGGGTTTCAAAGGAGATCCCAAACGTCGATGTTGATTCTTTCCATGCACAGTTATCTTTGAAAACTCATTTTTCTAGATGTTATGGACTTCGAAAGCTTGAAATCTTTAATTCAGCAATGTTCCAATGCATCATCTTTTTTGTAGAAATAAAAGTGTTGCATTCTCATCCTAAATGCCTCTGTTGTTTCTTTTCATACACTAATTACTCTGAAAATTTCTAATTCTTTTTATAAATGCTATGGACTGTAACAGCAATATAGGCATTAATGAATACCAAATTTATTCACAGAGGAAGACCTCACAGAAACTATGAACCTGTGTTGAGATCTCTGTCTTGCACAAAAGAGATAGACAGCTCTACCATTCTTAAAATTCTCTCTCTACTACACAAATCAATTTCCATCATTTTAACTGACTGCTGAATTCTGTAACCTATATGATAGTTTATCAATATTATATCAAAGCTTTAACGAAGATGCTGGTGCACAAACTCAGCAGGGTAACCATGCTACTCAAGCTTTCATGATTTATTGAGTACTCTTTAGACTTATGTGTGCATCCGCTACTTCACTTCTTTATATTGAGTCTGATTTTGAACTAGACTGGTTAAACTTACTGATGGTTTATTTGATGTTTTGTTTATAGCTGGTCAATCTTGGGGTTCGAGAAGTACCCTATACTTACAGTAAGCTTCCTAAGCTCAATGCGTGGCTGCTGATAGCTTTGGAAAATGTACTTAGTTGATATGAAAAGTTCAGTATCACCCAGACTGTATCTGCA
Organism: Cryptomeria japonica; assembly: GCF_030272615.1. NCBI lineage: Eukaryota > Viridiplantae > Streptophyta > Pinopsida > Cupressales > Cupressaceae > Cryptomeria > Cryptomeria japonica. The sequence continues at coordinate 248,426,686 of NC_081407.1, read as the reverse complement.
CTTCTAAAGTTCATTAGAATTATGTCTGGTAAATTTAGAAGCCTAGATGCATCATTGATTGACAAGAAGACAGCCTAGTTTCAAAAAGCTCGTAGAGTTATTTATGCTATAGCCTAGCTTTCCAAGTACAAAGGAATCATCTGCCAGTTTTAGTGGAGGCAACCTCTATTCAGCTAGTCTTAAATCCCAAAAGAATACTTTTTGGAAGTCCAATATGAGTAGACTACTTTTGTTATCTTGAGAACGTAGCTTTTCTCATACAGACATTGCAGGGTCATTAAATTACTTTCAATGAGCCCAATAAAGTTCACATGGTTGTATCATTCATGAACTAAAGCAGTTCTCTTCCATCTGCTAGACTTCAATTGCTGGAAATCTCATAGATTCATGGTTTCTTTGTGAAACTCAACTTATTTTTTCCATGAAATTATTTTTTAAGCCTGAGGACGTAGTCTTTCACTAGAAAGGAATAGGACCAACACCATCGCATTCAACCAAGACTTAACCTTCTTAATTTTAAGCTGCACTAACAACCCAATTCCATGTGTCCATCTTTTAGTTTATTAGAATAGATTTTTCTCTAACCTGCCAGAAAAACCCAGTAGAATTTCTGGGATTAAGTGACACCAGTTTTATTTATGAGACTCTGCATATTACAGCACAATTTACACGAAACTTCTGTAGCTTATATGCTGTTTAAATCATTGGATGAGTTGCCTAGCTGTCATTAACAGGTAATATATCTATAGTAAATTATCAAAAGTCACATATTGATAATTTATCTAAAAATAGACAGATTCAAATGGATTCAGAGAAGTTAGATAAATCTAGATTATATGTATATTTAACTAGATAGGTCCTTTGTAGTGCTCTAATTACTATCAGCTTCAATGCAGGGTATGAAGCATTCGAGAGAATGGCTTTCTATGGCATTGCTTCCAATCTGGTGATCTACTTGACTAAAGAGCTGCATGAAGGCACAGTATCTTCAGCCAGGAATGTCAACAACTGGACCGGAGCAGTTTGGCTCACTCCAATTCTGGGTGCCTATATCTCTGATACATACTTCGGCAGATACTGGACCTTCTTAGCTTCTTCAATTATTTATCTACTGGTAAGCAAGACTAGTTCTTAGCCATTTTTTATTTACAGCTTCTGCACTGTTACATATTGGAACAACCTATCAACAACCTATCAATAGACTAGCAACAACAAAGCCAAGTACCAAGTGATGCAGATGCAATCAAATGTTGGTGGATCTCTCCTGCAACTGTGGTTTCTCTATAACCTATGTCATAGATCTTGCATATACAGGGTTGTGGGTGCTCTATAACCATGTCATAGACCTTGCAAATACAGGGTTGTGGGTGCTATCTGAGGGTGTGGCTGTTCAATAGCCAAACGTCATTCACTTTTTCTATAAGGGGATGTGGTTTTTCACAAGCCAAAGCTTCTGTTCTTTAGGTATAATTTGCTTTACCACAATAGCCAAAGCCTTTCTTCATTTTAGCAGTCACAATTTTTCAGTAGAGAGCATTGGAATGTGTCCCCCCTATATAACTAATGCTATGTACCTTCTATATACCTTCATCTATGAAGCTAGCTATCAAGCAATAACAATTCGGTAGAGTAGAGGGATGCACTTCAATGGTATTGTAATGTGTATTCATTAGTTTACATGGCTTAGTAGTTGGAATGTACCTTCATTATTTCACAAGATTTAGTGGTTGTTAAATGGTCAACAGATTTTTATTTAAATACAAGTTCTTCAACAGCCACAACTTTATTTGGACACAAACTATCCAACAATCACAAAAAGATTTTCCTATAATGCATCACATTAACCCACCTACCAGATGATGGTTAGATAGCCAACACTACACAATCTTAACACTGACATGATGGTTGCTAAATAGCCAACATCCTTTTTCATTGGAGCAAGTTATTCCCCATCCACAGCCCTAAAGTTGTTGCTAGATACCCAACTTTTCTTTCTCTATACCTGTTTGGGCAGTAGCATAAAAGAACATGTTTCCAATTTTGGCATTTCCCTATGCAATAAGAGTAATGAACACATGTCTATCATTTAATCATCTAATAACATAATCCAGTTACCTTGACAACATGTTCTATTGACTTCTTCCTTACTATCTTCTCCTACAGGGAATGGTGCTTTTGACACTGGCAGTGTCCTTAAAATCCCTAAAGCCACCTCATTGCGGAAAGGGGCTAGTATGCCAGAAGGCCAATAGCCTACAGATTGGCTTCTTTTACTTTTCATTGTATGTTCTTGCAATTGGCACAGGGGGCACCAAGCCAAACATCTCTACTTTTGGTGCAGACCAGTTTGATGACTTCCATCCAAAGGAGAAGCTGCAGAAGAATTCCTTCTTCAACTGGTGGATGTTCACTGTCTTTTTCGGAGCCCTGGTTGCCCAGACTGCACTGGTCTACGTTCAGGAAAATGTTGGCTGGGCTTTAGGCTATGGGATTCCTACTGTAGGACTATTTATTTCACTGGTAATATTTATGGCAGGGACTCCTTTTTATAGGCACAAGGTTCGAACCCAGGACAGCCCCATCAAAAGGGTTTTTAGGGTTTTAGTATCGGCTATTTCCAAGTGGAGAGTGCCTGCTCCTGACGATGTATCCAAACTTCATGAATTGAATGATACGGAATACCAGGCTGCTGGGAAGCGCCGTATCTTTCATTCTCCAGCCTTAAGGTAAATAGAAAAACTCCTTTTTTCATTAAAATCCTCTGCATCAAGAATTTAGAGTTACAGAATTTTTCTTTATCATAGGAGGATAGGTTTTTATTAATGGGTTTTCAAGTTTAAAAGCTGTTAGAAATCAGTAGATTTTCAAGTTTAAAAAATTGATAGAAAAAATTATTTCTTTAATACAGGGGATACATTCTACTTCTTAATTGTATAAGGTTGTAGTCTTTAAAAGATGGACAGTATTTTTTAACTTATAAAATTCTTTAAGAATCTATTATACATTTTAACAAAGAAGGTGTTTGTTTTAATGTGAACACAATATAATAAAGTACTTTTAACTTACACAAGCCTCTAAGAATCTACTATACATTTTAACAAGGAAGGTGCTAGTTTTCACAAGAAACAAGTCATTAAGAACTATACATTTTAACAAGGAAGGTACTAGTTTTAACAAAAAAGGTGCTAGTTTTAACAAGTGGATGCAAAATATCATTTAAATTACATCAATGAAGAGTCAACTTTCAAGAGATATTGGATATCCTTGGAAGGTAAGAAAACAACTTTAGGAAGTAGTGTCACTCTTTCTCCACTAATTCCTAAGTGCAAAAACGGCATATTCTATTCACCTAATCTTCTTCAAGCTTGTCTGCATCATAGCCTCACACCTAAGATGATGCGAGCTGGTCCTTAATTAAGTTGTCAACCTTTTATCTTCCCTCTTTATATTTACTTTTAATTTGTGATCATAAAGATAAAATTCTTCAATAAAGTATTCTCTCTTTATACAAACTTCATTGTCTTTTATCTCACACACATTTTAATTCAACAATATATTTGAACACTTCCACATACTAAAGTCTCATTTATTACTTTAGATATTAAGAACATCCCCACTAAACTCGTTTACTACTTCAGATATCAAGAACATCCCCACTAAACTATCAACATCTTCTATTTCCATTTGCTATTTACTGGTTTGTTTGTAGTTACGACTGAGATTAAAAAAAAATCCCCAACATTTTATTTCCATCCATAATTATCATGATCTTTTCTCTTACACCTTTTGATTCAACATTAACAATTGACCACTTCCACATACTAAAATCCGACTTCCTACTTTAGATATTAAGAACATCCCAATCCAAACATAACATCATAACCCACCCCTACCCTTATCCAAATTATCATCTTGATTAGAACATCCCAATCTAAACATGACATCATAACCTGCCCTTACCCAAAAGTTATTCTCTAAAATTGTCTGATATTACTCAGAGTCATTATCATTTAATCAAACTAAAGGCTTTCTCTTATTCCAAAAGTTGAATTCCGTTTTATCTTACAGATTCAAACCTTTGTCTGTATTTATTTACATTCCCAGATTCCTGGACAAGGCCGCCATGAGAGTGGAAAGCGGCACCAATGGGACAACGCCACGTCTTTGCACAGTAACAGAAGTGGAGGAAACAAAGCGGATGATCGGGATGGTGCCTGTGTGGGTGGCGACAGTGATACCCAGCACTGTCGTGGCCCAGGTAAACACGCTGTTCGTGAAGCAGGGCACCACGCTGGAGCGCCACGTAGGACCAGGTGGCTTCGAGATTCCCGCCGCATCTCTCAGCGCATTCATCACGCTCTCTATGTTGATAGCTGTCCCCATATACGACCGCCACGTGGTGCCACTGTTGCGCCGCCACACAGGGAATCCACGTGGCATAACAATGCTGCAGAGAATGGGCATCGGTTGCGCCGTCCAGATCCTAGTCATGGTTTTCGCCACGTTGACCGAGGCCAAGAGGGTCCACGTCATCCGCCAGCACGGACTGGAGGCCAGCAAGGACCCTGTTCCCATGAGCATTCTATGGCTCCTTCCACAGTACTCCCTCATGGGGGTCACTGACGTGTTCGTCGTCATCGGCATGCTCGACTTCTTTTACGACCAATCACCTGTTGACATGCAGAGCCTCGGTACTGCCTTTTTCACTACCAGTCTCGGGATCGGCAATTTTGTCAGCAGTTTTCTCCTTACCACCATTGAGAAATTAACCGGTAAGATTTTTCTTTTTAAGATCAGAGATCTGACATCTGATATGGAAAAGATTTTGAAGATAGCTTAACGTTGTGATTCTTGATCTTTTAGATTGTTTGGTCTTGTATCTGACATCCAAAAAAAGTTGAAGATAGTTTAGCTTTGTGATTTTTGATTTTTTATGAATGTCAATAAAATCATTTATTTTGAGACATCAGATTTTCACAATTCATATGTTTAGCACGTCTTGTTTCTTGATTCAATTGTGTGAGATGCATTTGAAACGATGTTTGGATCACACTCCATGATCCATCATCAGAATGTAAAAAGAGAGCTGAAGATGAATTACAGTTGAATCCAGAAACAAGTTGTTGATCATAGTCGGATCAATGATTATCACATTTTGTAATCCATCATCAGAATGTAAAAAGGAATCACATACTGCAATCCATGATCAGAATGTAAAAAGAGAGCTGAAGATAAGTGATTTGTTTGTATCTACAGTTCAGAGCACTCTGTGATCTATCATCAAAATGTAAACAGAGAGTCATCACACTCTGTGATCCATCATCAAAATGTAAAAAGAAAACCGAAAATAACTCTGAAATGTTGATGCAAACACATTACTTATCTGCAGCTCTCTTTTTCCATTATGATAATGGATCAGAGAGTGTGATCCGAATGCTCTCTTTTTACATGCTGATGATGGATCATGAGTGTGATCCGAAACATTGATCCTGTGATCAATGTCTTGTTTCTGGATTCAATTGCGGCCCATCTTCAGATCTCTTTTTACATTCTGATGATGGATCACAGAGTATGATCTGAAACGTTGATGCTAACAAATCACTTATCTTCAGTGCTCTTTTTACACTCTGATGGTGGATCACGGAGTGCGTTCCGAAACGTCAATGCAAACAAATCTTACACAATTAAATTCAAAAACAAGATGTGCTAATCAATCATTTCATTTCATTTTCCCTCAATTAGACAAATTTAAAAAATTAATTTTAAATACTCTTAATTTTTTTATAAAATTCTAACAATTAATTTTAAATACTCATAAATTTTTTATAAAATTCTAACATTTTTTCCTGAATATTTTACAGGAAGAAATGGGCACAAGAGCTGGATAACCAACAATCTCAATGACTCACACCTTGATTACTACTATGCCTGCATAGCTATTCTCTGCTTCCTCAACATGCTCTTGTTCATTTTTGTTGCAAAGCTGTATGTCTACAAGGAAGACACGAGTACAGTGAACAACAGTGAAAATAAGGGCAGCAACAAGTTCAACAGCCAACTACCTCCTCCCTCATCCACCCATGGATTGGAATTCTTAAATCTCATAAAAGTTCAACCCACTGAAGGCTTTGAGCTGTCCCCTTCCTCAAAGTGATGGTAGTAAAAACTAGGACATCTTTGTATCTACAAAGGTGATGTATATTATGTTTGTCATAGGAATGCCAAAGTTACATGTAGTTCTGTATTCTTATTGTATGTTTCTTGAAAAGAAGGCCAAGTAGCCATATCATCAAATAGATATTGAATTTAGTTTACATGTTATCTCAAGTATATGTTTTGTGTCTTCATTCATTACAGTAAAGAATATATATGAGAATATATAGTGATGTTCTAAAAGAAAATTTGAAAAATGTTTTATTTTTGAAATTTTATAAATAATAAATTAAAAAAAAAATTAATAATGTTTATAAATTTTTATTTTTTTTTGAAAGATAAAATGTGGGTTTTGAAAAGATCTCAAATATTATATAATGTAAATAAGAAATATAACAATGAAAATCAATTGTCAAAAAATTTACATCATCAAATAACATACAGTCCAGAAATTGAAAATTCAACAACAGTTGCAACAATTCTTAAAAACAGAAACAATAAAAAACCAACCATCTTATAATGATGATAGATTGTTGAGTGTGATCATACACAGATTTTTTTATAGACACATTATGGACTGTGGGAAACTTATGCAAACTATCTTATAATGATTTAAAACTAAATTTATATTATTTTTAATTCTCTTACAAATATGCATTTTATTTTTAAAGTGATGATGCTTTTATATTTTTTATTTTTTATTTTGATAAATCAGGGATATTCCCGCGACCCCTTTTGAGTTTTATTTTTAAAGTGATGATTCTTTTTCTTTTATTACTTAGAATTTTAATTACAAAACTTTCAGATAAAAATTGTTGCAGATATTTTTAATAAAGAATAAAAAGTGAGATTTGAAAGGACTCCAAAATCTTCTACAATATCAATAGGAAACATATCAGTTCAGAAACTGAAAACAACCAATTAACACCCACACCAGATTCTAAAAAGATAGAAACAATAAAAAATCAAACATCATACAATGATTTAAAACAAACTTATATTATTTAATTCTCTTATAGATATATTTTAATTTTTAAAGTGATGATGCTTTGAGAACTTTTGATCAACAATATAATCAGATGAAAGTTGTTGCAGACATTTTTTAATCAGATTTTGGAAGAGAAAAATCGAGCATATGTTTCCTTTTTTAAAGCTAGCACATTACAAACTATAATATATTTTTATTCCTTTGTTGGTTATGTGGGGCTGCATTTTTATCTTTACCAGCAACTTCTCAAATTTCTCCAGATATATGCATTCTTTTTTATCGTGCAATAGCACTGAGGAAGACCTTTCCATATAAAGTCACTGCACTTGTTTCAGCAAGGCATATGCACAGAGCAGAAAGAAAGAAAACAAAAGAAAATGTAGACACAAAGAGTTGACATCAGATAAAGATGAAGCATTAATGGAAAATAAGTGAATGACAACTGGGGATATTTGTTTGTAATGTGACAGCCACCACTATACCAAAATTGACGCCTCCAAAATGAGAGTAAGAAAACAAAGCACTAGTGCTTGTTGTAGACCCAAAAAATCGGCTGCATGGATCTTAGCATATCTTATCTTTTTCATATCTTATCTTCTCATTGGTATTCATTCAAATTTCAATTTATTGACAAGATATTTTGGCTGTTTTTGATATTCAAATTTCAATTTATTGACAAGGAAGAACAAGATATTTTGGCTGTTGTTGATATCTTTTCCTTCTGTATATGTGGAGGTTCATTTTTAAGGTCTATCTATTTGTGTTTGATATAAACACACTTCTTCTACATTACATCTTATGGGAGCTCAATGGTGAAAGATGTGGACTCAATAAAGAAAATAGATGTGCATATTTGAAGATTTTGTAAAGAAATAAATTTATTTTTTTATTAAATTAAATTTTATGTAATAATTTAATTTAGAATTATATTGAATTATATGATCGAATTTGATAAATTAAAAATTAATAGAAATAAAAATATTTAGTTGATTTTGGTGAGTGTTTATTATATTGATTATAATTTTTGAATCTTAATTCAAAATCATCTATTCCAAATCTATTCTGTGTTGGAAGAATGATGATAAAAATTTGAAGTGAATTTAGATCTGCTCCCAAGTTTAGTTGCAAGGGGTGATGGGACTTGGGAGGACGAGAACATTTAAGACATTCAGGCAAAATTTAATGGCCTTTATGGCAGCGAGAGCCTTTATCTTGTAGTGCTATTGAAGGATTAGCATTGTAAATATGGAGTCCACCATATGTCTCGACTCTAAAGAAAGGCAAATGGCGTTTAGAGGCAAGGTAAATGACCAATGTCTAAATACTATATTTTTAATATCGCTAAGGTGGAGAAGTTGTTAAGGCGATTTTGGGTGTCGATTACTTGGCCTCCACCTACCCCTTCCGAGTTAATAGCGGCATCTCCTCGATGTTTATGGTGTGGGTACTTTAGGCACAAGGGGATAAAACAATAGTGGAGTGGCTTATGCAAAATCTAGTCAAGGCACACAGGCGGGAGGAGATGATAAGGTATTTGGACACAACGGTCATGGGTTTCGAATTATACCTGTCTAGAGGTGTGTGGCCCCAACTTACCATGCACTACAAATGATTGTGGGTGTCATTCTTAATTTGGGGCATGGGAGAGGATGCAGACCCTCATGGCACACTCATGGCACTGGCTACCCAGGCAGCAAAATGGCATGGAGCATCCCCATCCATGTGTTATGTCTGCATACTCATAGGGTAGAGGTGTTGATCACATTGAAATGTTAAGAGGGGGTGAATCAGCATTTGCATAAACTTAAATAGATTATTCTATTTGTAGATTTAAACATCAAATCAAATTTGTAAAAAGAAGAATTGAAAGTAAAGCATGTACTATGACAATCAACACAAGGATGTCAAGATTTTTATGTGGAAAATCTAATGAGGGAAAAACCACACTTTTAGCTATCTCTAGTGAAATTTTTAGTGGCTAATATTCGTCAATTGGCTATTTTTTTAAATTTGGGAATCAAAATTTGACTAATAAGTTCAACTTTTAAGGTGACACAAATCTCCACGTTTTTATAATTTTTTATTTTGGTGTTATTTAAATCGCTAGAGAACTTATTTTATTAATTTTTTTAACTCAAAGATTTGCCAAAATATTCAATACATGATTGGATCAAATTCATCAACATTTAATATTTAATTATAGAAATCTAAATTAATTTGCCAAAAATATATCATAGTTATTAGTTGCTTTACGGTTATATCAACAATATTTAGTTCCCACCATTGATTTAAAATATAATCTAATAACCTTCATTGTATTCCATGAGGTAAATTGTACTTACAAGTTGTAATGCTCGTGGGGTTTGAAATTGTTTTTGAATTGTTGACCTCAATGAAAATCAATGATCTAAAAGCATTTTTTGGCCCCATGAGTATTACAAATTGTTAGTACATTTTATCTCACAAAATACAAATATTGCTATTAGATTATTTTAAGTTAATGGTAGAAACTAAATAAAGTAGAGTCTACCCCTTAAACAAATTAATGATTTCCACCTTCAAGCCTTTACTTTTTTTAAATGACTATATTTTTAAATGAAAGGATTTCCAATAGTAAGTAATGCACGTTCTTATTATTTTCCAAGATTTGCCAATATTTTCTACCAAAAAAAAAATTGATATAAAAAATTCCCTAATAAAATTAATTTTTTTCTTAAAAAAAAAAGGAAAGATTTGCCAATAAAAATTAATATTATTATTTTAAAAGATGAAATATTCGTCAATATTTTATACAATTTTTTGAGAGGGGGTTTCTTAAAGTTATCACTAGCTATCTCACAATATAAATGAACATTTTTTACAATTTTGTTTTAAGGCTCACTGCCTAAGGAAGCCTACTGCTCCTTGATGAACTTGTTGAGCAAGCCTGCTAAGGAGATTCAATGTTTGATAGCAGGATACATGATAGTTTGAATTATGTAATGCCTGCTAAAATACCCTAGAGAAACTAAGCAACTCATATTCTAATGGAGATTAAAAAAAAAAAATTGCAACCAATGCTACACATAACATCATCTACAATTACATCCATTATCACTAACCATTATGAATATGAATAAGCGGAATAACATCACAATCTTAACAACTATCTTTCTAGGGTACCTTAGCGTCATTACTTAATTAACTATCCTAAGCATCACACGATTACCACACTTATTGTCAATTAATCCTTAATCTTAATCAAATGCAACTTATATATTTCCTTTTGTTACGATATGCAATCTACTTGATTATTTAACCATTATGAGATGCACTCTACTCTATCATTTAACTAACATGATATGCTTACTTTTTCAATGCAAGACTAATCCCTTTCTTAAGTTCATTTTATAACCAAATCCAAATGTGCTTAAACCCTTAACCATTTCCATCTACATGATCATTATCCATCTATGATAATAATGCATAAACATAATCAACTTTACTTAGCTACCTTAACCATACTATACATCCATCCCTATTCCTAGCATGATCATTTCCTATATTTCCAATGCCACCACATGAATGATATTATCATCTAATCATGATATTATTAATCAACCACAGTTCCTACATAATATTCATTCCATTTACTTAAGGTCTTTTCACATATTAATCTACATCCTAGATGATAACCATGGAATCTAAACTAATACAAATAACCCATCACATGATCCATTCTATTACAAGTATAATTCTATTGCAAACCTCTAAGTACATGAAACCATTTACTTTCATTATACAAGATCGTCACTATACATCTCAAGTCTCATAATTACAAATCATGTCATAATCCTAAGATACCAACTACAATACAGTTACAAAATTACAATCATAAGAATAATACATCATGAGCATAGCTCATTCCTAATACATGGCTTCATCTACTTTTACGAGATAATACATTATATGAACCCAAGATATCCATGACATAAAGCTACTACAAGAAACATCCATAACTGTTACAATCATGAAGAATCCACCTCCACACATGAAGAATCCATAAGAATATCCCAATGGTTAAAAAGCACCAACCACCCGACCATGTAGAACCAAAGGAACCACCCCCCATGCTAGGAGATGACACAAGGTCCCAACACACACTCTAGACTTAAGCTGGCACCTAACAACCAAAGAAACTAAACAATACTAGGACTCTCAGGCTAGGACCAACCACAAGCAATCACAAGAAGAAACTCCCAAAGGCTTACAAATCATCAAGTCATAAATGCAAATCAACAAGGGGACACATGTAGGGGTGGAGTGTCATCACATGTTATACACCAAAATATAGAAACACAACTCTTCAAAGCATAACCCCGATAGACATGTGGAGCCAACTCAACCTATGAGAGAATCAAGGAGAGATTGACTTACCACCATAGTGGCCTTCCCAAGCTTATCCTAAAACATCCTCCCTAGGATCAATTCATGGGGCTCAACTATTCATTATCTTGATTAGTGAATTATTTACCCATCCCATTAATTTTTTATCATGTTATCACTTGTTTACATCATGGTAAACTTCCATTGTGCCTTGGTAGTCTAGACTTCATGCATTCCTTACAAGGAACCTCATGCAAGCCTATCTCTCATGACCCCGGTCATCACAAGGAAGCCCACTCCCCCTAACATGGACCCAATAAAATCTCAACCAGAGACTCATAATCAACATGAAAATCTGAAACCATAAGTGCCATCATGCAGCCATAACTAATGCATGATCATCCAATTGCCACAATACCAAGTAAATCAATAAAGAGCCTCATAGCAAATTAATACATCAAGGACCACAAAAGGTCATCAAAATCTGCCAAAAATATGAAATGAAAGCTACAAAAAGGCACATTCACTTGTTGGCTCAACAACAATAGAACAACACTCACAATCATGGCTCATCAACATGAAGAGAGCACAAAACCTCAACAAGGAAGCATAACAACAAATAGAAGAAAAAACCACAAAAGATCATCAGATCTGATCAAACCCAAAGCTGGAAAATATCAACAGACCTCCATAAATGCCTCTGGTATGACACCAAAACCAGAAACCAAAATAAATTGAGCAACCGATCAAAATACTAAATCTAGGCGGTTTAGCGCATATGTTGTACAGTACAGCACATATGTTGTTGGTATTATGGATGTGTTGCATTGGTTTTGTCATTGATGTCAACACTTGTCAACACTTGAGAACACTTATCAGCACTTGGAGATCTTTGGTTATATTCACCGACATGTTCAGTAACTTATGCACAGCCACTGGTATATGGTTCACCGGAAGGATATATTGTTCACCGGTACTGAGGATGATCTGTTATCATCTGGAGATTACTTGGTTATTGTAAACACCTAAAAATGGTCAACGCTTGTGGAGTCATACTTTAACATTTGCGCATTGCCTCATTTTAGGTTTTTGCGTCGCATTAACATTTCTCCTATGATTCGCACTTGGCCTTTATCATTTGCGAGCATCGAGTCATTCTTCTACATTCTTCATTCATCTCGCTCTCAAATTTGGTCTTGTCGACAACACTATCAAGTCATGATTTTGATCGATCTTATCCTGTCGCATCAATGTGCGTGCTCATTTGTCATCATTTTGGACATCGTCAATCCTAATTAGGGTTTTGTCCTCTTATCAATATTATCATCTTGCGATCGATTGTCATCGATCATTGTCATTTTCAATCTTGTCGTTTTGCAATCTATTTTGTCATTGATCCTTGTCTTCTTGTCAATTTTGTCATTTTTGCGATCGATTTGTCATCGATCGTTGTCCTTCTCAATCGTATCAATTTGGATCAATTTGTCATTGTTCCTCGTCAATTGGTGCACTTATCAATCAAATCATTTTATCGCATTGGTCCTTTGTTAATCAGAATCAACATCAAATCAATTTTATATCAAGACCTAATTGTCGTCCTTGCATTTCTAAGTTAACCTTGTTTGTCATTTTCTCTCCATTCTCCCTCTAGGTTAAATAATTTATTTATTTATCCTAAGTCTTCTCATCGCAATTAAATGTTCATTTAATTGGCTAATTATTCCTCTTTTTGTGAATTAATTAATAAATGACAAATTATTAATTAATTCACCTAATTTATCTTAATTCCTAATTTTCCTCTTTTTCTAATTTTCTAATTTTCTAATTCCTAATTTCAATTCTATCCTATTTTTCTCCTAATTTCATGGGAATGGCATTTCAATTTGTCATAATTTGTCATAATTGACAATCAATCAATTTTTGACATAGAAATTTGTCATAATTTGTCATAAATTATCAATCAATCAATTTTGCATAGAAAGTGCATAGTTTGTCATAATTTGTCATATTGATTTGCAATTTCCATTTGAATCTCTTCATGCTAATTTGATCATTTCTCCAATTTATCTATAAATTGGATGAATTTCTTCAATCTCAATCTAATAATCCATGATCTAATAATCACTTGTTTGAATTACTTTGTCGAATCAATCACGCTTTGAGTATTCTTGTGCCAATGTCAATCTTGCTTTCACATTAGGTTTATGCACTTGAAGGTGAGATCCACAAACAAAAGGCCATTTGGAGAAGAAAGAAGGACAATGGAGCCGCATGAAGGAGACATTCGAATCTGCATCTGGTTTGCTTAGTTTCAAATCTTGAATGTTTCGTTTTCATGTCTTTATTGAGTGTGTTTAGGATTGATCATTGCAATCTGCTTTTGTGATTGAGCTATTATTAATATTACTTTCTTTGATGATTTTTGATTTCCTAGCTACATTAATTGGTGAACCCGACGTGAACTAACCCCCTAACCATGCTTTTGAGTGCTTTTGAGTTGATTTGCAGGTCAAAAACCCAAGAAACAGGGTAATGCAGGGCTTTCTGGGAACTTATGCGCCTGTGTCAAGCATTTTGTGCCTGTGTTATGCATTTTGCGCCTGTGTCAAAGACAATCTGCGCTTGTGTCAAGACTTCTACGCCTGTGTCAAGACTTCTGTGCCTGTGTAAAGTCCAAAAACAGAGGTAAAAAAGCAGTGTTTTTACTTGAAAATTGTTCTGTTTTGCATTTTGTTTCTGCTTTTTGGTTTTTTTTGGTACTGATTCTCTATGCAGAACCTTGGCATACGCATGGCAAAGACAAACAAATGAAACTACTAACACGTTTTTGTACAGGTTCGATAGTCAAAGACTAAACATATCAAACTTCTGACTTGGGTTTTGCAGGTTGCCTTGGACTACAACTAAACTTTGTGTTTGCAATTAATGTTTAGGCACCTAGTATGATTTCTAAATAGGATGGAATGAATCTATGTTTGCTTTGATTGTTGAGTTTGACATTGGAGTAGGAGAGTATGCTCTCATCCTTCTTAGGGTGATCAGAAATCCAAATCTTCGATACCATGCTCATGTTTTTGATTATGTGTCACCTTTAGAGGGCCTGCCTTCCCAACCATTTGCTTTTGCAAGCAAGTGATAATCGTGAGAAGGGAACGACCCAAAGTGAGTACGGCTAGAATACCTTGGCATTCTAACTCACTATAAACAAATACCTGATGGGCGAAAGCTTTGAAGGAAGGGTTACGTGGGAATTGCAGTTACTTGGGAAGTGATGACCCTTGAACTCTTTCTCATATCAACATCTAAGTAGGACCTCATGGTCTAAATCATGCTTGCGTGACTACATTTGTTTGGTATCTTGGTGGGCTTAATGTCTCAATCACGCTTGCGTGACACCAAGGAGTAACGCTTAACAGAAATCCTTACTAAACACCTTGTATTTAGAGGCCAAAAATCCTTCTAGTTGCTTGAGAAGGACAAGTTCGGATACTTGGAAGAGATACTAAGTTCGCCATGGGGAGATTTCCATGGGGACTGATGCTTGGCTGCCCTGAGAAGTGAGTGTCGTGGATGGGAGCCCGTGGGGTCAAGCATCTATGTATTCTCCTTGAATCCCATAACAAGTCTACCTCTCAAGTACCTAATGTCCTTTCCTACCATAAGAAATGTGCGAATGAGCATGATTGTATTGAGTCTAAGTTGAAATATCTTGTCTTCTTTGCTTGTCAAAAGTTGAATTGCATCTTATTTCAAAAACAAGACAGATTGATTCAAAACAAGGTTAAACATAAGAACATTTCATTCAACAAAGTTCAAAACACCTTCAAACATGGTTGTCAAACATTTTTCAAAGTCTTGTCTCAACATTCATGTCACTTAGATCTAGGTTCATCCTAGGTGTCCATTTTGCAAAGTCATTGTCAACTACCAAGGTTAGGTTTCACCTAGGTCATACTCCTTTGCATATCAATAAGGGTCATCCATTTTGCATGTGTCCTCTTGCATTAGAGTAATACCATTGTCATACATTTGCATTTGCATACCCTAGGTCTCTTCATCAAGCTTAGGTCTTTATCATATCATATTAGGATCATTTGCATAGTAATTGTCCCTTTGCATATAGTGTCAAAACTAGGTTTTGTCATACTTGAGTAATCCAAATCTTTGGTAAACCCTAAGTTATTGTTAGGAAGTCTAGACCTTATCAAACTTTTGTCTTTTGTCATTATTGTCATTTGGTCAAACCTAGCTTAGTATCCAAGCATATAGGGGAGACTTTGTCATTTTGTCCTTTTGTCACTTGGTTCTTTTGTCCTTTGAGGTCTAGACATCATTTCAATTTCCTAAGGGTCTCTTTTTTAGATTTGCATTCCAAAAAGTTTGTCAAAATTTTGAAAAACAACCAAAAACATAGGTTGCATTCTTGCCATAGATTGCATTTCCATCTGTTTAGTTTGCATTTAGTTGCATATCATACATCATCCTTGAAAAAAAAAAAATTCAAAAATATTGCATTTGCATAGTGACATGTTTGTTGAAATGAGGTCTCAACCTTCTTACGAAGCCATGTCATCACAATTGAGCAATCAATCATGTCAATCCAATCTCTACATGTCTTAGAACTTGGATCAAACTTATTATGATGAAACAAGTCTCCAAATACAAAAACTAGAGGAGAAACTAGCTCAAGAAGAGGAGATATTGGAACAAAGAGTGAAAAACATTGAGAAGAATAGATCACAAATGTCCAAAATGTTTCAAAAATTTCCAGGTCAAAATCCAAAGATTGAGCCAATTGATGTAAGATCTCTTCTTGAACGATCAGACATACCAACTCTCCTCTCCCAAATAGAGATGATGAAACAATTTTAAGAAAGGAGACAACATCAATTTCAACATTATGTGCCTCCACAACAAGAACAAGAAGGTGTTTACTATCAATTAGATTTTCAACCAATACAACCAATGGTTCAACATTTCCAACAGACACAACCAATTGTCCAACATATACAACCAACACAACCAATGGTCCAACATATTCAACAGACACAACCAATGGTCCAATTTCAACAATATGTCCAACCAACTATACAATGTCCACAAATAGTTTAGCCAATGGTGGAATATCAACAAGTTCAATCAACATATCAATGTCAACAACCACAACCAAACATTCAAAAACAAAGGTTGCAGCACACACCAACCCAAGTTTCAAACATGTCAGAACAATTGAACCAAGTCCAATATCAAAACATGACAATAGATCAGAACCAACTCCTTGCCAAACAAGTTCAAATTCCAAATACAACTATGTCAAAACCTCGAAAGAAAGGTGGTTTTATTGCAATGATCTTAAAGAAACGACCAAGTGAGTTCTTTGAGGAAGATCAAGATAATACACTTATGTCTAGCAATGCCTCATTCCCCCGCAAACAAATTGACTCTCCAGTGGCATCTATCCCTACACCTTTAGAAGTTTCCCAAGAACCTTCCATGTTGTCCTCATCAAACAATACACCCAAGGATGCAATTATCCAAGAGCTATCCATAATTGATTGCCACGATAATCCAATTCATGATGCACATCCTTGTCATGTTTCAGAAATACAAGACCCAATGCCACCATGCACTTTATTGCCATTACCTATTTTAGAGGACCCCATTCGAAGTCCCTCTTCCTCATGTTCAAGCATTGATTCCTTGTCAGAATCCATCACAAATGTTCAAAGTGCGTTTCCTTCATGCCAAAACATTGATTCCTTGTCAGAATCCTCCATGCATATCCAAAATCCAACCCCATGTCAAGAGGATAATTTAGAGCATGAAGAAATGTGTCTTAAAACAGCTCAAGATCAAGATCTTGAAACCTTATCATCCCATCCAATTGTTGACCAGGACCCCATGTTCCCAGACACTCACAATGATTCCCCTATTCTTGTCCATCCTATCCAAAGCCCTATTGACACTCCATTCCCCAAGCAAGATCAAGATATCCCAGTCCATCCAATCCCAAACGATCCCCTTCCATTTCATGAAAAAAATGTCCTTTCAAATCTCATTGACATTCCACTTCTTGAGAAAGATCAAGATATCCTTTCCATCTTTTCTGATGATCCCATTGAAAGTCAAGAGCAAAGCAACTTTAAAGAGGATTCCAATGATCTTCCTCCTTGTCAAGATCAAATTATTCCTTCAGATCCTCCACAAGATCCACTTGTTCCTCCATCTCCACGTCCTAATCCCGCATATCCACTCCAAGATCGCATTTCTTTTGATGATCCCATTATTCCTTCCATTCCATCTCTTGAAGAGCCTATCATTGAACCATGTCCACTACATGATCCTAATCGCCCTCATGATCCTAATCCCCTTCATGATTCTAACGTGTCAGTGCAAGATGTTCATGAACCCTTGACATGCATAATGGGTTCTTCCCCTTTGGTGCAATCCGATCCACTTCAAGATCTCATTATTTCTCTCATATCATATCCACCTCATAATGGACTCGCGTCTTCTTCCCAAAGAAAAGAGTATCCTACAAGTCAAGATATCCATAAAGGCAAAGGAGTAGATCTCCATAAGCAAGAACCTCTCCATATCAAAGAAGATCGTAAGGGTCATGTCTACACAACTCACTCTCAAGACGTTGGTATCCCTCCATCAAGATCAAAACATACACCTTCTCCATCATACTTTCCATCCATATTAGGTCCTTATATTCCTTCATCCTCTATGCAAGGTCAGCAAAGGCACACATCCTTGAGTAAATTTCATCAATCCAAAAGAAGTCCACTTCATTCCTATCCATCCATGCATTCCTTTCCCCCTCCAAGCAATTTGGATGCCAAGCATAAAAGTCATAAGTCTAGCAATCCACATGTATTCAAGGATCAACATGTCCAATATAATCGACATGTCAAAACAAAGAACAATATGATCTATAAAGAAAAGGAAAAATCCAAAAGGTCACAAAGGCCCATTGCTTAAAAACAAAAGTTAAAATCTATATGGGTTCCTAAATCCCTTGTGTAAGCAATGCACTCCAAGGAACCACAAAAGCATGAAAAATCAAAAACCATGTGGATCCCCAAGAAGCTCTTTGAAGCACAAAAAGAACAACCCAGATTGGCATCTAAAATTGTTGTTCCTCCATCCAACCCTCTCAAATTTGTTCCTCCATCACCTTCTTCATCCATTTTGGGCCCTTATGTCCCAAAATCCCAAGCTATTCCTCCATCCAAATCTCACAATCTAAGATCCATTTTTCCTCCATCAATCCACCACCCATCAAGGTGTGTGCCAATGTCGATCTTGCCATCATTTCCATCCACTCAAGCACAATTCTTCCAATACCCTATCCATTATCCAATACATAGTTTTCATTCTTCGATCCCTTTGGTCCAATCCTTTGCATAAATCCTTGCCTTAGTTTCATCTCATTTTCCATGTCCTTATCCTACCAATGTCTTTGAGCATACTTTTAAAGGTCATGGTCCATTTTTTTCAAGGCTACTATCCAAACAAAAAGACGCTTGAGTCCTTCTTCCATCCCCTATCATTTGTCCATCTTCTATTGAAAAAGTCAAAATACAGAAAAGAAAAAAAAAATTGAAAAAAAAAAGAAAAAGAAAAAAAAAAGTAAAGAAAAAAATAATTCGTCCACTGGTGAAAACCTGGCAAACAGGCGCCTTGGGAAAGTACCGTGATGAAAACCTGGCAAATAGGCGTCATGTGTAATCCATGAACTTCTTGCACACCACACTTGGGGGCAGGTTTCCTCCTTCATATCCTATTGCCCTTCATTATCCTATCATACCATGTCATTACCCTTCATATCCTATTGTCCCTCAGGTCCATTTCCTCTTTCCACCTTTGATCTTGACAAGGCTAAAGATCGTCATGAGCATCATGCATCTTGTTTGCAGCTTTCCATCTATCATAGCTTTTGGTCATTTATCCATTTGCTTATTATAACCTTTCATCCATATTCCCTGTCTTATTGCAACTTTCTGCCACTATCCCTTAGCCAATCCTGACCCTTAGTCCATGTCCCTTATCCATTCTTGGTCTTGCTTATCCTATCCATATCTTATCACTATCCATACACTCTTTTTCATTCCTTGATCTTGATTTGACATAAGGACACAAAATTTAAACATGGTTTCAAAAACCTCTTGACATGTCCCTCATGCCATGTCACTGCTTTACATTGTCATGTCCAGTCTCTTGTCCCATCACGCCATAGCCCTTGAAAATTGCATCCATATTGTCTCCATGATAAAAGGCCTTTGTCTTCCCTCTATCCACCATCATTTCAGAAAGCCTATTTATTCACCTGTCATATTCCTTGCCTTGCTAGACACTGGGGGCAAAATCTCTAAAAATTGAAAAATGTCCTGAAATAATTCATAAAAAATTGAAAAATGTCCTGAAATAATTCAAAAAAATTGAAAAATGTCCTGAAATAATTCAAAAAAATTGAAAAATGTCCTGAAATAATTCAAAAAAAATGTAAAATGTCCTAAAATAATTCAAAAGAAATTGTAAAATGTCCTGAAATAATTCAAAAAAATTGAAAAATGTCCTGAAATAATCCCTAAAAAGTCAAATAAAGTCCTGAAAAAACAAACAAAAAAAAAAATTGTAAAATCTCAAGAAGCAAAACATAAAATATCCCCTTTGTGCATACGACAACTCACTGAGTATGCATCCAACAACAATTAATCACAACGTTGCGCTTTACTGCAATCATGCGTTAATAGATGAACCTTTTCAATCAAACCAGACATTCAAATTGATCAAAATTGTCTTATCAATCAACATCAATATCATTCGTCCTTGGCACATTATCATGGGTCTTATATAGGGTGTGGTATACTCGAAACCAGACTATGTCCTGTCTTAGACAGGGTACCACATGTCCTGAAACCAGACCGCATGATCGCCCTATCAGCACTTTCAACTTTTGACAATGAAGATCAAGATGTTTGTTTGATTTGTTGGAATTTGTGCATCTTATCTTTTTATTGATTTATCTTTGGCTTCGATCATGTTCCTATGTTGCTCGATGATGTCACTGAGTGATTTAGAGTGACCGGGATGGTTCATGGTCCTTTTCTTTTTTGTTGTGATTGTTGTTTGTCTATGATGTGTCTGTCTTGTGCAAAAAGGGTTGCATTTCAGCTCTGGCCTTCAATGCCATGATGCTACGCATCCATTTTGCTACATTAAAATAAAGGTTCTCACCTACAAAGTGCATTACTGAAAGCAAGTTTTTCTTTGTCTCTAACTGTCCTTTGTCTCATTTCTTCTTACTAACATTTCTTCCATCAGTTCAGATAGTCAGTTCAGTCTAATGCTCTGATTTCCCCACACACATATGTTGCATCCTGCATCCATTGGTTAGTACATTTGCATTACATCAAGCATTTTTATCCATTTCATAATATCAATGCATCAAAAACACATAAAAAATAGATCCATACATGTTCCACAATGGTACATAAACAGTGGATAAGTCATCCATACATAGAAAATAACATCAGTCATAACACATTGCATCCCATCATATCGATGCATATCATATCATATATCAAAATAATATCGGAGTACCAAATTGGACTGTCTGTCATAAGTATGTCCCGCAAGCAAATCAAATTCATCAAATTGAAAACATGGGTTTTTGAGATACATACCACTGCTCCTGCGTCATCTGGTCGTCTGTACGTGCGTACACATTCTCTGAGGTGATCTTCCCTTGGAATGTTCGCCATCTCTCTGCAAGTGTCCTTTTCCAGAGCAACAAATCCTCTTCTTGGGCTAGTGCAAATGAGCAAATTTCACTCTCTTTGCCTCATTTATAGATCTTTGTCAGTGCATAGATGGACGTGCACTCTCTCCATCTCATGTTGGTCATGATCTTTTGCGTCTTTCATTGCTTGTCCTTCATGCATCCGATCTCTGATTGTCAGTCTGTTCGATCCTATCATTTTTATCGATCAATTGGCCTCTTTTTTGCATGTTTCCAGCCAATTCCTCGAGGGGGCATGCATATGTCATTGTCAGTATCTGGGGCATTTTCATTATTGTTCTTTGAAACAACGCTTAAAATCGCATTGTCTCAAAGAGGGGCAAAATGTAGACACCTAAAAATGGTCAACGCTTGCTGAGTCATACTTTAACTTTTGCGCATTGCCTCATTTTAGGTTTTTGCGTCGCATTAACATTTCTCCTATGATTCGCACTTGGTCTTTATCATTTGCGAGCATCGAGTCATTCTTCTACATTCTTCATTCGTCTCGCTCTCAAATTTGGTCTTGTCGACAACACTATCCAGTCATGATTTTGATCGATCTTATCCTGTTGCATCAATGTGCGTGCTCATTTGTCATCATTTTGGACATCATCAATCCTAATTAGGGTTTTGTCCTCTTATCAATCTTGTCATCTTGCAATCGATTTGTCATCGATCGTTGTCATTTTCAATCTTGTCGTTTTGCAATCTATTTTGTCATTGATCCTTGTCTTCTTGTCAATTTTGTCATTTTTGCGATCGATTTGTCATCGATCGTTGTCCTTCTCAATCGTATCAATTTGGATCAATTTGTCATTGTTCCTCGTCAATTGGCGCACTTATCAATCAAATCATTTTATCACATTGATCCTTTGTTAATCAGAATCAACATCAAATCAATTTTATATCAAGACCTAATTGTCGTCCTTGCATTTCTAAGTTAACCTTGTTTGTCATTTTCTCTCCATTCTCCCTCTAGGTTAAATAATTTATTTATTTATCCTAAGTCTTCTCATCGCAATTAAATGTTCATTTAATTGGCTAATTATTCCTCTTTTTGTGAATTAATTAATAAATGACAAATTATTAATTAATTCACCTAATTTATCTTAATTCCTAATTTTCCTCTTTTTCTAATTTTCTAATTTTCTAATTCCTAATTTCAATTCTCTCCTATTTTTCTTCTAATTTCATGGGAATGACATTTCAATTTGTCATAATTTGTCATAATTGACAATCAATCAATTTTTGACATAGAAATTTGTCATGATTTGTCATAAATTATCAATCAATCAATTTTGCATAGAAAGTGCATAATTTGTCATAATTTGTCATATTGATTTGCAATTTCCATTTGAATCTCTTCATGCTAATTTGATCATTTCTCCAATTTATCTATAAATTGGATGAATTTCTTCAATCTCAATCTAATAATCACATGATCTAATAATCACTTGTTTGAATTACTTTGTCGAATCAATCACGCTTTGAGTATTCTTGTGCCAATGTCAATCTTGCTTTCACATTAGGTTTATGCACTTGAAGGTGAGATCCACAAACAAAAGGCTATTTGGAGAAGAAAGAAGGACAATGGAGCCGCATGAAGGAGACATTCGAATCTGCATCTGGTTTGCTTAGTTTCAAATCTTGAATGTTTCATTTTCATGTCTTTATTGAGTGTGTTTAGGATTGATCATTGCAATCTGCTTTTGTGATTGAGCTATTATTAATATTACTTGCTTTGATGATTTCTGATTTCCTAGCTTCAGTTATGTCGAAGACATTGTTTGGACACTTGATTTTGGTGATTTGATTATTGGTCTAATCAAGTTTACATATTTGTTGTTACCGGCAAATAGGTCTAGGTTATGGACCGGCAAGCGTTATCTATTCCAGATCAGCACGACACGTTATGGAGATGTTTTATTGATTGGTTATTGTTGTAAATGTATTGAGCCGACATCATGCATCTCATATTGATTCATTTGTACTTGATTTTATTGTAATATCTTAGTGAGTCGACCTACACATTTGGTCTTAGGTTTTGGTATATATGTAAGATCTCATTTGTGAGATTAATAGGATTGAGGAAAAGAATTGTAATAAGGTATATGTGAATATAAGCAGAGCTATACATGCAGACATCATTTGAAGATTCAAGGAAGGTATGAAGAAGGCAATCAAAGCTTAACCGGTACTGAATCCAGCATATGAAGATGTTATTTTGAGCAGTACATTATCATTGGATTTAACCATCCAATTGTAGTCAATGTGACTCTCCTTTTGTGATTTAGCAATGAGCTCTAGGCAGTTGGCCTTTCTGCATGTGCAGACACCATTTGTACACACATACTATATGCAGTAGTATCATTTGATTGTGGATAAGGTTTCCCACCGTGGTTTTTCCCTTGCATGGTTTCCACGTACAAATAACTGTGTTATGTGTTGTGGATGTAATTTGTCTTTCTGTTTCATGCATTAAACTTTACCGGTACTGTTATTAACTGCTAAACTGTCTACCAACATTAAGTTTGGTTTACCGATATTATGCACTAAGTTTGGTTAAGTTATATTTGGGTTGAAATTAATAGATAGTTGATTCACGCCCCCCCCCCCTCTCTGTTGCCTCCGGGTCCTAACATATGCTCGATTAAACATCGCATTTACAAATACAAATAGCACATTCACAAAATATAAAATCGCATACACAAGATTAAATAGCACAAATAGTAAGAAATGGTGCATATACAGGTTCAGACATCACAAACACAAAACTGAATAGCACATATACATAAAGAAAACCCACAAACACACAAATTTTTAGCGCATATATTCTAATAGCGCATTTTCTTAGAAAAAGTACACGAACTCAGAAAATTTGCGGCATAAAAATAAAATTGAAAACACAACCGGGTAAGTGCACCAAGATGGTGAACAGAAAAGTGATCACATGCAAAAAAAATGAAATTTTTCATAACCCGTGCGTGTTCTAGAAATTCAAAAACGTGCTAAGCTTGGTAACAACCAAAAAAAAAATTTAAAAACAAAAATTTCCTCAAAACCCATACGAGTTTTGAGGAACATTATATTTTATAATAAAAAATCAAAGATTCCTAAAAACCCATACTGGTTTTGAGGAACTTTGATTTTTTATTATAAAATATAATGTTCCTCAAAACCCGTACATTATACTTTTTAGAAACTCGTGAGTTATGTAGAACTAGAAGTTTTTGCCTTAGTTCTGCATAACCCGTACAAGTTATATAGAACTAGGAACCAAATAGGAAGTGGAGAGAGAGAGAGAGAGAGAGAGAGAGAGAGTAGGAAGAGAGGGATAGAATAGTATAAGGAGAGGGGGAGGGAGAGAGAGTTAGAGACGGAGAGAGGAGGGGATAGGAAGAGGAAGAGAGGGAGAGAGAGATAGAGAGAGAAGGGGGGGGATTGAGAGAGAGGGAGAGAGAGGGAGATTAGGAAAAGAAGAGGGGGAGAGGGAGAGAGAGGGAGACTGGGAAAAGGAGAGAGGGAGAGGGAGAGGGAGAGGGAGAGAGAGGGAGATTGGGAAAAGGAGAGGAGAGGGAGAGGGAGAGAGAGAGAGAGAGAGAGAGAGAGAGAGAGGGAGGGGGAGAGAGGGGGAGAGAGAGAGAGAGAGAGAGAGAGAGAGAGAGAGAGAGAGTAGGGGGAGAGAGTAGGGGGAGAGGGGGTAAGAGAGAGAATAGGAGATAGGAAGAGAGGGAGAGAATAGGATAAGGAGAGGGGAGGGAGAGGGAGAGAGAGAGAGAGAGAGAGAGAGAGAGAGGGAGGGTGGAGAGAGAGAGAGAGAGAGAGAGGAGGGGAGAGAGAGAATAGGATAATATAACGAGATGGGGAGGGAGAGGGGGGAGAAGGAGATGGAGGGGGAGAGGAAGAGAGAGAAGGGGGAGAGGGTGAGAATAGGATAGGATAATGAGAGAGAGAGAAAATGGGATAGGGAGAGAGAGAAGGAGAAGGAGGAGAGGGTGAGAGACATGAGGTTGAGAGAGAACGAGAAGGAGAAAAGGGTGAGAGACTCGGCAAAGAGAGAAGTGTGAGGGGGAGAGAGATAAGATAGAACTCAAGGAGGATAATTAGGGATTAGAATAGATAAATATGGTGATGGGGGAAGGAAGACGAGAGAGAGAGGAAAAGAATATAACTATAGATATGCATATATACATACATAAACACATATTATATATGTATGTTTGTACATATGTGTAGTAAATGGTAAGTTTACAAGCATACATTGTTATGTCTTCATAACCCATACGGGTTTTGTGAAACACAAAATAATGGTTTTAGTTCTACATAACCCGTACAGGTTATGTAGAACTATGAATAGTACTTTTTGTTTTTCAAAACTTGTGCTGGTTATGAAGAACTGTGAATAGTACTTTTTATTTTTTTAAACCCGTACGGGTTTTGGCTTGGTAAGAGGGTTGGAAAATGACCCTAAGGCTTGCAAGCCCATTTTCTCCCCATTTTTGTCCCTTTACACATTTTTTCATCAAGTTTACAAATGATTAAGTGGGTATCTCTAAAATTACCACCATAATCTCACATGTCTTCTCAGTTTTCTGACCATATATTTTTTTCTATTTTTGGACAACATTAGCATAGTAAACTTTAAATTTCTTTATCATTGTCTTGATAGTCCTCACATACATATGTCTACCATTTTTTTAATAACTTTTGATATACCTGACCAAATTCAAAATAAATTACATATTATTGTTCTACACTAGATTCTATACACTTTTAAAAAAAGAAGTTTGCATTTTCAATTATTTTGATGCAAGTTATGCCCAACGCACGAACAGGTACCAAATTTTCAGGATGAGGTCACTTCAAAAAATCATTAAAAAAAATTAATCAACGAAAAATTACAAAAAAATACACAACTTGTAAATCTCAGGCTTACCTATCATCCTACCAAAGGGTTCTGCAAACTAGTAAATCTAACTATATATTTTGTGCAGTGCACGAAAACACTTATGTTATATTTTTCTGAAAAAATCAGGAACAATTTTTTGTGCATGAAAGGTTTGACCCTCTTAATCTTATCCAATTTTTAAAAACTTTAGTAGTTTAGAAACTAGATTCAAAGAACTACAATTCTTATTATTTTCTCAACTCCTAGTGTTTAGTGCATGACCTCCAAATATCTCTTTGAAGTTCAGGTTTACCTGTTTTCAAAAGAAGAAGAAAAAAAGTGGCCACTTATACCCCCCTTTTTGTTCACCATCTTGGTGCACTTACCCAACCTTAAGGCCTGAATAAGGGCTCAATAGAGATGCCCAGAATTGACAAGGAGATTGAAGTAAACAAAATATGAAATGGTATACTATAAAGAAAGTTATATTGAAACATACATTCACGACAATAGCACAAAGTTATATCCAAAAGATACACAGAAAGACTCATAGAGAGTCTAATAAGATTCAACAACAGAAAACAATCAACCTCAAACCAGAAGGGAGTCCAAAATACACCTCTAAACAACAATGAGCTCACCTAGGAAAGATCATAGATAGAAAATAATTGCAGAGCCGTGTGTGTAGCAACACCAAATACAAAATATATTTTCCCCTTTCCTAAAGATTAAACTATATAATTAAACTTATACAGGGAAATATTTCTCTTCAAACTATAGTATGACTAAATCAAATAATATTATCCCAAAATATTCCCGCATACAGATATTTGCAGACACAACAAAAACACAAGATTAACTAAAACTAAAAATGCAAGGGACAAAGAGCTCCAACCTGCACCCTATGTGATGGAAGAAGGTTGAAGAAGCACCCACACAAAATCCAACAAACTCCCCAAAGCCAAAATCCAAGCTTGAAAATAAAATTTGCAGAAAGAGTATCAAAGCGATAACCCGGCAACAAGCTTAGGTTGTCGAATAAAAAGAAAAATCAAGCCTAAACCCTAGCCTCCAAACCAAAACCCTAGCCTCAAAGTCAACCAATGAGAATAAAGGGTAGGTAAAGAAAATATATGAAACATATTTATAATTATAAGTGGGATGTGATATTATTATTTTTATTCTAAGGTATTTATCCATCCATACAAATAATAGACAAACTATATTAATAAACCATAGGCTATAAATTAAATAATTCAAATGGGGATTAATAAATAATTCAAAAGTTCATAAAGTAAATAAACCACAACAAATATTAAACACTAAATTAATAAATAAACTGTAATAAATAAATAAACCACAAATATAAATTAAACAATAAATATAAATTAGACAATAAATATTGAATAAAACATAAATCAACATTAATTAAATAAACATTGAATATCAAATAATTAAATACCAAAAAGGCCAATAATCCAATAAATTAAATTAAACATTATTAACTTTAAAATCACACATAAATACATCAAACAAATCAACAACAACTAGCATATTCACAATCACCAAGAAGACCACATCTCACTAACTGACATGGCAAATTATGTCGAGACACTGACGACTCAGAGTGAACAACTTAGACCTAGAGAATGTGAAGGGAACTTATGTCATCTCTGAACCACAGGCCATTGGGATTTAAAGACACCCTCAGACCTGCGGAGCCAGGTGGAGTCGGTGTCTGGTACTTGCAAATTCTGCAACCACAAAGCAACAATACAACATATGCATTCATATCATAACATGCAAGTGATAGGGAATCGCAACGGCACATCTCGCTCGCAATGAGTGATGTGGCATCGTCCCTCTCACGAAGACAATCATACAATAGTCAAACACATCGCATAATCAACTCATCATATGTAATCATGAAATAGGGTTAGTGTAACCAAAATAGCATCAAATCCATTAAGCATATATGATCCATCAAATCACATGATCAATAATGATAGTGTTATCATCCATATAAATCATCAAAATAATATATGTCCAAATAATGTCTAGCATCATAATGAGTAGCTGAAACACATGTATAATCATAATCCCAAAATATCATAAAGAGTCTAGATAAGTCTATCATGCATGAAATAAAAGTCAAGTCAAGTAGGGACACTACAAATTATGAAATATGAACTTGAACTACTATAAACAATGTATTTGATATTTGTGGATGTGGCAATCCTCTTTTCGTACGCTTACTCCATATTACACAACTGATATTCATCACAAATGATTTGTCCTTCTATTTATGTCCTCTGCAACATCTCAAAACACCAATTAGGTTAGCTCCAAGATGACCTTTCAAATGAAACGTGTTCAATACAAGATAAGTCAGCTTCAAATACATATATCATAAACTAAAATAGGTTGTGAATCAACCTAAGGCATAACTTGGCCCAAAAACATCACAACACATCCTCCAAAGTAAATGTAATAGGTTAGGATCAAACCACAAATAAAGGAAACCATATTGTCGACCCAAACATCAACAACACCACCAAAACTACTAATTGTACACATTTTCACAACTAGAGAGAAACCAAAAATAATATGTGGACTAAGATGTAGAAATGTAGACTATCCACAACTTCTCTACAACCATTTCCTAAATTAATTGATCACTAAGTGCTAGCACAACAAGAGGTACCCACACAACTGATGAGAACATAGCAGCCCAAACTGAATGTGGCACATCATCTCTTAGGATATTGTATTGTGGTACATAAAATTATCTTAAACTCATATGGATGAACCTTTATTCCTTATTGATCATATTCCCAAGTTTGCACGAGCATATCTAACCATATGGAGAAGTGTAGAGCATATTGATGAACAACTGAGACACTTAGCTTTGTTCTAGTGCACTCCGAAGAACAATCAATTCTATCTCTTATTATAGAAATGTTTATAACACGAAATCCTAGAAATAAACTCCTTACAAACTGCCAAGCTTAACTCTAGAACTGCACAACCAGACCATGCAATGTGGAGGAATGTGAACTGAAATCTAGAGACATTGTCATAGGTATATGAATTTTTTATCCCTTATATAACTTTCCTAAACAATGCAAGTAAAAGAAAAAATGGAGGAACCAATAAAAATGATTGTATTGCTAAATCATAAACAATGTGAAACTATCTTAACCAAGTACATAGGTATGCTTCTAGACTATCATATTGTCATGGATACATCTGCTGGTCTTCCAGACTGTCATGCTTGTCCTTAATCATGTTGATCCCATGTCTCCATCTATTTCAACCCATCTCTCTCAAATATGTTGGTCTAAACCATTTATTAGCCTCTTCAATTGCACCTATCCATCACTATAGAACATCTCTATACAGCCATTTCTCAACCTCTTCAACTGCACCAGTCCATCACTATACAACACCTCTATGCAACCATTTCTTAGCCTCTTCAACATCTTTATACAAATATGATATTGTTGTTAATGGCAAGTTGACATCAATGATAACATATAGCACATATTGTCAATAATCTCCATCTTTGTCATTGATGGAAACACACATTTATCTACAATTCTTCCTCCCCCTTTGACATCAAGGGGAAAGGGCATAATATCTCCTACTAATGATAAACAAACATATTCATGAACTCACCCTAACTTTATGATCTCTACCAACACTCTCCCCTTGAGATGGAGATTCCCCAAAATTGATGCTATGTACAAGAAGTCTTCAACAAAAACCAAAAAATGATATTGCAAGCCTCCACAAAACTATACAAGGACAAAAACATTGTCTTATCTACACTTGTACTATTGGCAAGAGACACTGTACCGGTGGAGATTTGTGCATGAGAAATATTTTTGGGTTTTCATTGATGGCAACTCAAATCTGATATCCCATTCAGTATATGCAGATTTGTTCTAACCAAAAGTTTGAGAAACTTGTTATTCATTTATGCTTATGGTGCAGCCATGGTCCGATGGGTCCTCAAAGAGAACAAACCAGATCATGCAACAAGAGTAACACAATGGAAGCAACAACAAAACATAGATAAAATACAAAACCAGATATCTGCATCATCATATTATCATCATAGAATATCTGGTAATCAACTGATTACATGCAGGCTATCATGCCCAAATTACAATTCATTTGGACCTCCAAGAGGCAACTAGATTACAATTCCAAAGACTAGATCTCCCAACCTCCAAACTTCCGAATTGCCCTCCTAAGGATCACATACAACAATATATATACCCTCTAGAACACATATGGGTCGGCCACAAAAGATTACATTTACCAAGACAGGAAAATGAAACGTGCAAATAGGTCAGCCATAAGAATGAAAGGAAAATCCTCCGGAAAAGAACAACCAAGAAGTGTGGATCGAAAGGAAGGTTGACCAAGGACTCAAGAACAATGAGCAAGGCACCAAATAGATCCACAAGACAAGGAATCGCTTCGTACAAGAAAGAATCACCAATATAGACAATAAGCTCAAAACTACTACGAAACCAGGAAACAATCACTCCATAAGGAATAACTCTCCGAAAAAAAATCCAAATGAACTAAGAATCTGGAATAATGCTCAAGGACAAGCCTAGAAACCGAAAATATGATCTGCAATGAAAATGAACCATCTACTGGAACACGCTAAAGGAAAACACAAAAAACTGCTACCGAAACTAAACAAGATCAAAACTGAAAGGAAATATTTTTTGTTGATGCAAGATTGCTCATAGACGGGGGATGCTCCTACATCAACTTAAGTCTAGAAGGTGGAATATATAGTATGGATACATTGTGCAGATCTCTATTTTGGTTGCATAGTTTTGATTGCGGTGAAAGAGTTAGATGGTTAAATGTTCGAGGCAGATTGATTCGCAATTCTAGCCTCCAGTATTGACTCTGGTGCAAGTTAGGAGATCTGGTAACCGGTAATTCAGGAAGAACAAAGCTATTTTAGTGTAACGTGTTATGCAAAATCTTTGGGATGATTTCAGTGATTGTTTTCGAGTTTGATTTTTGAGCCATGTGTAAAGCTTGTTATCAATTTGTTTTGGTGCACATATGGATTGGCAATCAAATTGAGCCGACTTATGGTTACACGTTTCATGGTGTGTGTTATGCGGTTTTTGGAAGCCAACATGGTAATTGATTTATCTTGTTGATGCGAATATATAAGACCAATTCATTTGAGAATTTTTGTGTGTGATGTAATGAGATGTGAGAGTGTGAAGATTGTATGAGTGATTGTGTGAAGTTTTATGCATGTGATTGGAATTTTTTGTGCTCTAGTATGTCACAGAGTAGCAAAATAGAGAAGAAAGATAGAACAGAGGAAGAAGACTACTTGCACTTAATCAAAACTATTTTTTGGCATTTGTAGATGCTACTATTCAGTTTAGTCATTCTTGTTATCATTTGTAATCACTTGTAAGGCAGTGAGCCTTATTCAAGGTTGTAGCCCTTTTTGTAATTGAGCAATGAACTCTAGGCAGTGTGTCTGAATGCATGTGCATTCCTCTCTTGTAATATTATTATATTCCTGTTCATGGTATTATAATATTGCGGGTTCGAATCCCACCGTGGTTTTTCCCTTTCTGGGTTTCCACGTAAAAATTTTGATGTAATGGTTTTGTGCTTGTTTGCATTTTGTTTATGCACTTTACTTTTATTCATTTGTATCAGGTGGTTAAAGAATCAGTTAAAGAAAGTTGTTAATTAGAGAAAATAGATTCACCCACCCCCCCCCACTCTTAGTGTTCATTGATTCCAACATGTACAACCCCCTTAGAAGGTAAAATATTCTTGTAAATTACCTTAAGATGCACCAAAGTTGCATCCCAATTTTCTTTTTTTGAGGTAAGAATGTGATTATGACATTCAAACTATATGTATAAGTCCTCAACCTTATCCACACTACTTGGAGCCTTCATTTTCCAATCCATCTTTTTTGATTCAACAAGTACCTCAGGTAATGAAACTAGTCTCAAGTTGACTACTTCCCTTAGTTGACTAAATTACTTTTTGATATACTCTCTCTAGTCTTGAAGTAATGATAACAACAGATGAAGATTTTCTAATTCGACTCTTGTGGATCCATCATTGTCCTTTGACAAATCATACTTCCTGACTATTTAAGTGATTTGTGACTCAATGGAGTCAATCTGATATTTGATGCTCTTAGTATAATTTGGCCATTTCAAACAAAACTGATAAAGTACAATCACCTCATCAACACAATCATTAAACATCTTCATATTTTTTTGCAGCTTATTGTATGCATTATCACACTAATCAAATGCTTCAGCCATCCTTTTATCACTTATTATCCTCAAGGACTTTTTCTCTACCTTTTTCTTGATCTGTAAAGAATGATATTTGAAGGAATCCATTAAAAGTTTTAACTTTTGTTTTGGAGGTAGAGAAGGATGAATGTTTACCTCTATTAAATCATCATGAATTATCTTTATAGCATAATCAATCAACCATTTCTTCTCTAAATGTTATTGTAGTATTTTATTTCTTGCAAAGGAGTGCAATATGTCTAAGAAATAACTTGTGTAGGGGAGACATGTTGGATATGTCAACATGGCCCACATGAGTTGGGGATTGTTGGTATTTTGGATATGTTGATATGGTTTTGTCATTGATGTCAACACTTGTCATCGCCTATCAACACTTATCAGCACTTGGAGATTTTGGTTATATTCACTGACAAGTCAGAGACTTATGCAAAGTCACTAGTATTTGGTTCACCGGCAGATTATCTTGTTCACCGGCACTTGGAATGACTTGGAGACTACTTGGTTATGTCGAAGACATTATTCGATCACTTGGTTTTGGCAATTTGGTTAACTATTTATTCGAGTTTGCATATTTTTTGTTACTGGTAAATAGGTCTAGGATAAGCACCGGCAATCATATCTATTCCAGATTAGCACGGCACGTTATGGAGATGATTTATTATTATTACAAATGCATTGAGCCGACATCATGCATCGGATATTGATTTACTTGTAATTGTTTAATTGTAATATCTTTTAGTGAGCCGACCTATTCAATTGGTCTTAGGTTATGATATAAATTTAAGATCTCATTTGTGAGATCGAAGAGAAAAGGTGAGAAAGGATTGCAATAAGGTATATGCGAATATAAGCAGAGCTATACACGCAAACATCATTTGAAGGTTGAAGGAAGGTTTTTGTGAAGGCAATCAGAACTAAACCGATACTGAATCCAGCATATGAAGATGTTATTTTGTGCAGTAAATTATTATTGGATTTAACCATCTAATTGTAGTCAGTGTGACTCTCATTTTGTGATTGAGCAGTAAGCTCTAGGCAACTGGCCTTTCTGCATGTGCAGAATCCATATTGTACACACATACTATCTGCAGTAGTATCATTTGATTGTGGGTAAGGCTTCCCACCGTGGTTTTCCCCTTACAGGGTTTCCATGTACAAACATTTGTGTTATGTGTTGTGGATGTTATTGTCTTTATGTTTCATGCATTAATATTTACCGGTATTGCAATTAACTATTAAGACTGTCTACCGGCATAATGTTTGGTTTACCGGTATTAAGCATTAAGTTTTGGTTGAATTTATTGGACAACTAATTCACCCCCCCCCCCTCTTAGTTGTCTCTGGGACCTAACAATTGGTGTCAGAGCCTAGTCCTCTTTTTACAGAAGTTTAACAGCTTGAGGAGATCCAATGTCTTCTAACTATTTCAGGAAAGACAGTCTGAAACTTGATGGAACTAACTATGGCATATGGAAGATCAGGATGGAGACACACTTGAATTGCATTGGAAAGGATATATGGGAGGTTACAAAGAATGGTTATACTACTCCTACTCCCAGTCATCCTAATCCACCAACCTTGGGAAAAGATGAGGAAAATGATTGCAAAGCAAGAGAAGCACTTTTGAGCGCATTGTCAGATCAGCAAGTCATGGGATTGTCAGATAGATCTACTACTAAGGCTATTTGGGACAAACTGGAAACATTGAATGAAGGAGATTCCACAGTCAAAATTGCAAAACTTGAATGCTTTCGGGTCAGGTATGAAAGTCTGAAAATGGAAGAAGAAGAAAGAATTTCTGCTTTTATGGAAAGAGTAAATGAAATTGTTTTGGGTATACAATGTTGTGGAGGAACCTTAAGTGAAGATGATATTGTTTCTAAAGTTTTAAGAGCTTTTCCACCGGCATATAAAATGAAAGTTACTGCTATAAATGAATTAAGAACAATGCATAATGCATCTGTATCTAGAGACACTTTGGTTGGAAAACTTTCAACTTTTGAGCTTGAGGAATTTGATCCTATTACTACTATCAAGACAGATCTATCTTTCAAGGCATCATCATCAACTGCATCATCATCATCACATGATAAATCTGATTGGAAAGCCTTCTATGCAAAAGAACTTGAAGAAAGCAGGAGAGAAAATGAAGAACTTGAAGAACTTGAAGCACTATTTGCAAGGAAAATGCCTAAAGGTCTAATTGGAAGTAAGTATGATGGTAAAGCACCCTTTAAATATTTTAACTGTAATAAGATTGGTCATATGGCTTCTAGATGTCTTGATAGACATGCAAGATTAAGAGGAGAAGCTAAAAGAACATATAAGCCTAACCCTGACTATCAAAAATACAAGTTTAAGAAGAATGGAGACAAATCTTGTTATTACGCTGATGAAGGAGTTATTGATGATTCTGATGAGGATCTGGCAAACAATGGATGGGCTTTTGTTGCTATAATAGAAGATCAACCGGCACCTACTGTTCAACCGGTAGAGCAGGCCCTGGCAAATAAAGTTGAAGATAAGGATGAATGGATTATTGATTCAGGATGTTCACATCATATGACTGGTGATAAGAGTAAATTTTTAACCTTTCAGGATTACAATGGAGGTCTTGTAAGATTTGGAGATGATAAAGCTTGTTTGATCAAAGGAAAAGGCACCATATCTTTTGATGGTAAGCACAATACTGATAATGTTTACTATGTTGAAGGTCTGAAGCATAATCTTTTGAGTGTTGGTCAATTAGTTGAGAAAGGATTTCAGTTACAATTCAAGAATGGCAAATGCAAAATCTTAAACAGAACTGATTTGGAAATTACAACCGGTAATCAGACTAGAGGTAATATCTTTCATTTGAAAAATAATGAGAAAGCATGTTTGATTGCACATATTGATGAAAGTTGGTTATGGCATAAGAGACTTTGTCATGTAAATTTTGATTGTGTTGTGAAAAACAGTACTACTAAGGCAGTTAGAGATTTACTTAAGATTGTTAAACCTCACAATTCGGTATGTAAGGAATGTCAATTTGGAAAGCAAGTTAGAGCATATTTCAAAAGTATTCCAGAGAAGTCTAACAATGTTCTTGATTTAATTCATATTGATTTATGTGGTCCAGCAAGAACTAGAAGTATACAAGGAGATAGATACTTTATGCTAATCATTGATGACTATTCTAGAATGTGTTGGGTTACTTTTCTCAGAGAAAAATCTGAAGCATTTGGAAAATTCAAACTATTCAAGGTGATGGTAGAAAATGAAGCCAGCAAGAAAATCAAATGTTTGAGATCACAAGGAGGTGAATTCACATCTAAGGAATTTAATGCATTATGTGAAGTGAATGGGATCAGAAGACAGTTGTCAGCACAAATTGCTGAGAGTGCAAATTTGAAAATTGATGAACAATTTAGAGGAAATTCAAGGTACACAGACTCTGAACTGGCAATAGAGATAATCACAAATGAACCTACTGTGAATACACCAGTACAAAATGGTGATCCTGTTACACCGGCATCATTTGGAGATTCAATAGTCACTGAAGAGCTGCAGCAAGTAAAAACACACCGGTATGTAAGATTGAATCATTCTGAAGATCAGATAATTGGAAACAAATTTCAAGGAGTTATGACTAAAGAAAGATTGACAAATGAGGAGGTATGTCTTATTTCTCAAATTGAACCTACATCAATTAATGAGGCATGTGAAGATGAATTAGAACAAATTGAAAGGAATAACACTTGGTCATTAGTTTCCCGACCTAAAGACAAAAATGTAATTGGAACTAAATGGGTTTTCAGGAATAAACTTAATGAAGATGGCATGGTAATCAGAAACAAAGCAAGATTGTTGTGTAAGGGATATTCTCATAAAGAAGGAATTGATTACAATGAAACCTTTGCACCGGTAGCTAGAATTGAGGCAGTCAGACTTTTATTGGCTTTTGCAACACACAAGAACTATAAAGTATATCAAATGGATGTTAAATGTGCATTTCTGAATGGAGATCTTGAAGAAGAAGTTTACATTGAGCAACCTGATGGTTTTTCTTTGACAGATAACAAAAACATGGTTTGCAAGTTAAGGAAAGATTTATATGGATTGAAACAAGCTCCTAGAGCTTGGTATGCTAGATTGGACAAATATCTTTTGAAGCTTGGTTACACTAAAGGTAATGCTGACAACAATCTATACTGCAAAGTGACTAATGATGACATCTTGGTTATTGAAGTTTTTTTTTATGATATAATCTTTGGAGGAGAAGATGATTTGTGTAAAGACTTTTCTAACAAAATGCAGCAAGAATTTGAAATGTCTATGATTGGAGATAAAATTCTTTTTAGGATTGCAGATTTCATAGATTGATAAAGGTATATTCCTATGTCAATCTAATTACTTGAAGGAATCACTAA
Source organism: Cryptomeria japonica (assembly GCF_030272615.1). NCBI lineage: Eukaryota > Viridiplantae > Streptophyta > Pinopsida > Cupressales > Cupressaceae > Cryptomeria > Cryptomeria japonica. The sequence continues at coordinate 248,389,749 of NC_081407.1, read as the reverse complement.
AGAAATTTGGCATGGAAAACTGTAAACCGGTAAGCACACCTATGACTACAACTGATAAATTATCTTTCTTTGAAAGATGAATCTACACCTGTTAATCTGACTAGATACAAATCTATGATAGGAGGTTTACTGTATTTGACACAAACAAGACATGATATTATGAATGGAGTATGTATTGTTTCAAGATTTCAGAGTAATCCTAAAGAAAATCATGAAGCAGCAGTAAAAAGGATTTTCTAGTACCTACAAGGCACTACAAATCTTGGTTTATGGTATCCTAGAAATGAAAATTTTGACTTGTGTGCATATGCAGATGCTAATTGGGCAGGAGATGTGGATGATAGAAAAAGCACCACCGGTGGAGCATTTTTTCTTGGCAGTAGACTAATTTCATGGTTGAGCAAGAAACAGAGTTGTACAAGTCTATCAACAGCAGAATCAGAATATGTTGCAGTAGCAACTAATTGTACACAGGCATTATGGATCAAGAAAATTTTAAAGGACATAAAGGTAAAATGCAAGGAACCTATAACTATCTACTATGATAATATGGCAGCAATTGATATATCTAAGAACCCGGTATTTCACTCTAAGACTAAACATGTTTCTATCAAATTCAATTTTCTAAAGGAGAATGTTGAAGCAAAAGAAGTAAAATTGTTTATGTGAATACTAAAGAGCGGATTGCAAATATTTTTACAAAGCCTTTGCCTAAGGAAACATTTGAGTATCTCAGAGAGCAACTTGGAGTCCTACCTCCACCAGTAGAGACTTAGACAGTTGATGTTTGTCATCAACCGGCAGAATCAACAGAGAAATCTTTTATTCCGGCTTTGATGAGGAGAGCTACTTCTCAGGGGGAGTAGTTGGTATATTGAATGAGTTGGTATTTTGTGATAAGTTCTTTGAACTAATTGTATTTGGTTTTGTATTGCTTTGGCATTTGATGTCAAAGGGGGAGAGATTGTTACTTTGGGGAGAGATTGTTGGAGAGATTGATTACTCTTTGGTATCTGTATTTTGGGAGATTGTTGGTTTTTGGTTTTTGGCATTTCTGTTTTGGCACTTTGATGGTTTTTCCATCTTGTGTTGCCATCAATACCAAAGGGGGAGATTGTTGGCATTTTGGATATGTTGATATGGTTTTGTCATTGATGTCAACACTTGTCATCGCCTGTCAACACTTATCAGCACTTGGAGATTTTGGTTATGTTCACCGGCAAGTAAGAGACTTATGCAAAGTCACCGGTATTTGGTTCACCGACAGATTATATTGTTCACCGGCACTTGGAATGACTTGGAGACTACTTGGTTATGTTGAAGACATTATTCGATGACTTGGTTTTGGCGATTTGGTTAACTGTTTATTTGGGTTTGCATATTTATTGTTACCGGTAAATAGGTCCAGGATAAGCATCAGCAATCATATCTATTCCAGATCAGCACGACACGTTATGGAGATGATTTATTATTATTATAAATGCATTGAGTCGACATCATGCATCGGATATTGATTTACTTGTAATTGTTTAATTGTAATATCTTTTAGTGAGCCGACCTATTCAATTGGTCTTAGGTTATGGTATAAATGTAAGATGTCATTTACGAGATCGAAGAGAAAAGGTGAGAAAGGATTGCAATAAGGTATATGCGAATATAAGCAGAGCTATACACGTAGACATCATTTGAAGGTTGAAGGAAGGTTTTTGTGAAGGCAATCAAAACTAAATCGGTACTGAATCCAGCATATGAAGATGCTATTTTGTGCAGTACATTATTATTGGATTTAACCATTCCATTGTAGTCAATGTGACTCTCATTTTGTGATTGAGCAGTGAGCTCTAGGCAGCTGGCCTCTCTCCATGTGCAGAATCCATATTGTACACACATACTATCTGTAGTAGTATCATTTGATTGTGGGTAAGGCTTCCCACCATGGTTTTTCCCCTTACAGGGTTAACACGTACAAACATTTATGTTATGTGTTGTGGATGTTATTTTCTTTCATTTTCATGCATTAATCTTTACCGGTATTGCAATTAACTATTAAGACTGTCTACCAGCATAATGTTTGGTTTACCGGTATTAAGCATTAATTTTTGGTTAAGTTAATTTTGGTTGAATTTATTGGACAACTAATTCACCCCCCCCCCCCCCCCTCTCAGTTGTCTCTAGGACCTAACAGGGATTTGCAATAGCTAGGGTGTCACCACAACTTGAAACTGCATCTACAAGGTTAGTGGGTCCTTAAATGAGTTTGTTGGGGGAGAGGAGGATCCCTAACCTATTTCCTAATTGATCTTTGAATCATCATTTGTCTTTTTTGTAGTATCTTGACCCTTCTCAGGATTAACCTCTTTCTTTTCTTCATGCAATGTATCCTTCTATGTTGCATCCTTTCCTATATTATCCACAAGATGAGTATTTTTTCCTTCACCTTTATTAGTGTTCTTCAAAGTGGGGACACCCAATTTACCTTGTTCTCTTGCATCAATGTTCTCTAAAGGAGTAGTCTCCTAATTTTTCTTATCAACATTCTTTTCACCTTCACCATATTCTATCATACAAACATCAAAAGCTAACTCATCTATGTCATGGGTGGACACATCAAGTATATCCTCTAAATCAAAACCATCTGGAGGAGCTTTCTCTTTAAGAACTGCTTTAGCTTTCTTCATCTCCTCAAGGATTCTAGTTGTCTTCTCTTCAACCTCTTTCTCCATCCTTTATATCTCTTCTTTGTCCTTCCCCATTAGAGTATTCACCCTTTGTTTGGTCTGGAACTCTTATTCTTGCATTTGTAATAGTCTAGCCCTTTCTTCTTTGGTAATGTATGGTTCAACCTTGTGCAAAGCCTATTGTCTGATCTTGGCTTCCTCTACTAGTGCTTCATTCTTTTTATCACTAAGAATATTTTCAAGGCTTGCTATAAGTTAGTCAACAATGTCACTTAGATCCACGTCATGATACATTATGCACATAACTATGCCTTCACAATAGTAGTCTTGTTAGCAATATGCACATCAGGATTAAAGATTTGCAGTTTATTTGAGTACATCATACTATGTGATAGCATTAAAGGTAACCTAAAGTTGTAGAGGCTCATGTGATGGTGCCTCGAGAGGAGCCTTCTTTTTTTTCTTTTTATTTTCCTTTTTCTTTTCCTTTTCCTTTCCTTTTGAGCTCCCTTCATATTCTCCTTGCCTTGTTTTATTTTCTCTTCTCTTCAATTAAACACATTCTTCTTCCTCGTCATCATCAACAATCATTGTCTTGATCTTCTCCCTTTTTGTGTGTTGCTTAGTTATTTGTTTCTTCTTCTCTAATGTAGTCTTTTTCTACACGATTACCTCAGTGGCAACTCTTCTTCTACTTGGAGGTGTTTGAGGAGGTCTAGAAGGTTTAGGAGGAGTAGTAGTAGCAGAGGCAGGCCCACTTATTCTTCTGGGTCCTTGTGGAGATTGTGGTGTGGTAGCAAGAGCTAGTGGTGATACAGCAAGACCCTCAAATGTACTCTTTGTTGGCATTCGTAATTTTCTTTACAAGTCTGCTTTAGTCTTTTCAAATATTTCATCTACATTCTTCTTGATTATCTTGTTTGTTATCTCATCATATGTGCCAAACCTCCCAGCAATGTGATCCTTAGGTTTGTTGACAAAAATGTCAACATATGCAATCCATTCAAGTCCAAAGACCTCATAAGGCAAATCAGGTATCCATGTAGTCCTAGGCTCAACCATCTCCATGTAACAATTATCCTTGTCCACCATAAAAGTGATAACACTCTTGCAGTTCTCTACAACTTGTGAGGGTATCTTATACCTTATTTGCATATTATTTTAAAATATTTTAAAGAATCCCAAATTCATTTTATCACACATTTTAGTATTCAAGAAACTATTGATATGGTCCCTAATTTGGTAAGCTAAAGGGATATGTCTTTGCCAAACTACATTCTTCAAACTAGGTGATTCTTTTAAGAAATAATTCTTAAGATAAATAATCAAAGTGTCATACCAAAAGTTGTATCAAATCTCCTTTGTTCTATGCAAGTTCTCCATCAACTATTATTACAAGAGATCACAAAGATCATAGTCCTTTCCTTCCTTCACCATTTGATATGCAGTGTAGATGGCAATGGTTGTAGCAAATCCTTCCCTATTTATGAAATAAATCTTATACGCATTGCCCATAGTGGCATACCTGAACCCTAGGTCAGTGATATCATCCATAATAAGTGTTCTTTTGTCAATTTTTTCTCCAATGAGCCTTGTAACCTCATCATTCTTCATTGAATTTAGTGTCGATACTAGTCTGGTGGAGTATAATCTAGTCACATCTTTAATTGCTTCCTTTGTGATCCTATAGGGTTGCTCAGGAAACAAACTCCTCGTGAATCTGGCTTAAAACAGTTCTAACCCATTCTTCTTCATGGAAAAAGTTGGGGAAACCCTTCCAGACGTCCAAATGCTTTGCCTCTACATTTGCATACTTCAGTTTAAGCATGAAATTGCCATCCAACAATTGATTGCTTCTAAATTATTCCATACTTAGGTGATTGTATTCATTCAAAGGTGAATGAATATAGATGCAAACAACTTATGTATGTATCACATTGATCAAAATGTAAAATGCTCCATCTTTGTCAATCTTAGTAGATTTTATGGATGTTTCTTGAATTTAGGCCTTGTCTTCTCCAAAATGTCAATAATCCTATGTGTTGTCATGGTTATTCTTATGAAATTAGGATTTTTGCAAGAAAACTAAAAATACCTAGAAATATAGCTATTAGGGTTTGCCTTCAGGAACTTTTGAAAAAATAAATCTCCTCTTAGCTCTTGAATTCTCTTGAATGCATCAAATGAGACCAAATTTGATCAAGTATCACTTAAATATCATTCACATCTACCCTAGTTTCTTCAGATTGATTGCATTTAGATCTTGACAAATTTTTACTCTTATGTGATATCAGGGCTCCATAAAAATTCACCAAACCTCCACAAAGGGAGTATTTCCTTCAAAAATTTGATCAAATGTCATATTGGCATTAGCTAAACATATCCATGATACCATTAACATGTATGTTGAATATTTCAACACCTTTTGTTTCATAGGGGTTTGAAAATTCTATAATTACAACTCCTCATGAATCAAAACTTTCGTCTAGTTACTAGAGGATACATTTGCACCGGGAAGAGATGCAAATCCATCCTCTACTTCACTTTCTTCCTCATTTTTCTATATTTTTCTGAACCAAATAAACCATCTTTTGTCGAGCAAAAGGTCTTACATTATTTCCCTTGCAAAATCTAGCAATGTGTCATGGTTTATTGCAATTATAGCAAGCGATACTATGTTGTGGAGCATAACCACTTCTCCTCACATTAGATCAACCTTATGACCAAACTTGTTGCATGTGTAGTAGTAACCATAGAAGGATTGAGAAGTCATAACATTGTTCTTGCCCATGTAACTATTCATCATCTTACTTGTGCAATCATTAGCTTTATGACCAAATTTATTGCAAGCATAGCACTGGCTATGAAATGGTTGAGAATTCATAGCATTGTACCTTGGAGGCCTAAATGAATTCTTCTATCTTCTACATTCAATAACTTTATGACCAACCATTACAAGAATAGAAATTGTCATTGAAAGATTAAGAGTACCTGTTGGAGCAGTTTGCTTAGGAGTAAGATTATGAAGTTCTTCTTTTGGTTCTAGACTTGTGTGGAGTTATTATTCTTTCCTTATGTCCTTTTAGATTCATCATGTGCCTTCTCTTTCTTCTTCTCACTCTCATCTTCAACCATATTTGTTTTAGAGATTTCCCCTTTCTCAAAACCAAGACCATCCTTATCTTTTATAGGCTCTTGAATTCCAATTAACCAATCAAGCATGTCAGTGCTCTTTTTGAATTGAATATTCTTGTCCATTTGATTCTTGGCCTCTTCTATTTCTTTCCTCGGTGAAACAATTTCTACCTCAAGCTTAGTGCATTCAACAAACTTGTCATGAAGCTTGGACTTCAAACTATCAATAGTCTTTTTGCCTTCTTCAAATTGAATTTTTAGGTTGACAATTTGATCTTCTACCTTCTTGAGTTTGTCTTCACATTATTTGCTACCTTCAATTTGAGCTTTAGCTTGACAATTTTCTTCTCTACCTTATTGAATCTGATCGTGTATTCTTCACACTCTGCCCTTTACAATATCTGTGTCCTCAAGAGAAAACTGAAATTATATTTCAAGATCAACTCCACAATCATTTGGGTCAATGTCCCAATCTTCAGGTTCCATTTCCTCTAGATCTGATTCACTATAAATGATGCTTTTAACCATTGCTTTAGATCCCATTTGTTCAAACGCATGATCTACCTCAATTATTAGATTGTTATCTAGGACCTCACTTTGATACCAATTATTGAACACATGAGAATGCTAAGAGGGGAGTGTGAACCGGAATTTACGTAAACTTAAACCATTTTATTTGTGGATTTAAATGTCAAATCATATTTGTAGAAAGAAGAATTGAAAGTAAATCATGCACCATGACAATCAACACAAGGATGCCAAGTTTTTTACGTGGAAAATTCAATAAGAAAAACAATAGTGAGGGTTATCTCACAATATAAATGGACAAGTTTTACAAAAAAAAATTAAGGATCGCTACGAAAGGAATCTCATTGTGCCTTCATAGACTTGTTGAGAAATATACAAAGAAACATTGAATTGTTGAGGAGATTCACTATCTAATAGTAGGATACACAATAGTTTAAATTACAAAATATGAACTTGAACTATTATAAATGATGCATTTGATATATGTGGATGTGGAAGTCCTTTTTTTAGCATACTTACTCCATCATCACAAATGACTTGTCCTTTTATTTATATCATTTGCAACATCTCAAAACACCAATTAGGTTGACTTCGAGATGACCTTTCAAATGAAACCTATGATACAACATATATCGCCTTCAAACACATATATCTTCAATTAAAATAGGTTGCAAATCAACCCAAGGAATAACTAGGCCTAAAAAACATCACAACACATCCTCCAAATCAAATGTAATAGGTTAGGATCAAACCGCAAATGAAGGAAACTGGAATATCAGCCCAAACATTGGCAACACCACCAAAACTACCAACTATACACCTTTACACGATCAAGGAGAAACCAAAAACAACATGCAGACCAATGCGATCAATGTAGACTATCCAAAACATCTATACAATCATTTCCTAAAGTAATTAATCACTAAGTGATGGCACAAGTAGAGACACGCATAAAAAAGGATGAGAACTGAGCATCCGTTACTAACTGTGACACATCAACACTTAGGATATTGTATTGAACTACATAAAATCATTTGAAACTCATATGGACGATCCTTTATTCCTTACCGATCATATTCCCAATTCTACATGAGCATATAATAGAGAATATAGAACATATTCCCTTTTCTCTATCCAATAATAATAGAGAATATAGAACATGAATTCTAAGACAATCAATGATTTTCATTTCTTGAATTGGTTGTTTAACCTCCACTTGGCACTTGAAAGGCTTCTCTTTTGATTTTTCTTCTTGAAATGCTTCAAAAAGGCATTGAGGGATGAGTTATTTGACTTTTCTAATGCTTCTCTCTTTTGCATGTTCCCACATTTGCTCCTCAACCTCTTAGATTATTGAAAGATGATCAAACTTCTTACAATGATATCATAAATGCTATAAATAGCCTTTACACCTTCCCAACCCATTTGCAAGATAATAGGTCATATATTTTAATGAGTTTGACTTGAATTGGGTCCTCTTGAGGTGTTGGATAAGGCTTTCCTTTGTTAGGCTTTCAATATTCATTGGAGACTTTATTATGAATCATAATTCCACTTATCCATTAAGACTTTCTCATGCTAGGAAAGCTATGCAGGGGCATTCATTTCCTCAAAATCTACAAATCTACAAATAGCCCACTCCATTAACCAATTATAAGACTTGATCTTCATTGTTGTACATATCACTTTACATGTTAACATAGATAGGTTAAAAATAGTGTCACTAAGAACAAATCACATTGTTGCCCCCTTTATTCTCTTTTTACCAACTCATTGTCATAACTTTTGTATCATTGTCATATCCATATGACTAACTATCTTATCGTGTTAGAATCAGAGATCACTGAGAGGTGGGGGGGGTGAAATAGTGATCTACTGGAAATTGAAAGAACAAACTTATTCTTTATCCATCGTTTAACAATGCATAACAGATAAGAACATAAACATGCAACAATAATACACAAATCCACAACACCAAAAAATTTACGTGGAAACTCGGAAAGGGAAAAACCAAGGTGGGGCTGAAACCCACAATATTCATATACTATGGTCATGAGTACATAAATATTACATAGATGGGAACGTACTTGCATTCAGGCTCATTGCGTAGCGCTCACTGCTCAAATTAAGTTGCCCAGAGGGATACAATCCTTAAGGAAGTCTCACTGACTTACAATTTATTTGCAATGTGTAAATACAATGAAATGAACTCTTAATCAGCATTTGACTATGCAAAGATGAGTTTTGGTTAGGCTCTGAATCTCAGAATGTCTCTGCTATGCTAAATATTATGTCTCTGTCTTAGTTAGCTACCGATTGGTCTAAAAGAAAAATGTGCACGTGAAACTGTGCTTAGTCGCACCAAAATGGATCACCATACACATAACACACATGGAAAATCAATTGCCAAAATGATCTTATATATCTGATCTTACTACAAAAATAATCTCCTTCAAGTCAGCTTCAATAAGTGTAATGTGTAGATCAAGTCGACTTCAATCTCGAACAAAACATAACACTGGACAAAAAGATTACAACCATATGCTTCCTAAAGGTCTTCCATATCATTGAGATCACAAAAATAAACATCGTAATCACCAGAGATCATTTTGGATCAAAATATTACTGAAATACCATGTTTTGCCTTGATCCACCCGTTAATTGTCTACCGGTTACCTCCATCTTCTGGATAAGTTGAATCACGATTGTCGGATCGAACAACCAAGAAGAGTTTCCATCAATGACAACCCTAAACAAATAATCAACCATTGTAAGTCTTCTAAAATCATCGGATGAGTGTCAATTTCCAACATATACATCTTATTAAAGCAATGCTACCATTCCTTCTCGTAGGAGGGGACCAGCTACATTGTTGGCAACAACAATGAAGGAAAACTGAGAGGGGGATGAATTAGTTTTCACTAGATAAAACCAATTAAGCACAATCTTAGATTTCAATTAACTACAACAAGCTCGTAAAGATAAAGACAATAATAACAACACACATAACACCAATATTTTGACGTGGAAAACCAAGGTAAGGGAAAAACCACGGTGGGAACCTACCCACAATGAGATGATACTCTGTAGTAGTATGTGTAAATATTACAATTGGGAATGCACATGCATTCAAGCACACTTCCTAGAGTTCACTGCTCAAAATACAATGACCTAGAAGGCTCCAACCCTCAGGGAAGGTTCACTACCTTACAAAGATACTTGGACTACAATCCGGCAAAGATGAACTGCAAAAATAACATCTGCTATTGCTTGATGACAGTTCCGGTTAAGCACATTTGTCTGCTCTGCAACAATCTCTTCTCAATACACCATACCGAAGGATAGATTCACTTATGCACATATACACCACTCTCTGATAATGCAAACACCACATCGACACACAAAATGCATGAATATTGTAGACGTATAAATCTGACCACTTTCTTAAATAAATATTTAATATTTATTTTAACCTCGTTCCCCCTATTAATTAAATCCTATTTAATTAATTTCTTCATATTCATCTATTTGATTAAATAAATAACTCAATTTGTTTAATTAAGTTCACCTAAACCTTTTCTAGCCTTTAATTAAATAAATCACTTTATTTAATTAATTCCCCTTTCTCCCTTTGTAATTAAATTTACATTTAATGAAAATAATCCTTTCAAATAAATAAATCTAATTTATTTATTAAATCCCCCACTTGTATTTATGCAAGTTGCATCTATTTTGTTGAAATAAAGTAATTTTATTTTAATTAAAATCCTCCTCCATCCACTTGCATTTTCCTTCATCTTCCACTTGCCTCCTAAACCCCTTCTAGATTCTTCTAATCCCTTCCAATTTAGCCTAATTCATCTCCTAATTATTGGCACATTTCTAAGCAAAGAGAAGACACTTCTCAAAGCCTCCAAAGTCTTCAATAACCATTAAAAGCTTTGTGTCTTCAAATGGTTAACCTCTAAAGTCTTCCAAATTATTAAAGGCTCTTACATAACCATTTATGGTTAACTCATCTTTGACCTTTGGTCAGAGACTTTCTCTCTAACTTAACCCTCATCTAACCCAAGGGTCTCATCAAGCATTCATGGCTTTAACCTTGGTTATCCCTTTAACCCTTGCACAAGAGTTTACCTCTTGGGTAAAAGCTTTATCCATTGGATAACCCTAACCTAACATTAACCCTTACCTCCTAAGGTGACCTTCATGTCTTCTCAAGCATTTAATGCTTCTTACATCTCCTCTCAAGCAACCTCTTGTTGACAGTTGTCACCATTCCATTGGTGATAATTGTAAACATGGATTGATTAACTTTCAATCCTGGCCCTTGTTAAGATTATCCAATCTTGACCATCCATTGCCCTATTTTCCCTATAAATAGAGCTCTCATTCATCATTTTCATAATCTCCAAGTTTTCATGCATCTACATTATAGTCTAAATTACTAAGCATTTAGTCTCTCTTTGTTAAATCATCATAATAGCATTTAGAAGCATTTTAATATATCATAGAATATTCATGTTAGACTAGTATATCATTGCTAGGCTAATTTGCTAATCTTATCATCATCTTTATGCTAGCTTAATCATCATAGCTTCAATATCATACATCTTAGAATGCATTCATTCATATAAATCAAACATCACTCGTTCTTGGAGTTGTCATTCCTAAGTCACTTTGCTCAGTGATCTGAGAGCAAAACATTGACTTTAGGGATCTTGTGAGATAGAGAACAATGGGACACCCCTTGGTAAGTTGAATTGATTGAATCAGTTCATATACTTGCACCAAGAGTCTTATTGGTGTGTGGATATCCTGGATTTGAGTTACTCATTTTCGTCACCACATTTCCCCACACACATTTTTGGCGCCCACCGTGGGCATCATCCCCATAAATAACATCATTTTTCGTGCAGGACAAGGATTACAAGCACACTGGAATACCTTTTTAGCACATCGGGAACTTTCTTTAGCGCATCTGTGGCAAACAGTAGCGCGTTCATCGCATTGTTTAGCACATAAGAACCTTTTTGTAGCACTTTGGAGCTTATTATTAGCGCCTAACCCTTTCAGTTTCTTTCTTGCACGTCGAGATATCAGTGCAGCACATTAGGTAATTAGCGTAGCGCGTAGAAATCATCCTTTAGTGCTTTTGTAGCTTTCTCTAGCACATCCATGCAGAAGTCTAGCGTATATTTCTAACAGAGAGAAAAGATAATTTGTAAACATGATAAAAATTTAGGCTTGTGAAGCCCACCATCTTGATTTAATTTTTTTTTTGCTAACACACTGTGTGTAGGTTCTAACATTTTGTGCAGGAACAGAAGGGAATTAATTTTGTTTTCTTTGCTTTCTTTCAAAGTTAGTAAAAATGACTCATTTTTCCTTTTCTTGCAAAGGTTTAAAATGGATCTCACATTTTCTTTTGGAATTTTAAAATGAACTTCATGCTTTTCTTTTGGTGCTTAAAACAAGACTCAAGCTTTTCTTTCTTGCATGGATAAAAAGAACAACAAACTCAAATCTTTTTTATGCAAGTTAGGATAACATTTTCTTTGGGCTTTAAATAGATCAAGTACAACTTTCCAATTTTTACACAAAGTTAAAATTGAACATCACAGTCCTTTGGTGCTTTTTAAAACGAACTTCACCTTTGTTTTGGAAATATTAAAAAGAATCTTCACATTTCCTTTTTCATAAGCTTTCAGAATTAAGATCGTTGTTGTTACATTGGCGATTCATTTGGTTGACAAGGATTTACTTTCAAAAGTTGGGAATTTTATTACCTTCACACATTTTGCTATGAAAAGTTAAAAAGAACACTATGCTTGTTGGAGCAATATCTCTAAATAGACTTTAGAAAATCATTGTCTTGAAGGTTAAAAAGAATATTGTTTGCCTTGTCTCAAAAGTTGAAGGTATATGCTCTCCCCTTAATTAGGTGACCAAAAAGCCAAACCACTCTTATGCTTTCTTTTACTTCAAGCAATTAAATCCTTTAGAAGGCTTACCCTCCCGAGTTACCCTTAGGGCGTCATTAATGGCCGGTGAGAGCGGAACGACCTAAGTGGGAAATGACTTTATCGCCAAATATTCCAACCCACTATAATCAAACGTGGAGGCTGACAAAAGTCCCCTTCAATGGTTTTGCTCAATGATTAGTCTTCTCCCAGTATCTTTAAGATATGTAAAGCCTTTGTTCTAAAGGTTGGGAAGCCTTCCGAGGGAGTTTATCACTGAAGACCGAACAAAAGCCTGATTAAAAACCTTAGCATTAGAAACTTTTAAACCGAGTTAGTCACCAAACATTAGCAATATCATAGTGCAAGGGTGGGGAAGAATTCACCCCCAAGATCACTCACCATATATCTCCCAAGATAACTACTTAATTGTGAAGCAATTCATTTTGAGTTAATTTCTGGCAAAATGCAAAAAAACGAGCGCCTCCTAGGTGGTGACAAGGTTGTTTGAGGTGGCAAAGTATCGAGACTAGTGGGCTATGATATTGTTGATGACCCTTGAATAAAGAGTCTACTTGATCTGTCTTATTGTAATCCAAACCAGTGAAAACATCGGGGATTTGAACACATCCTCAAAAGAACATACACTACTTGTTTAGCATAGACAAAAAATTTATCTCTTCTATGTGTCATGTTTTCAAGTCATTTTCCATAAAATCATCAATCAAAATCACAAGTGTTATTTTTCAACACAACAGAAACATTAAACAAAGAAATCGGGACAGTTAGTGCATAAGAGCAACATCCTAGCATGTCGCAAGCATTAAATAGCGCATCTGCACCAAAACGTAGCGATTTCATCACTCAACCTAGCGCATAATTAGTGTCACACTAGTAAAATTTCAGGTAGCGCTTATCAGCATCATTGTAGCGCATTTAAACATCAGCCTAACGCATTCAAGTTATATCATAGTGCTTTCATATCAAATATTAGCGCATAATCAAGACATATTAGCGCATAACCTATCCAGCCAAGTCATTATCAAACAGTCTGAAGTAGCGCATAGGAAAGGCAGCATAGCACATTATGAACATTTTGTAGCTCTTCGGGAACTATCTTTAGTGCATAGGGTCTCTGTTTTAGCGCATTATCAATATTAAGGAAAAACAAAGAGCAAATCAGTCACTTTGGGAAAAATTTATCAACAGTTTCAAATACCCTTTCAAGTCCTTTAGCAAACTCAGCAACAAAACTTCAAAATCCGATCATCAGTGAGAAAATTTCCAAATCCAACAAGGCACTCTTAGAACGAGTCTTTCAAATTATTAAACTAGCTTAAGATCGGACTTCATCCAACAAAATTAGGGAGTATCAGAAACAGTGATCAAGGTTTCACCATCCAACGGATTCTATCAAAACAAATACCTAGTTTGATCCTTAAGTTGTCAAATCAAGTTTCCATATCGAGAGACTTTATCCATATCATTTGACACACTTTGACGTGGAGGCGAATCAAACTAAACCTCTACTTGATAAAGTAAAATTAAGTTTTCAAATGAAGTATCCAACGCCAACATCAACATCAACCTTTGATCATTTGTGTATGACCACTCCTCATATTTTGAGAAGAACAAGTCTTCATCAAAAAATGAAGTTGAAGAAGAGACAACCTAGTTCTAAGACACTTGTTAAAAGGAATAAATTTCTCTATATCAATCGCCAACTCTTTGCATCACATCATGCATTCTTGTGTCACATGCAATTGTATATCAAAGGAAAAACAAACGAGTTTGACAAGGAGCCTTTGAGAAGTAGGGTTTACATTCAGAAAGCAGCATTCAACCAACGCTTAAATTGTGGAGGAAGGATTAACCCCGCTTGGTTCCCAAAGTTCCTTATCACTTATAAAGAAGCTCGACCTGAGCCGCCAACACCACCAAGAACTCCAATAGAAGAAGAAGAATTCATCACAGTAGAGATATATTAATGCCCATTGTCACTCAATCTCAGAAAAACAAATAGAAGGAATCACAACCATAATCGAGTATGGGTCGTAGATTGTCCAATCCTTTTGATGAGTATGCAAATATGGGAGAAACAGAGATCACCGAAGAACTTCTCCAAGAATGTCAAGAAAATGTAGCATTCCAAAAACTCGTGAAAAGACTTATCGAAGCAGACAAGGAAAAATATCCACTCATGCTAACTAGCAAAGGAGTCAACATTCCTGAAGATTTTGATATAGAAAACTTAAGGAATATAGATGAGAGAATTGCAAGAACAAGGTCAAGAAATTATGCCTATCAAGAACAACAAAGAGAAGAAGAGACACATGATCTGGAAAACATACACAACCTAGATCGCACCCATGAACAAGACCATGCCCGCAATTGGGACATTTTTAATGAACAGGGACAAACTCTCCCTCAGAGGACAAATGTGCCCATAGTTGCTCTTGCACAACAACTCCAAACACTGCAAAGGCAAATGCAGGACATGCAACAAGGAACTACGGTATGATACTCCTTGGAAGAAATCTGTCCTTATCCTTTTCATAGGAGATTGAACACGGTACCTTTTCCCCCAAATTTAGATATACCAAAGTATGACAAATACAATGGTAAAAGTGATCCTCGCGGTCATGTTCGAGAATTTTGTACCATGAGCCTAGAGTTTGCTCACGATGACACTTACTTAATGAGATTATTCCCAAGAAGTTTGGGAGGGAAAACAATGGAGTGGTTGTCTAAACTTACACCCCCCATCAAATCATTTGATGAGTTGGTGAATAAATTATAACACAATACTCCTATAACATTCAAAATGCAATCACCATGCTAGATGTGTGTAGCACAAAACAAAAGAGAAATGAAACAATCATGGTGTTTCTTCAATGATGGAGACACATGGTTTCAAGATATCCTCAAGACGTGCCTAAGAAGGAAAAGATGGAAATCTTCATCTATAATCTAAATAGTGAGATGACTTATCAACTCAAACTCTAATGCATACCATCTTTTGCCAAATTGATAGAAAACGGAATCCAAGTGGAGGAAGCTTGCATCAAGAAAAGAACATCGAAGTTGTTTAAGGAAGGTGTTAATTCATCAAGCACTAACGCCTTTAACAATCAAAACAATAACAATACTTTAGACAAATCCAGATTTTGGACAAGGAACAAAAATATTGTTAATGATGGGGTAGTTGATGCCAACAATGTGAAGTCTAAACAACCAGTGTTTGCTTTATCAGGTAACCCACCATCCAATAAAGATCAAAAAAGTGTTAATCAAGGCACTAACACTTATCTAGAAAATACTAATCAAGGAACTTCAACATCAAAAACAAATAAAAATCACCAAGGCAACAACACTAACAAAGGCAACAACATTAACCTAGGGAATAACGCAAACCAGAGAGGCAACACCAACGCTTTCCCATATTGACGCATCTACACGCCATTAGGCCAAACCTTAGAATCAGAGTTTCGAGAACTCTTGGCAAATAAGATCATCACATTGCCATCCACGAACAACTTTGAACCCCATATCAAACCACCTTGGTGGAATTACTCGCATTTTTATGATTTTCATCGAAACAAAGGACATAACACAAATGATTGCATGAGGCTGAAGAACATTGTTCAGGACATGATCGATAGGGGAAATTTAACAGTTGATGGTCACAAAATGAATGGTGACCATGAAGCCTTTAAAACTCCTCTTCCAAATTATAACAAGGGACAAGCTTCAACATCAAACGATACCAAAGGAGCTCATATAAATCACCTATACGAGAACACCATCAATCACATATTGACATATGACAATCAAGTAAATGTCATAAAAATAAAGGACAAACAAGAACATGCGTCGATAAATGTGACAACAAGAGCACAAAAATACGTCTTGAAAGGGAACACATCAACATCCACAACCCTCCCCAAAACTCAATATAATTTAGTTGATCAACTACAGATAACTCCCACTCAGATATCCATACTTGAGTTGCTCAAACTCTCACCAAAACACAAAGATATCTTGGAACAAGCACTTATCAAAACAAACGTTCCAAATGATCTAGACATTGATCGATTCCAAGCCATGGTGGCTCATATGATAGGGCCGCATAACATATCCTTTTCCGAACATGATGATGTCTCCTTGAATCATCTACATAACACCCCACTCCATATCGAAGTCTTAGTCTATAAACTTCGAGTAAAAAGAGTGTTAATAGATGGAGGAGTTGGTCTCAATATTTGTACTTCAAAGCTTATCCATGCTTGGGCTTCTTTGAGCAGTCTATTGATCCGAACAAGAAGATCACCATCAAAGCCTATGATGATGAAGAGAGGTCATCCAAAGGAATGGTAATATTGCCTATTCAGGTAGGTCCAGTACAAAAGGACACCATGTGCCAAGTCTCAGACATAGAATTGACATACAATATACTATTGGGTCGTCCATGGATCCGTGAAATGCAAGCGGTGCCTTCCACATACCATCAATGTATCAAGTTCTCGTACAATGGACAGGAAATTTCCATATCTACAGATAATAACCCTTTTCAGCATTGCAATGTTATAGGGGTAACTCAAGATAGCCTGGTTCCACACAACAGGGAGGCCTAAGCTTCCTCAGCATCCAATCATCATCAAGAAGAACTCAAGTCTTTATCCATAGACTTTAAGCAAAAAATGAAAATCAAGGACCAAGGAATGGGGGAATACTCTTTTGAACCCCTATGTCTATCAAAATTACCAACGTCACCAAAAACTTATGGACAACCTTCTTCATCAAGACATCATGCAACATAGCCCATCACCAAGTTTGATGGTAAATTTATCCTGCTGGGCACACTGGTCGATGAATCAGAAGAGAAAGACATCCTTAGTTGGCTATATAAGGATGAAGAAGAAGTTAGAGCAGCTACCATAGAAGTAGCAGTGCCAACAAAACAATATGGAAAAGGGTTTTGGATCATGCAATAGATGGGATACAACGAAAAAGGACCTATTGGCAAGCACCAAGAAGGCATTATAGAACCCCTGCAACCTCCTTCACAATTTGCAAGAGACAAAACAGGACTTGGGTATGGACAAGATGTGCCACCTATGCAGAAACAAAATAACCATCAAAAACCTCAATGGAGAGCAAAAAAAAAATATAATGAAAACTCATGGCAAGAAGCATTACACCAAGCAGCAGAAATGACAAGGAAAGAGCAAGAACATCAAGAAAACAAGAAACAACAAGAAGAACTGGCCATTCAAAGGGAAGAAGCCTCTTACAAGAAAGTACATCATGTGCAAGAACCTGATCAAACCAAGGCTGAGCCACCACTCAAAGAAATTTCTACTCACTGAAGAGAAACAATGTATGAACAAATGTAAAGAGTACAAGCAGGATCCGATTCTGAATCAGAAAAAGCTACAAAACTGGTGTCAATTGTGAGAGATCTTTTCTCACCATACAACATACCTATTAGAAGTAGCGAGATAATTTGGGATAGTAATTCTGAAACTGATTCTAATGAATATGAGTGGGGTAGTTGTTCAGATATTACTGAAGGCATTGAGGTAGATACCATCCACTCATACACATCCCTTTCTCAAGAGGAACAAGGCTCAGAATCTCGACCACTTGAATTTGGACCACGACATATCTATGAGGCTAGTGAGAATGAGCAGCGCCAATACAAACAAGGTTACATTGAAGATAATACCATCGAAGACCTTTATAATATCATAGACCTAACCATTATCCCAAACAACTATAATAATGACTCTATCATGATACTTACCGCAACTGATCTTAACCCACCAAATGACTCCTTACCGCTCGTATATCCTGATCTCATAGACTAGGAAGAACCTGAACACCGTGATATACCAATATTCCTAGATGATGAATCCATTATCCAATATCTATGTTCAGTCAACCCAAAAACGTGCTCTACCAGTGAACAAAATGATGATATCTTCAATCAAGGGAGTGCCAAGTCTCTTAGTCACAAAAATGAAACAAACAAAGGATCTAATAGTGAAAACCAGTCAATGGCAGTATTAGATCACAAAAAAGTAACAATGAAGGACACATCTACATGTGAAAACCTTTTTGAGGCACCTAAAGATCCCCGCACACAAATATAACACCTATTTATACAAATCATCAACCTTGACTACAAGGTTAGCCAAACCCTCAACCCTCAATTACAAAATTACATCACAGGATACATAAATCAACCACCGGACCAATACAATGCCATAGATGGCATAGCATGGACCTAAATCAAATCTCCAAACATGCATCACCACCGAAAATATTCAAGATCAACCACAACACGCTACACCACCAAAAATACTACATAACACGAAGGATATCACCGGATCAACAAAATCATCATTACCACACACGATGATCAATGCGGACCACCAAAACAAATAGAACACGATCAAGAAACACCAACAAGCACATTAGAACCATCGGCAATAGCTGCACCAACACCACTTAATCAAATCTTCATTGATCAATAAGTTAACACTCAAGAACACTCATCAGCAACAATTTGGACTAGAAGGATAACTTGAGAAGCACCAAATCACAAACCATTTGAAATGTAGATACACGTGAACTTCCAAAACACTCTCCCAAATCTACAACGAAAGATATGATCTTACTGGAACACACCAGATCAAATACCAAACTTTGCCAACCATAGAATATAAAAGAACAGTCTTCATACCGAAATCCACATCTCAATCAAATCAATTCACTGCAATCAGTGGAACACCAAAACATAGGAATTATATTGACATTAATGACAACAACATATCCTAGCAGTAGTAATATCCAACAATCTCCCCCTTTGGCATTGATGGCAACATATGAATGTGAAAAATAGTCAATGCAAAGGAATGAATCAACACTAGTAATCTCCAGAAAACTCCCCCTAAAATCATGCACACAAAGCTCCAAAGATAAGGTAGTTTTCACATGCATCTCTCCCCCTTTGGCAGCAATGCCAAAGATATAATACAAATCATGCTTCTCTCCCAAAAACTCATCCTCTAAGAAGGACAATCTATCTCCTTTAGGATAAACTCATAACTAATCATCTAAATCACACACTGAATACTCCAGCTGAGTAGCAGCACCAACTCATCAACTTGGATAAAAAGGATAAGGCTTTGAATTCCACCAAATTGATGCAACTCCATGCATCTAGTTCTCATCAGGAGGGGCGAAGACCCCTAACTTGTCTCTCAAATAGACAAATGTATCTGCAGGCAAAGGTTTAGTGAAAATATCTACAATCTGATCCTTTGTAGATACATATTCCAGTCTGACTTCTTCATCACTAGCCTTCTCCCTCAAGAAATGATACTTAATTGACACATGCTTTGTTTTAGAATGCAGTACTGGATTCTTGGAAATATTAATAGCACTTGAATTATCACAATATATAACAGTAGACTCATCATAAATTACTCTAATATCCTTCAACATCTGCTTCATCCAAACTAATTGAGTACAGTTACTAGCAGCAACAATGTATTCATCTTTAGCAGTAGATAGAGATACATCATCTTGTTTCTTGTTGGACCATGAAACCAACTTCTTTCCAAAAAAGAAAGCTCCACCAGTAGTGCTCTTCTGGTCATCAACACCACCTGCCTAATCAGCATCAATATAGGCACATAGCAGAAAATCATCATTCTTCGGATACCATAAACTATAGTCAACAATCCCCTTCAAGTATCTGAAAATCATTTTCACAACAGTAACATGAGTCTCTTTAGGATAAGCTTGAAGTCTAGCACAAAGACAAACAACGTGCATAATATCTGGTCTAGTCTGAGTTAAGTACAATAATCCACCAACCATAGATCTATACCAAGTATGATTAACTTTATGAGATTCATCATTCCTAGACAACTTGCATCCAGTTACCATAGGAATTCCAACAGGTTTAGCATCGCCTAACCCAAACTTCTTCAACAATTCTTTCACATACTTAGATTGAGAAATGAAAATGCCTTTGTCAGTCTGTGTAATCTGCAATCCTAGGAATAATTTCATCTCACCTATCATAGACATCTCAAATTCCTTTTGCATATTATCAACAAACTTCATACTCAAATCATCGTCTCCTCCAAAAATGATATCATCAACAAAGACTTCAACAATCAAAATATTGTCATTATCAACCTTAAACTATAAATTACTATCAGCAGTACCTTATAGAATTCAACAAATACTTATCCAATCTAGCGTACCAAACTCTAGGGGCTTGCTTAAGTCCATATAGTGCTTTCTTCAATTTGCATATGCTATATTCTTCATCTGATAAAGAAAATCCTTCTGGTTGCTCAATGTAGACTTCCTCTTCCAAATCACCATTCAAAAAGGCTAACTTGACATCCATCTGATATACTTTGAAGTTTTTGTAAGCAGCATATGCAAGAAGCATTCTAACAGCTTCAATTCTGGCAACCTAAGCAAAAGTCTCCTCATAATCAATTCCTTCCATCTAAGAACACCCTTTACATACCAATCTCCCTTTACATACCAATCTTGTTTTATTTCTGACAACTTCACTAGCTTCATTCAGTTTATTATGGAACACCCATTTAATACCAATCACATTCTTGTTTTTAGGTCTCGAAACAAGCTCCCATGTGTTATTCTTCTTAGTTTGATTCAGCTCTTCTTCTATTGCTTTTATCCAATTCTCATCTTCACATGCTTCTGCAACATCTTTAGGCTCAATCTTTGAAATCAAACATATCTCTTCAACAACAATCCTTCTCCTAGTCATCACACCTTTATTCTTATCACCAATAATCTGATTTTCTGAATAATTCAATCTAACATACCTCGGAGTCTTCTGATTGTTCAGATTCTCAGGCTCTTACACTTCTTCACTGGCAGTAGCAATATCTAGATTACATGTCTCTACTGAATCATTTTGCTTCAAAATCTCAGTCTACACGGGCTTAGAAATAACATCTTCATCATCATAACCACATGCTCTAATATGTTTTTCAAGACATTCATTAACCTTCACATTCACACTTTCTATTATCTTTCTCAGTCTCTTATTGTAACATCGGTAGGCCTTGCTCTTAGTATAATATCCCAAGAATATTCCTTCATCACATCTTGCATCAAACTTTCCTATATCGTCATATCCTTTGATATAACATTTAGTTCCAAAAACTCTAAAATATCTAATTGTAGGAACATGACCAAACCATAGCTCATAAGGAGTCTTACCAAAATCACCTTTTTTATGCACTTGGTTGAATGTGTAAACAATAGTGTTAATAGCTTCTCTCCAAAAGGTTTGTGCAACATTTCCTTCAATCAACATAGTCCCAGTAGCATCCAAAATGGTTATGTTCTTCCTTTCAACAACTCCATCCTGCTGAGGGGTTCTGGGAGCAGGTAATTGTCTCCTAATTCCATTCCTCTCAGAGGATGTATCAGAATCTCCTGATGTAAATTCTCCTCCTCTGTCAGATCTCAAGCACTTCAGCTTCAATCATGTTTTAGTCTCCACTTTAGCTTTGAATATCTTGAATTTCTCCAATGCTTCTTGTATACACCTAAAAATGGTTTGAAGATAGTTAATTAAATACGCGGTTATTTGATTAATCCCCCTTCCCAATTAATTGAATTCACAAGCAATTTGATTAATTTCTCTATTCATCTACTAGTAAATAAATCTACATGATTTATTTATATAGTTCATTTCATATCCCCCTTTGATTAATTAATTCTAAATTAATTAATTCCCCTCATTTTAATCAATTCTTCTAATTCCTAATTAAGATTAACAAACTTAAGTTTGTTGAGATTAATTATCATTTTTCAATTATTTGAATTTCTAAATTCAAATGAGCACATGGCTCCTAACTTTTAACCACCTAACCTAACCACCCTCTAACCTAACCCATTCTAATCCTAGGGTCTAACTAGCCCCATCCTAACCTCCTTATCCTAACCTTCTATGGTGTGGATATTCTCCCCTTGGGACACATGGCACTTTTGCCATATGTCTCATCCCTTGGACACTTGCCCTCTCATGAGCAAGGCTCCTTGACACTTGTCACCACAAAGATGACAAGTGTCCCTTCCTCCAACCTCTTCTCCAACTTCCTCAATCTTGGCCCTTGATATCTTCAGATCAAATTTGGACTGTTGATTCCTGCCACCTCATCTTTGGCCTTGGAATTCCTATAAATATCCCCTCATTTTGGAGCAATAAGGATCCTTTGCATTCAAAAGTTTAACATCATTACTATAGGCTTTTTCATTTCAATCATCTAGTAATTAGCATTTTGGATTAATCATAGCATTGTATTTCATATCATTTGCATAATCAATCATGATCAAGTAGCTACTCAACTCTTGAGTTGCCACTTTGGAGGTCATTGCTCCGCTGAGATCCAATCAATCCAATACCTTCAAGGTCCTCAAGAATAGAGGAAAATGGGACATTTCAAGGAAAGCTTATGGTTTGCATCTTTAATTTAGTTTTCAATTAAGCTTTCCATTATGTTTTATTGTCTCATTATATGTGTATTCCTTTCTATTTACCACATTTTTAGCATCACACTCCTTATTTCTCCCTTAGAAAGGTAACCCACATCATCCTAGAATAATCATCAATTAGTAACATGAAATATCTGTCACCCTGCATGCTTCTCACTCTAGTAGGACCACATAAGTTAGTATGCACTAGATCTAACAATCCATTAGATGAATACAACTTACTTTTAAATGAAGTTCTTGTTTGCTTTCCCAACTGGCATTCCTTACATATCGGATTAGCAATTTTCACAATCTTAGGCAAATCTCTAACAGCTTGAGTAGAACTTATCCTTATTATGAAGTCAAAATTAACATGACACCTCCTCCTATGCCACAACCAACTTTCATCAATCTAAGCAATCAAACAACTTTTCTCACCAGCATTCAAATGAATGATATTACCTTTAGTCTTAGTTCCTGATGCAATCTCTATACCGAAGGCATTTAGGATATTACATTTACCATTCTTGAATTGCAAATCATATCCCTTGTCAACCATTTGTCCAACACTCGAAATAATATGCTTCAAACCTTCAACATACAATACATCATCAGTATTATGCTTACCATTAAAATATATAGAACCTCTACCACGAATCACACAAGCTTTATCATCTCCAAATCTCACTATATTGTCAGCATACCTTTCCATATTCACAAATTTACTTTTATCGC
This sequence comes from Cryptomeria japonica, assembly GCF_030272615.1. Taxonomy (NCBI): domain Eukaryota; kingdom Viridiplantae; phylum Streptophyta; class Pinopsida; order Cupressales; family Cupressaceae; genus Cryptomeria; species Cryptomeria japonica. The sequence goes on along the minus strand of NC_081407.1, from coordinate 248,366,168 downwards.
CTGTCATATGATGTGAACAATCATTGTCAATCACCCATTCATCTCTCTTCAATCTTAGCAACCAAAGCTTTCTCCTCAACAATGCAGCTTGGAGGATTCACTGGTACCAGATCATCTTCCTTGATAGCAATAAATACAAACTCATCTTCTGAAATCTCATTCTCTGATTCTTCCTTGGTCACACCTTCTTCAACAACATAATATCATCTCTTTTAAATTTTGTACTTCTGGTAGGGCTTATAGGACTTATCATTCTTTTCATGCTTATCATATATATCATACTTGTCAGATCTATCATGTCTTTCATGCTTATCATATCTAGACATTCTCTCATGACACCTCGAAGAAAAATGTCCTATCTTATTACAAGAGAAACATTTCAAAGGTAACTTTCCATCATACTTACCGGCTCCCTTAGGCAATCTTCAAGTAATAAGGGCTTCAATTTCATCCAATTCTCTTTCTTTCTCTTCCATCTCTCTCTTTTCTCTCTCATATCTGGATACCCAACATGAACTCTCTCCCATCCCAAATGCAAAAGCTTTAAATATAGTCTCAAATTTACCATGTGATTCTCCAAATTCGCTCAGCTCAAATGCAACAAGATTTCCAAACAACATGTCTCTAGTCACAATAGTCACACTCTGCATTTCATCAATAGCAACTACTTTATGATTGTAAGCAATACGTAATGATCTCAGCACATTAGCAACAATTTCATCTTCTTCAAGGGTTCCATCGGCACATTTGATGTTCATGACAAGCTCATTCACCTTAGCCATAAAGGATATTATGTTTTCATCTTCTCCCATCTTTCATACTTCCCTTTCAAACTCTACAACTTAGCTACTTTGACTTGAGAATCTCCTTCATACAAGGTCTCTAACTTCTTCCAGATCTCATGTGTAGTCTTCAAACCCATTACAGTTGTCATCTCCAAATCGGTCAAGGCACTTAGCAATGCTTCCTTAGCTCTTATGTTATGTTCAACATCCTTGATCTCAGCAGCAGTAACTGGTCCATTCTAAGGAACATTGTAGACATTCTTTGTAATCTTCCAATACTCATCTCGAAGACACTTTAGGTGAACTTCCATCTGGTCCTTCCATACAGTATAATTATTTACATCAAATCTAGGGCTCTCCTTCTTGAACACATAAGTTTCCATCCCGGATCTCCTCAAGCGGTCAATCTTCTTCCAGAGGATCTAGCTCTGATACCAATTGTTGGCAACAACAATGAAGGAAAACTGAGATGAGGGGTGAGTCAGTTTTCACCGGATTAAACCAATCAAGCACAATCCCATATTTCAATTAACTACAGCAAGAGTAAAGATAAAGACAATAACAACAACACACATAACACCAATATTTTGACGTGGAAAACCCAGTTAAGGGAAAAACCACGGTGGGAACCTACCCACAATGAGATGGTACTCTGCAGTAGTATGTGTAAATATTACAATGGGGAATGCACATGCATTCAGGCACACTGACTAGAGCTCACTGCTCAAAATACAATGACCCAGATGGCTCCAACCCTCAAGGAAGGTTCACTACCTTACAAAGATACTCGTCTTACAATCTGGCAAAGATGAATTACAAAAATAGCATCTTCTAATGCTTGATGATAGTTCTGGTTAAGCACATTTGTCTGCTCTACAACAACATTTGCTCAATACACCATACCGAAGGATAAATTTGCTTATGTGCACATACACCACTCTCTGATAATGTAGACACCACATCGACACAAAAAATGCATGAATATAACACCTATTTATACAGATCATCAACCTTGACTACAAGGTCGGCCAAACCCTCAACCCTCAATTACAAAATTACATCACACGATACATAAATTAACCAATGGACCAATACAATGCCATAGATGACATAGCATGGACCTAAATCAAATATCCAAACATGCATCACCACCAGAAATCTTGCCAAGATCAATCGCAACACGCTACACGACCAAAAACACCGCATAACATGAAGAATATCACCGGATCAACAAAATCGCCATTACCACGCACAATGATCAATGCAGACCACTAAAACAAATAGGACATGATCAAGGAACACCAACGAGCACATTAGAACCATCTACAATAGCTGCACCAACACCACTTAATCAAATCTTCATTGGTCAACACGCTAACACTTGAGAACACTCATCAGCAACAATTTGGACTAGAAGGATAACTTACGAAGCACTAAATCACAAACCATCTAAAATGTGGATACACATGAACATCCAAAATACTCTCCCAAAATCTGCAACCAAAGATATGATCATACTAGAACACACTGGATCAAATACCAGACTCTGCCAACCACAGAACACAGAAGAACAATCTTCATACTAGAATCCACAACTCAATCAAATCAATTCACTCAATCACTGGAATACCAAAACACGAGAATATGTTGGCATCAATGAAAACAACATATCCTAGCAGTAGCAATATCCAACATATACATGTTTGGAGTTTACTTTTTATTGTCAAACATTGTCACTTGATACTATTATCCTTTATGACTTAGCTCAAGGTCTTCAACATAGTGAGACTATTATCTTTGTGTGCAAGACCTTGAAGGAAACTAACATTTTTTATACATTTCTTCACTATCTATGACCTCCTTGCAAGTTAATCATGATTACTATAACTATGGTGCATGTATTTTTTATGACTCTACCAAAAGACAATGTTCCTTACATGTTTGTGAACTCATTTTCAATTATGAATGTTTTGTGTCTACTGACGACTCTTCCATAACTAACTTGTGCATACAATTTCCCTCACCTTCAATCTTTGTGTTATTTTTCTAAGAAACCTTGTTATTATTGATTATAAAATCATCAAGACAATGTCATGTCTCGTTTAACTGGTTTAACATTTCCATGTTTTCATGGAAGATACACCATTGTATTGGTATCTTTCTCTCCATTACATAGATTGAATGTCAAATAGAGTATACCCTCCAGGATACCATTTCCTCTTCAAATGGAAAATTTCCTCCACAACATATTGTTTCACTAGCACTGTCTCCCTTTTATAGTGAGCATCATTGTTGCATTTTTTTGGCTTTTTTCTTGATGGTCACTATCATATCCTAATGGAGTTGTGATCTGGACAAGACCTATAGGTATGATGATCTAGATGCCCTCAATGACTTTCCTCCAAGGTTGTACTATGTATTGTGTTGAGGATTATTCCATGGAATATCCTTGTAAAACATCATGGACTATCATTTATTCTTCTTTGATTATAGACTTCCCTTATTCATCATTTATCCATTTGGAGTATTATCTTTCCTACAATATTCTCAAAATATTGTCAGTCACTACCCATTATGTTGTCTTGTCATGATGACTAACATTGAACCACCATACCCACAAGGTATATTATCATTGTCCTTTTTTACAATGTACTCCAAGCTCCCTGTCATGATATTGTTATTCTTTTGCTATAACTTGACACAAGGTATTCGTGAATGTTCTCTATTAAGGGACTTTAGATCTTCCATCCCTTTTTTGCCCATATAGACTATCCATTATAAGATTAATGTGTTGTTCACTCATCCATGACTCCTTGTCATCTTGAATATTGAGCTCCAAACTTTAAGTACCCTAAATGCATAGTCTTCATCGCTGGCATTCGCTATCTTTGTGAAATACTTATATAGGTGTCCCCTCATGCATTTAATATTATGTGAACATGTGTGTTGATAATATTAGGATTATGAGGATTATCTCATATACTCGTTAACACATTTGATCAGTCTCTTCTCCATATGTCCTCAATGCTTCATGAAGTCTTTATAGGTGTTCAAACTGTCTAGAGTTCATGTTTCATGGAGGTGAAAACATGTAATGTGTTAGTCCCAAAAACCCTAAACTATAAATCAACTAAATTCAAAAGACCCAAGATTTGATTACTCTTTTAAATAAGGTCTTCCCTCCAACCATGTACATGCATTTTGGAGAAAATAAGGTTGAATCAACCTTGGGTCTCTTAAAAAACACTTAGCAAGATGAAATTGCAACTTTTTAAAACCATTTATTTGTTAGAAGACCACTTTGAAAATGGAACTTTTGGAGGTTATAACTTTAATAACCAAAGGTGTGACCCCAAAAAATGCTTTAAACTTTATAAAATCACCTTTTAAAAGAAGATTCAAAATTTATAAACCAAGACTTGAAACAATAAACTCTCTTAAAGCACTCATGATGACTATTTGAGACAAGAGGGCACAAATAGGTAACACTTGTAAAGTTAATGACTAGTAGTTTCTAAATTGTTACCTGATAAATGGGCACATACATCTTTTCAAAGGATATATCATATAAAAAAAACCATGTAGCGACACATAAAACAAACGGTCATACATGACTTAATGCACATATATTGGGCTAAAAATGTTTGTTTGGGTGGTTTTGGACACTTAACTCATCAATAGAGATGTGGTGAGATTTTTGTTAAGATATAACTTAGATCAAGGTCCCATGTGACTACTTAGCCTTTTTTGTTTAGTACTCACTATTCAAATTTTAAGAGCTAGTGGTCCCATGCCTCTTATTTTTCTACCATCAATTATTTTAAACTTTTTTTTTACCATCTAAGTTTTTCCTTTTGTGATTTTGGTTATAATGACCATGTTGCACATGATGAAGAAAAATCTTGAACTCGTGAATAGTAAGTGTTGGGAAATGTGTCTTGAATTCACTCCTAATATTCAAAATATAATTTTAGGATTAAAAATAGAAACTCATTTTTTGGGTTGCGTGTTTTGTTTCATGGCCCACAAATAATTCTAGATTGTCAACATTGCTTCTAAAGATGTTTGGTATATAAATCTCCTCAAGCTCCATGACTTAAAAATGGGGCCATATGACCTTTAGATGAAATTTTATGGTCTTTGGAAGTTGAGCCTCTCACATTGCAAATGTAGAAACATCTATGACAAATAAAAGAGTTGTAAAAGGGAGTCACACTTGTTGGTCAGCTTATGATGTGTGTTATGATACGTCATAAGGTACATCTTTGAATGCAGATAATGGAGCACCTAACTCAATGAGTGGATTGTGATAAGCTTCAGGCAGGTGAAGGCAATATGTTTATTTATGGTATGTGTTCCTCATCTTGGGATTTGAGTGTTGGAGTTCTAATTAGAGATTTGGGTGCCACATTTTGGATGGTTTTAGCTTATGATTTCCTAATTACCATTTGATGGTTTTATATATTATGTCTTATATTTATTGGTTGTTTGTGATGGAGGTTTTGGTAGTGATTTTTTTAGGTATTATTACATTTCTAAAATTATTCTATATCTTTATTTGGTGATATTGTTGTAAAAGCTTAGACTCTACAAGTGCATTGTAACCTTTAAAATTATTGAATAATTCAGTTTCTTTGGTGTGTGCTTTTTTGTCTCAAAAAGGTTTTCCCCACATAGATCACTATGGTATGGTATATCACTTTTTTGTTTATTTCTTTATCACTATAACAAGCTTAATTTTTTGAACAATAAGAGAATGAAAAAGTAACAACTAAATAGAATAAATTCTTGAAACAAGAAAAAAAAAATTTAAATACAATTACAAAAAGTATATAACATCATATAGCATCACAAAGAATACAAATGAAATCTACTCTACATAATATTATTTCAAATTTAGGTACAAGAGAAGAGTTTATAATTTATATCTATAGGGTTTCATTCAAAACTTCCTTTTGATCACGAATATCTGATCAAAGGCAAAATATCATCAGGGTGATTTTCCACCCAACCATGAACATAAGTCCCCCATGCCACAACCTATTGGAGGGGCTCGACCCTTCACAAGGATGTAAGTAGTAGATAATAGCTAATTCCATCTGAGACTGATGTTTTGACCCAACATAACTCTATTCAATCACACACCATAGGTCCTCCTAACTAGCATGACCTCTGACTAGACAGTATATCTGGACCAAATGAACTAACAAATGCTAGTCAAGCATAACATCGTTGTTGAATAAATTCATGTCAACCTTAGCCCTATTGAAATCCAATCTGAGATCAATCTTCACCAGCTAAAACACTGAAAAGCCCTTCTAAATGAGCCCTAAACCATAAACCCTAAGGTTTTATACCTTTCATTCCATTTGGAGCTTTGAATTTCTATTTTTTATGTTGACAGGGCCAACCCGTCAAATCACTTAAGGATTACTAGTTAGAGGGTCCTAGGTCCATGGCAAGATAGGTCCCCATTTTTGTGTCACCGGTTAGTGGCATAACATAGGTTTTTGTTGTTCCTTGGAGTGGGGAACATATCTTTTGCATTAGAATTAGTCCTACCTATCCTATCACTGTTAGACGGAGCATTAGAATTAAGGCTTCCCAAGGTTTAATTACCAAGGAGATGGAGCCTAATTTGGGTGACTTCTTTAATGAGGATCATGCTAATTCTTCCCATCCTAATCATGTGCCTATTCACCCCATTGATGAATCCCATGATTAAGAAGAAGCTTTAACTAGGGTTTCTATAGATCAACTTTCCACATTGGACAATCAATTTGATAACTTTCAACAATGGATGTCCCAAGAATACCCTAATAGTGAATTTGTTCCCTTAATTGAAGGCCTTAAGCACATGATTCAAAGTGATAAGAATGGAATTGATATATTGCGTGGCATTGCACATATTATTGATTCTAATGTCATTCCTATCAAGAGTTGTGCTGAAACCCTAGGTTATTCACAACCTTCAACACAAGTCAATCCTTCAATTCCTTTGACTACTCTTATGACTAGTATTCCTACTTTTACTTCCAACATCATGGCTACATCAACTCAAAATGTCATTCCTACAACCATGGGTCGTGGGGGCAATCCCTCTTCTTCATTTAATCCTCCATCTTTACCTATGTCTTCCATGAATGTTCCTATTATTCCTCAACCAATCAATGTGACACAAGGGGACAATTCCTTCAACAACTTTGTTCCTCCTTTGAGTGTCCCTTTTCCTACCCAATCATCAGTTATGCCTACTTATCATAACGTCCCACCACTTTATTCTCAGTCCATGCCTTCTTTCAATAACATCACACCACCTTCTCACTCACCTATGTCTAACATCACTTCTTCTACCGAAATGACAATTAACAATCTTGCTCAAACCGTGTCTTTCTTACAACAACAAATTGCTTCTATGAGTCAATCCAAGTTTAGTGTTCCCACCTTTGATGTTGCGAGCCCACTTTCTCTTGATATTGTTAAAGTCATGCCACCTGTTGGTCTCAATTTCTGATTACTTTGTTTTCTCTCTAAAAAAACCTTTGCCTTTGTTCACAAAAGAAGAGAACAACAAGAATAGGAAACAAGAAAACAATTAACAAGGCTTACAAGGAAACCTCCTACACTTCAAGCTTGACAAATCTTAGGCGGGTATACCTACTTGTGACTACTTTCTCACAATTTAGTATATGATTTACAGAAAATCAGTGCAAATTTTTGCAAATCTTTTCACTTTAGCGCAATCAAACATAAATGAAAGATTTATTTTCATTATAAAGGATCACAAAGAATGTCACAAACACTAGCAACTTAAACCAGTGTCTTATCTGGGCCTCAAAGTTATCAAAATCAAGTTAAAATTTGACAATAGAATTCATATACATATCACCACTTTGATCTACTAAATCTATATATACCTTACATATATAAACTCTCAACCTATGCTAGACCCAGTCATCAAATTCATGTAAATTTACTAATTATCAATGAAGATGAATTAAGTATATTTAATTCTCCTCCTTGAGGAAAAGACCTAAAACATTCCCATCATTTGCCTTGCAAATCATCTAACTAAACAATCCTTGATCATCTAATCAAAATGATAACTAGCACACAAACACAAAGACAACACAGATTTGGGCTCAAAAAATATTCTAATTATATATTACTATTCTCTCATCAAAATTTTGCATAGACACAAGAATGACTCAAAATGCCAAAACAAAATCCTGCATATATTTTGCTAGAGCTTCGATATAAAAATTCTTGCGATCCCTCTCTAGGTAGTCCTAGTATCCATCTATAAAAATTGGATGTAACAAGCTTCGGACTTCCCTAGAAGAATATTCCCATCCTAACCATAATCCCCCCCAAAATTTACATCGATTACAAAAATACAATTGAAGTAGGAGCATAACTGATTTTGGAATGTACTCCTCCACAACTGATTAGTTGTCCAGCTGGAAAATGGCCAACTAACTTCTCAATATTTGCAGATCAGGTGTCACGTGTCTTTAATTCTTCAAAATTTTAGTTACCCAAAAAATCTGTTGCAAGAACTAACCGCTTTAGGTTGCCTGTGAACTGCCACATGTTGGAGCATCTGTGGGATCTTCCTATGCTTCTGTCTCTTTCAAAACATATTTTCTTTCCCATACCTTGAATATATCATCATCAGGCCAAGAGAAACTAATAATTTTTTGCTTCAGTTTATTCAAACTTTTCCTTGTTTCCCTTAACTTTTTAACTTCTTTCTCCAAAAAGCCAAAATGTGATTTTATTTTCTCAATTTATTCAATAGTTTGAATAAATAAAGAAGTATCATCTATATTTATAATGTTATTTATTCTCTGAGACAACCTATGACCTAGATCCCCAAGCCATACTTCTTTATCTTTCAGTTTACCGACACTTAAAAAACCTCCAGGAAACAATTCAAATTTTTCATTTGCATACTCTTTCGGTACAAATTTGCCCTCCTTTCTATGTTGACTCTTTCTGCTGCAAACCTGGACAAAACTTTTACTAATTCATAATTAGGTTTGATAGAATCATCAGCACCTACTTCTTCCTGGGATAAAGAATATATGGACTCTAAGTCCACCTCTCTAGCAGTCCACTTATCCAAAATTGGCTCCAAAGTAGCCTTTTCTTCTTTCAAAGAATCCAAAAGAGTCAATATTCTTTTAATGTTTATATAAACAATTGTTGCTCCAATAGTATCATCAAATTTCAAAACGGTACCCCTGACCTTTTCCTCATATTTATTTGCAAAAAGTGCTTGAGCCTGCTTCAATTTCTCCATCTCATCTTGAATGTTCTCAGGTGATTGGAAGCCAGAAGTCATGGGGGAATGAGGGAATTCTACAATAGGACTAGAAGGAGGGGGCTTAGCAAGAGAAGAAGCAATCATTAGTTGGGAAGACTCACCCTTTTGATACTGTCCTTCCAATTTACCTTTCAACTCTATAATGGTGTTATCTTTAGAAGCTATCTCAAGATTTGCTTCATTGTAGGCCTTAAGGACTACCTCTAGTTTTGCTTGGAGATCAGCTTTCTCTTTTGCTTCCTTTTCAGCCACTGCCACTCCAAATTTAGCATACTCTAAGGTCGTGCTAGCAGCTTCAATTACCCTTGTATCTTTGACTCTCTTTACAATCATGCCCCCTGAATAGTCGGATCCTGAGGATTCTCCCCTTCTTATATTCTCTTCTCTTTTAAGTGACCACATTACTAGAGTTGCATGGTCATCACTATAATTTATTCCCTCTAAAGGTTTGGTTTCTTTCTTTACTACATCAAAATTCTTGCATCGGCTATGTCCCATTCTGGGAGAATTAGCACTTCAGCACTTGCAATCAATTTTCTCCCTTCCTCAGGGGTAATTACCTCAAACTATTTCAGCATCTCCTGCTTTATTTCTGCTTCAATAGCAGATGTATCTTTATGGCATTGTTCAATTTTCCTCTTTTCACATCTTTCCTTAAATTTCCCCATATGCTTCCTCCAAACAAATTGCAAAAAGGCTATTGACTTTACAAAACTGTCGCATTGATCCAGAAAAGGTCACGCTGATCCAGAAACGGTCGCGCCGATGCACGTGCGCTCGCGCTGAAGCATGAACCTGTGACAAACCTTCACAAAAAACTCAATTTTTTTATTAAATTCAAGACGTGGGTCCCACCGAGCGTGCCAAAATGTCTCACAATAAATGGTTAGTGCATGATTAATATTCAATAAACCCAAAAACCATTTTAAATGAGATATCAAGAAAGATTGAATAAGAACATCATGAAAACAAGACAAAATATAATCATGAAGCTCCCATTGCAAGTAGCTCTTCCTTGTCCTCCTTGGCTCCATGAACTTTGCTAGCTCCAAAGTTTGACTAATGAAGAGTTGGAGAGAGATGGAGTGAATGTGGATTGCTCTCCTTGTGCTCAACAAGATAAGTGGATGGATTTGATAGGATTGGATTTGAGTGATGGATTGTGAATTTGATAGATTTGAGAGAGGATTAGAAGAGGATGAGAGAAGAAATAGGCAGCATGACAATGCTTGAGAAGTGGATCTGATTTGTGAGGAGAATAGGCTCCAATTTATAGATTGGAGAAGGTTAATGGAGGGCCAAGATTGATTTGATTATGAAGGGTTGAGATTGATTTTAGATAGAAGGCATGGATCAAGGGTGCCTTGGGAAAATAAACAGGAATATAAAATTCCTTGGAAAAAGGGGGGAGAAATTTGAATTTCAAACTTGAGGAATTAAAAATTTCAAAATAAGGATGCATTGAGGGATTCAAAGAAATTTGAATTTATTTGAGAGACTCAATGTTGATGTGACATGAGTGGTAATTAAAAATAGGAGAATAATGATAAGCATGATTATGAGAGATTCAAGAAGGATTAATTAGGTTGAGTGGGATTAGGAAAAAGTGATTTGTAGGAATCACATGACTAGGTTAATTAATTAAAATTAATTAACTTAGTGGGTTTAGAGGAAATAATTATTGGAGGGGACTTTAGAAGAATAGGAGAATAATTTATTTATTTGATAAATTAATTATTGGGCAATAGTGATAGAATTAATTAAAATAGATTTAATTGATTCTGAGAGGAATGAGGACAACACAATTAAATTAATTAATTATGTTGATAGGATTAAATTAATTAAATATTAATTTTAGGTGTCTAGAATTACCTCAAACTCTTTTAGCATCTCCTGCTTTATTTTTTATTCAATAGCAGATGTATCTTTATGGGATTGTTCAATTTTCCTCTTTTCACATCTTTCCTTAAATTTCCCCATATGTTTCCTCCAAACAAATTGCAAAAAGGCTCCTGACTTTACAAAACTGTCATCGGCCAAAAATTCATCACTGGCCTATTTAATGACAGGATCCAACTAGTGTAAGAGCACCTCATCAGCAATCTATTCATGACCATGAAGATGAATACTAGGATCATTAGGATGCGTTAGTTTGTCTTGTGTTTCATGTATGCAAATAAACACCACCATGTAAGCCCATGTCACCAATTAGGCAATTTGAGAAGCCAATTGGGACAATGTGGTAAAAAGGGGTAATACATGGTTTAGATTCATGTTTAATAGTTCTTAAAAATGTTTTATGTGTGTTTGTTTGGTCCATGTGTGTGGATCCCAACCTTAGGAAGTATGACAACTTTGTGAGCAAAATTGCAAAAATGCAACTTTTGAGTGCAAAAGTGTAACTTTTTGTAAATCGGTTGGAGAAGCCTTTCAACGACTCCAACCTACTCCAAATTCAGTGGGAAACTGTTGGAGAGTTTTATAATCCTTTTGGGCATGATTCCCAAGGTTTTTGTGATTGGAGTTGGGGTTTGAGAATCAATAAGACACAAAATACTATAATTTTCCCAAAAATTTTGAGTTTGCAGGTGTTGTGCGTGACTGTACGAATTGATATGAACGCCACAATATATCGAGTAGACGAGGAGCTTAAATAGATTTCTTTTTGTGGTGGTTTTTGATCTCAATCATTCCAGAGTAGAGAGAACCCTCCATTTTACTAACTGTGACCCGGAAAGTGAGGGTTTGGAGAGAGTTTTGAACCAAAATGGCTTTATCTTGCACTCCAGTCCATTAGAAGACTCTTCCTTTGGAGGGATGTAGGATAAGCCTTTTTATTTTACTGTTTTCATGTTTTGTTACAGGGGAGACATTGTTGTGTGGAGAAAAGAACAGATTTAGGTAGGCATCTCTATGTGACTACCTAGGACAAGTTTTAGGATAGTCATCATAATTTGTCTTAACGATGGATTCCAAGCATGAAACCATGGAATTAGAAGTTTTTCACTACCCCCACATTTCCATTAAGTTTATTTTTCATTTGGTCTACTGGTAAAGGTAGTTGCTTTGTAAAATAGGGCTAATTACCCCTATTAGGTCTCTTAGCCTCTAAAGGGAGCAGACCTTATATTTGTGGATATGATCAAACCATTTTGGGTATTAGTATAACTTCCAAAAGGGTGTCTTAAATGATAATTTTTTTGTATGGTTGTGTGGGATATTTTTGAGTTAAGGCCAAAACACCAGTACAGGAGGGCTACTAGCTGAAGGGGTAGGTTTACAAAGGAGGTGTTAGGGTTTGATTTCCAAGATCAAAACCAGTGATCAAAAGAGGTCTTAGATGCTATGTGTGGACCAAATACAAAATCCCAAGGATTGGGTATCACCGGTAAGGTACTTTTGAAGAGTTGAAGCCTTTTACTCATCCTGAGTATGTTGGCAAATACACACTCCAATGAGAAATTGTAGGTGATTTAAGGTATTGTCATTGATGGAAACCTTACAATCATATGACACCGGCAGGCAGACACAGGCACTAACACCGACAAACTCTACACTGGCATACAGATCACCGGCAACCTGGCCGACAGGAATTTTGTGTATATATATTTTTTGTAATTAATTGTAAAATCTTTTGTAAGCCGACTTGGTGGATTGTAACATGACTCGTATAAGTATGAGATCATTGTAGATCATTTACAAGTGTGAGATATAAAAAGATAATAGCAGACCTAATGTGTGAATTATTGGGATAAGGGTTTATGTATATTGCAGAGCTTAAACAGGTACTGAATCTGGCATAGTAGATGTTGATTTGAAGCAGTACAAGACATTGGATTTGTATAATCCAATTTTGCAAGTCAGTGTGACTTCTTTGTAACTGAGCAGTGAGCTCTAGGCACTTGGCCTTCCTACATGTGCAGGCCCCTATTGTAAACAGTAATATTCCCTTATTGGCCAATAAGCGAATATTGTGGGTCACAAATCCCATTGAGGTTTTTCCCACACCGAGTTTCCTTGTTAAAATATTGTGTTATGGTGTGTCTCTTACATTATGGTTGTTGTTCTTCTTTACTGCATTATTTTTAGTTTACCGGTACATAGTTTTGAAGTGCTTTTCATGTTATAATTCAAGTAAATTCTTTTACCAGTTAGATACTGATTCACCCCCCCCCCCCACTCTCAGTATCTTTGGGAATCCTAACAATTGGTATCAAAGCTTGGTCCTCTATTTTCAAAAGCCTAACAGCTTGAGGAAGATCTTGACACTGGTAAAGATGGAAAACTTAAGAAAGCAATTGGAAACAACTCTTTCAGACTATGATGTAGAAAAAGTAAAGAATATCAAACTTGAGGATGATCTGAAGACTGCACAGGATATTATTCAAGGACTTCAAGAAAATTTCACTATAGCAAGGAACAAAAGAAGAGAACTTTGTGAAAAGATGCAGAAAGATAAAGATGAAAAGGAAACTCTTAATGATCTAGTAAACAAGTTGAGACAAGATAACAGTACAATGAAGAATGAGATGCAAGATATGACTATGAGATTTTGTAAATAAATTGAAGATAGAAAGAAGAATGAATATGATTTGGTTAGAAGACTAAATGATGCTGGAAATGAAAACACAAGACTCAGTCATGAAAATGATATGTTGAAGACAGATTTGATGCATACACAAAATAACACAAATGAACTTATGAGACAGAAAGTAATCTTGGAGAGTGAATTGGCTGTTGCAAATCAACACAAGGAGAAATTCAAGAAAAGTTCAGAAGAACTTGTTGACATGATGAAGAATCAAAAACCTAATGGTGATACAAATGGCCTTGGCTCTGAAATTGGTGAAAGCTCTGGTACTGCAAACAATCATGATCATAGTTAACCAGTAAGACAACCTAATCCTTACAAATTCAATGGGAAATGCTTTAATTGTAACAAGTATGGTCATAGAGAAAATTAGTGTAGATCTAGAAATTATCAAAACACTAATACACCCACCGGTCAATGTTCTAAATGCAACAAAGTTGGTCATAATTCAGAAAATTGTAGAATGAATGTAAGATATTATGTTTGTGGAAGATTTGGAAACTTATCTAATCAATGCAGAACACATATCGGCATAGGATATGGAAAAGCTATTCAGAAAAACAGTGTGACTTTTTATGCTTGAAACAAAATTGGACATATTGCAAAATTTTGTAGAAGCAAGACTTCACCGGCAAATAACAAAGGTCCTAGTTCGAAAGGTAAAGAAAAGGTTGAAGAGGTAAAGCAAGAATTCTCAAAGTAATGGATCAAAAAGTTAGATCAGAATGTTGATGGGAATACTCCTCCACTGGTAGAACAGAGTATAACTCCACTGACAGGAGACTCTTCATCTAACTGAAGGAAAATCCTTTGAGGGTTTAGCAACAAATTGAAAAACATGCTATTATATCCTTGGTTGTTGGTGAGAAGTTGAATTACTTCTTTACCGACAGATAAGTTAAGTTGTGACTTAACCGACAAGCATTAAATGTGGTAGTTGGAGAAAATAACATTACAAAGCAAGTGTTTTGGCTCCTTTTTCATTCACCAAGCATTCAAATCTTCGAGAGCGCGAAAATTCCCAAGCGAAGGCATCCTTAGCGAAGAAGTGAAGCAGTTCATCCAAGCACTCATCCCTAAGGCAGATTGAGGTATTTATAACTATGGCTTCCTCATCCACTCCTGAATTTATTGCAAACCCTACTGTGATTGAAGTTATCAAGCGCCCTAGACCCGTATTTAAGCTTGTTCCCGAAATAGTGAAGAAAGATGATACTATAGGTGCATTTTCAAAAATACCTAAGGGAGTAGTATATGTTGAAGACCCTAGGATATACATAAATTGTCATATAGAGGAATTAGGAGATGATGAAATCAAGAACATGTATCGGACTGTGATTTGTGATGTATCTGAAAATATCAAACCGGAACATAAGATAGTGGAAACCCTAGCTTTTACTGAAATCCTTAGTGTCCCAGATTTTCCCAAGGATATTATAAGGATTGTGCTAAGCAGAGTTCATGGGGAATTCTTTTGGTTGGATTCAATCCATAAGATCACCAAAGAAGCAGTAAAGGTAGTAATAGGGTTACCTTCCACCGGTAGCAGGCTTGACAGAACTAAAAAGGTCTCTAATGACACAGTAATGGACCTAACCGGCGCAATATTTGACAAAAGGTCTCTAAGGGTAAATGATGTGAAGGATATCAATGTCAGATTTGTCAGTATGATTTTAGGCTACAAGGATACACATGCAAATAGGTTAAACTTAGTATCAAGCCTATGTATCAAAAGCGCATATGATATGGTTAACAACAATGCTAGAATAGATGTGTGTGAATGGCTCAAAGATGAATTGATTGACAATCTGAAGAAGATAAAGGGAGATAAGAAAGGAACCTTTAGATTTGGAAATTTTCTTGTATGTTTAATGTTGTACATTACTAAACAAGTACCCGGTATTGGTAGGAGAGATTTTGGTTTTGACATACCGGTAGGAAAGCAACTTTTGGACACATTAAACAACATGGGAGATAACAGGGAGAAAAACATAAATGAACATTTTCAGGCACTAAAAGCTCGAATGAAGACTAGAACAAGACTATCATAGGCAATTGTGGATAAATATCAAAAGGAAATATGTTTTGTAATTAAGAAACATGAAATCTGGATGGAGGTAGTTGTCCCTAGGACTATCTGGGTAACTGAAATGGGCTATGAAACAGATGATAACATCATAGAAACTTATGCAAAAGCCCTCCTTGAAGCACCAAAGGAACCCACTGAGAAAGTCTTTGGAAATGTAGAAATAATTGAAAGTGGAATTCAGTCAAGGAAAAGGGTTAAGAAATTTGAACAAACAGTGAAGAAGGGAACTAGGCAGGCAAAGGCAATTAAGGAAGATGTTTTGAAACAAACTGGTATCAAGGAAAGTGAGTTGGAAGGACTTCAATCGGAAGCTCATCTTTCACCGATTGGAACTTCTTCTGAGAGTGATATACCAGGAGTATTCAAAAGGGTAGAAAGGAAAAGAAAACCCTCACTGGCACCCTCACCTACACCCAGAAGAACAAGACAAAAGCAACTGGCAGTGAGGCCTCCAGTAAAGAAGTTGAAAAACAAGACATTGCTCCACTAGATAAGCTCCTTAGTGAAATAACAGAGGATGGAAAGTTGAAAAACATTAGCAAACTATATAATACACTTTCCGTTGATGACAAAGAGAGCATAGAAAATAGAGTAATTTTACACTTGGATATTTACAAGAAATTTTTGATGGAAATTGTTGATGAGATACCCACTGATCTCTACAGAAGACTTGAAGCTAGAAGGGTAGCTATTGTTGAGCTGGATAAGAAAATAAAAATTGAGAAATTACTTGCAGTTCACCCAGTGAACTCACCTAAAGAAATTGATCAATTAATCAGTGAGGCCAACCGGACTATATTTTCAACTGGTCACCGGCATGTAGCACTGATGGCAGGGAGAATGAATGAAATTTTAGAAGAGACTGTGAACCAATGGGACATATTCTTTGTTGAAAAAAAAAACAAGAAGAACTCAAAAGACCCAAGACAATAAAAGTATATCGAAAGGACAGGGATAAGGGGAAAGGTAAGGTAGGTGGACCTCCTAACCTAAAAATAACAGACAACTTACCCCCACCTCTTTCTGATACTCCATCGGCACATACTGCTGATAATCAACCTACTATTGAGAGTATGGAGACTCCTCTACAGGATACAAATCCTGAGTGAAATTTTGTATACCATGAATATTGATACACAAGAGGTGAATATTTGGTAGATAAAGAAACCACTGAGGATAAGAAGAAAGATGTGGCTATTGAGCCACCGGCTGTAGATGTGGAAATCAATGTTAGCACACAATCAGAGAAACCGACAAAGGACTCTACTAAGAAAAAATCAGAGAAATCGGCAATGGACGATGCAGATGCAAATACACAGAAACCAGAAGTACATTCAGAGACTACATCTGAGAAACCAGCAGTTGAGATCTCAGAGAAATCCTCTGAGGCATTGGAACGGAAACAGGTTGATGTACAGGTTCAAACTGAGACAGTGCCACCGGCAAAAACTGAAAAACCAAAACCTTTACAAATAGAAATACATACCCAAACAGATCCTCCGGAGAGAGAGAAAAGCAAGGTTATTACTAAAACCGGCAGCATGGAAATTGTAAAAACAGTTGGACAGACATCTGGTACTTCTATAGCAGAATTCTGGCCAACAAATGTGACATAAGTCTTACTGGACTCAATAAAGAAAATCTTAGAGTGTAATGTACAAGCCTATAAGGCTATTGATGATATGATTCCCATTCTTAAATTGATAGCACCCAAGTGCATTGTGGATAATAAAGATTCGTTAGGTCAACTAAACACATTGTCTAAGTTCATCACCGGCAACATTTTGACAGTTGATCAAATAAATGAGGACACATTTAAGGAGAAAATGAATAAAAAGAAAGAGAAATTCTTTGATGAAACAATAAAGAAGTGCATGGGACACATTGGCACTCTTTTACTGGCACTAAACAAAACAATAATGGAGTTTAAGGGACTCTACAAAGATACATGCAAGACAAATGTTCTGACAACAAATATAGATAAGGAAATAAGTAAGGTACAAAAGGAGATCGACAATATAGCTGATAACCTCATCGGTTCATCTGAACCATTATCAGTTATAGAGCAGAAGATATACAGTCTAGAAGAAAAACTTGAGAAATTTGAAAAAGAGAAAGATAAAATAAAAGGGAAGGAAAAAGACCTTAAATACAAACTCAGCCCCAAATTGGACTACCTCATCTCTTTGAGAAAAGAGATCTCTGAGGCACTTGTTCAAGGACTAAAGACACCAGAGGAACAAATGCATCACCTCACTGATACTATTCAAAGGACAGAGGTTGCATTCAAAGATAGTGAAAAGTTCACTGAGAGTCTAAATTTGGTAATAGCTGAACTCTTTCAGATTGTAACCCACCGGATACAAGGATCTAGGTAGGAAACACACTCCACTGACACCAAATGACAACCTTTGTCATTGATGTCAAAGGGGGAGTAGTGAGATGAGAAAAATGATCAGAACAGGACATCATCAGCTCAAGAGGAGCATACATTTTTGACAACACAGTTTTGGTAAGATATTTTGGGAGATTCTTTTTGGACATCATTTTGGACACTTTTTTATTTTTCTCATGAGTGTTGCCATCAATGCCAAAGGGGGAGATTGTTGGAAAATACACACTCCAATGATAAATTATAGGTGATTTAAGGTATTGTCATTGATGGCAACCTTACAATCATATGACACCGGTAGGCAGACACAGGCACCGACACTGGTAGACTCTACACCAGCATACAGATCACCGGCACCAAAAGAAAGATTACCGACACCTTGGCCGACAGAAATTTTGTGTATATATATTTTTTGTAATCAATTGTAAAATCTTTTGTAAGCCGACTTGGCAGATTGTAACATGACTCATATAAGTATGAGATCATTGTAGATCATTTACAAGTGTGAGATATAAAAAGATAATAGCAGACCTAATGTGCAAATTATTGGGGTAAGGGTTTATGTATATTGCAGAGCTTAAACCGATACTGAATCTGGCATAGCGGATGCTGATCTGAAGTAGTACAAGACATTGGATTTGTATAATCCAATTTTGTAAGTCAGTGTGACTTCTTTGTAACTGAGTAGTGAGCTCTAGGCACTTGGCCTTCCTGCATGTGCAAGCCCCTATTGTAAACAGTAATATTCCCTTATTGGCCAGTAAGTGAATATTGTGGGTCACAAATCCCACCGAGGTTTTTCCCACACCGGGTTTCCTCGTTAAAATATTGTGTTATGGTGTGTCTCTTATGTTATGGTTGTTGTTCTTCTTTACTGCATTATTTTTAGTTTACTGGTACATAGTTTTGAAGTGATTTTCATGTTATAATTCAAGTAAATTCTTTTACCGGTTAGATACTGATTCAACCCACCCCACCCCTCAGTATCTTTGGGAATCCTAACAGAGTAGGCCCATGACTAGTGAGTGTGTGAGTAGTTTAATCCAAGGTGTAGAGTCCTTCCTTGCAGGAACCTTGTGAGTAATTGAAGGGTCACTAGCCTAACCTTATTTGGGCTTGTTATTAGGAGTTTGGGTAGGCCTCTGCATCAAGTGATATTAGAGCAAAGGAGTGTCCTTTGGAAGAGAAGGAGAAGACAAGATGTCAGAAGAAGAAGGATCCCATGAGGCACCTTCAAGAATGACCAATGCAGAGTTGAATGTTCTAGTGAAGAAGCAAATGGTAGAGAGCAGAGAAGTCAGGGCTGAGAATCAGGCCTTGAGAAATGAGATGGACTGGTTGAAGGATAGAGTGGAGAGGGGAGAGAAAGACTCTAGAGAAGAAGGTAATGAAGAGGAGATCCCTATGCAGGAAGAGCTAGAGGTACCTGTAGATAGGAGACCCCTGATGAGTGTCCTCAAGTCCATGGAGATAAGAACAATGGATGTGAAGATGGATCTACCAATATTTGCAGGCAAGATGAAGCTTGACACCATGATGGAGGGGATAGACTCCTTGGACAATTTTTTTGAAAGTGAATACATACCAGACCACCAGAGGGTGAAGATGGCCCAATCCAAAATGAAAGGGGCTGCGCTAACTTGGTGGAATTTCATCCAAAATGAGAGGGTGAAAGAGGGAAAGAGAAGAGTAGCTACATGGAAGAAGATGATAGCTTTTGTGAAAGAAGCCTATATCCCAATGGATTACAATATCCAATTGCATAGGAGGAGACAAAATTTGAAACAGAAGGAGATGGGCGTGAGTTCCTATACCGAGGAGTTCATGAAGTTGTGTGTGAGGACTAAGGTGAAAGAGAGTGAAGATGAGAAGGTGGCAGGGTATCTCAATGGGTTGAGGTTTACAATCCAAGAAGACTTGAATCTCCACACCACAAAGATAGTCCAAAAGTGCTTTCAATTGGCACTCAAGGTGGGGGAGAAGTTGAAGAGAAGGCAGGATCAGAATGGCAGAGATAAAGGGAGATAGCATATAGGAGGAAGAGGCCCTTTCAGAGGTAGAGGAAATGGTGTTGGTTATCAAGGAGACTCTAACCAAGAAGGCAATAGAGGAGAGAGTAGTTACAACCATGGAGGAGGCTACAATCCAAGAGGAAGCTTTAGGGGTAGAAAACCACCCTCTAGAGGGAGATCCCAAGGCAGAGGACCTCCTAGGTGCTACAACTATAATCAAGAAGGGAATATGGCCAATAGGTGTCTGGAGAAGGCTTCTAGCTCCATGGGAGAAAGGAGAAGCAATTTGGTGCAGGAATCTGATTGTCAAAGTGTGGCAAGTGCAAGCACTTATCAAAGTGTAAATGTCCCTAATAGTTATGGATATCCTAAAAGAGGAGAGGCTCTGATGATGAGGAGAGCAGTAACCACCATGAAGGTACCTGACAAGGAGCCTACACAAAGGAAATGTCTTTTCAAAACCACTTGCAAGGCAGGAGGAAAGGTATGCAAGGTTCTGATAGACTCTGGATCCACTGAAATTTTTGTATCACTTGAAATGGTAGAAAAGCTTAAGTTTAGGAAGTTACCTCACCAATATCCCTATAAGGTTTCGTGGCTCACCCAAGGTCAGCAAGCAGCGGTGGAAGAGCAGGCTTGGGTGGAGTTTCAGATTGGATCTTACAAGGATAGATTGCTATTTGACATAGCCAAAATGGATGCATGTCATCTCTTCTTTGGGAGACCGTAGAAATATAACTTGAAGGCTCATCATGATGGGTTAAGGAACACCTACTCAATCACCAAGGATGGTAAGGTGATAGAACTCTTACCTCTGATAGACGAAGAGAGATGGAATCAAAAGCGAAGGATACAAGAGTGTTGATGATAGAAGGTAAACAATTCATGAGGGAGATTGCAAAGAAAGGTGCAGTTTGCTATGCCCTCATGCCTAGCCCAAAGGTGACAAGGAAAGAGTAGTATGCATAAGAGAAAGAAGGAGGACCAAAACACCTAGAATTTGTAGTCAGACAGTTGCTTGATAAGCATTAAGGAATCACCTCAGATGGAATGCCAAGGTCCCTACCATCAGTAAGGGACATCAATCATTGCATAGATTTGATCCCTAGATCTACATTGCCAAACAAAGCAGCCTACAAGCTCACCCCAGAATAGAATGCAGAAATGGCAAGACAAATTGAAGAGTTGCTTGAATCAGGACTGATTGGAAAAAGCCTAAGCCCATGTGTAGTACCGGTAGTCCTTGCACCCAAGAAAGAAGGCACTTGGAGGCTTTGTACAGACTCAAGAGCCATCAACAAGATAACCATAAGGTATAGGTTCCCAATCTCTATAATAGAGGATTTGCTTGATTGCTTAGGGAGTGCTAAATATTTTACAAAAATGGATCTAAAAAGTGGATACCATCATATTAGAATAAGGCCAGGGGATGAATGGAAAACAACTTTTAAAATTAATGAGGGGTTATATGAATGGAAAGTCATGCCATTTGGGTTATCCAACGCACCTAGTACCTTTATGATGTTAATGAATGAAGTATTGGTGGAATTCATAGGGAAATTTGTCATAGTATACTTAGATGGTATCTTGATCTTCAGTCACACAAGGGAAGAGCACCTCAACCACATAGATATGGTTCTCAAGAGGTTACATGAAGAGCAAGTAATGATCAATTTGGAGAAGTGTTTTTTCGTGCAGGAAGAGATCATATACTTGGATTTTGTAATCTCACAAGGTGAGTTGAAAATGGATCAAGAGAAGGTGAGTGCTATATTGTCTTGGCCTACACCTAGAACTGTGAATAATGTCCAAAGTTTCCGTGGTTTAGCAACTTTTTATAGGAAATTCGTGAGAGGATTTAGTCATGTTTGTGCACCCATGCTTGATACCATAAATGGAGGACAAAAGTGCAAGTTTAGTTGGACCAAAGAAGCAGATGATTCATTTGAGACATTGAAGAAGAAAGTTGCAGAACAACTAGTCCTTGTCTTACCAGACTTCAACAAGATATTTTAGGTGGAATGTGATGCAACCCACATGGCCATTGGAGTAGTACTCAGTCAGGAAGGAAGGTCTATTACTTTTTTCAATGAAAAGCTAAATGATGCTAAGAAAAGATACTCATCTTATGACTTGGAGATGTATGCTCTAGTACAGTCCTTGAAGAAGTGGATGCACTATTTATTGCTTAAGGAGTTCATAGTTTTTACTAATAATCAGGCACACAGTTTCACAAATAGCCAAGAGAAGCTTAATCACCGGCACATGAAGTGGGTAGAGACCC
Organism: Cryptomeria japonica; assembly: GCF_030272615.1. Taxonomy (NCBI): domain Eukaryota; kingdom Viridiplantae; phylum Streptophyta; class Pinopsida; order Cupressales; family Cupressaceae; genus Cryptomeria; species Cryptomeria japonica. Next base: position 248,343,686 of record NC_081407.1, on the reverse strand, counting down.
TACAAGCTTTCACATTTACCCTCAAACACAAGAAGGGGGTCAAGAACAAAGTTGCAGATGCTTTGAGAAGGAGAGTCTTAACTGTCAACCAAATCAAGATGGAGAGTGTTGGTATTGATTCCTTAAAGATTATCTATAATGTTGATGAAGACTGGAGAGATTTACAAGGTATGTGAAACTTTTAGTGATCGGTATCATATTGAGTCATCTGAGTTTCTGATACAAGATGGATTGTTGTTCAAGGGAGTGCAGTTGTGTATTCCTAAATGTTCCATGAGATTGAATATTATTCGGGAGAAGTGTTGTGGAGCCATGACAGGTCATTTTGGCCTTGATAAGACCGTAGACCTTGTGAAGAGACATTATTTTTGGCCTAAATTGCAGGAAGATGTGAGAAAGTTTGTGGAGACATGTGTCATATGTCAGAAAGCCAAAGGGAAGTCTATGAATGCAAGTTTATATCAGCCTTTACCCATTCTTTCTAGGCCATGGGAGAGCATAAATATGGAATTTGTGTTGGGTTTTCCTAGAACAAGGAGAGGATTTGACAGTGTCTTTGTAGTAGTGGACAGGTTTAGTAAAATGGCTCATTTCTTGCCATGTAAGACTTCTTGTGATGCATCATATTGCAGACCTATTCTTCAAATAGATAGTCCAGATACATGGATTGCCCCTGAATATTGTTTCAGATAGAGATGTGAAGTTCATAGGTCACTTTTGGAGGACTCTTTGGAAGAAGTTGGGAACTAACCTGGCTTTCTCATCAACCTACCATCCTCAAACGGATGGGCAAACTGAAGTTGTCAATAGATCATTAGGAAACCTATTAAGGTGTTTAACAAGGTAACATGGAGAGAAGTGGGACAACATTTTGTCACAGGCAGAATTCTCATACAATGACACCATAAATAGGAGTACCGGTAAATCTCCTTTTCAGATTGTTTATGGCATACACCCAAGGGGAGTGTTGGATTTAAGAGATTTACCTAAAGAAGAAGCCATTAGTGTAGATGGTGAAGCCTTTGCATCAGCCATTAAAGAGGTGCATGACCAAGTCAAGTCTCATCTCCAACAATTTGCAGTGAAGTAAAAAGCTCATGTTGATAAGAAGAAGAGAGATGTACAGTTTAGTGTTGGGGATTTGGTATGGGTACATTTGAAGAAGGAGAGACTACCAAAAAGCAAATACACCAAACTCATGCAGAGGAAGATTGGACCATGTCAGATATTGAAGAAGTGTGGACAAAATGCCTATGAGATCCAACTTCCTCCTGATCTTGGATTATGACCCATTTTTAATGTGTGTGATCTTACACTTTTCAAAGGTACTGAAAATGAAGAAGAGGAACCAATGCAAATTGCAGCAAACAATGACATTCCAAGGCAGGAATCACCCAAGTTGAGAAAAGTGTTAGACACTAGAGTTGAAAAGAATAAAAGGAACAATTACATTGAGTACTTGGTGGCTTGGCAGGATAAACCATATTCTGAGGCGGTTTGGATGACAAGTGAGCAAATATCCAATCATGGTGCAAATTTACAAACTCTGGTCTCAAGTGGGCTTGAGATCTCTTCTCTCGGGGAGTATGGTGTAGGAGCACCTCATTAACAAGCTATTCATGACCCTGAAGATGAAGACTAGGATCATTAGGATGTGTTAGTGTGTCTTGTGTTTCATGTATGCAAATAAACCCCACCATGTAAGCCCATGTCACCAATTAGGCAATTTGAGAAGCCAATTGGGACAATGTGGTAAAAAGGGGTAATAGATGGTTTAGATTCATGTTTAATAGGTTTTAGACATGTTTTATGTGTGTTTGGTTGTTCCATGTGTGTGTATCCCAACCTTAGAAAGTATGACAACTTTGTGAGCAAAATTGAAAAAATGCACCTTTTGAAAAATGCAACTTTTGAGTGCAAAAGTGCAACTTTTTGTAAATCGGTTGGAGAAGCCTTTCAATGGCTCCAACCTACTCCAAATTAGGTGAGAAACCATTGGATATTTTTATAATCATTGTGGGAATGATTCCTGAGGTTTCTTTGATTGGAGTTGGAGTTTGAGAATCAGTAATACACAAAATACTATAGTTTTACCATAAATTTTGAGTTTGTAGGTGTTGTACGTGACTGTACGGATCGATTTGAACCCCACCATCCATGGAGTAGATAGGGAGATGAAATAGAATTATTTTGGTGGTGGTTTGTGGTTTTAATCATTCTAGAGTAGAGAGAACCCTCCATTTTACTGACTGTGACCTGAAAAGTGAGGGTTTGGAGAGGGTTTTGAACCAAAATGGATTTATCTTTCACTCCAGTCCATTAGAAGACTCTTTCTTTGGAGGGATGCAGGATAAGCCTTTTTATTTTAGTTTTTTCATGTTTTTTTATAGGGGAGACCTTTTTGTGTGGAGAAAATAATAAATTTAGGTAGGCATCTCTATGTGACTACGTAGGACAAGTTTTAGGACAGTCGTCATAATTTGTCTTAGTGATGGATTCCAAGCATGCAACCCTGGAATTATAAGTTTATCACTACCCCCCACATTCCCATTAAGTTTATTTTTCATTTGGTCTACCGGTAAAGGTAGTTGCTTTGGAAAATAGGGCTAATTACCCCTATTAGGTCTCTGAGCCTCTAAAGGGAGCAGGCCTTATATTTGTAGATATGATAAAACCATTTTGAGTATCAGTATAACTTCCAAAAGGGTTTTTGAAATGATAGTTTTTTTGTATGGGTGTGTGGGATATTTTTGAGTCAAGGCCAAAACACCGATATAGGAGGGCTACTAGCCGAAGGGGTAGGTTTATAAAGGAGGTGTTAGGGTTTGATGCCCAAGATAAAAACCAGTGCTTGAAAGAGGTCTTATATGTTATGTGTGGACCAAATGCAAAATACCAAGGAGTGGGGATCATTGGTAAGGTACTTTTGAAGAGTTGAAGCCTTTTACTCATCTTGAGTAGGCCCATGACTAGTGAGTGTGTGAGTAGTTTCATCCAAGGTGTGGAGTCCTTCCTTATAGGACCCTTGTGATTAATTGAAGGGTCACTAGCCTAATCTTATTTGGGCTTGTTATTAGTATTTTGGGTAGGCCTTTGCATCACCAACTCTCTGCCTGTAAATTCTTTAGTAATCAGGTCCATTTTAGCACTTGTTAGCTCTTCTGGCATTCCTTCTTGCAATTCTCCATAAGTAAATGAAATTTCTCCCAAGCTTCCTAGTTGCATTAATTTCTCAGCAACTACCTACTCATCACCTATATGTAATGGGGATTGAGAGGGTGAATACATAGATTCACTTGGTTGTGCCTCTTTTTCCAACCTCTGCCTTTTTAGGGAGGTTTGTGACTCAAGAGCATCCTCCATTGGCCTTTTGCCCTTTGATGTCGAAGGTTCATCCCCCTTAGGCATCACTACATTGTATCCTAAATTTTTGTATATTACATACTCTCCAGGGGGAACAATCTTAGCAAACATGGGCTTGGTCAAGATGAGCTTGGCCTTCTCAGGGTCGGCCTTCTCAGGGTTTGCCTTCATTACTGCATCCTTTTTCTCATTCACTGTTTGCATGGAATCCTCAAAATAATCTATCAAAAATTTAATCTTTTCCTCAAATGGGTGGAAACTCTTTAATGGATCATAATTCTTATCAAAATGTTCGACAAAATCAAGAGTTTTCTTGAATACTAACCATTTTTCCTTTCTCACCTCTTGCTCTGCCAAGTTAAATTCATTCCTTATTAGATCTTTGGGGAAGTGTAATTGATGCATTTTGGCCCCACACCTGACCTTCTTCCTAAACATACCTGTAAAGTGAAAAAATCGAACCCTAGTCGTTCTCCCCTCCCCAACTCTGAGGAGAGAGAAGGGAGAGTCACTAGGGTTGATGGTTTCACTTAGGAGAGACTTTACATTCAAAAGAGGGGTTGAAACCCACAAGATCCAATCCCACGCAATGCAAGATTGGATTCTATATGAGTTTCAAGGGTTGTGATAGCAAGGATACCCTCTTTTGTACAGAATGTAGATAGAAAGATTGAACTAGGAATGCATGTAGAAGCAAGAAAGATTCACTTATAAATAGAGATAGGGATATGATATGAAGCTGCGGACCTGGAATTGGCAGTAAAATGTCGAGACGACGCTGTCCTGCAAATTTGAGCAAAAGTTGACGGGACGATGGCACCCGGCGTGCACACGGTCCTCCGAAAAATCCGCGAAACGAAGGTGGATTCGTTCGTCTCTGCACAAGGATTCCAGATCTTCAATTTCAGTCGCGTACCTACAACCTACACACAAAAAAGCGAAGACGATTGGGGGGTTAGGGATGAGGGGTTTGCCTTTAGGTCAAACCCCAGTTTTGGAATTAACCAAGAAATGAGAAATGTTGTAAATGTAATATAAAACAAGTACTAATACCTTGTTGGAAGGATGTTTGTATCCTTATATGCGAAGGTATAGATGTTGTTGTATGTTGTATGTTGTATGTTGTAGTATGTGATCTCCTCTTCAATGGTTGAATCCTTGTCTTGAATGCAACACTTAGCCTTGAATGGAGACTTAGAATGATCAAATGCTTGAAGGAATGCTTGAATGCTTGAATGCTTGAATATCGTTTCCATGCCTTTTCCCTCTTACCCAAAATGAGAGAGGAAAAGTAGTTTATATACTTGTCAATTAGGGTTAAAAGACTGATTTTTCCGACCTTGGGCCGAGTAGGAAGTATTATCTTCCAAATTGCAAACAAAAAGACCCGAAGTCCCATAGGAGATCGGGCCCAAAAATAGGGCCAGGGACCAGGGCGCTGGGCGCTCTGGTCCCACCTCCCGGGACAGTAGGGTGCAAGGAGGGATCAGGCAGGGTGCTGGAAAAATGTAGTTTTTGATGTCATGAACAAGTTTCGGGGTCTCCATTCAGGTTTAGTGTTGCATCGCCATCGTGAAGACCCAAATGCAGTCGAAATTGCAAGTGTCGCAATTTTAGGATGCTACATTTAGCCCCCACTTTAGCAGGAGTATAAGCGTACGCTTCATACTTCCGGTAAAGTACAAGGAAACAACATTGAATAACTTTCACCACGTCAAGGAGGCAAGATACACCAAGCCCCCAGTGGACTAAGGATCTTACGACTTCGATTGACAAAGTAAAAGGGAAGATCACGAGGGAGAACCATGACTGCCAGTAGTAAGGTTCCCTCACTATGAGTCATGCAAGAAAGATATCAAAAATTTTCAAGGCAAGGCTAAATTTGCCAAGAAATTTTCAAGTATCTTGAAAAGATATGAACAGGATGTATGCCCCCCTATGTTAAAGCGATCGCACACGCCTCACCGGGGGTGATTGCTTTAAGGTAGTGATACATATAAGAAATGAGAAAGGAGCACGTTATCACAAGGATTTAGCCCCCAAGTGTGAGATAAGCCCAAGGATAATAGACACAAAACACAAAGCACAAGGTGACTTCGCTTTCCTCGGGGTCAGTATGATGTATGATAATTCATGTATATCATATGTATGTATGCATAATTGTTCTTCATTCCATAATCAAGGAAGGTCACCTAGAAGAAGGGAACACATGTGTCTTTTGAGTCAACATGAGAGAGACCAAAAGAGATCTCAATGTTTTGCATCGTCCTCAAGTACACAACACTAAGGACAACAAATAGAAGAATGAGAATAACATATAGAAGAAGTAACAAAAGAAATAGAGGAGGAGAGAATCTGCTATGCTAATGAAACTAGTCTAGCACGTCATCTACCCCCCAATCTTGCTGATCAATGTTTCGGGAAGGTAGGGAACACGCTAGAGGAGGAACATCCAACACAGCAGATGGAGCTATCACAAGATCAAAACAAGGGCTATGTTCATATCCCAAGCCACGGTGTTCTTGTCTAGGAGCTAGGATAAGTGCTTTAGAAAATGCGTTAGATAAATGGTTATCAACATCAACATATTCATATTCACTATCAGAATGAACAGGAGAAGTAGCATTTTCATCATGAATAACATTTTCATCTATATCATCATCAAGATTTATAAAAATAGGATCTTTAACTCGCACAAGATCAAGACCATCATGCATCTTATGTTTACGAGATTTCGGCTCAATCGTCAGCTGAGGAGAAAATGGAACAATACTGGCTGAAGGTGTTTTTGGGGATTGCAAAGTTTGAGAAGTAGCTGTCTGAGCTCTAAGACGATGCTTTCATCGGCGTTCACGTGCAGAACGATTTCGTCGAGTCTTAGTAGGAAGTTGCGAAGATTGAGGAGGAGGAATGTTCTCATCCTTTTCATTTGGGTGTTTAGGTTGTGGTCTCTTAGGTTGAATAATAGGAGAAGAGGAAGGTCTCTTCTCTCTATAAAAGGAAGGAGGAGGAACTGCTCCATATAAGGGAGGAATATTCGGTTTAGGAAGGAGACCAAGTCCATCATGACGAGGAGGTATAGGTCTACCTTTAGAAGGTTTATTAGATATAGGCATAGTCACATCCATAGGAATAGGTTGGGAATCTTCTTGAGGAAAGACATTAGTTTTATCTTTCAAAGGAAGAACTTCCTTCTCAAGAATGATAGGAATGTCAAGTTTGGGTGTTCTAGGTTAACTTAGAGAAAGGATCATATCTTTTTTCCACTTTTGATAAGATTTGAAAAGATGATCACTTCGCGGAGGAAGAGACTGGAATTGTTTAGGCCAAAAATAATCAATAGGAACACTAGAAGTTCTTTCAGCTGGTTTAAAGAGACTATGATTGACAGTAACAACTTCACCGTTATGGGGAAATTTCAAACACTTGTGAATAGGAGAAGCAATAGCTTTCATGGAATATAGCCAAGGATAGCCTAGCTTCACACGAAATTGTTCGGATGATGGAATGATAGCAAAGTCCACATCAAGGGTTTTGTTACGGACCTCAATAGGTAATGTAATAGAACCAATTGCAGGAGAAGAAAATGCATCAAATAATTTCACAACCACATCTGTTTTGTCATAGATCACTTGATTCAATTGCAAAGTAAAAAGAAATTCTTCAGTAATGATATTAACCATACAAGAAGGATCAATAAGCACTCCACGGCAAGGCGTATTTTTGACTTTTGCAACTATATATAAAGGACCATCAGGTGCCCTGATAGTTTCACTAGAATCAAAGGTGATGGAAGGTTCTTTAGGGATTTTCTGCTGCTCCACAAAGTTAATCACATTCGGAGTCATAGACACAAGATCATCAGGTGAGACAGAGGAATCAGTAGTATCAATCGCATTAGAGGTATGAGAAGGCAATGGATCAGTAAAAATCTGAAGATTTTGGTTAGGAGGAGCTACAGATGTGTTGCCTTTATCATTCACACCAGAAACAGAGATAGTATTATTATCAATCAAATCTTGAATTTTACCCTTTAAAGCAAAACATTTTTCAGTATCATGCCCAGGTTGACGATGAAATTGACAAAAAGATTTGTTATCAAAATAAGGTGAATTAATCTTTGCAGGATCAATTTGCCTTATAGGAGGAAGAGTAAGCACATTTTGTTCCAATAACTTATTCATAATACTATGCAATGATTCATTCAAAGGAGTAAACTTTCTTTCTTTCTTGAAAAACTTAGAAATAGGAGACACACCTGATGCTGCATTCACATTGTTGTTGATGATGTTTTCATTGAATTTAATGGACTCTCTGTTTGGTTTAAACTTCCCAAATGGTTGTTGACTACTATCACCCTTATCACTCGGAGCCATAGGATGTGATTGTTCCATTTGACTCACAGTCAGTTGATAATTGTGAAGAGTTGCGCACAACTGTTGTAAAGAAGTAAACTCAGAAAACAGGAGTTTTTCTCTAATGTCTTTTTGTAAATTAGAAATAAAGATTCTTTGAATATCATTGTCAGGCACTGGAAAGGAAATTTGAGCATACAAATGCTTATATCTACCAATGAAATCAGTCACTTTTTCTTTAACACCTTGTTTACAATGCATTAAATCAATCAAAGTAACTTTAGGACTTATATTGTTTTGAAATTGTTGAATGAAAGCATTTGCAAGTTGTTCGAAAGAAGTAATAGAATAGGAAGGCAACGAGCAATACCATTGTAGGGCTTTGTCTCTTAATGTTCTAGTAAACAGTTTTGCAAGCAACCTTTGGTCATAAGCAAAATCAGTACATATTGTTTGAAAGGTCTTAACATGTGTTAGAGGATCACCCTTACCATTATAAAGCTCCAAATGCGGAATTTCAACATGTTTAGGGGGAATAGCTCGAACAATATCAAGATAAAGTGGGCTCGCAACATCAAATGTGGGCACACTAAACTTAGATTGGTTCATAGAGGCAATTTGTTGCTGTAAAGAAGAGACAGTTTGTGCAAGATTGTTAATGGTCGCTTCAGTCGAAGAGTTCATATTAGACGTGTTAGATTGTGATGGAAGTGTTATGTTATTGAAAGAAGGTAGAGAATAAGGTGGTGGGACACTATGATAGTTAGTCATAGGAGATGATTGGACAGGAGGAACACTACAAGGAGGAATGGAATGGTTAAATGAATTGCCCCCTTGCATCATGTTCATTTGTGGAGATACAAGAGGAACACTCATTGAAGGAATGAATGAAGAAGTCGGATTGAATGAAGGAAGAGGGTTAATTGAAGAAGAAGGATTTCCCCCATGACTGGTGATCATAGGCGGAATGTCCTGTATTGAAGTAGTCATTATGTTTGATGTAAAAGTAGGTATACTAGCAATAGGAGTCGTCAAAGGAATAGAATGATTGTCTTGAGTAGGAGGTTGTGTATAACCTAAGGTTTCGGCACAACTTTTCATAGGCATCACATTTGAATCCACAATGTGTGCAATACCACGCAAAATATCAATTCCATTCTTATCACTTCGAAGCATACGTTTTAGACCATCAATTAAAGGAAGAGCTTGACTATCAGGGTATTCTTGAGACATCCATTGTCGAAAATCGTCAAATTGGTTATCCAATTTTGAAAGTTGTTCTTCAGAAACCTCATGGAGAGCTTCTTCATCATTAAGAGGATTAGAGGAATTACCCATGTCCGCGTTAAAAAAACCATTCAAATTAGGTTCCATCTCCTCAGCAATTAAACCTTGGAAGGACTTGATTCTAAGGCTTCGTCTAACGGGAATAGTGTAAGTAGGGCTTATTGTTGTAAAACTCATGCACTAAAGAAAGAGAGAAGATTTTGAATTTTAGAGGTAGCAAATTTCAGTAAAACCAGCCAATCTTCTAGATTTAAGCTGTTAAATACAATCAGGACAATCTCCCGAAATTTCGGAAAAAATGTCCGGGACCGTGGCGCTCGGGGTGCACACGGTCCTCGCAACTTTTTTTGAAATTTGCAGGGATGAAAGTTATGATGATTTTACAGCTAACCTAAAAAAATTGAGTGATTTTACGATCTGTAGATAGGCCAAATTAAAGTTGCAATCTCAAAATTGAACCCTACCAAGATTGTCGAAAAATGCAAAATTTGAATTTTGAAAAAGAGAGGGAAACTGAAATTTTAAATTTTATGATTTTAGAGGGAATACCAAAAGCAATGCAAGTTTTGAAATTTGAAAGTTGACTCAATTTCATGCAAAATTCAATTTTGAAAGCGGAAATCAAAGTTGTTGTAATTAAGCACTTAATTTCAAAAGTCACAAATTGCAAAAATTTGAATAAATCACTGAAATTTCGAACGAATGATAACACACTTTTCAGATTTAGGACTGTAAGAAACACAATTTTGACACAAATTTCAATTTCAACAATTTTTGAATGATTAGAAGCCTCAATCCAAGCAATCGCTAGACCAACTTTGACTGTAATTTTGAAGGTGTTAAAATTGATAAAATCGGCCAAAATTCTGGATTTTAGCAGAAAAATACAGTAAGATCTAGCTCCCGAAATTTTGGAAAAAATGTCGGGGACGATGGTGCTCGGGGTGCACACGGTCCTCGCAACTTTTTTCCAAATTTTCAGGGATGAAAGATATTGTGATTTTATTGTGGAATCCAAAGTTACAGCTGATTTGGAGATGTTTTGATCAGTGAAATTGTCAGACAAAGGTTGAATCAAGAGGGTTTCAAAAATTAGGGTTTTGACACTTAACCACTTAATTTTCAAAATTAACGCACAAATATGAATTGATAATTTGTAATAGAAGGGCAGATCTGAAACAAGCATTAACAATTAAACATTTCACAAGTTTAATTACTTAAAAAGAAAATTTAGGGTTTTTATGCAATTAACCTCTAAAATTTTGCAAAAGATCAAACATGGAAATGTAATCAAGGAATCCAATTTTCAGATCTAACTATGAATAATCAGAAAGGATGTTCACGTCGGGTTCACCAAAATGTAAAGCAGAAAAATCGAACCCTAGTCGTTCTCCCCTCCCCAACTCCGAGGAGAGAGAAGGGAGAGTCACTAGGGTTGATGGTTTTCACTTAGGAGAGACTTTACATTCAAAAGAGGGGTTGAAACCCACAAGATCCAATCCCACGCAATGCAAGATTGGATTCTATATGAGTTTCAAGGGTTGTGATAGCAAGGATACCCTCTTTTGTAAAGAATGTAGATAGAAAGATTGAACTAGGAATGCATGTAGAAGCAAGAAAGATTCACTTATAAATAGAGATAGGGATATGATATGAAGCTGCGGACCTGGAATTGGCAGTAAAATGTCGAGACGGCGCTGTCCTGCAAATTTGAGCAAAAGTTGACGGGACGATGGTGCCCGGCGTGCACACGGTCCTCCAAAAAATCCGCGAAATGAAGGTGGATCTGTTCGTCTCTGCACAAGGATTCCAGATCTTCAATTTCAGCCGCGTACCTGCAACCTACACACAGAAAAGCGAAGACGATTGGGGGGTTAGGGATGAGGGGTTTGCCTTTAGGTCAAACCCCGGTTTTGGAATTAACCAAGAAATGAGAAATGTTGTAAATGTAATATAAAACAAGTACTAATACCTTGTTGGAAGGATGTTTGTATCCTTATATGCGAAGGTATAGATGTTGTTGTATGTTGTATGTTGTATGTTGTATGTTGTATGTTGTATGTTGTAGTATGTGATCTCCTCTTCAATGGTTGAATCCTTGTCTTGAATGCAACACTTAGCCTTGAATGGAGACTTAGAATGATCAATTGCTTGAAGGAATGCTTGAATGCTTGAATGCTTGAATGCTTGAATGTTTGAATATCGTTTCCATGCCTTTTCCCTCTTACCCAAAATGAGAGAGGAAAAGTAGTTTATATACTTGTCAATTAGGGTTAAAAGACTGATTTTTCCGACCTTGGGCCGACTAGGAAGTATTATTTTCCAAATTGCAAACAAAAAGACCCGAAGTCCCATAGGAGACCGGGCCCAAAAATAGGGCCAGGGACCAGGCCGCTGGGCGCCATGGTCCTGGGGGACCAGGGCGCTGGGCGCTCTAGTCCCACCTCCCGGGACAACAGGGTGCAAGGAGGGATCAGGCAGGGTGCTGGAAAAATGCAGTTTTTGATGTCATGAACAAGTTTCGGGGTCTCCATTCAGGTTTAGTGTTGCGTCGCCATCGTGAAGACCCAAATGCAGTCGAAATTGCAAGTGTCACAATTTTAGGACGCTACAATACCATTAAATAAGTCTTCAGGATCAACAAACCTGGCCACTGTTGTTGGCAATCTGTATGGCTGGAGGAACTTCACAAAATGTAGCCAACCCCCTTTGGTAATAACAAATTGATGTGTCATGGTGACAGTTGGAAAGATTGTCCCTCTTCCCTTATTTGTCAATTCTTCTTCTTGCAGACCCCCAATCTGCCTTATAATTTCAGCAATACCAATCTTCAAGTGGACCTGATAGGGGAGCAAGTATGGGGTTCCCTTGAAACCATCTACTCTAAAAATAGTAGAAATAGTATATAAAATTATGTCACCCCAATTGTGTACAATCTTAATGTCTTCTACAAACTCCTTGGGTCTAATGAATTCAAGGAGAACCTTTGGGATCCTAGGGTTCTCTTGACATAGAATAATTCTAAGCTTAGATGCAAAACATCTATCAAACTTTAGATAAATGACATCTTCCTTGTCCCAAGATAGATCTACACTCCACAATTGGACTGACATGTCTTCCCCATCTTTTTCTCTTAACAGGTCCATACCTTTTGCAAAATACTCTACACCTTTAAACAAAAACATATGCATTAACATGGAATACCAGCTAAAAGGTCTATCCACTTTAGCATTATTGATCTTAATTAAACCCTCATGGATGACATTTGCAAGATAGGGTGCAAAATAATATGCTACTGCTATGGATGGGTTCAGAATTTGTGTCATCATAAGCATGTAATGAGTGGGCATGGCATTCTTTGCATCTTCTCCAAAAATTTGACACAAAGACCAATAGATACCCTTAGCCCTCAAGGTGAAGAAATTCATAGGGAAAGGTTCTATTGTACTAGGGCCTACCACTGTTAGGCCTCTTATATTTGCAAAAAATTCCCTTAATGGCCCACTCCTAAGATGATCCTTCTAGGCATCATAAACCTTTCTCAGCTTTTCAAAATCAATGGGCTCTAGATAACTCAAGGCTTCATTTAGCTGGAATACCTCTTAAGTTCATCAGCTATAATTTCAATTAGGGGGCCTCCACTTATATTCCTCACAATCCTAGTGATGGGGTCATAGCTCTTTGTAATCTGAGTCAGTAAATCAATTTCCATGAAAACCCTAGGGACCACCAATTTACCAACATCTAGTTCCCATATGTTATTTGTAGGAGCAAGTGCATTCTATTGACCAAACCCTACCTTGAACAGACCTAGACCTACCATGCCTATCTAGGGATCTCTTAGCCAACATCCCTTATCATATAAACCATCACCAGTCCGCAGGCGAGGAGACTTAGGCACAAGTTCCTTTATCTTGGCAGCATTATTCGTGGATTGAACCAATTGTTCCAGAAAATCAACACAGATAGCCCTCTCCTGATAGTCTGCCTTTCCCTTAAATTCTCTTCGCGGTGCAAAATAATATGCTACTGCTATGGATGGGTTCATAATTTGTGCCATCATAAGCATGTAATGAGTGGGCATGGCATTCTCTGCATCTTCTCCAAAAATTTGACACAAATAGATACCCTTAGCCCTCAAGGTGAAGAAATTCATAGGGAAAGGTTCTGTTGTACTAGGGCCTACCACTGTTAAGCCTCCTGTATTTGCAAAAAATTCCCTCAATGGCTCACTCCTAAGATGATCCTTCTAGGCATCATAAACCTTTCTCAGCTTTTCAAAATCAATGGGCTCTAGATAACTCAAGGCTTCATTTAGCCAGAATACCTTCTTAAGTTCATCAGCTGTAATTTCAATTAGGGGGCCTCCACTTATATTCCTCACAATCCTGGTGATGGGGTCATAGCTCTTTGCAATCTAAGTCAGTAAATCAACATCCATGAAAACCCCAGGGACCACCAATTTACCAACATCTAGTTCCCATATGTTATTTGTAGGAGCAGGTGCATTCTATTGGCCAAACCCTACCCTGAACAGACCTAGACCTGCCATGCCTATCTAGGGATCTCTTAGCCAACATCCCTTATCATATAAACCATCACCAGTCCACAAGCGGGGAGACTTAGGCACAAGTTCCTTTATCTTGGCAGCACTATTCGTGGATTGAACCAATTGTTCCAGAAAATCAGCACAGATAGCCCTCTCCTAATAGTCTGCCTTTCCCTTAAATTCTCTTCGCGGTGCCATTTTAACAATCTTAGGTTAACCTTACTTTGATTTTGTTATTCAAACAACCCTTCAAAACTCCTAGCACCGGACAATATCAACACAAGCAGAAATTGCAAAACACAGTCACCGAAAAACTTACTTGTCGCCTGAGAATTCACAAAAATTGTGCACCTTGTCTCTGCTAATCTTCTTGAATTCCTTTTGCAATTAAAATCTTGAAACAATGTTTTATGAAGGAACCTCGATGGAAAATGAGCATTAATTACCATCAATGGAGCTACACACTCTGCAATTAATCCATTTAAATTTCAAATTTTCCACTCCAATGAACTAAACAGATGTCTTCAGTATTCTTTTCCTTTGAGTCGTTGATCCGCGAAGAATAAAACTCTAGCAACTTTCCATCACGGTCGAGAAACAACCATTGGATCACACATAATTAGTGCACCTTTTAATCACTTAAGCCTTTGAAGAGGGCCCACCATTTAGTCACCTGCCTGCCCTTTGTCGTTGATCCGCGAAGGATAAAGGACTAGCATCTTCCCATCACGGTATAGCGACAACCGTTGATTTCCCCTAGACTTGTCAACCATTTAAAACACCTGGGCCACTCACATTGGTCGAGCCCACCATTCAGTCGCTAGTCCGTGAAGAGTAAAATCCTTGCAACTCTTCATCGCGGTCTAGCGACAACCGTTAGATCATATCCTTACTGCTTGATCTTTAAAATCCCTTTTCACTTACCCGCTACCGCTTGACTGTCAGCACTTAACGACCACTGCTGGATCTTTGATCGACCCCACCACTAGCGGCTTGTCGCTGAGTTGCAATGAGTATTCAACGTGCAACTTATTATTGTGGTATCATGACAACCGTAGGATCAAACAAGACTTACCCAGTCGCTAAGAACCCGATGCATACATTAAGAAACATACTTAGGACTTTAGGAAAAATATAAAGCATTTCAGTTTTAGTAAAGCCCGCCTAAGGCTAAAGCTCAAATGGCCCCTTTTAACGACGTGGTGACCCTTCTAGTTAAGTGAAAAAAGGAAACGATTAAAAAGACCTCTCTTTAAGACAAAAGAGATAAAGGTTTATTTACCAAATGATTTTGAAATTATTAAACCCTAAACCCTTAGAAACCATTGATTTGCAGACTTAGGACATCAAAAAGATTGGAAAATTAAGGATATCAGGAAAAATTCAACACCATCTGAAATACTGATAACACCACCTAAACATGTTGAGATTCTGATGAGGAGGGATGATAGAAGGTTAGTCTTCTTTGAGGTTGGTGGGCTTTTGTTCTCAATGTGCTTCCCAAATCAATCCCTAGGCACAAAAGGGATTCTTCTAAACCTTTCTCCTATCTCCTCCTCTCTATTCAACACTGCTTGCACTCTATTGTATTGGACATCACTCCTCCTAACCTTCCATGCTAAGGCATTCAAGTCTAAAATGAGGTCCTCTTGTGTGTCACCAAAAATGAACAAGTTTGGTTGTCCAACTGGTTGAATCTCCTCTCTTCCAGGAATGGGCAACTGTTGGAGAACCATGGTTTACCTAACCTTGTTTGCACCTTTAAGGATTTCTGAGCATCTAAACAGGTCTGCAAAGTGTGATGACTGTCCTTCACCTTTCAAGAATGAAAATTTCCAAGTTGGGTGCAAAGAACGTTGGTTTACTCAAGGCAACTTCTAGGTTCAAATGGTCATTTTGATCAAATGACTTAGTGCAATGCTGAGGAGCTTGTATTAGGGTGTCTTAGGTCTTAACTTATCAGTTTTGATGATTTTAAACCATCACTTACTCCTCCTTCCTTACCAATTTCATGAAATTGTCAAATTTGCTCCAAAAAGGCTACTAGAATTAGCCCTAGTTTTTAGTGAAATTTGTTCACCCTGCTCAATCTGTTATACTTCATGGAAAACCCTTGGAGATGTGGTCTATTGATGATGAATACTCAAGGATTTTTTCTATGGCAAGTACTGTACGGACTGTTTGAGGACTGCCCCACAAAATAGGCACTTTTCAAGGGTCTTTGAGGGATTTAGTGAGGGTTTGCAATTTGAAAGTCTTCTCCATGATACTAGACCCAATTAAATGTTTTATACCTTGCTATGACATATTCCAAACACTCCCAAGGAATCAAACTTCATCTTAGACTACTGTCATTATATCAAACAAGTGTCATATTGCTGCCCTTACACAAAAATAACAGTCTAGGTGACTGGGACAGCAACGTTTTTAAGATTTTGCATACTTTTTGAACATTTGTAAACCCAATACAATGAGAGTGTATCAAATATGGATGCAACAAAGACTCAACATGAGTTTTAACACCCTGCAAAGCAAATAAGAAGGGATTTTTATGACTGTTGTTCATACACTGCCATCACTACACTTTTAACAGTCTTAAAATTGTTTACACTTTCTTTCTTTGTTTTAATTTATTTCTTCAATCTATCCCTGGCCTGCAAAGGGGTGTTAATGGCAAGGCAAAAAACAATACATATAGCCTCTTAAAGATCTTAAAAGTTGAACACTCAAGGGATGCCACAAAACATGACAGCCTTATAAGACTGTGACAAAGAAATACACTTTTCTAGGATCCTTATTTAGGTCCTTTACAATCAAATGGTGTATCTTATCTTCTTAACATTGAAAAAACTATTAAATACATTCCCTGATACCAAAAAAAAAAGGAATCCATCATTCCATGCTGTCCTTGAGGGAGGTTGGCACTGAGGTTTTAACAGTGAAACAGTGACACACTGTCTTTCAGTCTGTTTACACCTTTTCTTCTTGCATCCAACCAAGTCATGAGAGAGACAAGGATGGTAAAGTGTAGCAATAACTCTTGCCAACTTAAGTCTACTTCAAAATTTCAAAGTACAGTGCTATGAACAACAAAGTACCATTCAAACAAATCTAAGAATACCCAAGCCAAGTTGCTCACTCCACATACTTGCCATGGGTTTACAAACACCTGTGCATTGTTAGAAAAGGAAAATGGATGTATGGTACAGTATGTATAGATCCAACAAATTCCCTCAAAGCCATGGATGAAGAGACTTTGAAGAAATTAGTTGGACCATGAATGGTCTTCCATTGGAACCACAAAACAATGCCTTTCTCAAGAGCACTTCAAACAAAACTTGTTCCAAACCCCAAGAAAAGATCAGAGATCACTACTAAAACATCAAAGGATATCACATCAATCAAAAATAGGTTCAGTACGGACTCATGGAGACATGGTATGGACTGTACTCTAAAAAGTGCAGAAAACTAGTTAAAAACTCACAGAAAACAAGAGCAAAACAAGTATTTTTCTTAATTTTCCAAAATGAACAACCCATACAATGATTGGAACATGGTTTTTATACATGTGCCAACTTATTGAAGCCCTTGTACAGATAGGTACAGGCTGGAACTAACCAAAACCACCAAAAACCACTTTTTTGACAACTTTTGACAACTTTTTGATAACTTTTTGTTGCTCAAAAATTGCATTTTGACTTCCGGTGACTTGGCACTCAAACCAATGACTCAACATCATTTAGAAAGAATAAATAAACATGATCCAATGCCTTTCAAGGCTTTACAACATCAAAAAATTCAAAAATGCTCATTTGGACCCAAAATTGACAATTTTTAGCCTACCGAGCAAAAAACCAAAAAAATCTTGGAAACTCACAAAATGAGTTCCAAACCTTATTACACCACAAAAAAAACCTATTAAACCTACTAGAAGCATAAAATAAACACACATGCTTAATTTGCAATAAAATGTTATACCTGCTAGGATTTGAGCATTCAGGTGCTCAGGTGCTCCTGCACCAGATTCCTCAATTGGAACTCTATAATGGAAAAGGTGATCCTCTTACGTATGCCAAAACATTTCAAACCTTGTGTACTGATTTTTCTTATGATCAAAGATTGCTTGCAAAATTGTTTACAAGAACACTAAGAGACAAGGCTTTACAATGGTATTGCTCTTTGCCTTCTTATTCCATCACTTCTTTCCAACACTCCACAATTATCAATTGGTTGTGAGTCAAATGGAGCAATCCACTCCTATGGTTCCGAGTGATAAGGGGGAGAGTGTTCAACAACCATTTGCAAAGTTCAAACCAACAAAAAGCTTCATCAAGTTCAATGATACAATCAACAACCACAATGTGAATGCTACAACTGTTAGGTCCCAGAGATGACTGAGAGGGGGCGAGGGGGCGAATCAGTTGTCTAATAAATTCAAACCAAAAACAACTTAACTAACCTTAATGCTTAATATCGGTAAATAGACTTTATGTTGGTAGATAGTTTATCAGTTAATTACAGTACCAGTAAAGATTAATGCATGAAATAGAAAGACAATAACATCCACAACGCATAACACCAATATTTGTATGTGGAAACCCTGTAAGGGGAAAAACCACGGTGGGAAACCTTACCCACAATCAGATGATACTACTGTAGATAGTATATGTATACAAATAGGGTCTGCACATGCAGAAAGACCAAGCGCCTATAGCTCACTGCTCAAACACAAATAGGAGTCACACTGACTACAATTGGATGGTTAAATCCAATAATGATGTACTACTCAAAATAACATCTTTATATGTTGGATTCAGTATCGGTGTAGTTCTGATTGCCTTCACAAAAACCTTGTTTCATCTTCAAATGATGTCTGTGTGTATAGCTCTGCTTATTCTCGTATATATCTTCTTATAATTCTTTCTCCCAATCGCATATCGATCTTACAAATAAGATCTTACATATATACCATAACCTAAGACCAATTTTAGTAGGTCAGCTCTAAAAGATATTACAATAAAATGATTACAAGTAAATCAATAACTGATGCAATATCTAATTCAACATGTCAGCTTAATGCATTTACAATAACAACAAAATCATCTCCAAAGCATGTCGTGCTAATCTAGAATAGATAAGTCTGTCGGTGCATAACCTGGACCTATTTGTTGGTAACAACAAATATGCAAATATGAATATACCAATGAGCAATTCTCCAAGAAAAGTTTCCAAACAATGTCTTCGACATAACCAAATTTTTTCCATGTCATTCCAAGTGCCGATGAACAATATATCCATCTGGTGTACCAGATACCAATGACTGTGCATAAGTCACTTGCTTGCCGATGAACATTCTCAATTCTCCAAAGTGCCAGAGTTGATAAGTGTTGATAGGTGTTGACATCAATGACAAAACCATACCAAAATACCAACAATCTCCCCCTTTGGCATTGATGGCAACACAAGATGGAAAAACCATCAAAGTGCCAAAACAGAAATGCCAAAACCCAAAAACCAACAGTCTCCCAAAAGAGATCACAACCAGAGATCAAAATTCAGATACATAGAGTAATCAATCTCTCCCAAAGTAACAATCTCTCCCCCTGAGAGTAACATGTGATTTCCTTGTGTTTTTCCATATCAATCTCTCCCCCTTTGACATAAAATTCCAAAGTTAATATAGAAGCCAGGTTCAAATACAAAATACCAACTAATTCAGTATGTCAACTACTCCCCCTGAGAAGTAGCTCTCCTCATCAAAGCCAGAGTAAAAGATTTCTCTATTAATTCTATCGATTGATGACAAACATCAACTATCTAAGTCTCTACCAGTGGGGTTATGACCCCAAGCTGGTCTCTGAGATATTAAAAAGTCTCCTTAGGCAAAGGCTTAGTGAAAATATCTACAATCTGCTCTTTAGTATTCATATAAACCAGTTTTACTTCTTTTGCTTCAACATTCTCTTTCAGAAAATTCAGTTTGATAGAAACATGTTTAGTTTTAGAATGTAATACCGGATTCTTAGATATATTAATTGTTGCAGTGTTATCACAATAGATAGTTATAGGTTCCTTGCATTTTACCTTTATGTCCTTCAACATTTGCTTAAGCCATAATACCTATGTACAGTTAGTTGATGCTGCAACATATTCTGATTCTACTATTGATAAAGATGTACAACTTTGTTTCTTACTCAACCAAGAAATTAATTTGCTTCCAAGAAAAAATGCTCCACCGGTGGTGCTTTTTCTGTCATCCACATCTCCTGCCCAATTTGCATCTGTATATGCACATAATTCAAAGTTTTCATCTCTAGGATACCATAAACCAAGATTTGTAGTGCCTTGTAAGTACTGGAAAATCCTTTTTACTGCTGATTCATGATTTTCTCTAGGATTACTCTAAAATCTTGAAACAATACATACTGCATTCATAATATCAGGTCTTGTTTGTGTCAAATACAGTAGGCCTCCTATCATAGATTTGTATCTAGTTGGATTAACAAGTGTATATTTATCCCTTAGTGATAATTTGTCATTTGTAGTCATAGGGGTGCTTACCGGTTTAGGGTTCTCCATCCCAAATTTCTTAAGTAACTCCTTCAATTACTTAGATTGACTTAAGAATATACCTTTATCAGTCTGTGAAATCTGTAGTCCTAAAAAGAATTTTATCTCTCCAATCATAGACATTTCAAATTCACGCTGCATTTCAATAGAAAAGTCTTTACATAATCCATATTCTCCTCCAAAGATTATATCATCAACAAAAACTTCTATAACCAAGATGTCATCATTAGTCATTTTATAGTATAAGTTGATGTCAACATTACCTTTAGAAAATCCAATCTTCAAAAGGTATATTACCCAATCTAGCATACCAAGCTCTTGGAGCTTGCTTCAACCCATATAAAGCTTTCCTTAACATGCAAACCATATCTTTGTTATCTGTTAAAGAAAATCCATCAAGTTGCTCAATGTAAACTTCTTCTTCAAGATCTCCAAAAAATGCACATTTAATATCCATTTGATATACTTTGTAGTTCTTGTATGCTGCAAAAGCCAAGAATAATCTGACTGCCGCAATTCTAGCTACCGATGCAAAGGTTTCATTATAATCAATTCCTTCTTTCTGAGAATATCCCTTACACACTAGTCTTGTTTTATTTCTGATTACCTTCCCATCTTCATTAAGTTTGTTTCTGAATACCCATTTTGTTCCAATCACATTTTTGTCTTTAGGTCGAGGAACTAATGTCCATGTGTTGTTCTTCTCAATTTGTTCTAGTTCCTCTTCCATAGCTTTAATCCAGTGCTCATCTTCACATGCCTCATTAATTGATGATGGTTCAATTTGAGAAATAAGACATACCTCTTCATTTGCCAGTCTTCCTCTTGTCATAACTCCTTGATACTTGTTCCCAATTATCTAATTTTCAAAGTGATTCGGTCTTACATACCGGGGTGTCTTCATTTGCTTTTGTTCCTCAGTTACAGTGGAATTTTCAAATGATACCAGTGTAACTGGATCTTCATTATGTGCCGGTGGATTCAATGTAGGTTCATTTGTCAATATCTCTATTGCCGATTCAGAGTCTATATACCTTGAAGTTCCTCTAAACTGTTCATCAATCTTCACATTTATACTCTCAACAATTTTTTGCAATCTTTTGTTAAAACATCTATATGCCTTGCTCTTAGATGAATAACCAAGAAATATTCCTTCATCACTTCTAGGATCAAATTTGTCAATATACTCATCTTTTCTAATATAGCATTTACTTCCAAATATTCTAAAATATTTAAGAGTAGGAGTAATACCAAACCATAGTTCATGAGGGGTCTTACCGGTTTCTCCTTTGATGTGAACTTTGTTGAATGTATAGACCATTGTGCTTACTACCTCTCTCCAATATACATGTGGTAGATTTGTTTCTTATAACATACTTCTAGCTGCATCCAAGATAGTTTTGTTATTTCTTTCTACAACTCCATTTTGTTGTGGTGTCTGGGGTGCTGATAACTGTCTTCTGATTCTATTCACTTCACAGATTACATTAAATTCCTTAGATGCGAATTCACCTCCTTGATCTAATCTCAGACATTTGATTTTCTTACCGGTTTCATTTTCTACCATTGCCTTGAATAGTTTGAATTTACCAAGTGTTTCTGATTTTTCTCTAAGAAAAGTAACCCAACACATTCTAGAACAGTCATCAATGATTAGCATGAAATATCTATCACCTTGTAAACTTTTAGTTCTAGTTGGACCACATAAATTAGTGTGAATTAAGTCAAGAGCATTATTGAATTTTTTTGGAATACTTTTAAAAGATGCTCTAACTTGTTTTCCAAATTGACATTCCTTACATACCGGATTGTGAGGCTTAACAATCTTAGGTAAATCTCTAACTGCCTTAGTAGTACTAATTTTTACCGTGCAATCAAAATTTACATGACAGAGTCTCTTATGCCATAGCCCACTTTCATCAATATGTGCAATCAAGCATGTCTTTTCACTATTATTCAAATGAAATATGTTTCCTCTAGTTTGATTACCAATTGCAATTTCCAAACCAGTTATGTTCATAATTTTGCATTTTCCATTCTTGAATTGTAACTAAAATCCTTTTTCAACTAATTGACCAACACTCAAAAGATTATGCTTTAAACCTTCCACATAGTAGACATTGTCAGTATTATGCTTACCATCAAGAGATATAGTACCTTTTCCTTTTATCAAACAAGCTTTATCATCTCCAGATCTTACCAGACCTCCATTATATTCCTGAAAGTTCAAGAATTTACCTTTATCACCTGTCATGTGATGTGAACATCCTGAATCAATGATCCATTCATCCTTAACTTCAACTTTAGTTGCTAGGGCCTGCTCTACTGGTTGAACAGTAGGTGTCGGTTGATCTTCTGTTATAGCAACAAAAACCCATCCATTGTCTATCGGATCTTCATCAAAATCATCAGTGACTCGTTCATCAGCAAGATAACAAGATTTATCTTTATTCTTCTTAAATTTGTATATTTGATATTCAGGGTTAGGCTTGTATGTTCTTCTAGCTTCTTCTCTTAGTCTAGCATGTCTATTAGGGCATCTTGAAGCCATATGACCAATCTTATTACAGTTAAAACATTTAAAGGGTGCTTTGCCTTCATAATTAATTCCAACTGGACCTTTAGGCATTTTCATTGCAAATAGTGCTTCAAGTTCCTCAAGTTCTTCATTTTCTTCATTTTCTCTCCTGCTTTCCTCAAGTTCTCTTCCATAAAAGGCTTTCCAATCAGATTTATCAAATGATGGTGCAGATGATGTTGATGCCTTAAAAGCTAAATCTATCTTTATAGTAGCAACAGGACCAAATTCCTCAATTTCAAAAGCTGAAAGTTTTCCAATCAATGTATCCCTAGTTACTGATGTATTAGGAATTGTTCTCAACTCATTTATAGCAATAACTTTTATTTTATATGCCGGTGGAAATCCTCTTAAAACTTTTGAAATAATTTCATCTTCACTTAAGGTTCCTCCACAACATTTAATACCCAAAACAATTTCATTTACTCTTTCCATAAAAGCATAAATCCTTTCATCTTCTTCCATTTTCAAATTTTCATACCTAACCTGGAAGCTTTCAAGTTTTGCATTTTTTACTGTGGAATCTCCTTCAATCAATCTTTCCAAATGATCCCAAATAGCTTTAGCAGTAGACCTATCTGATAATCCCATGATTTTCTGATTTGATAATGCGCTCAAAAGTGCTTCTCTTGCTTTGCAATCATTTTCTCCATCTTTTCCTAAGGTAGGTGGATTAGGCTGACCGGATGTAGGAGCAGTATAGCCATCCTTTCTAACATCGTAGATGTCCTTTCCAATGCAATTCAAATGTGTCTCCATTCTGATCTTCCATATGCCATAGTTGGTTACATCAAGTTTAGGAATGTCCTTCCTGAAATAGTTAGTAGACATTGGATCTCCTCAAGCTGTTAAACTTCTACAAAAAGAGGACTAAGCTTTGATACCAATTGTTAGGTCCCAGAGATGACTGAGAGGAGGGAGTGAATCAGTTTTCTAATAAATTCAAACCAAAAACAACTTAACCAACCTTAATGCTTAATACCGGTAAAATAGACTTTATGTTGGTAGACAGTTTATCAGTTAATTACAGTACCGGTAAAGATTAATGCATGAAATAGAAAGACAATAACATCCACAACACATAACACCAATATTTGTACGTGGAAACCCTGTAAGGGGAAAAACCATGGTGGGAAACCTTACCCACAATCAGATGATACTACTGGAGATAGTATATGTATACAAATGGGGTCTGCACATGCAGAAAGGCCAAGCGCCTAGAGCTCACTGCTCAAACACAAATAAGAGTCACACTAACTACAATTGGATGGTTAAATCCAATAATTATGTACTGCTCAAAATAGCATCTTCATATGCTGGATTCAGTACCGGTGTAGTTTTGATTGCCTTCACAAAAACCTTGTTTCATCTTCAAATGATGTCTATGTGTATAGCTCTGCTTATTCTCGCATATATCTTCTTATAATTCTTTCTCCCAATCACATATTGATCTTACAAATAAGATCTTACATATATACCATAACCTAAGACCAATTTTAGTAGGTCAGCTCTAAAAGATATTACAAAAAAATGATTACAGGTAAATCAATAACCGATGCAATATCCAATTCAACATGTTGGCTTAATGCATTTACAATAACAACGAAATCATCTCCAAAGCATGTCGTGTTGATCTAGAATAGATAAGCTTGTCGGTGCATAACCTGGACCTATTTACCGGTAACAACAAATATGCAAATACGAATATACCAATGAGCAATTCTCCAAGACAAAGTGTCCAAACAATGTCTTCAACATAATTAGATGTTTTCCATGTAATTCCAAGTGTCAGTGAACAATATATTCATCTGGTGTACCAGATACCGGTGACTGTGCATAAGTCACTTGCTTGCCAGTGAACATTGTCAATTCTCCAAAGTGCCAGAGTTGATAAGTGTTGATAGGTGTTGACACCAATGACAAAACCATACCAAAATACCAACAACAACATGTGTGCCTTCTATTTCTAAATTTTTCCAAAGAGAAAGACAATTTACTTCCTTGAATGAATCTTTACATAGTATTATGTCTCAGTTGTTGCACATAAATGTTATCAAACTTCCTTCTATAAAACAAATTGATCCTTCTAAACTTGCATCCCCTTATTTTGATAACAATTCTTTTTGTTAATTTCATCATCAACCTGTTCATGATACTGAGAAATGTTTCGCATTGAAGAATAAGATTCAAGACTTGATTGATAATAATACTATATGTAGCGCATGTAAAATTCATCTTATAAAAACAAGTAATCAATTAGAAGCAAAAAGGGAAATCATGAATCCCTTCTAATTTAAGAATTTAACAAACTAACAATGAAATGATACAACCAAGCAAAATAGGAATTATAAATGAAATCAATAAAAACTCCCTATTCCGTGACTGTGTAGAACTTCCATTGCTCTTCTCCTTTTTGTGGTATGATGGCTCTCAGATATTGTGTTGGTAACCTGCAAGTGACACAAAGATTCAAAGTTTGTGATTCAGAGGAATTGTGAGAGGATTGAATGCTCAATTTATAGATTTTTGGAGAATATTTGATTGAAAGGTGGAACAGATTGATCAAGAGGTGTGAACCCATGTGAGCTCAAAATGAAAATTGATAATTGAACTGCTAATTGTAGGAGTGAAACTCAATAGATTGAATAGATTAATTGAGTTAATTGATTGAGAAAAAGTTGATTGAAGGAAGAAAAAGAATGATTGGAGGAAATAAAGAAGATGAAGAAAGCTTAATTTAGAAAAAGCTAATTGAAAGATAGAAATAGAGATTGGAGAGATAATGATTTAATTAATTAATTGATTTAATTAATTAATTTAGCATGTGCTTGCATTTAGATTTAGATTTTTAATTTAATCTTTGCATAAGATTTTAATTCAAATATTGAATTTATTAATTCAATTTAGTATTTGAATATATTTAGAACTTGACTTTGATTTTCAATTTGGTTTTTGAATTCATGCACATGTAATTGAATTAGGAAGAAATTAGAAGAATGTGAAATTAAATGAAATTAGAATTTGGGGGATTTGGAAATGGAAGAATTAATTAGTTAATTAAATAATTTAAAGAAATTATTTAATTATTTAAAAATGGAATTTAATTAAATAATAAAGATTAATTAAAATTAAAGGATTAAATCACAATTAATTATATAATAAATATTTAATTAATATTTAGAAGAGGGTTGAATGATTAGATGATTAGAGATAGAAATTGAATAATTAGCAATTTATTTAAATAATAAAGATTATTTAAATTGGGGAATTAATTAGAATTAATTAAATAATAAATATTTAATTAATATTTAGAAAATAATTAAAATGATTAAATGATGATAGAATAGGAAAATAGAATAATTAATAAGATGATGAGGAAATGTGAAATTAGAAGAAATAGATTAATTGAATTAATTAAATAATAAAAATTATTTAATCAATTAGAGGAATAATTAGTACATGATCAATGAGACATTTTTAGGTGTCTACATTTGCCCCTCTTTGAGACAATGTTAGAATGACGTTGTTTCAAAGAAAACAAAAAATTATACCCCAGTATGCCTTGGTGATACTTATGGTGTAAATATGCCCCCTCGAGAGATTGTTTGTGCACTAAAGACATGAATGATCTCTCGAAAAATGAAGAATGTGAGATGAAAGATAGAAGAATGGTTAGTTGATTAGAGACAGAGATAGGTGATGTGAGGATGATATTGAGATAGAATATGAGAGAATGAACCTTAGAATGAAATAGAATAATGTTAGATGATAGAAAATGATTTAGAAAGAGATGACGAGAAAAGAATCAACAAACTGGCAATAAGCAAATGAGATGAAAATGAAATTGAATGAATCACGAACCTGTGTCATTTATTTTATTGCGCAATATATATTCATCACTGAGCCTTATTATTGAACAATGGAGCTTAGCACATCAGGGTATAAGTAACCAAGATGTAAAGATATCTCATTGAAGAAACAAACACGTAGTAGACAAGCAGCAAACAAAGAAAAAGATAATGCCCATCATAGCTCCTCTAGTCACTTGTGGACATCCTTGAGTAGCATAGGAACAATATCTGTCGCCAAGTGATAAAAGATAAAGACTGACTCGGACAAAATTCAGCAGCTATACTGACCTTGTGCCTTCGTTCTCAGTTGCTTGATGTGATGGTTGATAATGTCTGATCTTAGAAAGTTGAGAACCCCGTTTAAGACTGACCTGTCTGATTTCGAGTGTATCCTCTTCTGTTTAAGACAAGATAATGATCACATTGATATGGATATGATATTATTGATAAGACAGTTTGATCAGTTGATTGCAGATGTTTGACTGGATAGTTGTATCCTTTGTTAACTTCGTGCGAAGTGTTTGTTGGATATCTGCTAGGGTATTTGTTTCTCACAAGACATTTTATTGTAAGTTTTTCAGATTGATTGATTTTTTATTTTTAGTTCTTTTCTAAGAGCTTTTTCGATGTTTTTGGATTATGTAGATCGATATTTGAATGTTTTTGGTTGATTTTTTCAGGACTTTTTGTAGATGTTTTTGATTTTTGAAGGATTGTTTTGCAAATTTTTTTGGTTGATTTTTTCAAGACATTATATGAATGTTTTTGGTATTTTTTCAGGACATTATATGGATGTTTTTGGTTGTTATGTAGGATTTTATATGATTTTTAGGATTTTTTCAGGACTTTATATGACTTTTTGAATTTTTTTAGGACTTTATATGATTTTTAGGATTTTTCCAGTTATGCCCCCAGTGTGCAGACCTGTATGACATGATGATCTGCAAAATGTATGTGGAGACAAATGAATTTTTGACATGACCTATGTGAATGCAATATGCAGGATGAAGATGCATTTCCTATTCGAACAAGGTTGACTGTGTTTGTTTTTGCATTTGTAATACACCAATTGAAATGGAGGTGCAAAACATTTCATAGATAAGCAGTCAATCGATCTCTAAGGTCCCTTGGAACATTCATCTCAACACACTTAGTGACTAGGATTTACAAATGGAGATGTGGAAAACTTCCCCATTGGTTCTTGAAACTTTGATCTTCTTTTGCCCATGTGTGTGCAGATGAGCTAATTCCTGCTCTTGTGTTCACTAAATATCCTTAGCATCCTATATGACTAGCTACATGATTTTTCTAACTTCAAAAGCATCCCGAATAGAGCCTCGCTGCCAGCAAGCCTTGAGAGCTCCGACGAGGTTATAGACTGTAATTTCTCAAATATTGCTCCATTGCCAGTAGGCGTTCATAGCCCTGATGGAGTTACTCACATGTTCCCATAGTCAAGCTTTTTATCGCATTTGTATGCGTGATATTTCAGATATATATCGTTCCTCTTTTGCCTTGAGATGGATATTTGGCATAGCTCTAACAAAAACTCAAAACTTGACAGAGGTGATTGCATGATACTACCTGAGCAAATGTGTGATACTTACAAACCAAATGCATAAATCTGGCAAACCGAATGCGTAAATCTGACAGACCGAATGCGTGACTATATCTGGTCGATTACGTAGCACTAACAGGTCGATTGTGTGACATAATGCAGACAACAAAAAAAGTTAAAAACTAAAAAAAATAAGAAAACTAAACCCGATTAGGAACCTGCAAAACCAATTGTGAAGCCCTAGCCAAATCCCTCATCATCCATTCAATATTGATTATATCATATTTAACTATATAAGAAAGAACTAGGCTATTATATTTGTCTAAGACCAGTTGTTCTTCTGAATCCTGTATCAATTTTTCTGCTTGGAGAACCTTTTGATAGTGTTTGGCTTCTCTCCTTTGTTGTTTCATCCTTCTTGCACTTGAAATCTTGAACTGAACTTTTCTTGCCATAAATTTTGTTAATCAAATCATGAAATAAAAAGCAATTTGATCCCGAATTAACTAAATTTAAGACAGAATTAAACATAATAGATAACAGATGGAAGAAAAAATTAAACAGCAAAGCTTCCTGCGAATGTGTGATGCAGAAAGGACGATCGTGACAGGGCGATTGCGTGACCCTGTCAGAACGAATGCGTGACCCCGAAGGGTCAAATACATGATTCTGTCTATTCGATTGCGTGACGATGTAAGCTTGATTGCGTGATGGAAATAACTTTTCTCAAAATTTGTGTAACCTGCAAAAAAAATGAAAAATCTGCACAATCTGCAAAAATCACACAGAACACAGAAAAGGTTAAATTGATGTTAGTTCATGTCGGGTTCACCAAAATGTAGCGCATGTAAAATTCATCTTATAAAAACAAGTAATCAATTAGAATAAAAAAGGGAAATCATGATTCCCTTCTAATCAAAGAATTTAACAAACTAACAAAGAAATGATACAACCAAGCAAAACAGGAATTATAAATGAAATCAATAAAAAGTCCCTATTCCGTGACTGCGTAGAACTTCAATTACTCTTCTCCTCTTCGTGGTATGATGGCTCTCAGATATTGCGCTGGTAACTTGCAAGTGACGCAAAGATTCAAAGTTCATGATTCAGAGGAATTGTGAGGATTGAATGCTCAATTTATAGATTTTTGGAGAAGATTTGATTGAAAGGTGGAACAGATTGATCAAGAGGTGTGAACCCAGGTGAACTCAAAATGAAAATTGATAGTTGAACTGCTGATTGTAGGAGTGAAACTCAATAGATTGAATAGATTAATTGAGTTAACTGGTTGAGAAAAAGCTACTTGAAGAAAAAGAATGATTGGAGGAAATAAAGAAGATGACACAGAAAGCTTAATTTAGAAAAAGCTAACTGAAAGATAGAAATAGAGATTGGAGAGATAATGATTTAATTAATTGATTGATTTAATTAATTAATTTAGCATGTGCTTGCATTTAGATTTAGATTTTTAATTTAATCTTTGCATGAGATTTTAATTCAAATATTGAATTTATTAATTCAATTTAGTATTTGAATATATTTAGAACTTGACTTTGGTTTTCACTTTGGTTTTTGAAATCATGCACATGTAATTGAATTAGGAAGAAATTAGAAGAATATGAAATTAAATGAAATTAGAATTTGGGGGATTTGGAAATGGAAGAATTAATTAGTTAATTAAATAATTTAAAGAAATTATTTAATTATTTGGAAAAGGAATTTAATTAAATAATAAAGATTATTTAAATTAAAGGATTAAATCACAATTAATTAAATAATAAATATTTAATTAATATTTAGAAGAGGATTGAATGATTAGATTATCAGAGATAGAAATTGAATAATTAGCAATTTATTTAAATAATAAAGATTATTTAAATTGGGGAATTAATTAGAATTAATTAAATAATAAATATTTAATAAATATTTAGAAAATAATTAAAATGATTAAATGATGATAGAATAGGAAAATAGAATAATTAATAAGATGATAAGGATATATGAAATTAGAAGAAATAGATTAATTAAATTAATTAAATAATAAAGATTATTTAATCAATTAGAGGAATAATTAGCACATGATCAATGAGACATTTTTAGGTGTCTACACTATATCTTTGGCAAGTGTGAATGATAAAGGGAATAAATCAGCAGCTCCTCCTAATCAAAATCTTAATATTTTCACTCATCCCTTGCCATCTCATACCTCTAACGTTATTAAGATTGTGTCCAATTCTTTCTCTTATGAGGAATTCGCCTCTATGGCTCCAAACTTGGTTAATATGGTAGAAACACAAGATATGCCTAAGGATCCTTGTATTACATTTGACCCTAGCGAGACCATTAGAGCACACGATGGCCCTTCATACATAATTGTGAAGGTTAAGGATATCCCTTGTCGTGGTACCCTGATTGATCCCTCTTGCATGGTTAATGTCATCATTGAGGAGTATCTTTTCACTTTATGATTGCATAAACCAATATATCATGCTTCTATTGTGGTTGTGGAGTTATTTGATGGCTTCTTTTGTACTACCATTGGTTCTATCAACCTTCCTGTTGAATTTCATACTAAATCCATGGATGTTGACTTTGTTATCATACCCTCTTCTGAGCAATTCCGTGTGAAGTTGGGCTATCCTTGGCTATCTTCCATGAAGGCTATCACTTCTCCAATCCACAAGTGTCTAAAATTTCCTCACAATAGAGAAATCATAACCATGAACCATAGCTTATTTCATCCATTTGAAAGAAACCCTGATGTTCCTATTGATCTCTTTTGGCCTAAACAATTTCAATCTCTTCCATCAAGGAGCAATGCTCTTTTTCAATCTTATCGAAAATGGAAGAAATATATGATCTTATCTTTCATTCAACCAAGATCTCCAACACTTAGCATTCCTATTATTCTTCAAGATGAGGTTCTTCCCCTCACAGATAGAACTAATCTCCCTCCTAAGGAAGATCGTCAACCTATACCTATGGATCTGACTTTACCTTCTCTTAAGAAGAAAAACAATATTCTTCCTAAGGTTAGACCTATACATCCTCCTCATGATGGACCTGGTCTCCTTCCTACACCTAATATTCCTCCTTTCTATGGCGCAGTTCTACCTCCTTCCTCTTATCGAGAGAAGAGGTCTGCTTCTCCTCTTGTTCAACCTAAAAGACCTCAACCTAAACCTTCAAATATCAAGGAGCAAAATATTCCTACTTTGTCAAGTGTTCCTCCTCCTTCTCAGCCTTCCACTAAGACTCGATGGAATCATTGTGCGAAAGAACACTGACGAAGACGTTGTGTTCGAGCTCGCGAAGCTATCCCTCAAAATCCTCAATCACCTCAGACTTCGACAATTGACATGATTCTATTTTCTCCCAAGCAAGATGTTCAACCTACATCTCCAAATCATAAGTTGCACAAAACATGTGATGGTTTTACTCCTATTCATGTTCTTTCTCCTCTTTCTCTAAACTTTGATGAAGAAATGGGTGAAAATGGTATTCATAATGGTAATAAAACTCCTAATGCTTCTGATAGTTAGTATGAGTATGTTGATATGGACAAGCATTTATCAGATGAGTTTTCACAAACCCTAATCCTAGCTCCTAGAATCGAACAAAGTGACTTACAACATGAGCATAGTTATCATTTGGATCTTGTGATAGCTCCATTTGTTGTGCTCGATGTCGCTCCTCTAGTGTGTTGCTCGCCTTCCCGAAATAGTGATCAGCAAGATTGGGAAGTGGATGTCATGCTAGATTAGCAATATTAGTATTGTAGATCTTCTCTCTTTCTCCTTTCTTGCTCTTTTGTGACCATTCTTCTATGTGTATCCCTGTTCTTCTATTGTTCCCTTAATGTCTACTTGGGGATGATGCAAAGAATTAAGATCTTTTCTTGGTCTCTTTCATGTTGACTCAAAAGACATCCTCTCTTCCCTTTCTTCTAAGGT
Organism: Cryptomeria japonica; assembly: GCF_030272615.1. NCBI lineage: Eukaryota > Viridiplantae > Streptophyta > Pinopsida > Cupressales > Cupressaceae > Cryptomeria > Cryptomeria japonica. The sequence continues at coordinate 248,311,622 of NC_081407.1, read as the reverse complement.
AGTGTCCTTTGGGGAATGACGATTATTATATGCAAATGCATACATGATATACATGAGTTATCATACAACATACTGACCCTGAGGAAAGTGACATTACCTCATGTTTTGTGTTCATTATCCTTGGGTTTATTCCTCGACTGGGGGCTAAATTCTTGCGATAGCGTGCTTCCTCTCTTCTCTCTCTCTTGGGTGTATCCTACCTTAAAGCCAATCACTCCCAATAAGGCGCGTGTGATCGCTTTAACGTGGGGGCATACACTTCGCTCGTATTTTCCTTCTTGATACTTAGAATTACTTAGTGAACTTTATTTTACATTGTAATCTTTGGTATCCTTGATTTCATGACTCGTAGTGAAGGGAACTTTGCTACTTACAGTCATGGTTCTCCCCTTCTCGATCTTCCCTTTTACTTTGTCAATTGAAGTCGTAAGATCATAAGTCCACTAGGGGCTTGGCGCATCTTTCCTCCTTGATGTGGTAAAAGCCTTTCAATATTGTTTCCTTGTACTTTACTGGTAGTATTGGCATACACTTATACTCCTACTAAAGTGGGGGCTAAATGTAGTGTCATAAAATGGTGACCCTAGCATTTTTTGACTGCATTAGGGTCCTCACACACGTGAGATCGAATCCTCTATCCTGATCGGAGACCAGAGACTGCTCAACCCTCATAATCTACTTCTTCCTTGGCCTCTGCATCACCCTGTCTACATTCTTATTTGGAGAAAGGGGTTGGACAGGGGCATGGCATCCCTGTCCCTGCCCTAGTTTGGGGCAGGATCTTCCTAGAGCATGCATTGTGGGTTGTGCATTGGGCGAGAAACTCCCCCGATGTCGGGTTGTGAAGAAAATCAAATCCACTAACATGTATTTAAGGGGCATTTGTCCTCTCATTTGCAAAAGTTCAATAAGTTGAAGTTGGATAAGATTGGAGTTTATCAAGCATTCAAGAGCATTCAAGCATTCTTTTCCAGCATTGAGCATTCTCAAGTCTCCCTTCAAGGCTAAGTGTTGCATTCAAGTCAAGGATTCAACCATTGAAGAGGAGATTGATTCCACACAAGCACTTCTATCAACATTTCTATCACAACCTCCCTTGAGGTGATTTACAATTCAGTCTTTTATTTACACCTACTTGCAAGTACTTTCTTTCATTACTTGGTTAATTCCAAAACTAGGGTTTGACCTAAAGGCAAACCCCCAATCCCAACCCATTTTCCTCTCTTTTCTATTTGTAGGTTGCAGGTGTGCAACTGTACTTTTCGATTCGGGCTCCGTTTGTAGAGGTGGAAAACCCTAAATTCATTTCACGGATTTTTTGGAGGACTGTGTACATTCCCGCCACTGTCCGGGCAACTTTTCCTCAAATTTGCAGGGTGACTTCGTCTCGACATATTACTGCCAGATCCTGGTGCACAACTTCATCCCATACTCTGATATCAAGTTATAATCAATTCTTTGTCACTTTTGCACTACATAATTCAATCAACTACTTTCCATTTCAAATAAAGAAGAGGGGATCAACTTATCATTCCCATTTCATTCAGAATTCAATCTTCATCTTCGGAGGTTGAATCTAGTGAATTCTCCTCTCCTCTTTTGAATGTAACCTGGTGAAAAGTGTTTGAAGGGAAATCCATAGTGAAACTCTCATCTCTCCTTGGAGGGAAAGGGTAGTTTTCTTCTTGATCCCTCATTCACATTTCACTAACATTATAGCCTCCTTTCAGTCCTTACAATTTGTGTAATGTTTTTTACCTTATTGTTTGGATGCATTCTTGTTTGATTTCCTAAGTTGTATGTGATTGTGTTAATCCCTCTTTAGATATCATCTGTGAACTATTTTAGTTCCTCTTGCCATCTTACAAGAATTTCAACCTTCACTCACACTTAGATGGCTAATTAGGATAGAATCTTGTGTATCTTTGGTAGTTTTCTTGATGTTCTATGCAGTTATAGGTAGGGAACATCAATCTTTCAATCTGGATGCAAACCTCCTTTCCCCTTTCAAGCATTCCTTCTTTGCCTTTTCCCCCTTAGATCAATAGAATATATTTATATATGTGTGTTGGGTTGGTCCAACACCTGCATTTGGATTGATAAGGAAGACGACCTTCTCCGGAGACTCAACCTCACATTATGCAAGGTCCCACACTTCGAGGTTGTTTCAATTTGTCACAGGGTTAATGATCTTAAGAGTTCGTCAAGCAGGCATACTTTTGTGACAACAATCACCTTGGCAAAAGGTTTTCTATTTTGCAAACACGAGTTAGCATGTTATCATTGTTCACCACCCTACTCAGTTAGAACCATTGTCGGGGTTAATCTATTGACCCAAAGGTTGACTCTTGAGTTAGCTTCTCACAACCAAGATATTATTGACTTCCTCGACTCAAAGTTAACATATTCTTTAACTATTTTAGTTCCAGTCACGAGGTAATGTATTCAAAGATGGTTACCTTCATATTTTTCTTGTTCTAATTTTTAATTTAATATTTATTAATGTTTAGAGTAAACACGACATCATGCTTGTAAACATGAGTAGCAACCTATGACCTCGTGTGTACAAGTATTTGCCTCCTACTTAGCAAAATCATATTTGCAAACATGCTGACAATGATGGGTTCCAACTCAACCTGTCAAAGTTCAAGTTTATATTTTCTAGCAGAGATGATTTACAATACATCTCCTTTTATATTTGTTTTTCATAAGCTAAGATTCTTTCCTCTTATCAAGTTATATTCAAACCATATGCATTGATAGAATTATGAAATGAGCTTAATTCAACTACTGGGCATTACCAAATTACCCTTTATTATTACGGAATGGTTTAGAATATTAAATGGAAGTAATAGTTCAGATAAGGAATGATTCAAAATGTTCTTTTGTTGTTAATTATTATTCCCAAGTAGGTGTTGTAATACGTAATCTCTTCTAGAGATTGTTCAATTAATGTTGTTTAAGGGTTCCAATTAGTATTCTCTAGTATGTCTCCTTAATTTCATTTCCAACCCGTGGCTACAAAAAATTAGACTCTAGCCATGAACAAGAGTAGCACGGTTTCTAGTTACTGGAAAGCATTCAACTTCAAGAAGAAAAAATTAAGCTACATTGGCATCTATTGACCTCCATTGGGTCTTGCAACATTATATTCAAACTAAACTTTCAATAAAACATTTACTTTGTTCTTTTATTAAGAAGTACGATAATCTCAAGATAAGCCTGAGTTACATGCTTGTTTTCCAAGCTAGCTGCAACCGAAGATTCTTTCTTCGCTTTCAACTAGTCTCCACCCAACATCTTCTTCGTTTAACAGTTTGTTACTTTTTAATTCTCATTTTTTAAAATTATTTATCGAGAGAGAAAGAGAGTTATTTTTATGCGATGTCTATTGAATAAAATATATGCTTGATATATATGCTCCGAACTTCAAAAGTCCTTCAAAACAGTTTGCATTAAGCAGTTATCTCTATTTCATTTCAATCTAAATTAATTTCCATGAGTTTTGAATTTCATTGAACAACATTGGATGCTCCTATTCTCAAGTAGAGAGTAAGCCAAGAACCTTCTTTATGAGTTGTTCAAATCTTCTTTCATTGGCTTAATAGTTGATAGGAGATTATTACTTGATTGACACCATTTAATAAGCTTTCTTCTAAACTCATATTTATATTAATATGGTCACTAGCCATTATGTATCAATTCTCTCATAAATGCTTAAGGAGTGACTAAGTATGTGCATAGTATGGGATACGTGTATACCTATGTATATACATATATATAATTGTTTCATGTTTATAAAGTTGCACACATATACACTTATATACATACGTATTATACTCCGTATTACATACATATTGAATCAATATAAAATAATATAATAAATAAATGACAATCCAAAAAGGATTTTGGGAGAATTCTCAATTTGACCTTATTTATGTGATAACTTAAGTTATTATGAATTCTTGTTAGAAAGAGAAAAACCCTATCATTTTATACCACGTCAGTATTTTCCGTATGGTCAGCCAGGGGGAGCGATGGCCTGATGACGGTCAAACGGATGTCAAATTTAGCATCATGTTTTGCTGACATCAACACTGCATCAGCAATTTTTTATTTATTTTTTTACCCCCCTCTCATTGGGCTTTTTGATTTTGCAGTCCGAATTCAAGAGGTCATATCTTGCTCATTTTAGCTCCTTTTTTGGTGCAATTTTTTTTATTTGGGATAATTTTTTGTGCTCTTCGCAATGCTGGAGGAATTTTATGATTTTGATGGACAGATTTTTCACAATTCACAGTTTTTGATGACTACACCTGTCTAATCCTCAAATTTGCAACTTCAAAGGTTTCATTTAGGGTCATACGACCTCCTTTTTAGGTGTCATTTTTTTAAAAGTGCAAAAATTTTCATCTACTTTCATAATATTCCATCAATTTGCAGTGATTTTGAGTAGAAATTATACTTTCAGTATTTGATCATTTTTGGCCTATTTGGTACTTGTATTTTGCTTGGATCTCAGTTTAAATCACTTGCAGTATTTTTTGGGGTCTCTTATAGCCTATTTGAGGCAATTGTAAAGCTGAAATCAAAATTCCGCCTTGCCTTGTTTTGCAAGTGGTCATTGTACACGCACTAAGTATAAAGTGCCAAATCATCATTTTTTTTAAAAATTTTTTTGGGTGGGGAGTTTCTTTGATTGAGTAATTTGGGGGACGTCTCGTGTGATTGTGCCTCTCTATCTTGTGTTTTTTTCATTTTGGTGCTATGGGTTCTCCTAAATTTCCACTTTTAACTCCTCATAATTATGCATCATGGAAGATTAAGGCATGGAGTAAACTAGTGGAAAAATGACTCATTCATTATGTAAATGGAACAATAACAACACCACCTGATCCTGAGGCTAATACTAAACCTCGAGTTGAATGGCTCACTCAAAATTCTATGGCACTTAGAACATTGAGAAAATATGTATCAGATGACCTCATTTTTCACATTGAGAAGTGTACAACAATTAAAGAGTATTGTGATATTTATGACAAATTGAGTGGTCAAGTTGATGAGATTAAGGACTACAAGCTTGATAGTGAACTCACAACATTGGATCCCAAGGATTTTGATACAATCCAAGATTGTCACAAAAGCAAATGAGCTAAGAGAAAAGCTTAAGGATTGTGGCATTGACAAAAAGGATGCTCAACTGGTTTACAGATTGTTGGACAAGTTTCCATCAGAGTATGCAACCTTTGTCTCTAGCTTTCACACCCATATATTGTCTCAAGGTGCCTCCTACACTCTACCATCCTTTGATGCATTCATAGATATGTTTATTCTTGAGAAATCTAAGTTGACCAAGATGGGGATTCTCAAATCTTCAAAGTCACAAGCTTTGGTGGCTAATAAAGGGAATCAAAGAAATCAAGGAAAAGGCAAGAACCAAAAGAAACCTAAGCCTAAGCCACAACAAGATGGACCACAATCCTCCTCTCCACAACAATGTGATTTTACATCCTTACCTAAGAGGAAATCATATAAGGACAATCTTTTTTGTGCATATTGTAAGAAGTCGGGACATGATGAACAACATTGTTACAAGAAGGATATTGATGCATTGAAACATCTTCTTGAGAAGAACAAAATCAGTTTACCTTGTAGAATGTCTACATCAACTTCTTCTTCCAAAGAAAAGGATAAAGGAAAGGATCACTCTTTTGGGACAGATAAAGGAAAGGGACAAGCTCTTTGTGCTACTACAAGTCATGATTCATGGAGATGGCTTCTAGATTCAAGGGCTTCTCATCATATGGCATCTTCGTAGTCTATGTTCTCTTCGTTTGAGCCTTGCAGCGTACCACATATTTTGATGGGAAATCATACGTACATGGATGTGATTTGGAAAGGATCTATTGCCATTGGGGATAACTCCTTCAATTATGTGTTGTGTGTACTCAACTTGACAAACAATCTTCTTTCCATCTATCAATTCACACATGGGGCAATGAGGGAAACTGTGGAGATCACACCTGATTCAGTTATCATTAGAGACTTGGAGACTAGAGCTATCATTGCAACTGGGGTGGTTGATCATGCATCTTGGTTGTACTCTTTTTCACATTTTGGTCCTATTGATGAGGTTTATTCTTCACATAATGATTCAGATTTTGAGGAGAATTTTGGGTACTTGAACTTGGGAATTATCACATGTGACCCCATTATCGAGCCTTCCATTTCATCTCCTCCTATTGATATCACATCACCTATTGCACCTAATGATGTGGATAGTGTGACAGTTTTGCCTTCTTGTGATTCAGTGTAGGAGGGTATTCCTTGTCTTCTAGCTTCAGTTCATTGGGATGCCTACTTGACAGTCATTGTAGGTTAGTTTGTGGAGTCCTACATTGCATATTTGGGAGACATAATTGATGATATTCATCTTCTCTTTGGTGAAGATAATCCTTCTTTGATTGTTGTGAGGGAACACTTTGACCCTCTTGTGCATTCTCTACATGATCATTCTTTCAAGGTTGACATGATTTTGGATTCTTACATATGTACAACAGTTGGAGGAAATCTCTTTATCTTTAGAGGAGAGATATGAGTCTTTGGATCTTGTTCTATATTCATCTCAACTAGATCTTGGAGTGACTTTTTTAGTAGTGTGGATCAATACACCACCTTTGGAGGGGGTAACTTTCAGCATCAACATGGGGACACTTGAGCAGTTTTCAGAGACTTCATTCATCATGAGTTTTTTTCCTACATCTTACCTTCATGATTGGGGAGACTTCATGGATACACATTTGGTTTTGTTTCTTCCTAAGGGGAGGAACGTTGTTCAATGATCATTGAGCAGTTTCTTCATCCAGCCTCGAGCTTCTACCATTGGTGCAGATTCTACATTGAGGGGGGGCTACTTGGTCTCTCTTCTTCTCTCATATGCGGGGGACTTTTTCCTCACATGGGGTTTTGTTCTTCGCATACTTCTTTGAGAGTTATTTGTATAGTTTTCATGTCTCTTTTTTTTTTTTGAGGGGGGAGGGGGGTGGTGCAGGAGTACCCTTCTAAGCTCTTCCTCCTTTTGTTTTGTTGGTGTTATGCTTCTTTTGAAGCCATTGTATATAAAATAAAGAGCCATGTGCTCATTGGTGCTAGTGAGGGTCCTAGTTGAGGTCTTAGGGTCATGAGTCAAAATTGAGGATTTCTTGGAAATAGGGGGTATGTGTGCATTTGAGGTGTTTAGGGGTCCTTCATAGCATGGTAGTGTCCTTAGGTTGGCCCAATGTGGGTCTAGGAGTCAAGGAAAGCAACATTGAGAAAGTTGCTCAAAAGTTGCAAAAGTTGCATGACAACTTTTAAAAGTTGTCAAACAACTTTTCCACCTAGAGGTCAAAATCTTTAGGTTAGCATGGACAACCCTAATATGGGAACACAAAATGAGGAGAGGGTAGTATAAGTAATTGCAAACCCTAAGTTAATGTATTGGATGTCAGATATTGTACGGCCCAAGCAAACTAACTGACTGTGACTGCAATTTTTGTTGCCAGTCGACACAAATGGAGTAAAGAAGGATTATTAAAGGATTGATTTGCATGCAAAACTATGTGGAATGTCTTATATGGTGTAAATAATTTCATTTCAAGCATTTATATTAGGTTTTTATTTGTAAGTGAGGTGTGTTTGTAAATACTTTGTAAATTGCCTTCTCACTATCCAGTTTTGGACTGTTTTGAGAGAATGGGTTCATAACTCCATTCCCCATTGTCGAATCACCATGAAACCATGGGAAATGAGAGTAGAGACCCTGTACTATACTTCACAGCAATCAGGGCCCTTGGAAATGCAAGGAATCCATTTGAAGACCCATTCCTAGGCGAGACTAGACAGTGCCCGGCTAGGAAGGGTTAAGTTGCAGAGGTATTGGAGAGCAAGGAAGGTCAAAGGAGAGTGAACCCTTTGGAGGAGGTGTAGAGGAGTGTGTGAAGAACCATTGGTGTGAAGGAGGATCCTCCACCAATCCAGAAAAGGTGGCTATAGCACATAACATACACTGTGACTCAGACAGACCATTAAAACCCTCACAAAACCCTTAAAAACCCCAAAATTCGCCCAAGGCACTGTATGGCCACTTGGAGGCCCAAAAATAGAGAAATACTTGAGCCCTTGCCAAATGAATGGTAGTCCATTTTTGGAGTTTGGGTATTTTGTGCATCGTTTGTGAGAGGAAGCCCTAAAGGACCAGGTAGGAGGCCTAATTAGTCATAATCCTTGTAGCCCTATTTTGTAGGCAAAACACAAAATAGTGAAATTGGTAAGGGATTGAAAGCTTGAAACCTCTTGGGGGCACATGGATGGTTGGAAAAACCTTGTTAGAGACCTGACCTATCCTTGCCAAGAACCAGGAAGGTGTGGAACCAGCCTAACCCTTATTAGCCATAGTAAGGGTTTTTGAGTCTCATGAGTAGGTGAGACCTTAGGAGCAGCATTGCAACTCATTGGTGGGTGGATTGGGCAAGGTCAGGGGATTCCTCAAGCAAGGGAAGTCCTAGAGCCCCTAGGGTGTGAAGAGAACACCAGGTGATCCAAGGGAAGGATCCAAGAGCATAGACTAGGCTAGTCTATCCCAAACCCCAACCCATCAGGGGGAAAGGGGTTTCCCATTGGGTTTTTTTTCTCTCTTTCCCCACTTTATGGGAGATTGCATTTGCATTTGTACATGGTTACCTAGCATGGCCTTGTAGCGCATTACTTAGTTGCATTGTAGACTTAAGTGCATTCCCCTAAGTTGCACTTAAGTGGGATGTTGGTGTAATTATTTATTCATCTTGGATATAATTACACTTTACTTAAGTTTACTTAGGTACATGCATAACATAGTAGTTTGCATATGAGACACTTAGGGAGATGTGCATACATTGGGAGTGTGTATGTAGGAGAATTTTCACCTTCTGTGGTGTGATATTGTTATTACTTTATCATATCCACTTATTGTGGAGTGATAATTCCACCTTCGGTGGGTGATCCACCTCATGTGGAATATTTTACTATTTCTCCTACCTACCCTTGCATCTCATTGAGCCACATGTCATTGTTTTGTGCTCTCTTGTCTCTTAGCCTTGCCTTTATAAGTAGGCTCATCTACGTTGTATGTAATTCTTGATGATCCAGTTGATCGGTATTTTGCATCTTGATTAGAATACAGTTTACTCTTGTCATATTTTGTTCTCTCTTATTTGTGCTATCAATTGGACTCTAGATCTTGGCAAATTCTCATACAATTAACAGACTAGGGTTACTCGACAAAGGTATTTCGACATGACTCCACAACTTGGATGCAAGCAAAACATATATGAACTTATTGACTTGAGGTCTTAGATGACTTTTTGATCTTTCATTTTCTTACCTCCCATACCTGGCGATACTTTCCCTCCCTTTTTGGAGGACGATGGACTTCCTACAACCACTAGGTCAAAGAAATGTAGTTAGCCTAAAATCTCACAGTAGATCTATCTTATAAAAACATGATTACATAACTTCAACAAAACTTTGTGACTTTTCAATAAGTTCAATTCTAATTAGCATTTTGAACCTCTATTCAACAAATCATCATGTTATAATTTTATAAAAGAATTAACATAGTATTAGTGAAAAAGGGGTGTAACATATCTTTCCCCTTGTGAATCATCATCCTCGAGGATTAAAAAAAAATTACATTAACATCAAAAATGAAATTTTATTTATCCCAACGTTGGAGGAATAGTTCAACTATTAAAAACATTAAACAAATGAGGAAATTTCTGGTGGATCTCATCGTAGTCCTCCCAGGTTGCACTGTCATCAATTTATTGGTCCCATTGGAACTTACATTATTTTACTTCTTTGATACGTAAGGGAAGCCTACATACCTTGAGCACCCTGATTGGCTACATCATGACCACCCTTGGGTTCTGTACCTGCAGGGAATTTCAATCAATCATATGTGTAAAGTTTGAAATATACTTTTGAAGGTATGAAACATGAAATTCACCATGCAACTGGGCAAGATCTAGTAGTAGAGCAATTCTATATGTGACTAGGTTGATAATTTTGAGAACCTCAAACGATCCTACATATCAGGGTGCAAGTTTTGATGACTTCCCAAATTTGATGGCACTTTTACGGGGTTTAAATTGCAAGAGTACTTTCTCTCCCACTTCAAATTGCTTGGGTGTACGCTTTACATCTGCATAGCTTTTCTGCCAACCGTTAGCTTTTGCTAACCTTTTTTTGATCATCTTGACTTCCTCTTCCATTTTTTAGAGCATTTCAAGACCAAGGGTTATCCTATCTTCCAATTTATCCCAACTAATAGGAGTTCTACGCTTCCTTCCATATAGTGCCTTGAATGGTGGTATCTTTATGAATAACTAGTACAATTTTTGTAAGAAAACTCAACCAAGGGAATATAATCTTCGCATTTGTACTATCAATCTATACAATACATTCTCAATGGATCAACAAGAACCTGATTGACTCTTTCTATTTATCCATCTATTTCTGGGCGATATGTTGAATTAATATTCAATTGTGTGCCTAAGGTTGCAAACAAGGTTTGCCAAAATCTAGACGTCATTCTTGCATCCCTATCCAATATTATCTTTTTTCGGCATTTCATGTAGTCTACAAATTTCTCTCACAAACTCATGGGCTATAATGGTGTTATCAACAACCAGGAAGGAAGACTAAGAGGGGGGGTGAATTAGTTTTCATCAGAATATAAAACTTTAAGCACAACAACAGATCTAATAGACTACAACAATAAATAGATAAGAAAATTGACAACACCAAGATTTTTGACGTGGAAAACCCGACTAAGGGAAAAACCATGGTGGGAACCTACCCACAGTAAGATGATACTCTGTAGTAGTATGTAAAAATATTACAATGGGGAATGAACATTCATTCAAGCAGACTGCCTAGAGCTCACTGCTCAAAAGATATTTTCCCAAAAGGCTACAACCCTCTCACTGACTTACAATAAGATTTATACTACAACTTGGAAGAAGTGAACTAAAAGAATAACATCTCCAAATGCCTAATTACAGTTCTGGTTAAGCACAAATGTATGCCCTGCAACACCAATCTCACCTCAAACTCAACACCAAATGATAAACCACTTGTTCGCACATAAATCTCTTTGATAACGTAGACACAAAAATGACACCCAAACTACACAAATAACTCACCTATATATACAAATCATCAACCTTGATAACAAGGTCGACTAAACCCTCAACCCTCAATTACAAAATTACATCACGCAATACAAAGATCGACCACCGGACCAATATAATGATTTACATAGCATAATATGGTCCTAGTTCAAATTCCCCAACAAACAACTCCATCAAAAATCATGCCAAGATCAACCGCAACACGCTACACCACTAGAAATATCGCATAACATGAAAGTCAATACCGGTTGATGAAAACCACCAATAACTTACACAATGATCAATGCGGATCACCAAAACAAATAGGACATGACTAGGAAACACCAGCAAGCACGTTAAAATCATTTGTAACAATTGCATCTACACTGTTTTCAAATCTTCATCTGTCAACGTCTAGAAGCTCAATAACACAACCAATCAGCAACTGTCACGAAGAAAGATAACTTGAGAAGCACCAAATCATGAACCATTTGAAATGAAGATACACAAGACCAACCAAAACAATATCCCAAAGTCTTAGCACCAGATCTAATCACACCAGAATATATCGGAGGAAATATCAACCTCTACAAAATAGTTATCAGCAAAACCAAACTACAAAATCGGATCAAAAAAATCTTCCCAATCACACCGAAATAAATCACAGGAATATGTTGACATCAATGACAACAACATATCCTAGCAACAACAATGACCAACCATATCCAACAATATCCCTCTTTGGCATTGATGGCAACATATGATTGTGAAAAACAATCAATGCAAAGAAAACAAGATATCACCAACAAACTCCCCCTAAGATCATGATAGATAAAACAATTTTTCACATGCTCTCTCTCCCCCTTTGATAGCAATGCCAAAGATATCAAACTCTCTACAAAATAGAAACATAAATCTCTCTTCCCAAAATACAGAGTACTCCAACAGAGGAGCAACACCAACTCACCAATCCAGATAGAAGATAAAGCTTTGAAATCCACCGGATCGATGCAACTCAATGCATCTAGTTGTCATCAGGAGGGGTGGATACCCCTAACTTGTCTCTCAAATAGACAAATGTATCTATAGACAAAGGCTTAGTGAAAATATCAGCTATATGTTCCTTTGTAGATACATACTTTAGCTTCACCTTCTCTTCACTGACTTGCTCTCTCAAGTAATGATAATTGATTGATATATGCTTTGTCTTTGAATGTTGCACTGGATTCGTTGACATGTTGATAGCACTGGAATTATCATAATAAATAATAGTAGGCTCATCATGAATAACTCTGATATCTTTCAACATTTGTTTCATCCAAACCACCTGAGTGCAATTACTAGCAACATCAATGTACTCAACTTCAGCAGTAGATAAAGACACTAAATCTTGTTTCTTGCTAGCCCATGACACCAACTTCTTACCCAAAAAGAATGCTCCACCGATAGTGCTCTTCGAATCATCTACATCACCAGCCCAATCAACATCAGTGTAGGCACACAACATAAAATCATCATTCTTCGAGTACCATAAACCATAATCCATAGTTTCTTTTAGATATCTGAATATATTTTTAACAACAGTGACACGACTCTCCTTCAAATCAACTTGATATCTAGCAGTCATACACACAACACGAATAATGTCTGACCTACTCTAAGTAAGATATAGCAGTCCACCAACCATAGATCCGTACAAACTTTGATTAGCTTTCGAAGATTCATCATTCTTGGACAATTTACAACCAATCACCATAGGAGTTCCAACCGGTTTGGAGTCATCTAACCCAAACTTCTTCAACAATTCCTTCACATACTTAGTTTTAGATATGAATATACCTTTTCTTGTCTGTGCAATTTGCAAACCTAAGAAGAATTTCATCTCACAAATCATAGACATCTCAAATTCTTTCTGCATATCACCGACAAACTTCATGCTCAAGTTATCATCACCACCAAAGATAATATCATCAACAAAGACATCAATAATCAGGATATTATCATTTTCAATCTTGAAATACAGATTACTGTCAGCAACACTTTTAGTAAATCCCAATTTCAATAAGTATTTATCTAATCTAGCATACTAGGCTATAGGAGATTGTTCCAATCCATAAAGAGCTTTCTTCAACTCACACACCATGTCTCCATCATGTTGTTCAATGTAAACCTCTTCCTCTAGATCACCAATCAAAAAGGCAGATTTGACATCCATCTGATATACCTTGAAATCTTTATAAGAAGCATAAGCAAGCAATAGTCTAACAGCTTCAAGTCTAGCAACCGGAGCCAAAGTCTCTGCATGGTCAATTCCCTCTTGCTGTGATTAACCTTTGCAAACTAGTCTAGCTTTATTTCTGACAACTTCACCGACTTCATTCAATTTGTTTCTGAATACCCATTTAGTACCAATAACATTCTTATTCTTAGGTCTAGTCACAAGTTCCCAAGTATTATTCTTTTCAATCTGATCTAGTTCTTTTTCCATAGCTCTCATCCAATTTTCATCTTTACAGGCTTCAGCAACATCTTTAGGTTCAACTTTAGAAATCAAACATACTTCTTCAATAGCTAACCTTCTTCTAGTCATCACACCTTTATTCTTATCACCAATAATCTGATTTTCAGAATGATTCAATCTCACATACCTCAGAGTGTTCTGATTGTTTTGATTCTCAAGTTCTTGAACATCTTCATCGACAATAGCAACATCTAGATCAACAATCTCTACCAGATCATTCTGCTTAGGCTCTTCAGGCTGAACAAGAGCTAAAACAACATGTTGACCAACATCATAACCGCATGCTTTGATCTCCTTCCCAAGGTTCTCATCCACTTTCACATTTGCACTTTCAACTATCTTTCTCGGTCTCTTATTAAAGCACCAGTAGGCTTTGCTCTTAGTTAAATATCCCAAGAAGATACCTTCATCACTTCTAGCATCAAACTTTCCTATATCCTCATCTCTCTTGATATAACATTTGCTACCAAATACTCTGAAATATCTTACAGTAGGAACATGACCAAACCAAAGCTCATAAGGAGTCTTACCGGTATCACCTTTAATATGAACTCTATTGAATGTGTAGACAACAGTGCTAATGGCTTCTCTCCAGTAGATCTTCAGAATATTTCCTTCAATCAGCATAGTTCTTGCAACATCCAAAATAGTTTTGTTCTTCCTCTCAACAACTCCATTTTACTGAGGGGCTCTAGGAGCAGATAATTGTCTTCTAATTCCATGCATCTCACAGAATGAATTGAACTCACCGGAACAGAATTCCCCACCTCTATCAGATCTCGGACATTTCGCCTTTAATCTAGACTCAGTTTCCACCTTTGCTCTGAATATATCGAATTTGTCCAATGCTTATGATTTCTCCTTCTAAAAGACAACCCACATCAGCCTGGAATAAACATCAATTAGCAGCGTAAAATATCTATCACCCTACACACTTCTAACATTTGTAGGTGGACATAGGTCAATATGCACAAGATCTAGCAGTCCATCGAATGTATATTGTTTGCTTTTGAAATAAATTTGTGTTTGCTTACCCAACTAGAATTCCTTACATACTTGATTAACAAGCTTAACAATCTTAGGCTGATCTCTAACAACTTGTGTAGAACGGATCTTAATCATTGAATCAAAATTTACATGACACATTCTCCTATGTCACAACCAAATCTCATCTATCTCAGCAATCAAACAACTTTTCTCACTAGCATTCAAATGAAAAATGTTATTTTCAATCTTAGTCCCAGATGCAATCTCTATACGGAAGGCATTCAAGATCTTGCATTTACCATCCTTGTGTTGGAGTTGTTGGATATGGTTGTTCATTGTTGTTACTAGGATAGGTTGTTGTCATTGATGTCAACATATTCCTGTGGTTTATTCCGGTGAGTTTGGGGAGATCTTTTGATATGGTTTTGTAGTTTGGTTATGTCGATCACTACTTTGTAGAATCCGGTATTTTCTCCGATATATTCCTGTGTGATTAGATCTTGTGCTGAGGTTTTTGGGATATTGTTTGGGATGATCTTGTGTATCTTCATTTTAGATGGTTCATGATTTGGTGTCCCACAAGTTATCTTTCTTTGTGACAGTTGTTGATTGGTTGTGTTCTTGAGCTTTCTGATGTTGATCGATGAAGATTTGATAAGTGGTGTTGGTGCAGCTATTGGTGATGATTCTAACATGCTTTCTGGTGTTTCCTAGTCTTTTCCTATTTGTTTTGGTGATCTGCATTGATCGTTGTATGATTTTTTGGTGGTTTTTGTCAATCGGTATTGATTTTCATGTTATGCGGTATTTCTTATGGTATAGCGTGTTGCGGTTGATCTTAGCGTGATTTCCAGTGGATGAGATCATTTGGGAATTTGAATTAGATTCATGCTATGTAATGTAAATCATTCTATTGGTCCGGTGATCTATCTTTGTATCGTGTAATGTAATTTTTGTAATTGTGAGTTGAGGGTTGAGGGTTTAGCCGACCTTGTTATCAAGGTTGATGAATTGTATATATAGGTGAGTTATTCACTTAGTTTTGGTGTCAGTATTGTGTCTACATTATCAGAGAGAGGTGAATGTGCGAATAGGAGATTTATCATTCAATGAAGTGTAGAGGTGAGATTGGTGTTGTGGAGAAGACAATTGTGCTTAACTGGAATTTTCATCAAGCATTTGTAGATGTTATCATTGCAGTTCATTTCTTCTGGATTGTAGTCCGAATCATATTGTAAGTGAGTGATAATTCCCTGAGGGTTGTAGCCTTATGGGCAAATATCTTTTGAGCAGTGAGCTCTAGGCAATGTGCCTAAATGCATGTGCATTCCCCATTGTAATATTTTCACATACTACTACAGAATATCATCTTACTGTGGGTAGGTTCCCACTATGGTTTTTCCCTTAACCGGGTTGTCCACGTCAAAAATCTTGGTGTTGTGTGTTGTGCTGTTAATTTTATTATCTATTTATTGCTGCAGTTTATGTTTTGGAGTTTAATTTTGATAATCCAGTGAAGATTCATTCACCCCCCCCCTCTCAGTCTTCCTTCTTGATTACTGCTAACACCTTGAATTGTGGATCATAACCCTTATCAACCATCTATCCAACACTCAAAAGATTATGCTTTAAACCTTCAACATACAAGACATCATCAATGTTATGCTTACCATCAAAAGAAATAGAACCTCTCCCACGGATTACACGAGCTTCGTCATCTCCAAATCTGACTATTCCACCATCATATCTATCGATGATCACAAATTTTTTTTTACTGGTCATATGATGTGAACAACCGTTGTCAATCACCCATTCATCCTTTTCTTCTACCTTTGTTGCCAAAGCTTTCTTCTCAACAAAACAACTAGTGAAATCAATAGGTACATGTCTATCCTCTTTAATGGAAATAAACACAACTTCATCTCCTTTTGATTCATCATCTATAACACCTTCATCTGCAGCATAATAACAGTTCTTCTGGTTCCTAAACTTCCGGTTATACTTATGAGGCTTATCATGCTTCTCATATCTATCATTCCTACCATGCTTATCAAACTTATCATGCCTATCATACTTAGCCATTCTCTCTGGGCATCTATAAGCAAAATGTCCTATCTTATTACAAGAGAAACATTTTAAAGGAAACTTTCCATCATACTTACCGACAACTTTAGGCAATCAATGCTTCAAGCTCATCAAGCTCTCTTCTTGCTCTTCAATCTCTTTTCTCTCTCTCTCTCATATCTGGATATTCTACACTCATCAAGATCATACTTCTACTTACCAGATACAGATGTAGATGCCCTAAATGCTATCTCAAACTTTCCATGTGATTCTCCAAACTCACTCAGTTCAAATGCAGCAAGCTTTCCAACCAACACATCTCTTGTCACTATAGTCACACTCTGGATCTTATCAATAGCAGCAACCTTATGTTTAGAAGCAGGAGGCAAAGATCTCAGTGCCTTAGCAACAATTTCATCTTCCTCAATGCTTCCACTAGCACATATGATACCTAGGACATGGTCATTCACTTTAGCCATAAAAGAATGTATTTTCTCATCATCTCCCATCTTTAATGTCTCATATTTTCCTTTTAAACTCTGCAACTTGGCAACTTTCACTTATTTGTCACCTTCATATAGGATCTCAAGCTTCTCCCAGATCTCATGTGCAGTCTAAAGTCCCATAACATTTGTCATCTCTGAATTAGTCAGGGCACTAAGCAATGCTTCCTTCGCTCTAATATTGTATTTTGCTTCCTTAACCTCATCAGGAGTAGATGGTCCATTATGAGGAACAATATAGACATTCTTTGTGATCTTCCAATAATCTTCACCAAGACATTTCAAGTGCACCTCCATCCAGTTCTTCCATATAGTATAGTTGCTTCCATCAAACCTTAGAGTGTCCTTAAAGAGAATACCTTGAGCTGCCATCCCAGATCTCCTCAAGTGATTAAGCTTCTACCGGAGGATCTAGCTCTAATACCAATTGTTAGCAGCAGCCAAGAAGGAAGATTGTGTTAGAGTATTCGGGTATTTACTTGATTAATTAAACAATATTTGTTTAATTATTTAAGTTCCCTTTATCTCTTTTACACTTAAGCTAACTTTAAGTGCATAATAATTAATTCTTTTATTAATTATTATGTGCAAGCCTAGGTTTTCCTTTTTAGGGTTTCTTGACCTATTAGAGGTTCATTCTTTTCATTGTATTGTAAGGATTATCACATTACACATTTTGTGAATATTGAGCTCCCATCCATTTGAGCATATTTTTTGTGAATATATTTTTTGTGTATTTTTTGTGAATATTGAGCTCTCATCTTTTTGAGCATATTTTCAGAAGGCCCAAAAACCCCTATAGTCATATAAAACTTGACCTTTTTTGGCTCCTGAGCCTCTAGGAGTATTTTTTATTTAGTACCAGATCATACGACTCTAGCACACAGTTCGAGTAAAAAATTCAAAAAATATTTTTCTCGTTTTTACAGCATGTAGGCCAATTTTTTAATTTTTTTTTAAAATAAAAAAAATCAAAAAAGAAAGGCGAAAAAGAAAACAAGTTTTTCAAAAAAATATTTTTTGGGGGGACCGTCCGGTCGTCGCTGGCTTGCCAGCACTGCCATCGGTTTGACAGTCTGGCCTCCACCAACCCTGTCAGACCCGGCCCCTGCTGACACCTTGCCTCCGGCCCCTGTCGGCCCCTCACCACCGACTCCGACCCCCGCCGGCCCCCGACTTCCCGCCGATGCCCTGCCCCTAGCTGCCGCTGGCTCTCCGGGCCGCCATTGGCCCCTGTCGGTCTCCCCGTGCTCGCCCGGCCGCCACCTCCGCCAAGCTCCTGCCACTGAACCTCCTCCCTCTTGTCTTTTTAAGGGGGGGTTCATTTTTTGGCCATATCTTGGGCATACGGAGTCATTTTTTCATAAACGAATAGGCATCGGAAAGCTGGTTCTGAGACGGATCTCATGATGTTGGAATTTTTTTCCAATTTTTCTTTTTGACTATGTTTTTTTCAGTCAAAGTGGGGTCTCTTTTTTGCACTCCGGGAGCCATAGAATGGGAATCCGAACTCCATTTTTTGAAAAATTTATATCGTTGGAAAGCTTGTCGTATGTAATTTCCAGCCATATGAGTTTTCTCTCCAGATTCTGCTCCAGGAATATTTTCTTCAGTTTTTTGCTTTTTCAGCACTTTGTGGATATCTTGGTTGTTTCAGGTCCTAGGATCTCTTCTTTGAGTAGGATGTCTCTTTTTTGGTTCTCCTTTCTATTTCCAGTCTTCTTATCATTGTAGCTTCTTTTATGCAAACATACTGAGATAAAGTGCCATCATGCATTGATTACTTGGGATCTTGTGCCTTATTGTACATGCACTACTTATAAAGTGCCATGAGGGGGTTGATGTTTTCCTTGTTTGCCATCTACCTTTGTCCAGTGAGTGTTCCTTCCATGACATTTGCCTCATGTTGTGTGTCAAGTGAGTGTTCCTTCCACGACACTATGTACTATCTCTGCGCCTTCGATGTTCTTGGTTCTTCGTCGTGCAGTCCTTGTTGGCCGTTCTTTTCAGTGTACCTGTCCCTCTCCCTTTTCAACATTATGGGGAGGTTTGTCCAGTTGGTTCTAATGCTTCCATGGTTCGATTGATCAGCTCTTCAGGCTTTGGTTTCTCATGCCATCTATATCTTCTAGTTCAATTGTTTGCCTTTATTTGCCTTCTAAGTCGAGTAGTGTCATTTGAGGGCACTCATATAGATTACAGTCTTCTCTACCTGGTCATGTTCTATTTCAGTGGAGGTTCTTCAGATCACCAATTATTCTTCGATAGTGTTTGCAGGTTCGTCATGCTTCAGTGTTTCTTCTGATCTTCTCTTGTTCCTATCTATTTGGAACATTCTTGTTTGGAGGCTTTTTTAGTCCTTCTTCTTGCTTTTTCCATCTCTGTTTGGAGTAGAGTTTTGTTCCCACGTGGTTTTCTCTATTTCTCTGGTTCATAGAGATTTGGTTGTATTTGGGTACCTGATCAGGCCTTGTTGTCGAGACCCATCTAATAAGTTGAGACTTTTTCATGTTTTTATCATCAAAACTCTTAGGTTTTTGACATCTTTTGGTTTGCATGGTAGTAGTGAAGTATTGTAAATTGACTATATGTATTCCATGTGTTAAACCTGAACTTATGAAATCATTTTTGAACTTTGCCGGTCTATTCTTGTAGCCATGCCATTTATTCCTGCAGCCAAGCGATTTGTTCTTGTTGCTATGCAGATTATTTAGGGTAATATCATATGTGAATTAATGAATGTATTAATTAAATAAAATATGTATGCATGTCCTTGTATGTTGTTTTTTGTCGTAGTGCAGATAATAAATGATGTCGCAATGGATATTCTCCTTTCACGCCTGAAGAAGGAAGAATCACGTAAGAAATAACTGGAGATCAAACTGAAGAGGAGTCGAGCAAGTGCAAGGTATGGCATGAATAGAGCAGCCAGGCAGCACTACGGAAGTTTAACTCTAGTGGGCATTGAATTCGCAAAATATCGCTACGACATGCAAAGACTGTGGTTTGGTCTAGATCCACTTTTCCTGCAACCAAGCTCTAGTTATCTTCTTCATCAGTCAATCATCTGCCTCTTCTTCTGGGCGTGATTTGAGTTGTCCATTGTAGTTGATCTTTGATTTTTAATAATCTCTTCCTTTTTTCTTAGAGGTTAAACAAAATAGAAGGATATAGAGCAAAAAAATTTGATAAGCATTCTGGAGTTTTTCTTTTAAAACATGTAATCATTTTCAGGAAGCAATGAATAAAAGATATGTTGTTCTGATCTGTTAAAAGTATTTTTCTGGAAGCTTGATATCACTCATCCAAGGGGGCCCACTTGGTGAGTGATCCTGTGTTTATGCTCATTGAAATTAATTCTTCTTTAGTTGCAGTAGAAGTTCGTGCCTTGACTGTTCCTGCAGCCACTGGAAATAGATCCACTGACTATTCCTGCAACCAAGCTAGAACAAAGTGATTTCTGTTATTTATATTAGATCGTTCCAGCATTGTTTTTATAAGTTTTCCTGTAGCCTTCTATAATTTCCATTCTTGCCTTTCCTTTCCGCATAATGTTAGTTACTGCAACAATGCAAAATAGCCATTGAAGGAGCTTAGTGCATATATAGTGCAGACCCATTTCAAGTTTTATGTCCCTAGGTTGATAACTAAATGAACAATAGCCATGAAAATAGTAACTTTACCAGATGAATGTCCAAACTTCGGGTTGAGATTTCAATTAGAGTTATTGTTATTATAGTTGGAGTAGACACCATCTTTCTTGCTTTCAATAGTTGTTCTAGGTTTTAGCTTCTCCCTAATTCTAGCTTAAGGGGGGGTGTTAGAGTATTCGGGTATTTACTTGATTAATTAAACAATATTTGTTTAATTATTTAAGTTCCCTTTATCTCCTTTACACTTAAGCTAACTTTAGGTGCATAATAATTAATTCTTTTATTAATTATTATGTGCAAGCCTAGGTTTTCCTTTTGAGGGTTTCTTGACCTATTAGAGGTTCATTCTTTTCATTGTATTGTAAGGATTATCACATTATACATTTTGTGAATATTGAGCTCTCATCTTTTTGAGCATATTTTTTGTGTATTTATTTTATCTGTTATTTGCTTCCTTGCTTCTCCTTGTAACAGGTTTTTCCGTTTGCAAAGATCATTTGGGCTCCTGTGGTGTTGTGTTTCTCAACTCTCATAGACTAAGAGGGGGGGGGTGAATCAGTCTTCACCAGAATACAAAACTTTAAGAACAACAAAAGATTCAACAAACTGTAGCAATAAACAGATAAGCAAATTGACAACACAACACACAACACTAAGTTTTTTGACGTGGAGAACCCGGTTAAGGGAAAAACCATGGTGGGAACCTACCCACACTAAGATGATACTCTGTAGTAGTATGTGAAAATATTACAATGGGGAATGCACATTTATTCAAGCACACTGCCTAGAGCTCGCTGCTCAAAAGATATTTGCTCGAAAGGCTACAACCCTCTCACTGACTTACAATAAGATTCAGACTACAATCCGAAAGAAGTGAACTGAAAGAATAGCATCTCCAAATGCCTGATTACAGTTCTAGTTAAGCACAGATGTCTGCCCTGCAACACCAATCTCACCTCAAACTCAACACCAAATGATAAATCACTTGTTCACACACAAATCTCTCTTTGATAATGCAAACACAAAAATGACACCCAAACTACATGAATAACTCACCTATATATACAAATCATCAACCTTGATAATAAGGTCGGCTAAACACTTAATCCTTAATTAAAAAATTACATCACATGATACAAAGATCGACCACCAGACCAATATAATGATTTACACAGCATAACATGGTCCTAATTCAAATTCCCAAATGCACAACTCCATTGAAAATCACGCCAAGATCAACCGCAACACGCTACACCATCAAAAATATCGCATAACATGAAAGTCAATATCGGTTGATGAAAACCACCAAGAACTCGCACAACAATCAATGCAGATCACCAAAACAAATAAGACACAACTAGGAAACACCAGCAAGCACGTTAGAATCATCTGGAATAGTTGCACCAACACCATTTTTAAAATCTTCATCTGTTAATGTCTAGAAGCTCAAGAACACAACCAATCAACAACTGTCACGAATATGGATAACTTGCAGAGCACCAAATCATGAACCATCTAAAATAAATATACACAACACCGATCAAAACAATATCCCAAAGTCTCAACACCATATTTATTCACACTGGAATATACCGGAGGAAATATCAACCTCTGCAAAATAGTGATCAACAAAATCAAACTACAAAAACGGATCAGAAAATCTTCCCAATCACACCGGAATAAATCACAAGATTATTTTGACATCAATGACAACATTATATCCTAGCAGCAACAATGACCAACCATATCCAACAAATGGATGCATCACTTATTAGGTTTTCAGCTATAAAATGGGCTACCTTAGTAAGCCTATCAAGCACTACTAGAATAGCATTGTGCATGTTCTTAGACATGTGTAATCCTTGGACAAAGTCCATACTGATTATCTGCCACTTCTATTCTAGCACAACATTGGGTTGTAACAAACTTGTTGGGTGTTGGTGTTCTGCCTTCATCCTTTAGCATTTGAAGTAGTTGGCCACAAACCTTGCAATGTCCTTCTTCATACCCTTCCATAAATATAAGGGTTTAGTGTCAGCTAACAATTTAGTAAATCTTGGATGCCTTGAGTATGGTGCAGAGTGCACCTTATTCCATGTTAGGTTTCTCAGTTCTATGGATTTGGGCATGTACATTTTGCCTTGATATTTTAATGTTCCATCAAATTCCAATATGAATCCCTCATATCTTGAATCTCGAGGATTGGCTTGAAGGGCTCTTTTTACCTACTAATAATATATGAAACCCTCTAACTGTTGAAGCACTCAATTTTTTAAATATGTATATACTGTAGACAAAGTATTTATATGGCATTGGTGACTCAAGGCATTTGCCACTCAGTTTTCCTTTCCTTTGATATAACTGATCTCAAAATCATAGTCAATTATTAATTCCAACCATCTCCTCTATCGAGTATTGAGATTCAGCTGAGTAAAAATGTATTTTAATCCCTGATGATCAAATTGGAGTTTGAAAGGTTTTCCTAAAAGATAGTGTCACCGCATCTATAGAGCATGCACAATTGCAACTAGCTCAAGGTCATGCGATGCATAGTTCTACTCATAGTTCTTAAGTTTCTAAGACTCGTAAGCTATAACTTGCCCATTCTATATTAGTACTCCCCCTAATCCTTTTTTGGATGTATCGGTTACCACTAAAAATTGTCCCTCTGGATCCGACACTTTTAATATCAGCATTGTGGTCAATCTTTCCTTTAGGAGTTCAAAAGCTTTCTAGCACCTTTCGGTCCATTCAAACCTTTTTCCTTTTCTCTTAAGTGAAGTTATGGGACAAGCTATGTGCGATAAGTTCATTATGAACTTCCTATAGTAGCCTACCAAACCCATAAAGAATCTTACTTCTTGCACATTTCTAGGGGTTGGCCATTTTGAAATAGCCTTTATCTTAGTTAGATCCACAACTATGCCCTAGAAACTGCACCTCTTTCTAAAATAAAGTGTATTTGGACAATTTTTCATACAATTTGTTGTCGCATAGGCGTTGTAGGATTGTTTGTAAGTGTTGTAGGTGCTCTTCCTCATTTTTAGAGTATATCAAAATATCATCTAAGAGCACCAGTACAAACTTATCGAGGCAATCATGCAATAAGCTATTCATCAGGTTCATGAATGTTGCTATGGAGTTGGTAAGCCCAAATGGCAACACAGTGAACTTGTAATGTCCATAGCGAGTTCTAAAGGTCATTTTATGAATATCCATGTCTTTAAGCCTCAACTGATGATACCCTGAACACAGATCTATTTTGG